>NC_079189.1:205392270-206007604 GCF_029499605.1 Hyla sarda
GGGAAACACCCAGGATATAGCCCACATAGCCACCTGGACGACACCACTGCTGTCTACCTCAGCTCTCGTTATTCTTAGCGGGCAAAAACCACTTATGTACAAACTGCTCTTTCAAAACTAACAGGATTCAGAAATAATGGGGTTCCTGTTTTCAGTATAAGTTGTTTTTTTGGCAACTTAACTGTCACAGCCTATGTTTTCAAGCTATAATTAAAGGTGCGAACATATATGGCTCACTGAATGTGTACAGCAGTATTTTGACATACTGTATGCCATCTATTATCTGAAAAGGGATTCATAAGTAATAACCTTGATTAATAAAACATAAACATGCATTTGTTTACAAGCTATGCTTCTACATATTTTTACATCTCCCTAAATAGTACACTATTACTAGAGTTCTACAAATAGGTCTCAAAAAAGCATTTAAAGCACCAGACACTTCACTATATTACTGAAAATAAGAACAACATATTTTCTTTCTTTATTTTTATCATTTCAATGGTCTAGTGGTTGAAAACATGTTCAGCATGGTAGCTAGATATATTTTATTATTATACATTTTTTTATAATGATTTTAAATTTGTACAGATTTTAGTAGTCTTTTAAGTCTGTTAAACAAACTGGCATTCAAAATAGCTTTCTCCATATGTCATGGATTTTCAATGCCATCTGCTGAGTAATGAACTCAGTTAAAATTATGTCTCACCAATTTCAGGTCATGTTTCTGTGAACTTTGTAAAAGAAAAACACATTATACAGTCATTCTGTAATGTAAAAGACTGTTAATATGTTATATTATTTGTGAAGTGTTTTTTTCCCCCCATTATGCAAATCTGCACTTGTATTCGATAGCTAGTGTCTAGATAAATATACTGTAAGAATGACATCACAAAAAGTGCAATAAACCTAAAAAGGTGTAAAAAAACAAACATAATTTTACATATGAAAATGCTACTACAAATCTTTATTATAGTCTATAATTTAGAAAATATTATTTATTATATTCTGAGGGCACATTTACACTCCAGACTACCCACCCTGAGAAATTACTGGCAGAAATATCGGCTGCTGATATTATTCGGCGCTAGGACCACTCGGACATGCATTATCTCCATTGATGGCAATGCATTTCCAACCGGATTCCCTTATTGACATGTAAATTATTTCGGCGGAGTTCCAAATTTAAATTCCATAGTGTTTATGATGCCGCAAAATCCTACTGGGAGGCTGCTGCAATGGAATTTCCCAGCTTGCATTGCTATTTAGGTCCCAGCTTGCATATGTCCAAGTTTCTAGCTTGTTAGTGCAACTGGACGTATGCATAGGTCCTAGCGATCTCCTGCTCTGCACGATGTACTGCAGGAGGAGTTCGCCGGTGGAACCCGGCTGTCATTCACAGCCAAGGTCCCGCCGCAGCTGCCGGGGCCGCGATCGCGACAGTCCCGGCAACAATAACCCCATAAATGCTGTGATCAATCCTGATCACGGCATCTAAGGTGTTGACAGGGGGAGGGTGCTTCCCCCTGTTCACCGATGGTGGCTCCGCGATACGATTGTGGGTCACAGTTGATTGCCATGGCAGCAGGTGGTCAGATGATGACCTCTTGTCTGCCTGTTTCGGAAGCCTGTGAGATCCAGTCAGAGGCTGGATCACACAGGCTGTACTGTGTGCAGCTGATCAGATCATACTATGCTGCAGTACAAATGTATTGAAGCATAGTATAACCTGTAACAAGTGAAAAAAAATATAAAAAGGTTCTTCAATAAAAGTATAACAGTGTTAAAAAATGCCCCTTTCCCAATAAAAGCCCTGTATTATCATAAAAGAAAAAAAAAAAAACACAAATCATATACATACTAGATATTGTCACGTCCGTAATGACGTATACTATAAAGCTACAGTCATGGCCATAAATGTTTGCACCACGGAAATTTTTCTAGAAAATGATGTATTTCTTACAGAAAAAGGATTGCAGTAACACATGTTTTGCTATACATGTTTATTCCCTTTGTGTGTATTGGAACTAAACCAAAAAAAGGGAGGAAAAAAAGCATATTGGACATAATGTCACCCCAAACTCCAAAAATGGTCTGGACAAAATTATTGGAACCCTTAACTTAATATTCACCCCAAAAACCTAGGAAAAGTTATTGACTCGACTATAAGCCTAGGGTGGGAAACACATCATCCCCCCCATCATCATCCCCCCTGTCATCATCCAGACCCCCGTCATTAACACCCCCGTCATCACCCCCGTCATTATCACCCCGTCATCATCACCCTGTCATTATCACCCTCGTCATCATCACCCTGTCATTATCACCCCGTCATCATCATCCTGTCATTATTACCCTTGTCGTCAACCCCCTCATCATCATCCCCTTCATCATCACCCCCCTTCATCATCACCGCCTGTCAATCCCTTTGTCATCATCCAGACCCCTCCTTTTGTTTTCTACTCACCTCCCCAGTTGTTGCTTTCTTGGTGGGAAGGAAGGGTGAGCTGGTCCAGGCCGTCCATCTTCACCTGGAGGCCCTCTTCTCCGCTCCGGGCCAGCCACAGACTAGTGACATTGCATTGATGATGACGCACAGGGACGTCCGTGCGCAGCAGACGTCCGTGACTTCCGGGCATCCCTGCGCATGAAGGTCCCTGTGCGGTGGCGTTAATGCAGCGTCATTAGTTCGGGGCTGGCCCAGAGCGGAGAGGAGGGTCTCCCGGTGTAGATGGACAGCCCAGAAGGACGAACCCTCACCACCGGACGTTCCCTGCAGCATTGATGGCCGAAGATGGATGGCCTGGCCCATCCCCTCACCGCTATGCCAGAAGCTTTTGTTTGTTTGTTTTTGTTCACTCGAGTAAAAATTGTGCTGAAAAACTCGGCTTATACTCGAGTATATACGGTATGTTTGGGGTCACTGTCCTGCTGGAAGACCCAAGATATTGGACGCAAACCCAGCTTCCTAACACTGGGCTGTACAGTGCGACCCAAAATCCATTGGTAATCCTCAGATTTCATGAGGCCTTGCACACATTCAAGGCACCCACTGACAGAGGCAGAAAAACAACCCCAAAACATAATTGAACCTCCACCATATTTCACTGTAGGTACTGTGTTCTTTTCTTTGTAGGCCTCATTCCATTTTCGGTAAACAGTAGAATGATGGGCTTTACCAAAAAGCTCTATCTTAGTCTCATCTGTCCACAAGACGTTTTCCAAGAAGGATTTTGGCTTACTCAAGTTCATTTTGACAAATTACTTGCTTTCTTATGTCTCTGTATCAGCAGTGGGGTCCTTCTGGGTCTCCTACCATAGTGTTTAATTTCATTTAAATGTCAACGGATAGTTCGCACTGACACTGATGCTCTCTGAGCCTGCAGGACAGCTTGAATATCTTTGGAACTTGTTTGGGACTGCTTATGCACCATCTGGTCTATCCTGCGTTGACACCTTTCATCAGTTTTTCTCTTCCGTCCATGCCCAGGGAGATTAGCTACAGTGGTTGCCATGGGTTGCAAACTTCTTGATAATGTTGTGCCCTGTGGACAAAGGCACATCTAGATCTCTGGAGATGGACTTGTAACCTTGAGATTGTTGATATTTTCCCCAATTTTGATTCTCAAGTCCTCAGACAGTTCTCTTCTCCTCTTTCTGTTGTCCATGCATAGTGTGGGACATACAGACACACAATGCAAAGACTAAGTGAAATTCTCTCCTTTTTTATCTGCTTTCAGGTGTGATTTTTATATTGTCCACTCCTGTTAATTGCCCCAGGTTAGTTTGAAGGACCATCACATGCTTGAAACAATCATATTTTTCCACAATTTTGAAAGGGTGGCAATAATTTTGTCCAGCTCATTTTTAGATTTTGGCGTGACATTATGTTTAACTTGCTTTTTTTTCTCCCTTTGTTGGTTTAGTTCCAATACACACAAAGGTAATGAACATGTGTAGAGCAAAACATGTGTTCTTGCAATCCTTTTCTGTGAGAAATACTTAATTTTCTCAAAAAAATTCAGGGCTGCCAACATTTACAGCCATGACTGTATAATGTAAATTATCCCGCACGGTGAACACAGTAAAAAAACAACAACAAAGAAGACAAAGAAGCTCAAAATTCACCACTATACTATATACTAAATACTATATACTTTATTTTATCTTGCATACTGCATGTGTAAAATATTTTTTTTTAAAACACATTGTTATCTTAACGTCTTGTCCCTCCCTTGCAACATTGTTTATTTTTTTTTTATGAAAGGCAGATAGTAGCCACAATTTTGTTACATTTCTCAAGTAATAAGTAATGTATTTTTTTTTTGCAATTGCTTGTTGTTTTTGCAAGATAAGTTGCATTTTTCAATGTCATCATTTTCTTATTCTGAGGTAGATGGAGTTTATTTGTTAGCTTTCCTAAATATTTTTTGAAAGGGGTAAGCAAAAAAGACAGCAATTGAGCCATTATTTGTATTTTTTACTGTAGATTTTTTACATTTCTTCTGTAGGTTTTTATGACTGTAGCAATATCAAATACACATGGGCTTATATAACATTGTTCTGTTTTATAAAAAAAAAAAAAAAAACAATTGGTTTGATGCATTCTATATCTTTTTATTTTTCTCTCAACACACCCTATGGGGACTTTTTGTGGGATTTTTTTTTGGGTACTATGTAAGGACATGTTATAGGCAATAATTTTTGTGCATGTGGTCAGCAAATAATAAAGCCTTAATAAGTCTCTGAAGCTGTGCAGCACAAACATTTTTAGGAGTGTACACAGATATCCTACATGGAGGGCCAAATAAGGATGAAATCCAAGTCATAAAATGTAAACCGGTGCCCAATGATTAATATATCTGAAATTCCTCATTTTCATTCTATACATTACAACATTCAAAACCAACAACACCGCTTATGGATTGGAGTAAATGTGATGTATTAATTAATTTTTATAAACATTTTGACAGTGGGTAGGAAAGATTTCTGGCACAGTCCATTTGAATAGATTCATGATATTCACAGTTGGATTTACAGTTAATTGTATTGACATGTTTTTTTCCTTCAGTAAACATGAGAAGTGAAAGTCTCCATTCCCAATAGAAACATAATTTGTAAGGTTGAAAAAAGAGTTCATCCAATTCAACCTAAAACCCTACTGTGTTGAACCAGAGCAAAACCATAAGCCTGATGCCAATTGCCCCATGATAGACAAAAAATTCCATCCAGACCCCAATATGGAAATCCAAATAAATCCCTGAATCAAAGTTCTATCCATAACCTCTAATGTTATTACTCTCTAGAAAAACATTCAGGCCCACCTTGAACTTGTTTATTGAGTCAGACATCACACCATCATGTGGCAGAGAGTTTCATAGTCTCATTGCTCTTACAGTAAAGAATCTCTGTCTGTGATGATGGTGAAACCTTCTTTCCTCTAGACATAAAGGATGCCCCCTTGTCATGGTTACCGGACTAGGTATAAAAAAAAACTCTCTAGAAAGATCTCTGTACTGTCCATACATATATTTGTACATTGTAATCAGATCGCCCCTAAAATGTCTTTTCTCTAAACTAAATAACCCCAATCTTGATAATCTGCCTTGGTCCTGTAATCCTCACATATGCCAATAATTATCTTTGTTGCCCTCCTCTGCACGATCTCCAGTCCAGCCATGTCCTTTTTGTATACAGGTGCCCAAAATAGGACACAATACTCCATATGTGGTCTGACTAGTGATTTATACAAAGAGAAAACTATGTCCTTGTCACGAGCCTCTATGCCTCTATTGATACATCTCATGACTTTGTTAGGCTTGGCAGCTGCTGCCTGGCACTGATCGCTAAAGTAAAGTTTATTGTCCACCAGTACCCCCAAGTCTTTTGGTAGAAGTTTCACCTAATGTCTTATTATTTAGCACATAATTGTTCATTTTGTTTTTAAGGCCCAAGTACATAACATTACATTTATCCACAGTAAATTTAATTTGCCGTGTCTGTGCCCAAGCCTACAGCTTCTTCAAATCCCTATGTGATATTATGTTATCATCCTCTGCGGTAATCACCCTCCCCAGTTTGGTGTAATCTGCAAATATAGAAATTCTACTCTGTAATCCCTCTACAAGGTAATTAATAAACATATTGAAAAGAAGTGGACCCAGTACTGACCACTGTGGTACCCCACTAGTAACCAAACCAGAGTAAGTTCCATTGATGCTCACTCTCTGATTTCTGTCACTGAGCCAGTTGCTAACCCATTTGCTTATGTCCTCCCCAGTCCCAGCATCCTCATTTTATGCACTAACCTTTTGTGTGGCACAGTACCAAATGCCTTAGAAAAGTCCAGATATATAACATCCACAGCTGACCCTGGTCCAATCATTAACTGACCTCCTCATAGAAGTTGATCAGATTAGTCAGACAGGAGCAATTCCGCATAAACCCATGTTGGTTCTGTGTCAAAAGGTTATTAACATTAAGATGTTCCAGTATAGCATCTCTCAGAAAACCCACAAAAATATTACCCACAACAGATGTTAAATTTACAGTCCTATAGTTCCCATGATACATTTTTGCCCCCTTTTTGGATATTATTACCACATTTGCTAAGCGCCAGTCCTGTGGAACAATCCCTGCCGTTATTGAATCTTTAAATATAAGAAATAATGGTCTGTCTAACATGATACTTAATTCTTGCAAAACCCTGGGATGGATGTCATCTGGGCCCGGCGATTTGTGTGTTTTTATGTTACTAAGGCGGCACTACACTTTTTTTTGGTTTAAAAAGGTGAGATTTGCAGTAGAGTTAACTTTTTTTCCTTCCCTGTTATCTGACATTGAATTTTCCTTTGTTAATACAGAAGAGAATAATCAATTTACTAGATTGGCCTTTTCCTCATCCTTCTCCACCATTACACCCGTATTATTTCTTAAGGGGCCAACATTTTCAGTTTTAAATTTCTTATTATTTATGTAGGTGAAGAATATTTTGAGGTTCTTATTACTTTCTATGGCAATTCTTCTCTCTGCTGCAATTTTTGCTAGTTTTATTTCTTTTTTTGTAGATTTTATTTCTCTCCTTATAATTCTTTAATGTTTTCCCACTAACTTATTGTTTTAGTAGTCAAAAAACTTTCCTCCTATCGTTTATCGCTTGCTTAACTGTTTTGGTTAACCAGATTAGTTTTCTGCTTTTCTAGCCCTTTTATTCCCTTAGGGTATATGTCATTTACAATATCTATTTAGAATGTTCTTAAAAGTGTCCCATTTAGCTTGTGTACTTTTATTAATGAGGGCAAGGTCCCAAGCTATGTCACTGAGGTCCTCTCTTAGTTGTTGAAAATTAGACTTCCTGAAGTTTAAAATTTTTGTAGCTCCACTAGTAGACATCCTCTTCCTCTACCCCTACCTCTATCTCAGATACTTTGTCTGGCCTATTGGTTAGTATAAGGTCTAGAAACGCCCCATCTTTTTTTGGGTCCTGTTGTGTAGAATTATATGGAGATAAAAAAGAAATTTTTTGGGATAGTTTGCTATAAGCCGCCAAACATAATGGAAGAGGCAAAAGATCAATTACTGAGGCAAATAAACAAGGCAGCAAATCAAAGTGATGTAATAATAGTAGGGGACTTTAACTGTCCTAATATAAACTGGGAGACTGAGACCTGTGAATTTCATAAAGGAAACAGGTTTCTGACTATAGCTAAAGACAATTATCTGTCACAAATGGTGCAGGGCCTGACCAGAGGGGATGCCCTACTAGACTTAATATTAACCAACAGACCTGATAGAGTAACTAATGTGCAGGTAAAATGATACCTAGGGAATAGTGATTATACCATTATACATTATAACTTGTTTTTCAATAAGGAAATCTCTCGAGGGGCCACAAAAACAATGAACTTTAGGAAGGCAAAGCTTGATCAACTCAGAGAAGTCCTTAAAGGGGTAATTCGGTGGAAAACTTTTTTTTTTTTTTTTCAATCAACTGGTGCCAGAAAGTTAAACAGATTTGTAAATTACCTCTACTAAAAAAATCTTAATCTTTCCAGTATTTATTAGCTGCTGAATTCTACAGAGGAAATTCTTTTCTTTTTGGACCACAGTGCTCTCTGCTGATATATCTGTCCGTTTTAGGAACTGTCCAGAATATGTTTGCTATAGGGATTTTCTCCTACTCTGGACAGTTCTTAAAATGGACAGAGATGTCAACAGAGAGCACTGTGCTCATGATGTCAGCAAAGAGCTCTGTGTTCCAAAAATAAAATTATTTCCTCTGTACTATTCAGGAGCTAATAAGTACTGGAAGGAATAAGATTTTTTTAATAGAAGTAATTTACAAATCTGTTTAACTTTCAGTTGATTTACAAAACAAAATGGAAAGAAAATCAATGTGGATGAATAAAAATGTTAAGAGGGCAATAAATGACAAAAATAAAGCATTTAAACTACTAAACAGTATGGCAGTGAAGAAGCATTAAAAACCTATAGAAAAAAACTGATAAAAGCCACAAAACTAGAGACCGAAAGACTCATTGCCAAAGAGAGTAAAACTAACCCCAAAGTATTCTTTAATTATATAAATAGCAAAAAGGTTAAAAATGAAA
Source organism: Hyla sarda (assembly GCF_029499605.1). Lineage (NCBI taxonomy): Eukaryota > Metazoa > Chordata > Amphibia > Anura > Hylidae > Hyla > Hyla sarda. The sequence continues at coordinate 205,400,880 of NC_079189.1, forward strand.
GTGTAGGCCCATTAAAAAATGATGAGGAAAAAATTATAGATGGGGGATCAAGAAAAAGTAAACATAGTATTCACTGCATTCACCGAGGAAAATGAAATGCCAGGTGAAATACAGCAAGATATGGTAAACTTCCCAGTACTAGTAAACTGTCTAACCCAGGAAGAAGTACAGTTCCGCCTACAAAAAATCTAAATAGACAAATCACCAGGTTCAGATGGCATTCACCCCCGTATTCTAAAGGAATTAAGTAATGTAATAGACAGACCCCTATTTTTAATATTCAAGGACTCTTTAGTGACAGGGAAGGTTCCCAAGGACTGGCGGATAGCAAATGTGGTGGCAATATTTTAAAAGGGGTCAAACGTGACCCCGGGAATTATAGACCTGTTACTTTAAACTTCGTTGTATGTAAATTGTTTGAGGGTTTTCTAAGAGATGCTATTTTGGAGTATCTTGATAAAAATAAATATATGACCACATATCAGCTTGGGTTTATGCGGGATCGGTCGTGTCAAACTAACCTGATCATCTTTTATGAGGAGGTGAGCTCCAGACTGGACCATGGGCAATCGCTGGATGTCGTATATCTTAATTTTTCCAAAGCATTTGATATAGTGCCACATAAATGCACCATAAAATGAGAAAGATTGGGCTGGGGGGAAATGTGTGCATATGGGTAAGTAACTGGCTCAGTGATAGGAAACAGAGGGTGGTTATTAATGGTACTTATTCTGATTGGGTGACCGTTACTAGTGGGGTACCACAGGGGTCCGTCTTGGGTCCTGTTCTATTTAATATATTCATTAACGACCTTGTAGAGGGGTTAAATAGTAAAGTAGCAATCTTTGCAGATGACACTAAACTCTGCAAAGTAGTCAACACAATAAAGGACTGTACACTGTTACAAATGGATCTGGATAGGTTGGAGGTTTGGGCTGGGAAGAGGCAAATGAGGTTCAATACTGATAAATGTAAGGTAATGCACATGGGAAAGAAAAATCCAGGCTGGGATTATGTATTAAATGGGAGAACACTTGGGCCGACTGACATAGAAAAGGACTTAGAGGTCTTAGTTAATAGTAAATTTAGCCGTAGTGACCAGTGTCGGGCAGCTGCTGCCAAGGCAAATAAAATCATGGGGTGCATCAATAGGGGGCATAGATGACCACGACAAGGAAATAATTCTACTGCTGTACAAATCACTAGTCAGACCACACATAGAATACTGTGTACAGTACTGGGCACCAGTGTACATGAAAGATATAGTGGAGCTGGAGAGGGTTCAAAAAGGGGCAACCAGGGTAATATGGGGAATGGGGGACTACAGTACCCAGAAAGATTATCAGAATTAGGGTTATTTAGTTTAGAATAAAGAAGGCTTAGAGGCAACCTAATAACTATGTATAAATATATCAGGAGACTGTACAGAGATCTCTCCCCTGGTCTATTTATACCCAGAAATGTATCCATAATAACGGGGCATCCTCTACATCTTGAGGAAATAAGGTTTCTACACCAGCACAGATGGGGGTTCTTTACTGTAAGAGCAGTAAGACTAAGGAACTCTCTGCAGGAGGAGGTGGTCATGGTGAACCCGGCAAAAGAGTTGAAAAGGGACCTGGATGCATTTTTGGAGAGTAATAACTACGCTGGTTATGTTTACTAGATTTATAGGGACATGACGTTGATCCAGGGATTTATTCTGACTGCCATATTTTAAGTCAGGAAGGAATTTTTACCTCTAGTATGAGGGTTTTTTGCCTTCCTCTGGATCAACTCAGTAGGGACTCATTAGGGATTAGTGTTGCTCGCAAATATTCGCAATGCAAATTTTATCCGCCAATATTGCATATTCGCTAATTTGCGCATATTCGCGAATATAGCACTATATATTCGCAATTATGAATTTTCTTTTTTTTTTTTCACAGTACACATCACAGTGATCATCCCTCTCTGCTTCCAGCTTGTGTGGTGTAAAAAAGACTCTAATACTACTGTGTGAGACTGGCGCACGAATATTCGCATATGCAAATATTCACATATGCGAATATTCGCAAATATTGATCCCTCATTTCTTTTAGCTTGTGGACCATTGAGAATGATGCAAATACAGTTGTCGGAGATTAGCAACATACCCAGCAACCAATAGGAAAGTATCCCACCCCTTCGCTATGGGTGGGTTCACACCTCGTTTTTACTCATACGGGAGCGCATACGGCTGGGAGGAGCTAAAACTGTGCGCTCCCTTATCCCGGCCGTATGCGTCCGTATGGTAATTCATTTCAATGAGCCGACCGGAGTGAAATATTCGCTCCAGTCGGCTCATTTTTGCCCCGTATGCGCTTTTTCCAACCGGACCTAAAACCGTGGTAGACTATACAGTGGTCTCCAAACTGCAGCCCTCCAGATGTTGCAAAACTACAATTCCCAGCATTTCCCGGCTTTCTGGGAATGCTGAAAGTTGTAGTTTTGCAACATCTGGAGGACCACAGTTTGGAGAACACTACTTAGCAGTCTCCAAACTGTTCTTCCCCAGTTGTTGCATAACTACAACTCTTAGCATGTGTTTCAAGCTGTCAGTGCTTGCTGGGAGTTGTGGTTTTGCTACAGCAGTAGGCACACTGGTTGGGAAACACTGAACTAGAGTCTGAAAAGAAAGAAGTACAGGCAACTCACCACGTAGATGTCTTTAAACTTTGTGCTTTATTGCTGGGACATGCAGGCAAAGCGGCTATCGCGCCACACCGGGATGCCGAGCACTAGTGGTCATCGTATAACGCACTAGCGCTTGGCATCCCGGTGCGGCGCGGTAGCCGTTTTGCCTGCATGTCCCAGCAATAAAGCACAAAGTTTAAAGACATGTGGTGAGTTGCCTGTACTTCTTTATTTTCTGATTTGTGAATACCTGCATTTCTTAGTACATGAGCACCACCAGATGCAAAGCACACACTGCTAGTTGAACTTTGTACATGGACAGCTTGAGGGAGACACAACAAGGGATAGCAGTGCCAACACGCTGTACCTCTATTGAAGCATGGTAATTACTGAACAAGAGTCTGTTTCCTAACTCAATGATTCCAACCCATGTGCCTCCAGCTGTTGCATAACTACAATTCCCAGAATGCACTGACAGACTGTACAAGCTGGGAGTTGTAGTTTTGCAACAGCTGGAGGAACACGGGTTGGAATCACTGAGCTAGAGTTTGTTTCCTAACTCAGTGGTTCCCCACCAGTGTGCCTACAGCTGTTGTAAAACTTCAACTCCCAGCAAGTATGGTCTGTCAGTGCATTCTTGGAGTTGTAGTTTTGCAACAACTGAAGGTTTCCCCCCCCCCCTCCATGTAAATGTACAGGGTACATTCATACAGGCGGGTTTACAATGGGTTTCCTTTTACCAGTGTGAGCTGCGGCAAATTTTCCGCCGCAGCTCAAACTCCCAGCGGAAAACTCACTGTGAACCCTCGCCTGTGTGAATGTACCCTAAAAACACTACACTAAAACAAAATAAAAAGTAAAACACTACATATACACCCTTACAACCCCCCCCCCAATAAAAATGAAAAACATCTTATACGGCAGTGTTTCCTAAACGGAGCCTCCAGCTGTTGCTTAACAACAACTCCCAGTATTGCCGGACAGCCATTGACTGTCCTGGCAGGCTTGGAGTTTTGCAACAGCTGGAGGCACTCTGTTTGGGAAACACTGCCATAGGGTTTTGGTGGAGACAAGCGCCATCCTTGTATCAGGGTCTGCCCATATTGTAAATTCCTAATTTATGCCTCAAATGCACATGGCGCTCTCTCACTTCAGAGCCCTGTTGTATTTCAAGGCAACAGTTTAGGGCCACATATGGGGTTTTTCAGTACTCAGGAAAAATTGCGTTACAAATTTTAGGGGGATTTTTCTGGTTTTGCCCCTTATGAAAGGGAAAAGTTGGGGTCTACACCAGCATGTTAGCGTAAAAAATTTTTTAGTTTTTTTACACTAACATGCTGGTGTTTCCCCATACTTTTCATTTTCACAAGGGGTAATAGGAGAAAAACACTCCCAAATTTTGTTACCCGATTTTTCTGAGTATGGAAATACCCCATATGTGGATGTAAAGTGCTCTGCTGGCGCACTACAATGCTCAGAAGAGGAGTGACATTGGACTTTTGGAGAGAGAATTGGTTTGGAATCAAAGTCAGGGACCTTGTGCGTTTACAAAGCCCCCCGTGGTGCCAGAACAGTGGACCCCCCCACCACATGTGACCCCATATTGGAAACTACACCCCTCACAGAATTTAACCTCTTCAGGAAGCAGGGCGTATGCATACGCCCTGCATCCTGAGTCCTTAAGGACGTAGGGCATATGGATACCAGGGACCAGACCGGGATGACTGCTGATGTCTATCAGCAGACATCCCGTACATATGCCCAGGGGGGTCCTGAGACCCCCCATGTCGGCTATTTTCGGCGGATCCAAGTTATACTGGTATCCGGTGACCCGGAAAATCAGGGGGATCGGGGATGTCCAACACACCCCCGGTCCCCCTGAAGCGATAGGAGTTCGGTGGCAGCGGTGCCACCCCTCCTATCCCTGCTATTGGTTGTCAAGAAGCGACGACCAATAGCAGATCGGGGGCGGAGGGGGGTTCAAGTTTGGTTCCCCCGTTCTGCCCACCGACGGTAATGCGGGCAGAACAGGGGAACTGCAGCGTGACCGGTGGTGGTAGCGGTGGAGGTCCCTTACCTGACCGGTGGCGGCGGGCGGCGATAATGTGCGGCTCCCTGCTGAGGACTACGGAAGCCAGTGAGTAATTGCCTAGCAACATCTGGGGGGGGGGGTGAAGTTTGGAGACCACTATACAGTGGTCTCTGAACTGTAGCCCTCCAGATGTTGCAAAACTATTACTCCCAGCATGCCCAGACAGCCGTTTTGGCATGCTGGGATTTGTAGTTTTGCAAGATTTAGAGGTCTACCGTTTGGAGATCACTGCGCAGTGGTCTCTAAACTGTAGCCCCCCAGATCTTGAAAAACTACAACTCCCAGCATGCCCACACAGCAGTTTGCTGCCTGGGCATGCTGGGATTTGTAGTTTTGCAACATCTGGAGGGCCATAGTTTGGAGATCACTGTGCAGTGGTCTCTAAACTGTAGCCCTCCAGATGTTGCAAAACTGCAAATCCCAACGTGCTCAAACAGCTATCTCAGCATGCTGGGAGTTGTAGTTGCATACCTCCAATTGTTGCATAGCTACATCTCCCAGCATGCCCTTCGGCGATCAGTACATGCTGTGAGTTGTAGTTTTGCAACAGCTGGAGGCACCCTGGTTGGAAAATACCCAATTAGATAACAGAACCTAACTAAAGGTTTTCCAACCAGTGTGCCTCCAGCTGTTGCAAAAGTAGTTTTGCAACAGCTGGAGGTTTGCTCCCCCATGTGAATGTGCAGGGTACATTCACATGGGCAGGTTTACAGTAAGTTTCCTGCTTCAAGTTTGAGATGCGGCAAATTTTCTGCCGCGGCAAAAAATCCTAGCGCGAAACTCAATGTAAGCCTGTCAGTGTGAATCAACCCTAAAAACACTACACTACACTTCACATAATAAAGGGTAAAACACTACATGTACACCCCCTTACACTGTCCCCCCCCCCAATAAAAATAAAAAAACATACCGTACGGCAGTGTTTCCAAAACAGAGCCTCCAGCTGTTGCAAAAGAACAACTCACAGCATTTCTGGACAGCCACTGACTGTCCAGGCATGCTGTGAGTTTAGCAACAGCTGGAGGCACCCTGTTTGGGAATCACTGGCGTAGAATATCCCTATGTCCACCCCTATGCAATCCCTATTTTAGTCCTCAAATGTGCATGGCGCTCTCTCACTTCGTAGCCCTGTCGTATTTCAAGGAAACAGTTTAGGGCCACATATGGGGTATTTCCGTACTCGGGAGAAATTGAGTTACAAATTTTTGGGGGCTTTTTCTCCTTTTACCCCTTATGAAAATAAAAAGTTGGAGTCTACATCAGCCGGTTAGTGTAAAAAAAAAAAATTGTTTTACACTAACATGCTGGTGTTGCCCCCTGCTTTTTATTTTCACAAGAAGTAAAAGGAAAAAAAGGCCCCCAAAATTTGTAACGCAATTTCTCCTGAGTACAGAAATACCCCATATGTGGGCGTGAAATGCTCTGCGGACGCACAACAAGGCTCAGGAGTGAGAGTGCACAATGTACATTTGAGGCCTAAATTGGTGATTTCCACAGGGGTGGCTCATTTTACAGCTGTTCCGACATAAACGGAAAAAAAAATACCCCCATTTTCTAAACTACACCCCTCACGGAATGTAACAAGGGATATAGTGAGCCTTAACATCCCACAGGTGTTTGACGAATTTTCTTTAAAGTCGGATGGGAAAATGAAAAAAAATGTTTACTAAAAGACTGGTGTTACCCTTAATTTTTCTTTTTCACAAGGGAAAATAGGGGAAAAAAAATGTAAACCCATTTCTTCTGAGTAAGAACATACCCCATAAATGGATGTGAGGTTCTCTGCTGGCACACTACAATGCTCAGAAGAGAAGGAGCGCCATTGGGATTTTGAAGAGAAAATTTGTCCGGAATTGAAGGCCACGTGTGTTTACAAAGCCCCCATAGTGCCAGAACAATGGAACCCCCCTACATGTGACCCCATTTTGGAAACTACACCCCTCACGGAATGTAATAAGGGGTACAGTGAGCATTTACACCCCACACGTGTCTGACAGATTTTTGGACTGTGGTCTGTGAAAAAAAAAAAAAATCATTTGCACAGCCCACTGACTGTTCCAAAGATCTGTCAAACGCCAGTGGGGTGTACACTGCACCCCTTATTAAAAATGGGGTCACATGTGGGGGGTCCACTGTTCTGGCACCATGGGGGGCTTTGTAAATGCACAAGGCCCTCGACTTCCATTCCAACCAAATTCTCTCTCCATAAGTTCAGTGGTGCACCTTCTTTTCTGAGCATTGTAGTGTGCCAGCAGAGCACTTGACGTCCACACATGGGGTCTCTTCATGCTTCCTCCACCTCCACACTGTGTCATTCAGCCACTATATGGTCTCCTCATGCTGCCACCACCGATGCCTCTAATCTGCATGTCATACTGAATAACAGTATTATTTTACTAACCCAATGCAAGACAAAGTGTTCTCCACCCCTATTGAGGCTCTCTGTAGGCCAGAAATAGTCATTTTTAATAGAGATTTGCCAAAAATAAATTCGGACCAAACTGAATTTTTTGGGAAAATTCAGCGAATTGTTCAAATCAAATTTTGCAAAAATTCCCTCATCTTTAATCTCAGTGTTGCCAGTTGCTCTTCTAGATCCAGGATCTGGGCTTCCAAATGTACAACTCACACACATCTCACATAGCAGTATGTAGCCTCAAACTGTTGTTCCAGGATTGTATGCATTGAGCAAGATGTACACTGGATAGCATTTTCCACCATGAAGGACATTTTAGTTATGTGGCTTGCACAGATTAACATTCAAAAACAGACAGTAAATATTACTATTAAATTATCTCTTGTGAGTCTAAATTACTATTCAATTATCTCTTGTGAGTCTAAATTCCATACAGTGTGAGGAAAATAAAACTTACAGGGATCTTCAACTCCAGCTTACAAACTCTTGTTTTTACAAATTCCTCTTTAAAGGCTTTAGACATTTTATCCCCTAGCCAAAAGGATAGGGAATAAGATGACTGATCGTTGGGGGGGGGGCGCCGCTGGGAGTCTGACAAAGCGGGCTGCGTTCCCGTGAAACGGCTGTAACTACACCTCGTGTTCCCCGGCGTTCCTGCCGACTGCCTTTCCCCTGTGTTCTACGTTTATACTTCATGGAATAAAGTTATCTATGCACGAAGATCGGGTGAGTGCGGATTTTCTACATTGTTCTAATTTACAAATCTGGAGTACCATCGGAGTACCCCTTTAAGTCTAAAGACATCTATGATATTCACTGGATCTAGTGTATAAATATACAATACAATATAATGCATACAAAATATATATAATTAGAGATGATCAAAACTCAAAAAATGGGAAAGATTCTCTTGAATAGGCCCTTGAAGTTCCTACTCCTGTACACAGAATGCTTTGCTGTTTAGTTAAAGCGGTACTCCGCTGCTCAGCATTTGGAACAAACGGTTCCGGACAGAGGAGCCAGTGCCAGGAGCTCATGACATCATAGCCCTGCCCCTTCATGATGTCACACCCCGCACCCTCAATGCAAGTCTATGGGAGGGGGCATGGCTGCTGTCACATCCCCTCCCATAGACTTGCATTGAGGGGGCGGGGCATGAACAGTTTGTTCCAAATGCTGAGCAGCGGAGTACTCCTTTAAAGCCTACCTCCCACTATCGAGAAAAAATACTATAGTATATAGTACAGAAGTTCAATAATACTACATATTAATATTTATTTGCCTTATTTATATTTTGTTCTTGGGTTTCAAGTGTGTTTTGCTAATTCTTTATGAAATGGATATTGTTCCTCATAAATCTTGCTTTTGTGGTCCACACAGTGATATTTTGAAACTACCCATATTCCAAATGATGCTGAAGTGGTAGTATTATATCTCTTTCACACAAGTCCATGTCTCATTTAATACATGAAAATATCCTAATGGCCTGAAAAGCATCTGGTTGATATTGCACCCAATGCTTTTCTACAAGTAACTCCCCAAGCTTTTCTCCCTCTAGGATGTATGATGCGTGTAGAATATTAGTGACCTTACTGTTACTTACACTAAACCTCAGTTGCCAAGTGGCTAAGGCTAAGGCTAAGGCTAAGTTTCCACTTGGGTTTTTCTGGCAGTTTTTGGAAAACTGCCACTGCAGTTTTTGAGCTAAATTCGGAAGTGGATCCATAAGGGAGGAGAAGTATAAGTCCTCCATTTATATTTACTATTGCTTTTGAATACATTTCTGGCTTTGGCTCAAAAACTGCAGTGGCAGTTTTCCAAAAACTGACAGAAAAACCCAAGTGGAAACTTAGCCTTAGGAGGGAATTTACTAAGACAGCTTTTCACATGTCAGTCTTAAAAGGGTACTCCAGTGGAAATTTTTTTTTTTTTTTTTTTAAGTTAAACAGATTTGTGAATGTCTTCTATTTAAAAATCATAATCCTTCCAGTACTTAACAGCTACTGTATGCTCCAGAGGAAGTTCTTTTCTTTTTGAATTTCTTTTCTGTCTGACCACAGTGCTCTCTGCTGACACATCTGTCCATATCAGGAACTGTCCAGAACTGGAGAGGTTTTCTATGTGGATTTGCTCCTGCTCTGGACATTTCCTGACATGGACAGAGGTGTCAACAGAGTGTACTGTGGTCAGACAGAAAATAAATTCAAAAAGAAAAGAACTTCCTCTGGAGCATACAGCAGCTGATAAGTACTGGAAGGATTAATCATTTTAAACAGAAGTAATTTACAAATCTATTTAACTTTCAGGCACCAGTTGATTTAAAAAATTTTTTCCAAGGGAATACCCCTTTAAGTAAATCTCCACCAGTATACGAGCACCTGGATTTATTAAGAGGTGCTCGCCTGAGACTGCCTCTTTGGCTACACCAGTCTGTAGATTTTATAGTGTATCTGTCACCTACACTGAGCCATGTAATGTAGCCCCATAAGCACATTCTCCTCACTGTGTTATGCCCAAGCATATGTTTATTTTATATAGTGGTTGTCGAAAATTAGAAAAAAAGGGACTTCGTAAATTTGTTACCAGTGTGCTGGAAATAGAGCCAGTGGGTCAAGAGCTGTGATGGTCCAACACGCCTCTTTTTCAGGCATCACCGGCCATTAATTTAAACACAGAACAGGGCGACAACCCCGTGTGTGCAGTCTGCATGTGTGCAGGTAACAACTGGATGTGGACTGCACACACAGGGCTGCTGCCGGTGACGTCTGGGAGAGAGGAGTGCCGGATTGGCACAGCACTGGACCCACTGGACCTGTCTCAAGGACACTGGTACTGGACTTATGCAGTTCCTTTTAGCTTGTTTTTTGGCCAATAAGATAAACGTATGTTAGGATATAAAACAGTGACGAGAACATGATTATGGGTCCACATTGCAGGGTCAACTTAGGTGACAGATGTGATTTACCTACAATTTACACCTGCTAGGAGGTGTCAATTGAAGGAAATGTGGCATGTAGGAGGATTGTAAAAGAGCTTGTCCTGCAGCTCTATAATAAGGTTCTCAGAAATTATTTTTGGGTAGTGTATCTCTTGGTGAGCAATCGCTGACTACTACAACTTGCCTTGATGATGCACTCAAAGACATTTTACCAAGTTGAAAAACTTTGAGATGGGAGCATTATTGAACTGAGAGAAGCAGGATAGTTGTTCCGATTAACTTCCCACCATTTAGGCTGTTCTGACCAAGCTGTTAGGAGGTGTTGGGAACATGGGTTACATTATGGAACACACACATCAAACAGTCTCTGCATGTCCCAGACAGACAACCAGTATAGAAGATCATTTGATCCTCCAACAAACATGTGCAGCTCCAATAGTTTTATTGTCTTCCATCCAGACATAGGTGGAATTTTCATTACACCCCACTGTCTCTGCTCAGACCATTTCCATTCACTGCAGAAGGTAATTTGGTGTCACCATACCCACCACACCACACCATAATTGTCCTGCCATTGACAGCTAGCCACCATCAACTTTGTTTGCAATGGTGTCATGAATGAGAAAACCAAGCTGCAACATCTGTGACCAAATGTGCCATAGAATGCCATACAAAACCTGTATTTTTCCATGCCCAACCATGTTTCCTTTTTTATTTAGACTAAAGGTGGTCCAACAAGGTACTATAGCAGTTTTTCTACTGTACAGCCCCCCCCCCCTAATACATTTATTATTTTGCTAAAATATTGTAAATAAAAAATTTCAATCTGAAAGCAGCTAAATACAACTCTGAGGGCAACTGACAATATTTAAAGGAGCATGTTGCTTACTGAACAAGCAATTAGTGGGGTAAGTATGAAGACTAGAGAGTACAACATACAAAGCTGGGTGATGATGCAATGATGTCAGAGCCAGAAATTGGAACTCTAGTAGATACTAGGAACTGTTCAGCTAGCACTTATTGGTGGTGGGCCATGACAGCTAGTGGTTATATGGGATTCATTAATTTAAAAGACATAATTTATCAACAAGGCTTTCTCAAATGAATGATAACCTAGCTGTTGTGGTCCGTGTGCAAATCAAAGACAGAATGCATAATAGGTGGATGCTTCCGTGTTTGTTGTGTCACACCACACCCCCATCATTCATGTCTGTGGGAGGGGGCGTGACAGCTATGTACCAGGCATCATGTTCCCTCCCATAGACATGAATGGAGGGGGCATGGCGTGCAAAAGCAAGTACATAAATTCATAATGAAAGATTTTAACAGCCCAGATATTGACTGGGAATATGGTTTTGGCAAAATTGCAAAGGGGAGGAAATTCCTTAATTTACTGAATGTCTATCATAAAAAAAAAAAAAGTTTGCATTCTATGGGGTCTTAGTGCTTAGACCCCCACCACTCATCAGAGTAAGGGGGGGAGGGGGGAGTAGCACGTTCCTCTATCTCCATCCTGCTTAAATGAAGACAATTTGGGGACTCACACTGTTCATGAAAACCTTGGTAATAGTGACCACAATATAATTATATTCTGCCTAAAAGGTAGAAAATGTAGAGTTCAGACATTAAGAAAAAATAAACTAAACAAATAAAAACTACAGTATTTAGTGGATAGAGAATAGCCCCATGAAATGGAAAATGCGCTAGCAACCCTGCTGTCCATTTCTTCACTGATTCATTGAAGCTTTTCTTTGTATTTTTTTTTTATTCTGACATTTATTTCTAGTACACATTCCCTTTAATAGGTCAGCTAAGATTACTACTATATTTCAAGAATGTGAAATGTCAGAATAATACTGAAGACAATGCTTTATTTTAGCTTTTTTTTTCCTCTTTTTTATGCATTATATTCCTTGTTGGGGAGGAAAATCAACAAAGGAGGAAGCTTTTGACTTCATATCCGTCCTCATATATTGTTGTCATATCCCAACCCCATATCCCGTCCTCAAATCTCAACCTCATATCCCTACCTCATATTCCTACCTCATATCAGGTCCTCGTAACCCGTCATCATATCTCGACCTCATATCCGGGCCTCCTATCCCGTACTCATATCCTGACCTCCTATCTCGACCTTATATTCCGTACTCCTATCCCGACCTTCTATATCGACCTCATATCCTGTTCTCATATCCCATCCTCATATCCTGACCTCATATCCAGTCCCCATATCCTGACCTCCTATCCCGTCCTCCTATCTCGACCTCATATCTCGTCCTCATATCCCATCCTCCTATCACGACCTCCTATCCCAACCTTCTATCCCGACCTCCTATTCCGATCTCATATCCCATCCTCATATCCCGTCCTCATATCCCAACCTCATATCCCGTCCTCATATCCAGACCTCATATCCAGACCTCATATCTTGACCTCCTATCCCGACCCGTAATATGTGTACCAGGTATTATTGAAATATCTCCAGCCGTATGGAAGTTATGTGGGAACATACATTTCCCATTGATTTTCATGTGACTTTAAACAAAAATCCCGACCCTCACAAATGGGGGTAGTTAAGGGTTAAATTAACTATCCTATATTTTAAGTGGACATATAAGTAACATGTGACCAAGTATTATGAGTAAGGGTTAAATTACCTATCCTATGTTTGTTGTTGACATATAAGTAACATGTGTGCCAAGTTTCATGTTAATATCTTTAGCCCTTTGGACGTGATGCTGGAACATACACACATACATACATACACACACACACACACACACACACATACATACACACACACACATTGAGTTTTATAGATATAGATTTGTAACTTGCTATTTTGTCACAACTTTAGAAGTATGCTTGGAGTCACTGGGGGAGATTTATCAAAACCTGTGCAGAGGGAAAGTTGACCAGTTGCCCATTGCTTATTTTATTTTTCAGAGTCCTTTTAAAAAGTAAAAGAAGCGAGCTGATTGGTTGCTATTGGCTGCCCAGGTTTTGATGAATCTCCCCTATTGTCCATTTTGTCAATTTGTAAGATTCAGTTGTACAAAGCATAAATCATAATAATAATGTTATATTTTATAATATCTTGCAGCCTCCATGTGGTAGCAGTGTGCATGGACTGCAACGGAGGTGAAGCAATCAGTTATGGGCGGTGTGCACGGTGTGTGAGACACTCGGCTGGCCTGCAGCAGAAAATCTCTTCTCATTGTCCAGTTTAGACCTGTGGTACCAAGGCTGTTAGAATATATAAAGAATGCAATGTATGTACAGGCTATGCGTCTTAGCCAAATACAAAGGATCACCTCAGCATCAAGAGTCAAATAATAATTAGAACCAACTAATAAGTGTTCCAACCAGGTGTGCTTAATACATAACTTTTACTATATTTCTTATTTAAAATCCACCAGTAATAAGAAAGTGCCTGTGTATTCCAACACCAATTGAAAATTAGACATAAAATTGGTCATCACCATTAGTAACCAAGCATATTGAGGCTCTGCTGGGCCCTGCCAGCCCCAAATGCACAAATGGATTATTATACAGAACCGCCGACGAGTTTCTACCACCTAGTAGACGGTGGTTTCATCAGGGAAAGGTTAGATATAATTGACCAAAACATATAATCAAGCTTGTGGTGTGTGCAGCATGAGGTCCTCTCATAACAAGATATATAACATCATAGGACTAGTAAAGCGGGCTCTATTGATCCTGTAAGGAAAAGAATGCTCCACTCCTGTGTCCTAAAAAGGAACGTTTTTGGGGGCCAATAGTCCGTAGCTGCTTCTACCATGGTTAGCTGTCTCGAAGTACGGGCACGGCATTACCTGCAGTTGCGCAGGGAGCCGGATCTCAGTCCAGCTCTGCTCGCTTGGTGTAGCGAGGTGCCGGCGTCTGTCGTCAAGGCTGTTACCTTCAGTCTAGGGCAGGGGTAGAGTTGTCATGTAAAGGTCCAAGCTGAACACAGAGCAAGCATAAAGACACAGAGCAGTTACATACTGTGATTCAGGGGGTATGTCTTCTCTATTCGAACCCTTTATATTTCCTTTTATGTCTGGCTGAAATAAAATATTTGTGAGACAAAATTGGGAGGAAAACGCCATTTTGTACATTTTGGGGGCTTCCAATTCTACGCAGTTCATTTTTCGGTAAAAATGACACCTCATATTTATTCTGTAGGTCCAAATGATTAAAATGATACCCCTCTTATATAGGTTTGATTTTGTTTTACTTTTTTAAAGAAATTATAACTTTTTATATGAAAATTTTAATGTTTTACCAGTTGCTGTCTAAGGACGAGTTGGCTCGTACTGAGACGGCAAGTGGTGTATGACACGGGCTCCTGACTTGAGCCCCCGTCATACTGGCCGGCCCCCAGCTGATTCCTGTAGCTGGGGGCTGGGGTTAATATCCGACATATGGCAATTGCCGCGGCTGGCTATTAACCCTTTAGAATGCCACTGTCAAAGTTGACAGCCCCGTCTAAAGGGACATTTAAACCATCCCTGGTGGTCCAGTGGGGTGGATCGCCCCTCCGCAGCGTGATCGTGGGGGGGGGAGATCCACTGCTGGGGTAGCCGGAGGGCTTACCTCTCCTTCCGTACTGGCTGCTGTGCTGAGAATGATAAAACTTGGCAGGACCAGGCTTTATTAATCAAGCGCAGAGAACATAGATCAATGTGGTTCTATGAAATCACATTGATCTAAATGAGAAATCTAATGATTCCTCCTAAAAGTCGCCTAAGGGGACTAAAGGTGTAAAAAAAAAAAAAAAAAGTTAAATAACAAGTTTAAAAAAACACCCATTAACCCCTTCCTTTAAAGTTTAAATCACCCCCCTTTTCCCAAATTCCATATAAAAAAAATTTAACCATAAAAAAACATATGTCTTATTGTCGCGTGCAAAAATATCCAAACTATAAAAATATGTCATTAATTAAACTGCATGGTCAATGGCGTACACGCAAAAAAAAATTCCAAAGTCCAAAATAGCATATTTGTGGTCACTTTTTATATCATGAACAAATGAATAAAAACCAATCAAATAGTCCGATCAATACAAAAATGATACCACTAAAAACTTCAGATAATGGCACAAAAAATTAGCCCTCATTCTGCCCCGTATGCGGAAAAATAAAAAAGTTATAGGGGTCAGAAGATGACAATTTTAAACAGTTATTTTCCTGCATGTAGTTATGATTTTTTCCAGAAGTACGACAAAATCAAACCTATATAAGTAGGGCATCATTTTAACTGTATGGATCTACAGAATAAAGATAAGGTGTCATTTTTACCAAAAAACGCACTCCGTAGAAACGGAAGCTCCCAAAAGTTACAAAATGGCATTTTTTCTTAAATTTTGTCATACAATGATTTTTATTTTATTTTTTTTTGCCGTAGATTTTGGGGTAAAATTACTGATGTCATTACAAAGTAGAATTGGTGGCAAAAAAATAATGATTTTTAAAAGGTAAGGAGGAAAAAACAAAAGTGCAAAAACCGAAAAATGCTTGATCGGCGCAAATCGCAAGTGAATTCCCACTTGAGATTTGCGCCAATTCCGGGTCATTACGGGTCTATGGTGACCCAGTGACCCGGAATATAAGGGGGATCGCGGTTGTCTAAGACACCCACGATCCCCCTGAAAGGATTAGAGTGAGGTGGCAGGGGTGCAACCCCTCCTATCCCTGCTATTGGTGGTCTAGATGGGACCACCAATAGCAGATCGGGGGCGGGGGGGTTTACTTTCGTTTTCCCCATCCTGCCCACCCACAATAGGCGGGACAGAACAGGGAAAACGAAGAGGACTGGCACAGAAGATCCACTTACCCGTCTGGAGGCAACGGAGCGACGGTGATCGGTGGACGGCTACGGTGATCGGTGGGCGGTGGGCGGCAGAAGAGGACGGCTCCCTGGATCCTACAGAAGCTGGTAAGTTTACTAGCAACATCTGGGGGGCTACCGTCTGAGACCATTATACAATGGTCTCTAACCTGTAGCCCTCCAGATGTTGCAAAACTACAACTCCCAGCATGCCTAGACAGCTGTTTGCTGTTTGGGCATGCTGGAATATGTAGTTTTGCAACAGCTGGAGGACTGCAGTTTGAGACCACAATACAGTGGTCTCTAAACTGTATCCCTCCAGATCTTGCAAAACTACAACTCCTAGCATGCCCAAACAGCTCTTTGCTGTCTGGGCATGTTGGGATTTGGAGTTTTGCAACATCTGGAGGGTCACAGTTTGGAGATCATTGGGCAGTGGTCTATAAACTGTAGCCCTCCAGATGTTGCAAAACTGCAAATCCCAGCATGCCCAAACAGCAAACAGCTGTCTCGGCATGCTAGGAGTTGTAGTTGCGTACCTCCAGCTATTGAATAACTACATCTCCCAGCATAGTGTAGTTTTGAAACAGCTGGAGGTTTCCCCCCCATGTGAACGTACAGGGTACATTCACACGGGCAGGTTTACAGTAAGTTTCCTGCTTCAAGTTTGGGCTGCGGAAACTCCTAGCGGGAAACTCACCGTGACCCGCCAGTGCGAATGTACCCTAAAAGCATTACACTACATTACACTAACACATAATAAAGGGTAAAACACTACATATACACCCCCTTACACTGTCCCCCCCAATAAAAATGAAAAACGTGTTGTGCGGCAGTGTTTCCAAAACGGAGCCTCCAGCTGTTGCAAAACAACCACTCCCAGCATTTCTGGACAGCCACTTACTGCCCAGGCATGCTGGGAATTTAACAACAGCTGGAGGCACCCTGTTTGGGAATCACTGGTGTAGAATACCCCTATGTCCACCCCTATGCAATCCCTAATTTAGTCCTCAAATGCGCATGGCGCTCTCTCACTTCAGAGCCCTGTCGTATTTCAATGAAACAGTTTAGGGCCACATATGGGGTATTTCAGTACTAGGGAGAAATTGCACTACAAATTTTGGGGGCTTTTACCTTTTACCCCTTATGAAAAGGAAAAGTTGGGGGCTACACCAGCCAGTTAGTGTAAAAAAAATATATATATTTACACTAACATGCTGGTGGTGACCCATACTTTTTATTTAAAAAACACCCCCAAAATTTGTAACACAATTTCTCCTGAGTTAGGAAATACCCCATATGTGGGCGTAAAATGATCTGTGGGCGCACAACAAGGCTCAGGAGTGAGAGTGCACCATGTACATTTGAGGTCTAAATTGGTGATTTTCACCGGGGTGGCTGATATTACAGTGGTTCTGACATAAACGCAAAAACATAAATACCCACATGTGACCCCATTTTGGAAACTACATCCCTCACGGAACGTGACAAGGGGTATAGTGAGCCTTAACATCCCACAGATTTTCATTAAATTTGGATGGGAAAATGAAAAAAAAAAGGGTTCACTAAAATGCTGGTGTTACCCCAAATTTTTCATTTTCACAAGGGAAAATAGGAAAAAAGCCCCCCAAAATATGTAACCCCATTTCTTCTGAGTAAGAAAAAGCCCCATATGTGGATGTAAAGTGCTCTGCTGGCGCACTACAATGCTCAGAAGAGAAGGAGCGCCATTGGGATTTTGAAGAGAAAATTTGTCCGGAATTGAAGGCCACGTGTGTTTACAAAGCCCCCATAGTGCCAGAACAATGGACCTCCCCACATGTGACCCCATTTTGGAAACTACACCCCTGATGTAATGTATTATGGGGTGCAGTGAGCATTTACACACCACAGGTGTCTGACAAATTTTTGAAACAGTGGTCCGTGAAAATGAAAAATAAATTTTTTCATTTGCACAGCCCACTGTTCCAAAGATCTGTCAAACGCCAGTGGGGTGTAGATAATCACTGCACCCATTATTAAATTCTGTGAGTGGTGTAGTTTCCAAAATGGGGTCACATGTGGAGGGGTCCACTGTTCTAGAACCACGGGGGGCTTTGTAAACGCACATGGCCCCTGACTACCATTCCAAACGAATTTGCTTTCCAAAAGCCCAATGGCGATCCTTCTCTTCTGAGAATTGTAGTGCGCCAGCAGAGAATTTTACGTCCTAACATGGGATATTTCCAGATGAGGTTACAAATTTTGGGGGGCATTTTCTCCCATTTTGTAAAAATGGGGAAAAAACTGCACTTTAGTGATTTTTTTTTTATTTTATTTACACATCCGATTTTAACTAAAAGTCTTCAAACACCTGTGAGGTGTTGAGGCTCACTGGACCCCTTGTTACATGCCTTGAGGGGTGCAGTTTCCAAAATGGTATGCCATGTGAGGGTTTTTCTGCTGTTCTGGCACCAAAGGGGCTTCCTAAAGGTGACATGCCCCCCAAAAACCATTTCTGCAAAATTCACTCTCCAAAATCCCATTGTCGCTCCTTCCCTTCTGAGCCCTCTACTGCACCCGCCGAACACTTGACATACACATATGAGGTATTTACTTAATCATGATAAATTGGGTTACACATTTTGGGGGGCTTTTTCTCCTATTACCACTTGTAAAAATTTAAAAACTGGGTCTACAAGAACATGCGAGTGTAAAAAATGATGATTTTGAATTTTCTCCTTCACTTTGCAGCTATTCCTGTGAAACACCTAAAGGGTTAACAAACTTACTGAATGTCATTTTGGCTACTTTGAGGGGTGCAGTTTTTATAATGAGGTCATCATTATTTCAAATCCACTTTAAAACTGAACTGGTCCCTGAAAAATTCCGATTTTGAAAATTTTGTGAAAAATTGGAAAATTGCTGCTGAACTTTGAGACCCTCTGATGTCTTCCAAAAGTAAAAACATGTCAACTTTATGATGCAAACATAAAGTAGACATATTGTATTTGTGAATCAATATATCATTTATTTGGAATGTCTATTTTCCTTAGAAGCAGAGAGCTGCAAAGTTGGAAAAGTGCAAAATGTTCAAATTTTTCATGAAATTTTTAAATTTTTCACCAAGAAATGATGCAAGTATGGACGAAAATTTACCACTAACATAAAATAGAATATGTCACGAAAAATTAGAATGAATCAGAATGAAAGGTAAAAGCATCCCAGAGTTATTAATGCGTAAAGTGACAGTGGTCAGATGTGCAAAAAATGGCCGGGTCCTGCACTGAAAATTGGCTGGGTCCTTATGGGGTTAAAGAGAACCAAAAAGGGTTTAGGTATGTGTGAAAAGCCTTTTTTCTCATCTGTTTCAGGATAATGTTTTTGCTACTGTGGATGGCAAAGCAACATATTGGGGGAGATTTATCAAAACCTGTCCAGAGGAAAAGTTGCTGAGTTGCCCATAGCAACCAATCAGATTGCTTCTTTCATTTTCCAGAGGCCCTTTCAAAAATTAAGGAAGAGATATGATCGGTTGCTAAAGGCAACTCGGCAACTTTACCTCTGGACAGGTTTTGATAAATCTCCCTCAATAATGTGTTTAGGGGCAATTAATTGTTTATAATGACAATATACAGTGGTTTACAGCTGTAGTGGGCCAATCCTTTGGCTATATTCCTGACACATTAGGATAACTTTTCACAACTTTAGGAATGCAGTACAATGTCATAACAAACTATACAAATATAATTTAAACATTACTAATAAATTACTGGCTTCTTATAATTCCTGGTGGATTAAAATATCCTGATACAACGCATAACTGTGTCAGGTTAATACACTCAAGGTAATCGTTGCTACAATGTTACATAAAGCCACCTAATAGTAATGGAGCTTCTATAAGCCCTGCTATACCCTTAACCACCAGGGAAATGAAAGCTAAGGACTAGAGTTGATCATGTTAAAAAATATTGTCAAAAGTTTGGTTCTAAGCGGATATGTGCAAGGCAAAGCTGGAAATCAGCAATAACTCTTAAGCTCATGTATAACACAGCCTAAGAACAAAAAGATCTGTATAACCTAGGAGTATATCCAAATACTTTTGAATGGATTTTAAGGCAAAGTTAATGTCAAAGTTATGGTATTGATTGTAACCCATGGTATCAGTTTCATTAAAAACACACTGCAGTAACAGATTTTGAATTTTATTTAGAATTTTTATTTTATTTTATACTTTCCTTACTGGTGCTGTAATGCACTAGGAGGTACCTGAAAGAGCAATGGCTTTTTCCAAGCAGTCCAGAAATCACCCCTTGTTGGGAGTAGCAACAGTTTTTTTCCCTGGAAAGTGAAGAAGCAATGGCTTTTTACACACTGTTCACAAGTTATCCCTTTTTATGAGGAACAACAGGTTTTGCACCTGGCAAATGAAAAGTCAGTGGCTCTTTACAAACCGTCTGAAAATTCTCCCGTTTTGAATAGTTACAACAAAAGAGATGTTCTGAAAAGTGAAGGAGAAATAGCTTTTTACAAGGAAATGCCATAAAAAGTAGCAATGGTAGTGATAAAAGTAGCTGCATCAGCAGTACAGTGCAAAATAAATTACAGGAGAGGGGATCTGTGCCTACATAGGCCAGGTAAGGGTGGATAGTAGCTAGGGTGGCCGGTAGATGGAGTGGTAGACTGGTGGAGGTTGTAGCAAGTGGACAGCAGGGGTGCTGGATTGGTGGTAGATGTAGTTCATTTGCAGCAGGGATTCCGGACTGTTGGTAGTTGTAACAGGTGAATATCACAGGGTTGGATTCATGGTAGTTGTAATGAGTGGACAGCAGGGATGGTGGACTGATGGTAGCTGTAGTAAGTGCAAAGCAGAAGTCCTGGACTGGTGGTAGTTGTAGCACTAGCAAGTGGATAGCAGGGATGGTGGGCTGGAGGTATGAGTATCCAGTAGAAAGCAGTAGTGGTAGCACTAGTGAGTTGACAGCAGAGGTAGCAGTAGTATAAATAATTTGACAACAGCAATGACATATCTAATCAGTGGCATCTGGCACAGAAGTATTTCTCACTAATTTGTGTATGATTCATTTAAACAAAAATACTCTATCTGACACTACAGTGATGGGTGGACAAGACATAACACCCAGTTCTGATCAATGTCTCTACCTGGTGACCCAGAATTATATAGGGTCTGGGCTGATGGTGTCTGCAAGAGAAATTGAACAGCTTAGGTATGAATTAACCTGGTTATTGTCAGCACGCAAACAACTAAGCATACAGTTAGCAATCCTAGAACCCTAAACCATCATTGTGTTTGTGAACACTGTCTTAAACATAACGAAAGTTATTATAAAAATATATTTTAGTCATCATATAAAATATTGTAAATGTATGATTTATTATAAATATTATATATAATACAGTTTATTTTGACAGTGTGCGTAATAAAGGCAATATAGTTTAACCCTTTCCTGCTGTACAACATATAGTAGTGTCATGGGCTGAAATTCTTTAACTCAAAGTGATGTATATTTACGTCACATTGCATCAACAGTCTTAAACCTCTTAAGGACGCAGGGCGCCCGGTCCGGGTAAATAACGAGGGGTCATGTCGTGACCACGTGTCATACCAGGTCGGTCCCTGGGCTAATAGTCGGACCCTGGGCTAATAGTGTGCGGCACCAATCGTTGTGCCGCGCTATTAACCCTTTAGAAGCGGCAATCAAAGTTGATCGCTGCGTCTAAAATGAAAGTGAAAGCTTCCCAGCAGCTCAGTCGGGCTGATCGGGACCATCGTGATAAAATAGTGATGTACCGATCAGCTAGCAGGTGAGCGGAGCTCCCCTCACCTGTCTCCGTTGCGTCCGATCGGCGATTGATTGCTCCAAGTCTTAGATACAGGCTTGAGCAATCGACCACCTATAACACTGATCAATGCAAAGCTATGGCTTTGCAGGAATCAGTGTAAAAGATCAGTGTGTGCAGTGTTATACCCCCTTTGGGACACTGCAAAAAAAAGTAAAAAAAAAAGTAAATAAAGGTCATTTAACCCCTTCCCTAATAAAAGTTTTAATCAACCCCCGTTTCCCATAAAAAAAAACTGTGTAAATAAAAATATAAATAAACATATGTGGTATTGCCGTGTGTGGAAATTTCCAAATTATAAAAATATATAATTAATTAAACCGCACGGTCAATGGCGTACACGCAAAAAAAATTCAAAGTCCAAAATAGCGTATTTTTGTTCACTTTTTATATAATGAAAAAATTAATAACAAGCTATAAAAAAGTCCGATCAATACCAAAATGGTATTGATAAAAACTTCAGATCACTGTGCAGAAAATGATCCCTTATACTAGCACGTACGCAGAAAAATAAAAAAGTTATAGGGGTCAGAAGATGAGAATTTTTTACGTATAAATTTTCCTGCATGTAGTTATGATTTTTTTCAGAAGTATGACAAAATCAAACCTATATAGTAGGATATATTTTAACCGTATGGACCTACAGAATAAATGCACTGCGTAGAAACGGAAGCCCCCAAAAGCTACAAAATGGCATTTTTTCTTTAATTTTGTTACAAAGAGAATTTTTTTCCATTGTGCCGTGGATTTTTTGGTAAAATGACTAATGTCACTGCAAAGTAGAATTGATGGCACAAAAAATAAGCCATCATATGGAATTTTATGTCCAAAATAGAAATTGGTATGATTTTTAGAAGGTGATGAGGAAAAAATGAAAATGCAAAAACGGAAAAACCCTGCATCCTTAAGGGGTTAAAGTGTTAAGGATGGGTTAATGTGAGGCCTTAAACTGTGAGTGACTTCCACTGTGCTATTTTGCCGAGTGTCAGCATAAGCAAATTCACACCAGACAAGGTTGGTATAAATTCCCTCCTCGGTACTGACTCCAGGGAGTTCTGTTTATTATCCTGAAATCACATTAGTTTTTACAATCTGACAAAAAGGGGAGAGTAAAACGATGCATCAAATCATCGTATTATATGCTGATTGGTCATTTGAGCATGGCGTAGCATAAGTCACTTATGTTGCAACATCTCTAACTTGAGATTTTTCCATCCTTCCACAAAGCCCAATGTTTAGACTTCTTGTATCCACAGACTCCATCTCAAGGTTCTAGTCTTAATTATGGGTAATCGCAGGGTCCCAGTCAGTGGGAGGTCACTTACACTCCTGTATTCTGTCTGATAAGTGCTCCACTAATACAAGCAGCCTCAGTAGCCCGAAGTAATGGAGCACTGATAACACTGATCAGTACTATGCTTATGGCATACATTGAACAGTGTGTGCAAAAGAATGCATGTAATAGTCCCCTATGGGAACTAAAAAATTGTTGGAAAATAGTAAAACATTTATAAAATGTATGTGAATGATCCCACCCCTAATAAAAGTGAAAATCACTCCCTTCCTTTTTTCGATTTTTAAAAGATAATGTAAATAAAAATAAATATAAACATATTTGATATCATTGCATGTGGAAATGTCCGAACTACTAACATATAACATTAGTGAAACCACACAGTGAATGGAAGAAATGTAATAATATCCGAAAGTCCAGAATTTCTGATTTTTGGTAACTTCAACACCCAAAAATTTTTTATAAAAAGTGATTAAAAAGTGACATCAAAACAAAATGATACATATTTTTTTATTGTATTTAAGGGGTTATCCACAATAAGGTGCCTTTAGCACTTACCTGCCAGACAGTAATGGACATGCTTAGGAAGTATCGGTGCTTGTCTTGGACCTAAATTGCTATGCTGTGAGATTGCCATAATGCTGTTGCTATCCTTTTACGAACTGGCTTTTTACTGTTGGAGTTTCCATCTTTAACTACAAGTCCCATAGTTCCTTGTTTGTTAGTGTGATGTCACTTTCCTCCCTCCCTCCCTCCCACACATCAGCCACCCCACCCATTGAAACACAAATAAGCGGCATTTCATGCAAAAGACCAGTTTCTTCTATCCAGGATGCCTCCAGCTGTTGCAAAAATACAATTAGTTGCCTAATGATCTCTTTTCCACCCAGCGGTCACTCCACCCTTTAAAGCAGGACAGGCTTGTCATCACCCGACTAGTGATGTAATGTCTCAGGCCGCACTGCAACCTGGGAAAACCTGAGACAGCAGTAATTTTGTATGCTGTTTAAAATAAATATTGGGGCAAAAATCACAGAATTGTGAAACCACAGTCACACACAGGTACAGACACTATACTATTACTTTACAGCCCATACAGACGCACACATAATTTATCATATGTTTTTAAATAATGCGCAAGTCTACCTAAACTAACAAAATGACTTGACAACAGCTTTTCTGACTTTGTAAAGCAAGTTTTGAGAGCAGCAATGAAAGTGATCTGTGTTTGTGTGTTTTTATCAACCATTGCATTGTAATTTAGTGTATTTTTAAAAAAATTGTAAATGATAAATTAATGATCACTGCATTTACAATGGCCTACATAGACAAATCACTTATATTGTAAGTAAAAAAAATGTTGAAAAAATATGCAAATGCAATAATAATAAAAAAAAAATTCTAATTAGACCAAAAGCAAGTAAAAAATTATTCATAAATCTTCCCCAAAATGCCCAGAAAATTTATACTGTTATATTCCAAAACTTTTTATATGTTCTTACTGATGAAAATAAAGACCTTCGTAATATGATGGCTTAACCCTTTAAAGGGGTACTCCGGTGGAAAAGGTTTTTTTTTTTTTTTTTTTTTTATCAACTGGTGCCAGAAAGTTAAACAGATTTGTAACTTGCTTCTTTAAATAAATCTTAAAGGGTATTCTAGAAAAACATATATATATATATATATATATATATATATATATATATATATATATATATATATATATATCTCAACTGGCTCCGGAAAGTTAAACAGATTTGTAAACTACTTCTATTAAAAAATCTTAATCCTTCCAATAGTTATTAGCTTCTGAAGTTTTCTGTCTAACTGCTCAATGATGATGTCACGTCCCGGGAGCTGTGCATGATGGGAGAATATCCCTTGTATGATGGGAGAATATCCCCATAGGAGCTGGGCAGCTCCCAGGACGTGAGTCATCAGAAAGCAGATAGAAAACAGCAACTCAACTTCAGAAGCTAATAACTATTGGAAGGATTAAGATTTTTTAATAGAAGTAATTTACAAATCTGTTTAACTTTCCGGAGCCAGTTGATATATAAAAAAAAAAGGTTTTGCCTGGAATACCCCTTTAACCCCTTAACGACGCAGGACCTATATTTATGTCCTGCGCCAGCTCCCGAGATATGAAGTAGGATCGCGCCGCGATCCCGCATCATATCGCGTCGGTCCCGGCGCTCATCAACGGCCGGGACCCGTGGCTAATACCACACATCGCCGATCACGGCGATGTGCGGTATTAACCCTTTAGAAGAGGCGGTCAAAGCTGACCGCCGCTTCTAAAGTGAAAGTGAAAGTGACCCGGCTGCTCAGTCGGGCTGTTCAGGACCGCCGTGGCGAAATCGCTGCATCCCGAACAGCTGACCGGACACCGGGAGGGCCCTTACCTGCCTCCTCGGTGTCCGATCAGCGAATGACTGCTCCGTGCCTGAGATCCAGGCAGGAGCAGTCATGCACCGATAACACTGATCACAGGCGTGTTAATGCACGCCTGTGATCAGGATGAGAGATCAGTGTGTGCAGTGTTATAGGTCCCTATGGGACCTATAAAACTGCAAAAAAAATGTGAAAAAAAAGTGTTAATAAAGTTCATTTAACCCCTTCCCTAATAAAAGTTTGAATCACCCCCCTTTTCCCATAAAAAAAATAAAACAGTGTAAATAAAAAAATAAACATATGTGGTATTGCCGCGTGCGTAAATTTCCGAACTATAAAAATATATAATTAATTAAACCGCACGGTCAATGGCGTACGCGCAAAAAAATTCCAAAGTCCAAAAAAGCGTATTTTGGTCACTTTTTATACCATTAAAAAATGAATAAAAAGTGATATAAAAGTCAGATCAAAACAAAAATCATACCGATAAAAACTTCAGATCACGGCGCAAAAAATTAGTCCTCATACTGCCCTGTATGTGGAAAATTAAAAAATTTATAGGGGTCAGAAGATGACATTTTTAAAAGTATAAATTTTCCTGCATGTAGTTATGATTTTTTCGAAAAGTGCGACAAAATCAAACCTATATAAGTAGGGTATCATTTTAACCGTATGGACCTACAGAATAATGATAAGGTGTAATTTTTACCGAAATATGCACTGCATAGAAACGGAAGCCCCCAAAAGTTACAAAATATTTTTTTCGATTTTGTCGCACAATGATTTTTTTTCCATTTCACCGTGCATTTTTGGGTAAAATGACTAATGTCACTGCAAAGTAGAATTGGCGACGCAAAAAATAAGCCATAATATGGATTTTTAGGTGGAAAATTGAAAGGGTTATGATTTTTAAAAGGTAAGGAGGAAAAAACGAAAGTGCAAAAACAGAAAAACCCTGAGTCCTTAAGGGGTTAATCCTTCCAGTACTTATTAGCTCCTGAATACTACAGAGGAAACTATTTTCTCTTTGGAACACAGAGCTCTCTGCTGCCATGACGAGCACAGTGCTTTCTGCTGCCATCTCTGTCCATTTTAAGAACTGTCCAGAGTAGGAGAAAATCCCCATAGCAAAAATATGGACAGAGATGTCAGCAGAGAGCACTGTGCTCGTGATGAGAGCACTGTGTTTCAAAAAGAAAATAATTTCCTCTTTAGTATTCAGCAGCTAATAAGTACTGGAAGGATTAAGATTTTTTTTATAGAGTTCATTTGCAAATCTGTTTAACATTCTGGCACTAGTTGATGTAAAACAAAATAGTTTTCCACCGGAGTACCCCTTTAAAAACCAGGCTAATTTTCATTTTTGCGCTTTCATTTTTTCCTCCTTTCCTTCTAAAAACAATAACACTTTCAATTTTGCACCTACATACCCATATAAGTGCTTGTTTTTTGCGTCAACAATTGTAATTTGTAATGACATCACTTATTTTATAACAAAATCTGCGATGAAATAAAATTAAAATATTTGTGGGATGAAATTAAAAAAAACATGCCATTTTGTAAATTTTGGAGGCTTCCATTTCTACGCAGTGTACTTTTCAGTAAAAATTACTCCTTATCTTTATTTTGTATGACCATATGATTACAACTTAGGATATCTAATTTATAAAGGTTTTATTTTATTTTGCCACTTTAAACATTTTTAACTACATGCACCAAAATTAGTATGCTGAAAATTGGCCTCTTCTGACCCCTATAACTTTTTTATTTTTCTTCATACGGTGATGTCTGAGGGCTCATTATCATCAATACCATTTTTGTTTTATACGACAAAAATAGAACAAAGGATATGTCTGCACTCACCACGAAAGTAAAGTTCAATTCATACTTTATTGTAAATACAAAATCTTCGAACAGAGTCGAGGTACAAATCTTCACACGGGGTGCAGGGAGGGAGAGCAGCTAGACAGCCGATGACAGGAGCGTATAGCTAGAACGACAACTCGGTTTCGGGTCAAGGACGCATCATCCGGTTCCTGATCCATTGGAATCATTGGTCAGGTATATATGGGAAAGGGGGAAGGTGAAGGAGTGACCCAAACACCACTATTTAAAGATACATGACACATAACAAATAGTATAATAAAACCAATAGAGCAAACACATATCTTGCTGTGTTATAATAAAGAACTAAAATTATTTCTTTCATTGAGGCCCAGTGGCCCTAAAGCTTTTAGTCTTGTGATCCATGTGGCTTCGCATAGCTATACGCTCCTGTTGTCGGCAGTCTAGCCGCTCTCCCTCCCTGCACCCCGGGTGAAGATTTGTACCTCGACTCTGTTCGAAGATTTTGCATTTACAATAAAGCATGAATTGAACTTAACTTTTGTGGTGAATGCAGACATATCCTTTGTTCTTTTTTGTTGTATTTTGCAGAATTGCTTTTCCTGCTAGTGTCTGGCACCCCACTTTTTCTATCACCGGGATGCACCTACAGTGCTAGCCATTTAGAAGTGTTGGAGTGCCCATCCCCCTATCTCTGCTTTGTTTGGATCCTTTGCATGTCTTTGCTATGGATGAGAGCACACACACGCAAGCTGAAGCAATCATGGAAGTTGCCCCAGATGAAGGCACTAATGATTCCAGCATCTACACAGGGAGGGAAGACGCAGAAGTGTATTTCATATCTTGTGATTCTTTGGATGAACTCCAGACATTAATTCTGAAAGCTTTAGAATACCGAATCCAAGCATTGGGTGAGAAAGAAATTTGTATCTTTTGGACTATAAAATCATTGTCCACCTATCAAGAATGCAATAGAGCCCCTAGAGGGCTCTGTTTCTATAGACCACCGTCTCAATTCAAAAATGACACCACATTTGTTGAAGCTTGGAAAAACGCCCATCTGAAACATGCCTTAGAATTACAGAAATTAATTCATGAAAAGAATCAAAGAGAATATGAAGCAGTTACTACAGAATTATTACAAGCTAAGTCTGAATTAAAATAAAGGGTTTCCAGTTCACAATTTACAATTTTCAAAAATAATCAAGATAAAAAACTTCATACACTGCAAGACTCTATAAAAGAAATTAAAAGGGACAAATACATACCAGACCGCAAGAACTTTGAAATGGGAAAAAAATGTCACATGGAAAACAGAAAATAAAAAAAACATTCTTCAACAAGAAAAATACATATTCTGCAAATTACAATAACACAAGAAGAAATAAACCTAAAAAGAGTACAGATTTATTCACTACTGAATCAGATACCTCAGATGAACCCGGACCTAGTCCTCAGCCTCACTTCTCCATTAATACCAGCCAGAAAAAACCTAATTCAACATCAGCCCCTTTAGGAGAAACATCAGAAAAAAAGAAATTTGCAATGTGTGGACACAGCCGGAAAAAAGAGAGAACATTTCTTGGCGCCAATAATTTCTTCTACTAATGTTATCAATCTTACTAACATTGAGTTACCAGAGCCCTGTATCAGAGTTCTTGAAAAGGGTCTTAATTATTGTTTAACTGATACTTTTGTTGAAGATCGTTTCGAGGTTGATCTGTTTAAAGCCGTTCGAAAGATCGGCCTAAAAAGATTCTTTAATCTAGCACCTAACAAACATGAAAAATTAAGAAAAAATACTGACACTGAGGTTAATGAAAAAAATATAGAGGCAAAGGTCCTTGTAAACTTAGTGATTTGGGGTTTCCTATGGTTAGAGAATTTGATGAAAATTATTTAACCCCTTAAGGACTCAGGGTTTTTCCGTTTTTGCACTTTCGTTTTTTCCTCCTTACCTTTTAAAAATCATAACCCTTTCAATTTTCCACCAAAAAATACATATTGTGGCTTATTTTGTTTGTCGCCAATTCTATTTTGCAGTGACATTAGTCATTTTACCCAAAAATGCACGGCAAAACAGAAAAAAAATAATTGTGCAACAAAATCGAAGAAAAAACAAAATTTTTTAACTTTTGGGGGCTTCCGTTTCTACGCAGTGCATATTTCGGTAAAAATTACACCTTATATTATTCTGTAGGTCTATACAGTTAAAATGATACCCTACTTATATAGGTTTGATTTAGTCGTACTTCTGGAAAAAATCATAACTACATGCAGGAAAATGTATACGTTTAAAAATGTCATCTTCTGACCCCTATAACTTTTTTATTTTTCCACGTACAGGGCGGTATGAGGACTCATTTTTTTTTTGCGCCGTGATCTGAAGTTTTTTCGGTATGATTTTTGTTTTGATCGGACTTTTTCATCACTTTTTATTCATTTTTTAATGGTATAAAAAGTAACCAAAAATGCGCTTTTTTTTTACTTTGGAATTTTTTTGCGCGTACGCCATTGACCATGTGGTTTAATTAATGATATATTTTTATAGTTCGGACATTTACACACGCGGCGATACCACATATGTTTATTTTTTTTTTTTTTTACACTGTTTTATCTTTTTTATGGGAAAAGGGGGGTAATTCAAACTTTTATTAGGAAAGGGGTTAAATGACCTTTATTAACACTTTTTTTTTACATCTTTTACACAGATCACAGGCGTGTATTAACACGCCTGTGATCAGTGTTATTGGCGCTTGACTGCTCCTGCCTGGATCTCAGGCACGGAGCAGTCATTCGCCGATCAGACACCGAGGAGGCAGGTAAGGGCCCTCCCGGTGTCCTGTCAGCTGTTCGGGACGCCGCAATTTCACAGCGTCGGTCCCGAACAGCCCAACTGAGCAGCCGGGTCACTTTCACTTTCACTTTAGAAGCGGCGGTCAGCTTTGATCGGCGATGTGTGGTATTAGCCGCGGGTCCCGGCCGTTGATGAGCTCCGGAACCGACGCGATATGATGCGGCATCGCGGCGCGATCCCGCTTCATATCGAGGGAGCCGGAACAGGGCGTAAATATACGTCCTGCGTCGTTAAGGGGTTAAATTGCGTTACCATGTTAACCAATCTCTTGTTTGATGAAATCCCTGGAGGCAATCTCTCGACTGTTCAAGAACACACTACCCCCTATGTTGGGGGGAACAAGTCTAAAATCGACCACGACCACAAAGCCCTTAGACAATTAAGTGACTGTCATACTTATGAAAAATTGTCCTCTAACCCAACCAAAAGAATTATCAACAAACTTAGGTCCTTTCTCAGATCCTCAGTTGAGAAACAGCTTCTCAGTGAAAAAATGGCTGCCAAACATTTACCAGATAATCCTAAACCACCAAAGTGGTATATGTTACCTAAAGTTCAGAAGTCACCGACCCAACCCCCTGAATTGGCGATTGGGTGGGTGACCGAAGCTTTATCTAGCTATTTGGAATGGCTTATATCCCCCCCCTCCTCCCAGGGATTCCCTCATATGTTAGAGATACCAGTGACCTATTGGGGGTTAGAGAATTTTTACTGGCAGGAAACTTACAATCTGGTGTCCCTTGATGTAGAGGCCCTTTACAACCGCATCCCATGAGATGCGAGTGTAAGGGCAATGACATATTTTTTGTCATATTCAGGTAAATCTAAGGAATTTGTGGATTTTGTAGCTGAAGCTTTAATGTTTATTCTGAGTAACAACACATTTATGTATGACAATTGTTGGTACAAACAATTACATGGTGCCCCAATGGAGTCCCCGGTTTCATGTACCCTAGCGAACATATATCTTGCTGTTTTTGAACTTACATTTGTCCACACTCTCAGGAACTCCTTCACCATTTTTGTGAAGCGGTTCCTGAGATATGTGGACGATGTTCTTATTATTTGGGATGGGTCGGAAAAAGAGTTTATTGATTTTGTACATTATCTTACTGATAATGACATGAACATGCTTTTTACACATGATTTTGGTGGAAAAAATTAAAAAATTTTGGATGTCACCCTAAATATTGACAATCTATGTTTTACCACTACCAGTTATAGGAAAAAAATAGCAAGGAATTCCTTGCTACATTATAACAGCTTGCACCCGGTTTATGTTAAAAATACTATTCCATATTCACAATTTATTAGATTAAAAAGAATTAATAGTGACAGACCTCAATATCTAGTTCAGGCAGAAGAATGAAATCAACGTTTAATACAAAGAAATTATCCAGAAAAAAATTGTTGAAGAAGCCTTCAAAAAAGCAGAAAAAAAGAGACAGGAAAGGACTTCTCATTCCAAAAAAAAAAAGTGCAAACAGATATTTACCATACAAATAATAAAATATTTATTTTTCCTTTGACAATAGCCCTATGAATAAAATTATCAAAAATGCTATCATGTCCAATTGGTACATGCTAGAACAGGACCCAACAAATCAATGTACAGCTATTAATAAACCTATAATAAAGCAAAAAAAATCAAATAAAATTCATAGTGATAAAAATTGGCTTAATAAGAGTATACCAAAATTTTCAGTGTGGCCACTGCAACTATTGCAATAATAATCTCAAAAAACATTACATTAAATTGGGCGGACATACAGTTAGAGTTGATCAGTTTATTAACTGTAGAACTAACTACGTGGTGTACTGTCTTCTTTGCACCTGTGGTTGTTTTTATATATAGGTAAGACCAAAAGAAATCTTAACATAAGATTTTGTGAACATATTTACTCTTTACGTACAAAAGTGGGTGCCGGGATTCACCTGCAGTGCTTATTTGTTTTGCAAGCTAGCCATTTAGACATGTTGGAGTGCCCATCTCCTTATCTCTACTTTGTTTGGACCATTTTTGTTTTGATGGGACTTTTTGATCGCTTTATATAAATTTTTTATGGTATAAGAAGTGGCCAAAAATGCACAATTTTGAACTTTGTTTTTTTTAAATGTACACCATCGATCGTGCATTTTAATTAAACTTATATTTTAATAGTTTAGACATTTCCACACATGGTGGTACCACATGTTTATGTTTATTTTTTATTACATTATTATGGTAAAAAAAAATGGGGGGTGATTCAAACTTTATAAGGAGAGGGGTTAATTCATTTTTTATTAACTTTTTGTTGCACTTTTTTTTTGTCCCCATAAGGGACTATAACATGCAATCTTGCTATTGCATACACTGACCAAAGATATGTGACCAAAGTTGCTTTTCAACTCGAAAAGTAAATTGCGTTTGGTGCTTAACACTTTAGTACAACCTCCTATCAAATAAATGCACCAGACGTAAAAATGTAAATAAAATAACAAGCTTTATTAAACATATATAGTAATTAAATAAAAAACATAAATAATGAGAATCAGCAATAGCCAGAAAAATGTGCAATGATCTAATAAAGACTATTCTCTTAAAAGTCACCACGTTATACTCACAGAAGAGATCACACACAACCCCAGGGGTTGTGTGTGATCTCTTCTGTGAGTATAACGTGGTAACTCTGGATGCACTGTGGCAGCTTGTTTACCTTCTCTTCCCTTCGTGGGTTGGTGTACCTTTCTAGTGCAGTGATGTTGCTTTGGATGCACCTGTTGATTCCTTCAGGTCTCATACCAATACACCTTTGTCTCTAGTTTCTTCAGGCTCCCACAGTGCACCAATAGATCACCTGTACACGTTGTCTCACTTCTCTTATTATTATCATTCATTTTGTGTTTGCCTTTTTCATGTGTGCTCAATGTGGCAGTGTTTCTCTGCAGTATGTGTTTAACTGGTAATGGCAAACTTTTAAGAGAATAGTCTTTATTAGATCATTGCACATTTTTCTGGCTATTGCTGATTCTCATTATTTATGTTTTTTATTTAATTACTATATATGTTTAATAAAGCTTGTTATTTTATTTACATTTTTACGTCTGGTGCATTTATTTGATAGGAGGTTATTGCATACACTGTTCAATGATGAGCTTTGGCACAGCATTGATCAGTATTATCAGTGATCTGATGCTCTAGCATGCCATGGCTGCCTGGAGCTTCAGAGGACCAATCGGACGGCAAGGAGGCAGGTAAGGGCATCCACTCATCTGATTGGGCGCCTTAAAATCCCATCACTAGGGGTCCCCATACCTACTGGGACACTAACCAGTCCTGCAGCAGCATCAGGTTTGTCCATGAGTCATGGACAAGAGATGAGTCATGGACAAGGCAGCATGAGCAGGCACACCAATCACCTCCCACCACCACAAGGAGGGGCACTTCCCCTTCCCCTAAGAGGATTTCTAACACTGGGAGCTAATGAAAAGAGGGATTCTTATAATAAATATAGGTGACAAAGGCATAATAATTAGATACACATGGTAAAGATTATGTACTGAGTAACATATTCTCTCTTTTTTTTGTGGGATCTGGCAGGCACACTTTAAGAACAAAAGGACAGTGGCTTTTAATGTATTCAGTATTTGAACTTTTGCCTATCCAGATAAAGTAATAAAATGATTTCCCCCAAAATTACATTAATTCAACATTTAAAAGTTACTCAATTAGGATATTCAGCTTTGGCCATCAATGTCCTAATTAAATTGATTGGAGAGCAACACCTTATTTTAGATGTTGATCCTTTAGAATGTTTGGATTTAGAATTTGACATTTGAAAAATGAAATGAAACCCCAAGCTACAAATATACATAAGCCATTGAATTTAAGGTTCATAAAAACTCACTAATGAGAACATGCAATGCTAACAAATTAAAAGCAAACTAATACTTTCTACTTCATTTGGCATTTTATTCACATTCATTAGTTGAGGAAAAATCATTAACTGGAAGTATAAATTCCCTACTGTTTATCTTTAAATCATTAACAATTAAATGGTACAAAAGCTGATCTTTGTGAACGTGGAAATCATTGTGAGTACAAGAAAGTCACAGGATTTGACTCTCAAAGCAGCATTTGAAACCATTGTTTTTTTTTGCACTTACATATTAATGTTTTACTTTAAATCTGAACTTAATTGTCATCTTCAAAATGCATTTTTTTTTTTTTTTTTTACTCAGGGTCTTAAATAACATTATAACTCTGGTCATAAAGGCAGAGTACAAAAAAGAAACATTATTACAATTATGGGAACTTGCTGTTATAAATGCCAATTAATTTCCTAGGGATCAGAGGAAGTAACAAGATGCTCTTTTAGTGCATAGATAAATTTAAACCACAAAACTGACAATAGCTTCCAGAATGTATAAATTGCAACTATTGTAAACAGAAAGAATGCCATGTTGTATAAAACAAATCAATGCACTATATTTCAGTGTTGCAATTGTTTTTGAAAGAATAGAGACATTTCCCTTTGTATGAGGCTTTATATACTTGAATATCTAAAAGCAATTATTAATTTAGATTTCTTAAAGGGGACCTACAGTAACTTTTTGAAGCGAGCACAACATTTCATTTTGAGTGCTTTTCTAATAAACTTGAACATTTTCCTAGTGCAAGGAACCTCAACAAAATGTAGGCTATGTCCACATACGGTTGAGTCTCAATTTTTGGTGTAAAGGGGTAAATAAAACTGTCCAAAAGCTAAAAGTTGTGTGTGAACAGAACATTTAAAAAAAAAAAAAGACTTTAGAAACAGTATGTGAACATAACCTTAAAATGATACATTTTATAGATCTGTAGAGTGGTTTGTACACAAAGCAATTTTTTTTTGTGGCTGACCTTTTAATGGATGCACCTTTCTGACTCTATTAATAATGGTGGCTAGGGCTAATTATAATAGACAAACTTTGACAGCAATCTTAATAACATGGAAACTCTGCAGATTCTAGTGGAAGTAGGGAATATCTTCTGGCACTGTTAATAATAGGAACACTTTGCTGACACTGTTAAAACATAGAGGATTGTGATCCATTTTGTTGTCTGGTCTCTGTCTTCACTATTTGTAAAGAGGGTACACTGCTAGCAAAGTAATAACTATATTACTGCCACATTAATAACTCTATTGGTAGTATTGATATTGTTGTCTATTCTACTTGCATGAAGTTTTTGTTTTTATTTTAGAATGATCATAACTAGGCATATAGATATATTTATTTTTTTACAACCCTTAATAGTTATAAACAACCATTGGTTCAACAAGGTAATCTTCAGGTTTTAAAAGATCAGAAGTGCCTAAGTAAGGTTGGGTTCACATAAGTACGGCATCCGGCATAGGTGAACTCAGCCTAGATCTCGATGCAACTTATGCCATAACTGATGATTGACAACGTGCATCAGTTGTCATCAGTTGTATGGCATCCAGCGGCTGGGTAGTGGATCCGCTGGATTGTGTGGACAATGGCTGAACTGTGCTGCTGCGGACATAGGAAGGGGTGTGCTCACTGCCAGGATGAATGGCCGGAGCGTTGCCCATAGCAAAACCCGGGACTCGCATGCGGGCCCATCCTGCAGTGCGAGTCCCAGAGCCACTGATGTCAGGAGGGAGGGAGAGCGCTCACGGCCGGAATAAATGGCCGGAGCGCTGCCCATAATAGTAACCAGCCCCCCTTGAGTCTCTCCCTTTTTTTGGGTCTAAGAAAATCTCGAACCAGGCTGCAATCAAAAATATTTTCCTCCGACTCCCAAGACCTCTCTTCAGGACCAAACTCCTTCCAGTGGACAAGAAATTAATGTTTTCCTCTTACAGTTTTCATTGCTAGAATTTCTTTCACCTTGTAAATGTCAGAAGAACCAAAGACAGGAGTGGGAGCAATGACCTTTTGAGAAAACTCATTAATGACCAGAGGCTTGAGCAGGGAAACATGGAAAGAATTTGGAATGTGAAGGGAGGATGGCAACTAAGTTTGTAAGAAACTGGATTGATCTTTTGAAGTACTACAAATGGACCCAGGTACTGAGGACCAAACTTGTTGAAAAGATTTGTTGAATAAAATGTTTGGCCAACAGAGGAGCAGAAGGAAGTCCAGGCAAAGGAATAAAATGTGCCATCTTTGAGAACCGATCAATGACCACCCTGATGACGGTATTGTTACAGGAAAGTGGCAGATCATGATGAAATCCATGGCTATATGTGTCCACGGGGTATCCGGAATTGGCAAGGGTTGTAAGAGTCCAGCAGGTTTCAACTGTGTAGTCTTGTCAAGAGCATAGGTAGTACAGGAACTGATGTAGTCAGTAACATCCTGCTTGAGATGCGGCCACAAGAAGTGTTGAGAGATTAACTGAAAAGACTTCTTGATCCCGAGTTTCCAGCCAGCAGTGAGGAGTGTCCCCGACTGAGGACACAACGTCTGAGACAAGGAGGCACGAACATCTTCTCAGGTGGAACTTAAAGAAGAGAAGCTGGAGCAGCAGTAACCAGGCACTCAGGAGGAATAATATGACGAGGAGTAAAATCCTGACCAACAATACTGGAGGATCTAGAAAGTGCATTGGCTCTAACATTCTTCTCAGAAGGATGAAAATGAATGAAGAAGTTGAATTGGGAGAAGAGCGACCATCTTGCCTGACGGGGATTCAGGCGTTTTACAGACTGTAGATATAAGAGTTTTTTGTGATTTGTAAAAATGCTGACAGGATGTTTACAACCTTCTAGAAGATGGCGCCATTCTTCTAAGGAAAGTTTGATGGCGAGCAGTTCCCGATTGCCAATAGAATAATTCCACTCTGCAGGAGAAAAGGTCTTGAAATAAAACCCACAAGTAATGTTCTTGTCCTTGGAGGTTTTCTGAGTCAAAACTATGCCAGCTCCTACAGACGATGCGTCTACCTCCAAAAAGAATAGCCTTTCAGGATCAGGTCTTGAGAGAAGAGATGCAGAAGCGAAGGCAGATTTTAACCGAGAAAAAGCCTCCTCAGCCTCAGGAGTCCAATTTTTGATGTTACTGTTCTTTTTGGTAAGTGCTACAATTGGGGCAACCAAAGAAGAAAAATGGGGAATGAATTGACGGTAGTAATTGGCAAACCCCAAAAATCATTAAATAGCCCGTAGACCAGAAGGACGTGGCCAGTCCAACACTGCAGAAAGCTCGGCTGGATTCATCAGTAGTGTTGCTCGCGAATATTCGCAATTCGAAAATTATTCGCGAATATCGCATATTCGCGAATTCGCAAATTTCGCGAATAAAGCGCTATATATTCGTAATTACGAATATTGGTTTTTTTTTTTTTCTTCTTCACAGTACACATCACAGTGATCACCCCTCTCTGCTTCCAGCTTGTGTGGTGTAAAGAAGGCTCTAATACTACTGTGTGAGACTGGCGCGCGAAAAATCGCATATGCGAAAATTCGCATATGCAAATTTTAACTTATGCTAATTTTGTATATACTCATTTTCACATCTGTAAATTTTCGCATACGCGAATTTCCGCATATGCGAAAATAAAACGAGGATATAACGAATATGCGAATATTCGCGAATATATGACGAATATTCGTCCATATATTCGCGAATATTCGCGAATTCGAATATGGCCTATGCCGCTCAACACTATTCATCAGTAGCCCTTGATGGGAGACAATATAACCCAGAAAAGGAATACTTGTTCTCTCAAAGAGGCATTTCTCCAGCTTGGCAAACAGATTATTCTCCCGGAGACGCTGCAGGACTTGGCGGACATGAAAACGATTAACTTTCAAATTGGGAGAGAAAATCAGAATATCATCCAGATAAACTACCACGCAGATATACAACAGATCATGGAAGATGTCATTTACAAATTCATGAAAGACTGCGGGACAAGACTGCAGAGACCGAAAGGCATGACAAGATACTCAAAATGGCCATCTCGGGTGTTAAAGGCCATTTTCCATTCATCATCTTCACGATTGAAAATTTAATTGTATGCCCCCGCAGATCCAATTTAGTGAAGATTCTGGCTCCACGAAGAAGATTAAAAAGTTCTGAAATCAAGGGCAAAGGGTAGTGGTTTTTGATTGTGATCTTGTTAAGACCCTATAGTCAATGCATCCTTCTTTCCAACAAAGAAGAATCCAGCCCCAGCTGGAGAGGTAGATTTCTGGATGGAACCTTTTTGAAGTGTGGTAGCTTGGGGGGTGTAGGGTGAATAGGGTGTAGCTGTGCGGTGATGAAAGGGTGTTGCACTAACCCTTAACTGTCATGATGCCAGGGTGTGGGTTCCTCCTCATATATATATATCCTACCGCCACCCGCCCCAGTAACGATAGGGAGGGATAAAGGATTTCCACAACCAGAATTGTAGTAAACTGGAATTAACTTTACTGCAGATTTTATGCAGAATGAAATCGGCAAACAGTCTACACAGAGGACCGGTACTTAGGCTCCTCACAGGTTGGTTGGGACCTTGTAGGGAATAAGCTTTGAGGCTTGTTTTATGCTGTTCCACTGAATTTAGGGGTTTGATTTAAGTTCTGTGGTAACGTTTGATTTTAGGAGAGAGTTAAATAAACTCACGGTTAGCAAGATGCTGAAGAGATAGGCTTCAGGCCTAGATTTTTCTTGTAGGTATGCACGGAGCTGTGTTCTCTCTCTGCTAGTCCGGAACCCAAGAGAGTTGCTTCTTGCTTTGCAGCCAGGGAACAAGAGAGAAGTTGAAACAGCGCCCTTATATCTGAAGGGGCAGGCTTCAAGCTTATTGGTCCCCCAGACCTGTCAGTCCTAATACAAAGCATTGTGGTACAACACGTGACATGAGCACCTGACCTGGAAGGTCCTTAACCTTAGCAGAACAATATAATTATCAATCATGTGACCTAAGGTCCTGGAAGCAACATTTACAATATACATTATATATAATATATACATAAAATTAAAGAAGGAAGAGGCGACTAGGGGTTATCCCACTAAGAGCATCCCATCAGTACGGAGGAACTCTTACTTTGGGGACTTATAACACAAGGTACAGTACGCGTACAGTACAGGGACACCACAGAAGGTTTTCTTGGACATATTTTGCCATAGCTTGCGTCTCAGGTATTGACAGCAGGTAAATTCTTCCCGGGGAGGTGTAGTGCCAGATTGGAGATCAATGGGACAATCATAATGACAATGTGGTGGAAGAGTCTCTGTCTGTTTCTCGCAGAATACATCAGCAAAATCTCAATATGGGGAGGTATGCCCAACTTAGCAAGAGACGAAGGTATAACCTTAGGCAAGATGGACTCCAGACAGGAGGTACAATGAGGAAGCACCAAAAATTGTATCTTCTCCTTAGTAACACTTCCACTTGAATGAAAAGAGGTTCCGTGCAGTGTAGGACCATACCATTAAGGTACTCTCTGATGACAGATGAAATATATAGTGGCTTAGCAAGCCGAGACAAAGATAAATTATGCTTTTGGACCAGGGTAGAATCAATTAAGTTTCCTGCGGAACTGGAATCCAAGAAGGCAGAGGCGAAGAACGAAGAAGTATGGATTTGAACAGACATGGTCAAATGTGGAAAGTTACTATTCACATCCAGGGATGCCTCTCCTACGTGATCTAGTTGCAAACATTTCCTGGATGCTGTCGACGTAGAGTAAACTCTTTAAGGAAATGTTCAGGACTGGCACAATAGAGGCACAAGTTCTCGTTTCTTAGACGGGTTCTTTCTTGAGAAGAAAGTCTAATGCGGTCCACCTGCATGGGCTCCTTTGCTGGTGGTGTCAGTTGTGGAGGATGTTGAAACACGGACTGGATCCCTCTCCCTGCATAACTCCTGCTGTCTCTCAGAGAACCGCACATCAATGAGAATGGCTAAATTGATGAGATCTGTCAAAGAAGATCTCAAGCTGCCAAAGCATCCTTGATCCTGCTTGAGAGACCTTTTTTGAAGGCAGCACACAAAGCCTCATTGTTCAAGGCAAGTTCCGAGGCCAGGATGCGGAACTGTACTGTGTATTCACCCACGGAAGAGTCTCCTTGACAGAGATTCAGTAAGGCCGTTTTCGCTGAAGAAGCCTGGGCTGGTTACCCAAATACATTTCGGAATTCAGCAAGGAAAGTCCAGAGATTAGAGGACAATGGTCATTGCGATGGGTTGCCCAGTCCAAAGCCTTCCTGGAAAGGAGATTGATGATAAAGGCCACTTTGGCACGATCCATAGGAAACTGGTCCGCTTAAAGTTCAAGGTGCATAGAGCATTGAGTCACAAAGCCTCTGCACAACTTCGGGTCACCATGAAATTTGCTGGGGAGAGACAGGCGAATCTTGGAGCCTCCAAAAGTCACAGGAGCAGAAGACGCAGATGGTTCTGCCGATGTGGGTTGAGGCTGTTGTGTAGAGCTAGGAGCTGCTGCACATGTGCAGAAAGCTGGGACATCTGCTGAACTTGTTTGATCAGCGCAGACTGCCGTGCAACAATGGTAGAGGTCGGCAACACTTGGCAGAAGAACTTGGGACGGATCCATGGCCGGATCTTACTGTAAGTGGCTGGGTAGTGGATCTACTGGCCTGTGTTGATAATGGCTGAACAGTACCAGGGAGCGGAGTCTAAGGTGTCTCTGGTTTTCACCAGAGACCGCCGTAAAGCGGGATGGACTTACTGCATCTCGCTACCCCTGGTATGATCCGTCCAAACAGGATGCCCAGATGTAACTTGGCACAGATGGAAGGACGCAGTCAGGACAAGCACAGGTCAGAAGGGCAGGCGGAAACGGAGCAAGGTCAGGTCAGGAGCAATAGGTCAGGAGGCAGATGGCAAAGGAGCAAGGTCAGGTCACGGGCTGGAGGTCAGGAACACTAAATAGGCAAACACAATAGAAACACTTTTTCTTGGCGTTAAATAAGGTCCGACCTGCAGCAGACCAATTAAGGGCGCACTGGCCCTTTAAATCTTGTAGCACCAGCGCATGCGCAACCTAAGGATAGGGGATTTGCGTGACGCGCAGAAAGTGTGAGGCCAGGAACAGTGTGGGTAAAGAGATGCCCGAGACTCGTGTGCGGGCGTCCCGCACTGCGAGTCCCAGAGCCGCAGTGGACATGCCGTGGACACGTCCGGGCTGAACGGTGGATTGTTGCCCATAGCAAAGCCCAGGACTCGCATGCGGGCCCGTCCCACAGTGCGAGTTCTGGAGCCACTGATGCCAGAAGGGAGGGAGCGCTCACAGCAGGAATGAATGTCCGGAGCGCTGCCCTTAACAGAAATGCAGCAAGCTGTGTTCCCCTGTCCAGTGCTGTCCGGCATATCCAACCATCTGACGTCAAAATTAAGATGCTGGATGGTTGTGAACTGTCCCATTTAAATGAATGGGATCAGTTCTAGCCCCAGTTTCCCTCCTCTGCACGCCAGACATATGTGAACCCATCCTAATATTACCACACCATGATAACTATCAAAATGCAACTACATACAATGACTTTCAGGTGGCATCTTTGTTCATCAAACTTGTTAACATTCCCTTTTCTTCTCCACTACTGATTTTTTTTATATTTTATAAAATTTAAGATACGAAAATGATCGTTTTTGGTAGCAGAAGTTTGCCTATGTTTATTTGCCCAAGGATGTGACCATAATTGTCCAGTATCACCTAGGCTTAAATTACCACCTAAAGGATGAGCTAGTGCAGATTGGAGTACATGCCACCCTGATTGGCCTTATCCTCTCAGTCACCCAACTGGATAATCACCTCTGGGAATAAGGGCTACCTCTGCTGCCTTTATGCCCTCTACTGGGGACAGTGAACATAGGGAACCTATGCATATAGCCTTAGTCCACAGCCCATTGTCAGCAGTTGAAAGGATGAGGAGATAATGATTGTCCAACGAGATCACAGACGGGTATGTTCTTACCCTATACCATATGCCTTAACCTGCCAGTTTATAATTATTCTTTACATCTACTCATTCCTATTTTCTTAGAGTTGGGAAGTAAGAAGACCAAGCTCACAACTATCTTAGAATAAGGTGCCAACAGCGGTTTCTTGGACTTGTCCCTTGCTATATATCTCAGTCTACCAACATGCACAAAGATACATCCTTTTTTGCTCCACATGGCTGACAGAAGCAAACTTAAGACCAGTACTATTATCATTTTAATTCCTTTCTGACGCATATGATCATTGGGAAACAGCATGAAGAACAGGTCATATGGGACTTTCTCACCCTTGTTTCCTGTTGTCCTGGGTTTCACATAGCTAAAGAAACAAAACCCTTCTGTGTATTGATATCTGGCAAGCTGACCTTTTCTTTTCCTCATTGTAAACCTTCATATCTACAACAACCCTCCAGACATGCCCCTTCAATGCAGCTTTATGGCAGAGCCGTAGATTGTCGAGTGCACTGCATGGGCTCTCCCATAGAGCTGCATGGAGGGGGCATGACAGCTGCTTTGTATTGTGGTAGAAATTGCTTATTTAGGAGGATAGCTAGGGTCCCGTATAGGATAGGGGATACAGTGGGGATCAAAAGTTTAAGCACCCCAGGTAAAAATGTATATTCATGTGCATAAAGAAGCCAAGGAAAGATGGAAAAATCTCCAAAAGGCATCAAATTACAGATTAGACATTCTTATAATATGTCAACAAAAGTTAGATTTTATTTCCATCATTTCCACTTTCGAAATAAAAGAAAACTAAAAAAAAATGGTGTCTGCAAAAGTTTGGGCACCCTGCAGAATTTATCACATGCACTGCTCCCTTTGCAAAGCTGAGACCTGCCAGTGTCATGAATTGTTCTCAATCATCATCTGGGAAGACCAGTTGATGTCAATCTCAAAGATTTTAAATGCCCAGACTCATCTCACCTTGCCCCAACAATCAGCACCATGGGTTCTTCTAAGCAGTTGTCTAGAAATCTGAAACTGAAAATAGTTTACGCTCACAAAGCTGGAGAAGGCTATAAGAAGATAGCAAAATGTTTTCAGATGTCAATATCCTCTGTTCGAAATGTAATTAAGAAATGACAGTCATCAGGAACAGTGGAAGTTAAAGCAAGTTCTGGAATATCAGACAGAACAGCTCACAGAATTGTGAGAAAAACTATTCAAAACCCACGTTTGACTGCACAATTAATCCAGAAAGATCTGGCTGACAGAGTTGTGGTACACTTTTCCACTATAAAGAGATACTTGTACAAATATGGTCTTCATGGAAGAGTCATC
This sequence comes from Hyla sarda, assembly GCF_029499605.1. Lineage (NCBI taxonomy): Eukaryota > Metazoa > Chordata > Amphibia > Anura > Hylidae > Hyla > Hyla sarda. Next base: position 205,444,269 of record NC_079189.1, read on the forward strand.
AGAAGAAAACCTCTTCTACGTCCTCACCACAAAAATCAGCGTTTGAACTTTGCAAATGAACATATAGACAAGCCTGATGCATTTTGGAAACAAGCTCTGTGGACCGATGAAGTTAAAATTTTACTTTTTGGCTGGAATGAGCAAAGGTACGTTTGGAGAAGATGGGGAACAAAATTTTATGAAAATAACCTCTGTCCAATTGTAAAGCATGGGGGTGGATCAATCATGCTTTGGGGTTGTATTGCAGCCAGTGGCACAGGGAACATCTCACAAGTAGAAGTAAAAATGGATTGAATAAAATGTCAGCAAATTTTGGATGCTATCTTGATGCCATCTGTGAAAAAGCTGAAGTTAAAGAGAGGATGGCTTCTACAAATGGATAATGATCCTAAACACACCTCGAAATCCATGGGGGATTACATCAAGAGGCGTAAACTGAAGGTTTTGCCATGGCCTTCACAATTTCCTGACCTCACCATAATTGAAAATCTATGGATAGACCTTAAAAGAGCAGTGTGTGACAGACAGCCCAGAAATCTCAAAGAACTGGAAGACTTTTGTAAGGAAGAATGGGCAAAGATACCTCAAACAAGAATTGAAAGACTCTTGGATGGCTACAAAAACTGCTTACAAGCTGTGATACTTGCCAAAGGGGGCAGTAGGATGCCATTTTTTTGTCTTCTGTTATTTTGAATGTGTAAATTATGGAAATAAAATCTAACTTTTGTAGACATGTTATAAGAATGTCTAATCTGTAATTTGATGCATTTTGGAGATTTTTCCATCTTTCCTTGGCTTTTTTATGCACATTAATACAATTTTTTTTTTACTTGGGGTGCCCAAACTTTTGATCGCCACTGTATGGGGAAGAAGGGGGGGGGGTGGTAACTCTGCCTATACTTATGGGGAAGGTGGGATGGGTAATTCTTCCTATACCTATGGGGAAAGGGGAGGGAAGGGGGGGTGGACTCTGCTGCCTATACCTATGGGGAAGACGGGGGGTAACTCTACCTATACCTATGGGCAAGGGGGGGGGGTTGTAATTCTGCCTATACCTATGGGGAAGAGGGGGGTGGTAACTCTTCCTAAACCTATGGGGAAGAGTGGGGTAACTCTGCCTATACCTATGGGGAAGAGGGGGGTAACTCTACCTATACCTATGGGAAAGAGGGGGGGGGGGTAACTCTGCCTATACCTATGGGAAAGAGGGGGGTAACTCTGCCTATACCTATGGGGAAGAAGAGGGGTGGGTAACTCTGCCAATACTTATGGGGAAAGGGGGAGGGGAGTCGGTAACTGCCTATACCTATGGGGAAAGGGGAGGAAAGGGGGGCTAACTCTGCCTATACCTACAGGGAAAGGGGGGGAGTAACTCTGCCTATACTTATGGGGAAGAGGGAGGGGGTAACTCTGCCTATACCTATGGGGAAGGGGGGGTAACTCTGCCTATACTTATGGGGAAGAGGGAGGGTTAACTCTGCCCATTTCTATGGGGAAGATGGGGGTTACTCTGCCTATACCTATGGGGAAGAGGGGTGGTGGATAACTCTGCCTATGCTTTTGGGGAAAGGGGGAGGGGATAACTCTGCCTATACCTATGGGGAAGAGGGGGGTGGGTAACTCTGCCTATACTTATGGGGAAAGGGGGAGGAGGGTACTTGCCTATACCTTTGGGGAAAGGGGAGGAAAGGGGGGAACTCTACCTATACCTAAGGGAAAGGTGGGGGTAACTCTGCCTATACCTATGGGGAAGAAGGGTGGTTTACTCTGCCTATACCTATGGGGAAAGGGGGGGAGTAACTCTGCCTGTTCCTATGGGAAAGGTGGGGGTGGGTAACTCCCTCAACCTATGGGGAAGAGGGGGTAACTCTGACAATACCTATGAGGAAGGGGGAGGTTTAACTCAGCCTATACCTACTGGGAAAGGGAGGGGGTCTGCTGCCTATACCTATGGGGAAGGGGGTTAAGTCTGCTGCCTATACCTATGGGGAAGGGGGGTTAACTCTGCTGCCTATACCTACAGGGAAGGGGGATTTAACTCTGTTGCCTATACCTGTAGGGAAGGGGGAGTTTTCTCTGCTGCCTATAACTAACTTTATACCTGGATGCCTAACTACTTACCTACATACCCAGCTACCTAACTATGTACATACCTGGCCTTCATACATGGCTGCCTAACTACCTAGCTAGCCCTCTACCTACCTAGTTACCTATTTACCTGGCTACCTACCTACCTGCCCTTTTACTGTGCAGGACACCAAGGAGGTCATTGTTACAGTTTGTGGGCCTATAGACGGAAATATTGTGTAGAAGATGGGAGGGCACTGGAAAAATGCAGAATCTGAAATGTTTGTCCTGCAGATGTTAAAAGATCCACATGGCGGTCTGATCCGGATGGAGAAGAAAAGGAAAGAGGACATCGCTGATCAGAAAATACGTAATTGTGAGTCCCAAAATGTTACAGTAATCACTTATATGGTGTACAGATCATGTGTACAGCTGTTATCTACTGCCATATGGTCCTGTATATGGGATTTGGGTGGAATAGGGGAGTGGCAGAAGATTGACGAGCTACAGAGCCTAGCAGGGCCCTTGCCTTTTTTTTGGTCCGGGGGCCTCTAGTGTTTTCAGTCCGCCCCTGGCCAGGGGTGTTTCTTTCTTCCTCCTAATAGAACCCAGATGTTGAGATATTCGTCTACAGAACTCCTGGATGGTTTTCCCTATGTAAAATTTATCATAGCTACATTTAGCAACTTATACAATTCCTTTAGTTTTACAGTTTATGGACTGTCTGACTTCACAATGATTGGACTCTCTGATTGTAATACTGATTATTTGATAACGATTCACTAGCTTAATAGTGAGATATGACTATGCTATGCTTATATTGTGAAAGGGACTATTGGGAAGGAAATTATCAAATTGTGATATTGTAGGGAATGTAATTGAGTATGGTAAAAATGTTGCTCTTGGTGGGATTTGTACAGCAGTGCTGAGCCACAGTGCTCAGACATTCGGACATTTATGCATGCGGTGATACCAAATATGTTTATTATTTATAATTTTTATTGGGGTACGAGCTTTTTAAAAAAAAAAATTCACTTTTTTAAAAACTTTTTTTTACATTTATTTTATACTTTTTAATCCCCATGGAGGACTATTTATAGCAATCATTAGATTGCTAATACTGTTCAGTGCTATGCACAGGGGATAGCACTGATCAGTATAATCGGAAGGCAAATCAGTGCAGAAGACCCCGGGAGACGGATGGAGGATGGTAAGTTGACCTCCGTCCGCCATCTTAGCTGATCTGATCACCGCGGCGGTGCCGCGGGCAATCAGATCAGCCATTCTAAGTGCCGCACTGCCGCAGATGCCGTGATCAATACTGATGAGGGGTTAATGGCAGACATCAACGCAATCACTGATGTCCGCCATTACTGGCTGGTCCACACCGTAAATGTATGTCGCTGTGCTCTTAGTGACACTATGCAGCACCATACATTTACGGCACATGTCCTTAAGCGGTTAAAGCAGGTGTAGCAGTACAGATTGAAATATAGTTTTATGGAAAAAGTTCCAGAATAACTAATAGTTTATTCAAGGAAAACTTTATTCATTCTGGGCTATGAACAACAAGCAAAAAACTTGCAGTTGTGCATTTATGCTGGGGAACCGATCCTGCGCTTGTGGTCAATTGCTAAGGGCAATCCCCAGTATCAATTGCATAAAATGTGGCATGCCTATCACAGACCACAAGTGCCACAATGGCATCCTACACCCGATGAAAAGTGTGGATGTGTAACATATAGAATAATACATAAATTTAGGTGCACTACTGTGATAGGTGTAGAGAGTAACATATAACTAACCTTCAAAATTATGTTAAAATTGAGACATTAGCCAGTATATACTTATACTGTATGAAGGACATACCTGAGCCCGCACACAAACGCCAAGGTTTCTCAAGTGGCACGGGACCTAACACTAAACCTACCTGTGTCGTATGGGCAATACCAGGGGCCAGTGGGCAATTACAGTGGCATAAGGTTGGACTCACAGCCTGTTGCCAGTTCACTCTAGTGTGACTAAGCACACATACAATGGGAGGAGGGAGGAAGGTTATGAGCCCCACCCAAGTAGACTGATATGTTGCCAGCCTCACAGGTACACCAAAATGCTGCCTATAATAGTGATTAACCCCTTAACGACGCAGGACGTATATTTACGTGCTGCGCCGGCTCCCTCGATATGAAGCGGGATCGCGCCGCGATCCCGGATCATATCGCGTCGATCCCGGCGCTCATCAACTGCCGGGACCCGCGGCTAATACCACACATCGCCGATCGCGGCAATGTGCGGTATTAACCCTTTAGAAGCGGCGGTCAAAGCTGACCACCGCTTCTAAAGTGAAAGTGAAAGTGACCCGGCTGCTCAGTCGGGCTGTTCGGGACCGCCGGGGTGAAATCGCGGCGTCCCGAACAGCTAACAGGACACCGGGAGGGCCCTTACCTGCCTCCTCGGTGTCCGATCGGCGAATGACTGCTCCGTGCCTGAGATCCAGGCAGGAGCAGTCAAGCGCCGATAACACTGATCACAGGCGTGTTAATACACGCCTGTGATCTGTGTAGAATATCAGTGTGTGCAGTGTTATAGGTCCCTATGGGACCTATAACACTGCAAAAAAAATGTAAAAAAAAAAGTGTTAATAAAGGTCATTTAACCCCTTCCCTAATAAAAGTTTGAATCACCCCCCTTTTCCCAGAAAAAAAAAAAAACAGTGTAAAAAAAATAAAAATAAACAGATGTGGTATCGCCGCGTGCGTAAATGTCCGAACTATAAAAATATATCATTAATTAAACCGCACGGTCAATGGCGTACGCGCAAAAAAATTCCAAAGTCAAAAAAAGCGCATTTTTGGTCACGTTTTATACCATTAAAAAATGAATAAAAAGTGATCAAAAAGTCCGATCAAAACAAAAATCATACCGATAAAAACTTCAGATCACGGCACAAAAAAATGAGTCCTCATACCGCCCTGTACGTGGAAAAATAAAAAAGTTATAGGGGTCAGAAGATGACATTTTTAAACGTATAAATTTTCCTGCATGTAGTTATGATTTTTTTCCAGAAGTGCGACAAAATCAAACCTATATAAGTAGGGTATCATTTTAACCGTATGGACCTACAGAATAATGATAAGATGTAATTTTGACCGAAATATGCACTGCGTAGAAACGGAAGCCCCCAAAAGTCACAAAATGGCGTTTTTTCTTCGATTTTGTCGCACAATGATTTTTTTTTCCGTTTCGCTGTGCATTTTTGGGTAAAATGACTAATGTCACTGCAAAGTAGAATTGGTGATGCAAAAAATAAGCCATAATATGGATTTTTAGGTGGAAAATTGAAAGGGTTATGATTTTTAAAAGGTAAGGAGGAAAAAACGAAAGTGCAAAAACGGAAAAACCCTGAGTCCTTAAGGGGTTAAGGCACATTAAATTTGGAGTTGGCACATTAAACCTTGGTGTTGGTGTGCTGACTCAGGTATGTCCTTCATAAACGAATATACTGGCTATTGTCTCAATTTGAACATCATTTTGAGGGTTAATCATATATTACTCTCTACATCTACCATAGTAGTGCACCTAAATTTATGTATTATTCAATCCGGCTATGTATTCATAGGGTCTACTTAGTGAATGATAGCTATCTGTATGTAAGTATGCATATAGAGAGCTTTCAATCACTATGTTCCATGACTAAGACTCATAAGCTCAGAATGTGCAGTGCTTTCTATAAATAAATTATTAGTTGTCCTGGAACATTTCCCACAAAACTTTATAGCGATCTGCTCAGTTTCTCCTGTTCTATAACATAATGCCTGCAGAATGGAGTAGACAACCAAGGTCACAAGCAGGGGCGGACTGATCGAGCCTGTGGCTGCCGTTGCTCCTGAGGATCCAGGACACTTGTCCAGATCCCCAGCAGACAGCGCTGCCTTCTCCTGTATGTGAGATACATGCACATACAAGAGAAGGCGTCCCCTCTGTGTGAGATGCATCTGCGACTTACACAGAGGAGACGTGACCTCCACCCCCATGCAGTGCAGGCACCGATGATGTCACTTATCGGTGCCTGCACTGTGGAGGAAAGAAGATACGAGCCCCTGCTGCGCTCCGGAGAAGATAGGTGTGTGGGACACATAAAGGTGAGCATAATCTTTTTTTATTATTTTACTAACCAGGGAAGGGGGAGGGGAAAACCTCTGCTGCCTATACCTACCTACACCTAATAGAAAGGGGGGGACTCTAACTCTGCTGCCCAAACCTACTGTGGGGGGACCCTGATGCCTACACCTACTGGGGGAGGACCCTGATGCCTACACCTACTGTGGGGGGCCCTGCTGCTTACACCTCCTGTGGGGGGGACCCTGCTGCCTACATCTGCTGTGGGGGGACCCTGCTGCCTACACCTACTGTGGGGGGACCGGGCTGCCTACCCCTACTGTGGGGGACCCTGCTGCCTACATCTACTGTCAGGGCACCCTGCTGCCTACGCCTAATGTGGGGGAACTCTGCTGCCTACACCCACTAGGGGGGGACTCTGCTGCCTACACCCTACTGTGGGGGAACTCTGCTGCCTACACCTAATGTGAGGGAACTCTGCTGCCTACACCCACTATGGGGGAACTCTGTTGCCTACACCTAATGTGAGGGAACTCTGCTCCCTACACCTAATGTGAGGAAACTCTGCTGCCTACACCTATTGTGAGGAATCTACTATGTTCCTGCCTGGCTAATATGGGAACAAACTACTAAACTAATAGGAGGGCTACCTACTACCTACATATGGGGTTTTCATAATGCCTCTCTTGAGACTATACTCTGGATCCACCACTGGGTGGAGGGGGTGCTGGCTACCTACTTGACTAAATCTCTGGCTACCTAACTTTGCACCTGGATGCCTAACTAATTACCTACATACCTGGCTACCTAACTATGTACATACCTGGCCTTCATACATGGCTGCCTAACTACCTAGCAAGCAACCTACCTACCTGGCTAGTCACCTACCTGCACATCTGGCTTCCTGATCTACCTACCTAGTTAACTATTTACCTGGCTACCTACCTAACTGCCCTTTTTCTAAGCAGGACACCAAGGAGGGCTTTGTAACAGTTAGGCGCTTATAGATGGAAAAATTGTGTAGAGGAGGGGGGGGGGGGGCACTGGAAAAATGCAGAGTCTAACATGCTTTTCCTGCAGATGTTAAGAGATTGACATGACAGTCTGATCTGGACGGAGAAGAAAAGAAAAGAGGACACCGCTGATCAGAAAAAATGTAACTATAATCACTTATATGGTGTATAGATCCTGTGTACAGCTGATATCTACCGCCATATGGTCCTGTATATAATCACTTATATTGTATCAAGATCCTGTATAGTATACTGGTCTGTGTATAGTGGGTTTTATTCAGTTCAGTATGGCGGTATTATACAGTTATTATGTGGTGGTAAATATTTACTCCTTGTATATCAATATTATTGTTCATGGAAAATTATTTTACCTACCTTAAAGTATTTCTTATATATAAAATGTTGTTTATTTTGTGTGTAGGGCTGGTGGAGGGATTTGGGTAGAATAGGGGCAGAAGTGTAACCAGCAGCAGAGCCTCGCAGGGGGCCCTAACTTTATTTTTGATCCAGGAGCTCTGAGTGTTGTCTGTCCGCCCCTGGTGACAAGTTCTCTTTAAGACAAAAATGTGACAATCATTCTTGGCCATGCCTAGGAAAAATGCTTTTCTTTATTTGCACTGTCCATGGTGCTCCTGGAGCATTGGGGAAGTATTCTTCACACATTTTCCATGGCTTTGACACCTGTGTTTTCCACTATATATGCTATAAGGAACTTTTATTCCAAATTCAATAAAATTTTTACTCTATGATAAACAGCATTTCACAATTATGATTTTCCATCATCGAGCGTATACTTAAACCCAGAAACGGTATAACAAGATAGTGCTGTTAAAAAAGAGAAAAGCTTATTGGATACATGTGTTACAGACTGTCGAACCCATGAACTACAAGGGCCAGGAACAGATATAGTTGGGAACAACTCTACTTCCCTCTGCTCTTATTTGTGCTATTCTACATGCATATCTATATACTTTTTCCCCCCTGTTTCTAAACATATTACCTACTGATAACCATACAGTATATTTTCCATTCTTATCTTACCTCAGATTCCATTTTAATCAAACTCGCATTTGCACCACCACATTCACAAGCAACTCCTTACAGTTTTACATGAATATTAGTATTTCCCTATTATTCTCTTTTACACAGACTGATGTTTTCTATGTAACATTACAGACAGTGCAATTACTCATATGATGTCGGTCTTCAGTCCCAGGCCTCCTCCTCCACATTTGCATATTTATGACACTAGGCACACCTCCATGATCTGCATGTTTATTACAGTCTAAAACAGATGCCTATTGTGTTGTATTATATTTTTGGGGGGTAATTTATCAAGCACAATATCAATGGGAATAGAAAGCACAGTGTTCTATATTTCTTAAAAAAATATAAAGCCTGTGTATCCTATTGTAACCTTCACAGCTGTTGGAGAGTAAGTGTTGACAGAGCTTTAGGCAGCGGATAATAAATGATGCACTTTGTCTAACTTTGTTGTGAAATCAAAATATTCTGAATAGATGGTGACTTTGTTCTCCAATAAAAATGGTCTGGTCAATTTAAAGTATAATACTAAAGTATAATCATTGAATCATAATATGCGTTGTCAGTGTTAAAGCATTGTTCATATTGTTTATTAAATTAAAAATGTGAGTTGTGTGCCACACAATGAATGTTATTTTAACCCTTAAGGACAAATTCCATTTTGGCCTTAAAGGGGTACTACGGTGGAAAACTTTTTTTTGGTTTTTAAATCAGCTGGTGCCAGAAAGTTAAACAGATTTGTAAATGACTTCTATTAAAAAAATCTTAATCCTTCCAGTACTTATTAGCTGCTGAATACTACAGAGGAAATTATTTTCTTTTTGGAACACAGTGCTCTCTGCTGACATATCTGTCCATTTTAGGCATATATATTTGCTATGAGGATTTTCCCCTACTCTGGAGAGCTCTTAAAAGGGACAGAGATATCAGCAGAGAGGACTGTGCTCATGATGTCAGCAGAGAGCTTTGTGTTCTAAAAAGAAAATAATTTCCTCTGTAGTATTCAGCAGCTAATAAGTACTGGAAGAATTAAGATTTTTTAATAGAAGTAATTTACAAATCTCACATAAACTAGAAACAGAGTCCGGCACTGCTTGTGTGGAGGATGGCTTGAACTAGAGCGCAGGTGTGGGAATCAAGCAGCCATGTGGGGGTGCTCAGTCCAAATAGCTTAGGATACAGTAAAACCAGCCAATGTAGAAATAAAGATGGCACTCACCCAGGTAGGTACTGCTGACAACTGTTCTTTATTCCATGAAGGAATCAAGCGGGGAGGTGCAGTGTCAGGCAGGTATCAAGGCAGGGGCGCTGAAGCCCACAGCGTGATGGCAACAGCTGTGTCGTGCTTCTGCACTTCGTCAGACCATACATGCCCCCATCCTAGCCACCGGTAAATACCTGCGTGACGTGTAAGGTGTGGGGAGTACAAAACATGGGTGTATACAAAAAGTGTTGCTAAAAACAATTTCAAAACACAAATACACACTGTGGGACAAGGGAAAATTACAGTATAAATGAATGTCATATAAAAATGCCTAAATCCAGCTTATCATTCATGCCCAATCTACCTTGGGCACCGGTTCTCATTATCCAGCGAGCTTCTACCTGGAGTAGATCCCTACGCCTATTTATCCCGTCTCGGCAATGCACTCTTTCAATGCCGAAAAATGCCTGGATACCTGCCTGACACTGCACCTCCACGCTTGATTTCTTCATGGAATAAAGAACAGTTGTCAGCAGTACCTACCTGGGTGAGTGCCGTCTTTATTTCTACATTGGCTGAATTTACAAATCTGTTTAACTTTCTTGCACCAGTGGATTTAAAAAAAAAAAAATAAGTTTTCCACCGGAGTACCCCTTTAAGAACACTAAGCTAATTTTATTTTTGCTTTTTTTTTTCCTCCTCGCCTTTTAATACCCATAAGTCTTTTATATTTCCATTTACAGACCCATATGAGGGCTTGTTTTTTGTGTGACCAATTGTACTTTGTAATGCCATCACTCATTTTACCCTAAAATGTATGTTAAACCCCCAAAAATATTTTTTTGTGTAAGGAAATTTAAACAAAAATCACTATTTTGCTAATTTTGATAGGTTTCGTTTTCACTCTGTACACTTTACAGTAAAAATTACATTTTGTATTTACTCTGTGGGTCAATACGATTAAAATGATACCCATGGTTACATACTTCTATTGTTTTAAAAAATCTCAAATTTTTTTTTAGTTTTTTTACAAAATCACTACATTTAAATTTGCCCTATTTTGACCACCTCTAACATTCAAATTTTTTCATATATGGGGATATATCCAGATATGACATTTTGATTGTTTTTTTTTGCAATGGGATGTGACCAAAAAGCAGAAATTTGGGACTTTTTTTTTTTTTACATTTACGACATCCACTGTACGGGATCATTAACATTATATTTTTATAGTTGGAACATTTATGCACACGACGATAACAAATATGTTTAGTATTTATCTTTTTTTTTATCCTTTTTTGATTAAAATGGGAAAAAGGGGTGATTTAAATCTTTATTGGGGGAGGGGCTTTTATACATTTTTAATTTCCCTTTTTTCTACACTTTTTTTTTTACATTTATTTTACACTTTTTTAGTCCCCATAGGGGACTATTTATAGCAATCATCAGGTTGCTAATACTGCTCAGTGCTATGCATAGGCATAGCACTGATCAGTAATTATCGTCTAACTTCTGCTCTGGTCTGCTGGAAGGCAGATTAGAGCAGAAGACCCTGGGAGAGTGGCGGAGGCAGGTGAGGGGACCTCCACCTTCCATCTTGGCTGATCTGATCCCTGCGGCAGTGTCACAAGCGATCAGATCAGCCATTTAAAGTGCTAAATTGCTGAAAATGCTGTGAACTGTATTGATCACAGCATCTGAGGGGTTAATGGCACGCATGAGCATGATGGCTCATATCTTCCATTACCATCGTGTCCGCTGCTGCTGTCAGCCGCCGGGACCAGCCATGCCTGAAGCGAGTGTAGCTTCTGCGCTTTGTGTAATATTGGTGTAAAACCTGTTAAAATGACTAATTCAGATTAGCACTGACATTTGTGTTGCATTTTATAAAGCTTTCCAAATATATTGTGTTGCCATAATTGACCAATGAGCACAATTAATTTGAGACAAGCAAATCACTTACAGCCCCAAAATAATGCCCCAGCGAGTATTATTAAACTAAAAAATCCTGTTCCCAGGATCAAAAATACCCCACACTAAAACATCCCTTTTATTAGCGTGTTTATGAAAAGGTGTAATCTAAAAAAATATTTTAAAACACCAGTGTCACCTGTCCTACTGTAATAGGTATATGTCACTGTGACATGAGGGCATGTTCGCACAACGGTATAACACTGGGAGTTTCACCTCATATATAGTGCTAATATGACCGGTGACTCAGGCTTATTAGAGGCTCAGTCAAATAGCCTCCCTGACATGTTAACTCCTCAAAGCTTGATTGGAGGTCTGGGCTAATGGCTTTCAAAATGGAGACTGTTTGGTTTTATTAATCCTTTGTCAATGGCATCACAGATTAAGGGAGGGAACAATCATATCCAATGGTTATTGATGTACTAGATGTGTTACCAGACCCCGGCAATTACGTTCAAGGTAACTAAGCATGATATCACCCACATAATCCAATAAAATGCCATACTCGTGATGGACAGCGATTCTCTCCAATTCCCAAAGGTGCTCTATCAAAGAGACTGACTGACAGTTTTTCTCACCAATCACTGATGTTCCTTGTTGCTCAGAGTCACTCCTATTACTGCATCTCTCCTTATTACTCACATTTCCCCTGTTCAAATTACGAACGGCGTAAACGTAAAAAAAAAAAAAAAAAAAAAAGTTAAACATTTCAGTTTTTTTGTCACATCAAGCTGCAATTTTTTTTTAAATAAAAAGTTATCAAAATGTCACATATATGCAAATGTTATACAAAATCAAACTAAAGATCATGGCGCAAAAAATGAGTCCTCACACATCCCTGAGTACGGAAAATAGGAAAGATAGAGGTGGTCAAAATAGGGCAATTTTAAACACACTGATCTTGTAAAAAAAAAATGTTTGAGATTCTTTAACAGCAGTGCAATAATAGAAATGTATGTAACCATGGGTATCATTTTAATCATAGTGATCCAGAGAATAAAAAAAACATGTAATTTTTACTGCAAATTGTACAGCACGAAAACGAACCCCCCTCCCCCCCCCCCAATTAGCTAATTGATTATTTTTCGTTAAAATTTCCTTACACAAAAAATAATTTTTTGGGTTTACCATACATTTTAGGGTAAAATTGGTGATTTAATTGCAAAGTACATTTGGTCACGCAAAAAGCAAGCCCTCATATGAGTCTGGGAATGGAAATATAAAAGAGTTATGAATTTTAAAAGGCGAGGAGGAAAAGATGAAAACGCTAAAATAAAATTGTCTGTGTCCTTAAAGTCAAAATGGGCTGTGTCCTTAAGGGGTTAAATCATGATATCTGCAGTTGGACAGGTTCTTTTTCAGCTCACTATATCTGCTTTAACTAATACAGAAATTGTATCTTTAGTCGTACATCAGACATTAAAGGGGTACTCCATCCCTAAACATCTTATCCTATATACAAAGGATAGGGGATAAGATGTCTGATCACGGGGTCCAAGGGCCGGGACCCCTGCACGATCTCTGGCGCAGCACCCCAGTCATCCGGTGCACGGAGTGAATTCTGCTTCCTACCGGATGACGGGCAACCACAGCCGTCATGCCCCCTCCATTCATGTCTATGGGAGGAGGTGTGATGGCTATGTACTAGCCATCATGCCCCCTCCCATAGACATGAATGAAGGGGGCATGGTGTGACATCAAAAACACGGAAGCTTCAAGCTACTCTGTTCAGAATGCGTGGTGCCAGCCCGGTTGGCGTGACCCCCCGCGATCAGACATCTTATCCCCTATGCTTTGGATTGGGGATAAGATGTCTAGGGTTTGAGTACTCCTTTAAGTGACACGCAAAATATCAAGAGAGATGAAGCTGGGTGGAGTGTGTCTGAGCCCTGCCAGGAGGCAATTTGATAGATAATTGACAGTAAAACAGCCATACAGGAGAGGCTGTACAGGACTGGTTGTCTGATTATATGAGCTGGCTGCCATAATGAAAGGGTTCAACATGTATGGATAAAGGTCAGATAAAAGAGAACAACTCAAACATCTTTAATATTGCTACTGAGTTACTGTACATGTCAGAGTTGCATGGGAATCTGCCAGCTGCAAATCATGTACCCAATTTTTGACACTTTATCACAGATGTTAGGACGAGGAGACACAATGTTCATTTCATATATCAGTCTGTGCTTCCATACCATAGAACAATGTATTATTACCGGTCAAAGAAGCATTCCAAAGATCCCGAAGTACTGAGGGCTGGAGCACCTCCTCACCCCCTCTTTCCTTGTCCCTGCATGATTGACTGCCATAAGGCAGCTTCCACCTCCAAGCCCTATTTCCAAATCTTCTATCGGTACTCTGAATACAAACTGTTTGCACGTACAGTACAGACCAAAAGTTTGGACACCTTCTCATTCAGAGTTTTCTTTATTTTTATGACTATGAAAATTGTAGATTCACATTGAAGGCATTAAAACTATGAATTAACACATGTGGAATTATATAGGTAACAAAAAAGTGTGAAACAACTGAAAACATGTCATATTCTAGGTTCTTCAAAGTAGTCACCTTTTGCTTTGATTACTGCTTTGCACACTCTTGGCATTCTCTTGTTGAGATTCAAGAGGTAGTCACCTGAAATGGTTTTCACTTCACATGTGTGCTGGTGTGGAGGAGGAGGTGTGATGGTGTGGGGGTGCTTTGCTGTTGACACTGTTGGGGATTTATTCAAAATTGAAGGCATACTGAACCAGCATGGCTACTACGGCATCTTGCAGCGGCATGCTATTCCATCCGGTGCTGCGCCAGATGACCTTGGCTCCACAGTCACCGGACCTGAACCCAATCGAGCGGGTTTGGGGTGAGCTGGACCGCTTAGTGAAGGCAAAAAGGGCCAACAAGTGCTAAGCATCTCTGGGAACTCCTTCAAGACTGTTGGAAGACCATTCCAGGTGACTACCTCTTGAAGCTCATCAAGAGAATGCCAAGAGTTTGCAAAGCAGTAATCAAAGCAAAAGGTGGCTAGAACCTAGAATATGACATATTTTTACACTTTTTTGTTATGTATATAATTCCACATGTGTTAATTCATAGTTTTGATCCTTCAGTGTGAATCTACAATTTTCAAAGTAATGAAAATAAAGAAAACTCTGAATGAGAAGGTGTGTCCAAACTTTTGGTCTGTACTGTATGATATTTGGAAACAGGGCAAGGCTTCCAGCTGTTATTCAAGCAGGGATAGAAGGGGGAGCAAGGCAGCATACCCGCCCAAAAAGACTTCATGAGCTTGGGAAATCCTCTTTGAAATTTGTGACTAGAGAAAAAAAGCATTTTTCTATGTTATACACAAATGGAAATATGAAAGGTACTATGTGTCTCCTTGCCCTAACATCTAACAAAGTCAGCAGTCTGGAACATGAATTTACAATATGTTCTTTTTGTCTTACTAGTAGTGTTTTTAGTTTGGTTCGGTATTTTATTTTAAAAAACCTACTGTATGTTCTGCTATTTAATTAAATGATCAAAGGACGTTCTTTTGGATGGAGACAAATCTGTTGCTTGGTTGAACAATTATTTTTACCTATTTAAATGCATATTTATTTTATAATAATTATAGTTACTATATATATATATATATATATATATATATATATATATATATATATATAGTAACTAAAGTCTAAAGTACAAAAACATTGGAGTTACCTAAACAGTTGAATTCTAAAAGGAAATGCTAGCATCAGGGTCCAACTGGGAATAAAAATAGCCCCAGGCATTTTGGACTAAGCATCCCATTTAGGTTATGGGTGTCATGTATCATGTCCCCCATCATTCCCCCTCATCATCCCCCCACCCTGTCTCATCATGTCCCCCATCGTTCCCCCTCATCATCCCCCCACCCTGTCTCATTATGTCTCTCATCATTCCCACCTCATCATCCCCCCCACCCTGTCTCATCATGTCCCCCATCATTCCCCCCTCATCATCCCCCCACCCTGTCTCATCATGTCCCTCATCATTCCCCCCTCATTCCCCCCTCATCATTTCCCCCTGTCTCATGCCCCCATCATTCCCCCCCCATCATTTCCCCCTGTCTCATCCCCCCTCATCATTTCCCCATCTCATCATCCCCCCTTCATCCCCCCCCCTCATCATTTCCCCCTGTCTCATCCCCCCTCATCATTTCCCCCTGTCTCATCCCCCCATTATCCCCCCCCCATCATTTTCCCCTGTCTCATCATCCATCATCCCCCCCATCATGTTCCACCTATGGCATCCAGTGGTCTTCAACCTGTGGACCTCCAGATGTTGCAAAACTACAATTCCCAGCATGCCCGGACAGCCAACTGCTGTCCAGGCATGCTGGGAGTTGTAGTTTTGCAACATCTGGAGGTCCGCAGATTGAAGACCACTCTTCCCCTTTCCTTACTTGTCTGCGCTTCGGCTGTCTTGCGGGGTCAGTGAAGCAGATGAGTTACGTCCTCTCCTGGCTTCTCTGTGCTGCATCACGGATGTCACTTTTCGGCGGTGACTACAGGAAGTGAAGTGATGCAGCACAGAGAAGCTCGTAACTCATCTGCTTCACTGACCCCGTAAGACCCCCCCCCCCCCCCGCCTGACCTGACCTGCCAAAGCGCAGACAGGTAAGGAAGATAAACAAAACGATAAAAAATGGGAAAGGGGGAATGATGAGGGAGGGGGAGCGAAAATGAAAAGTGAAACTCACTTGTCTCCCGCACGATCCACAGGTACTGGTGGATTGTGCGAGAGGCGCTGATTAAAAGGCCGGGCAGATCCGGGCAAGGTAGGGCTCATTTTAATCAGCGTCTCCCGCACTATCCACCACACCAGTACCTGTGGATGGTGCGGGAGAAAACAAGTGACAGAGCGGGGAGGAGACGCCGCTGGTCAATGATTTAAAGTGGCCGCGGCCGTGCTGTTAATACTTAACAAGCAGACGCTGCTGCGGCCGCTTTAAATCAGTGACCAGAAGACTTATCGGTGTATAACACGCAGGCAGACTTTTCGCCCTAAATTTAAGTTTTAAAAGTGCGTGTTATACGCCGATAAATACAGTAGTTTACAAAAAACACTGGTATATAAGGAGGAATATTATTACCATGCATATTACTGTCCTACTGTTACTGATCAAATGCTGAATCCTGAGACCAATATTACCAATAATACAAGTATACTAGGTAGAATAGGATCACTATACATATTACCATGATACTTTTACTGGCCAAACGCTCTATACTGAGACCAATATTATCAATAATACTAGTATACAAGGAGAAATATAATTACCATACATATTATTACCATACTATTACTGATCATATCCTGTATACTGAGATCAAAATTACCAATAATACCAGTATACAAGGAGAAATATAATTACCATAAATATTATTGCCATACTATTACTGATCATATCCTGCATACTGAGATCAATATTACCAATAATACCAGTATACAAGGAGAAATATAATTAACATAAATATTATCACCATACTATTACTGATCATATCCTGTATACTGAGATCAATATTACCAATAATACCAGTATACAAGGAGAAATATAATTACCATAAATGTTATTACCATACTATTACTGATCATATCCTGCATACTCAGATCAATATTACCAATAATACCAGTGTCACGCTCGGCTGGCAGGAGGTGGATCCTCTGTGCCAGAGAGGGATTGGCGTGGACCGTGCTGGTGGACCGGTTCTAAGTTGCTACTGGTATTCACCAGAGCCCGCCGCAAAGCGGGATGGACTTGCAGCGGCGGTAGCAACCAGGTCGTATCCACCAGCAACGGCTCAACCTCTCTGACTGCTGAAGATAGGCGCGGTACAAGGGAGTAGACAAGAGCAAGGTCGGACGTAGCAGAAGGTCGGGGCAGGCAGCAAGGATCGTAGTCAGGGGCAACGGCAGGAGGTCTGGAACACAGGCTAGGAACACACAAGGAAACGCTTTCACTGGCACAATGGCAACAAGATCCGGCGAGGGAGTGCAGGGGAAGTGAGGTATAAATAGGGAGTGCACAGGTGAACACACTAATTAAGCCAACTGCGCCAATCAGTGGCGCAGTGGCCCTTTAAATTGCAGAGACCCGGCGCGCGCGCGCCCTAAGGAGCGGGGCCGCGCGCGCCGGGACAAGACCGACGGAGAGCGAGTCAGGTACGGGAGCCGGGATGCGCATCGCGAGCGGGCGCCTCCCGCATCGCGAATCGCATCCCGGCTGGGAGAGAAATCGCAGCGCACCCGGTTAGCAGGTCTGACCGGGGCGCTGCAATTGCGAGGATGTTGCGAGCGCTCCGGGGAGGAGCGGGGACCCGGAGCGCTCGGCATAACAACCAGTATACAAGGAGGAAATATTCCCCAACCCCCAAGCACTGATCATATAGTTATAGATATCAGCTCTACACAGGCTCTACATACCATATAAGTGATCACATACAGGTACATCAGGTGATGTCTACTCTAATTGGAGTTGTTGGCTTTGCTTTTTCTTTTCCATCTGGCCTAGACAGTCATGATTATTTCTTCCAGCCACAACTCATCTCCACATAACCTGTTAGATAAACAATTTAGGCTTCCTACCTTTTCAGCACCTTTAGTTCTTTAAACAGAAATAATAACTCCCTTGGTGTTCCACACAGTAGGTAGATAAGTGAATTGGGGATGAGTAGGTAGGTCTCCAACATTAAGTAGCTAGGTCGTTCCAGTAGTCAGAAAGGCCCGTAACACATTTCCACATTATGTAGGTGCCACCTGTAGGTAGGTCCCCCTATAGATAACTGCCTTAAGTAGGGAGTAGCAGCGCCCTATTAGTGTTGCTCGCGATTATTCACAATGCGAATTTTATTCGCGAATATCACATATTCGCGAATTAACGAATCTACCACTATATATTCGCAATTATGAATATTCATATTTTTTGTTTTTTCCCACAGTACACATCACAGTGATCATCCCTCTCTGTTTCCAGCTTGTGTGGTGTAAAGAAGGCTCAAATACTACTGTGTGAGACTGGCGTGCAAATTTTCGCATATGCAAAAATATGCATATGCAAATTTTTGCATATACGAATTTTTGCATATGCTAATTTTTGTATAAGCTAATTTTCACATATGCAAATTTTCCCATATGCAACAATAAAACGCGGATATTACGAATATGCGAATTTAGCAAATATATGAAAAATATTCGTCCATATATTTGCGAAATATTGCAAATTCGAATATGGCCTATGCTGCTCAGCACTACCCCCTATAGGTAGGGATTACTCAGTGTAGGTAAGTCCCCCTGTACATAGTAGCCCCATGTATATAGTTGCAGTCCCCTGTATATCATAGTAACACCCCCCTTAAAGTAGTATGCAAGAGCACCATTTTAGGTAGTAGCTGTAACAGCCCAGTTTAGGTAGCAGCAGCAGTAGTAGTAGTAGTAGCATCAGCCCCCTTTAGGTTGTAGTAGTAGCAGCCCCATTTAGGTAGTAGTTATAGTAGTAGTAGTAGCCCCCTTTAGGTAGTAGTAGCCACTTTAGGCATTCATAGTAGCCCCCTTTAGGTGGTAATAGAAGCCCCTGTAGGTAATAATGATAGTCCCATTTAGATAGTAATATTAGTCCCTATCCTCTGTTCTGTGCTCTGGCGCATTTTGCCGTCAGTCATGCATTGAAGCAGAGAAAGAGATGTTCGGCCTCTTGTGCCTGCTTGCATAATGTGGGCAGCCACAAAAGTAATTGACAGAGTAAGGAGCCAATGGCTCTTCGCTATGTCAAACAGCTGAGGTCCACATTTAGTTGTAGACGTGTCATTAAGACGGGCTTATAGTTAAAAGAGTCCCTGTCCAGCAGGTGCTGTAAATGGCCTCAACTTTCATGTAAAACATCTTTCCATCAAAGCAGTACAGTGCCCTCTATCAGAGAAAAAGGTGCCTCATGATTAGTAGTCAATTTCCTGACAGTGAAGTAACCAAGAACCCTTAGATCAGCCCTTAGACAACGTAAACAGCATTGATCACAGCATCTAATAGGTTAATGGTGGACATCAGTTGATGTCCACTAGAGATAAGCAAATTTTTGGGAAAAAATTGGGTTGATACGAATTTACTTGCAGCAAATCACTGTTACTTCTGGGCTACAGAGAGCCTCAATAGGGGTGTAGAACACTTTGCCTTGTCATAACATGCATAGGGAGTGTGCTGTGTTAGTGAAATAATACTGTTATTAAGTATGAGATGCAGATCACAGGCGTCGCTATTAGATTCCCAGCAGCACAATGACAGAGTCTGATAATTGGAAAGCACAAACTTTAAATCATTTTTTGAGGACCCATTGGAAGACAAGTCAGGTACCAGCAGCCACGTTAATTCCAGCTCCAAAAGATTATGATTGCTGCAGAGTAAACTATGGAAAAGCTCCTACTTGTATTTAAAAATCAAGCTGGCGGTCCACCGCGAGGCCAGCTACCGCCTGTCCCAGCCCCTGCTTCTTAGTGCACCCCCATGCTCTGAGTGTCCACTTGAAAAGAGAGGGACTGCAGTACTAGAATGTTGACAGGAGCACATTCAGCTTCTGTGACATTGGATAAGTGGGTGCGTACTGCTAGAAGTTGCTGCAGTGAAAAAGCTTGTACTTGTATCTTAAAATCGAGCTGGTGGTCCTTTATGAGGTGAGCTACCTCCTGTTCCAGCCCCTGCCTCTCGACTTTGAAAGTGCGAATGTTTCATTTAATCAGTAATGGTTCATTGTTATTGCTCCAACCTGTTTTATTGGATTATTGTGGTAATTCTACAGGTACTATATGACGACAACCATAGGGCCTCACAATTGAAAAGATTGAAGAGATTTTTTTAAATTTTAATTGAAGATTTTGATTAGATTCACAAGTTAAATGTCCCAGGTGCCCGAAGCATTTACAATGAACTAATACTGTATGACCACAAAACCCAATATAACAAGGAGTCACATGGCAGCACAATGACAGAGCCTAGAGGTGGCAGAAGCCTGATGAGACCTTAGGGCCTCACAATTGAAAAGATTAAAGACATTTTTAAAATTTGGGAAATGAAGGAGATCGGATCCAGCTCAATGCAGGTAAAATCAGGTTTAATCCATAGGACAAGGAAGGAACAAGTAACGCGTTTCAAGCGCTATAGGCGCTCTTAGTCATACAACAAATGCATGTTACAGGTCGGCTTAAATAGGCAGTGAGGTAATTGCGGCCGGTTACAGGTCATGTGACCGGCAGGAATTAACCCCTTACAAGTAAAAAAGGGGCAGTATAAAGACATCAGATGTAAACTTCAAAAAACATTTTTAAAATTTAAATTGAAGATAAAGACATCAGATGTAAACTTCTAAAAAAAAATTACATTTAAATTGAAGATTTTAAATAAATTTAAATTTTAAAAGTTTAATTGAATGTGCCAACAGCATGAGGAGACCATATGGTGCCAGAATGACCCAGCCTGGAGGTGGCAGCAGCCTGATGAGACCATAGGGACTCACAATTGAAAAAACTAAAGACATATTTTAACATTTAAATTGAAGATTTCAAATAGATTAATATAAAACGTTTTATTTAATGTGCCAGCAGGATGAGAAGACCTGCTCCTCCTCTCCTTTCAGATGACTATAAAAACTACCCATTTTGAAAAACCTTGCCTCTGCTCCACTGCCCCCCTCCCCCTCCTCTTCCTTTTCCAGTTCAACCTCACAGGGTTCATGTGACCATGAGATGTAGGTGCCACATCTCCAGTGCCCTGACCAGCCGGGACGCCCCGGAAGAAGCCAGGAAGTGGCGAAACGTTGGGCAGTGGCGTCTCATCTCCCCTTTCTACTTTCACCACTTGGTAATATTTTTATTTAAGATTCATTCTGGGATTTGGCATTGTTCTCTGTTTATTTGAAGGAACCTTCCTCATTTGCACTTTGCTGTTCTGTACATTTGATTTTGGTTTTATTTAGCCATTTGGGGTGAGATTTGCCTATTATCCTCGTTCTCATTGTTGTGTCTCCAGTTGTTGTGTACTGTCCATTACTTTGTTTTTTTTGCCCATATGTGTATTTTTATTCTTTGTATCAATAAAATTTATTATTTTTGATCCGTAGTCATGCCTTTGCATGTTTTTTGTTAATTGTTTTGCGTGGGATCTATCACCTACTGAGAATTGCTGAGGTATTAACAGATTTTTTAATTAGTAAGACACACCTCCCTAAATTCCCAGATAAATGAAGGTTGGGCGTGTACATTTGGTAATGACTATGACATCAGTATAATACCCATAATGCCTTTCGTGTCGGTGTAATGTCAACTACCCATACGCTAGGGGGTGCTATTGCATAGGCAATTAGCATCATTACCATTAAGGGTTAATTGTTAATAACCAGTCTTAAACCCACATTCCACACTTGACATATTGAGCCATTATTGAAAATTCAGGGATTATTTTTGACATATATAAGTAATTAAAACCTGGATTCTCATAGAGACCTAGGCATCCAAATTTATTGGAGAGATAAGAATACCATAGAGGTCTCTTTGACATAGACATCTGAATCTCTCTGGTCAAATGGGTAATTAATTGTTAGTCAGAATAACATTCACAAGACTGGCTAACTAGCCCTCTTATCTGTCTTATCTAAACAACCATAAATATCTAAAGAGACAACACGTATTCTTCTCCCAGACAGGCACTTTTGTAGAGAACATTAGAATACACTGTGGTCTATTTAGAACTTACAACATGGCAGACAAATCATGCTATTATTCTAATAACCATAGGGATTCATTTTTAGGGCCTACAATAAGTATGACAGTTGGGGTATGCCGTTCTGACGCTGCAGCTCAAGGAGGATGTGCTTTGCCATAAAGGACATGTATTGTCCCTGACTGTAGCTACAGCTCCACACGTCGGTGCTGCTGTGCACATTGCTACACACCGACAGGCTAATGGACTGGCCCACCTTCTGTTCCACAAAATTGTACAAGGCTGATACTGCCTTTTTCTCAAAGAAATGACGGCTTGGGACTCTCCACCTTTGCTTAGCACAAGCCATCAGTTCTCTGAAAGGTGCAGAGTCCAACACTTGAAAAGGGAGGGACTGCAGCACCAGCAACTTGGACAGGAGCACATTCAGCTTCTGCGCCGTTGGATGAGTGGGCATGTACTGCTATAAGTTGCAGCAGTGAAAAAGCTCGTACTTGTATCTTAAAACTAAGCTGGCGGTCCGCTGCAAGGCCAGCTACCACCTGTCCCAGCCCCTGCCTTTAACCCTGCCATGCTTATGACTGAGTTACTGTCAAACTACAAGATCAATATAACAAGGATATTACATGGCGGCACAATGATAGAGCCTAGAGGTGGCAACAGCGTGATGAGACCATAGGGCGGCACTATGATAGAGCCTGGATGTGGCAGCAGTATGAGGAGACCATATGGTGGCACAAAGTACTGGTCACCTGTCTAACCTAGGAAGAGGTACAGTGCCGCCTGCAAAAAAATCTAAATAGACAAATCACCAGGTCCAGATGGCATTCACCCCCGAGTTCTAAAGGAATTAAGTATTGTAATAGACAGACCTCTATTTTTAATATTCAGAGACCCTATAGTAACAGGGACTGTTCCATAGGACTGGTGCATGGCAAATGTGGTGCCAATATTCATGTGGGAATGTGGGAATTATAGGCCTGTTAGTTTAACCTCCGTTGTATGTAAATTGCTGGAGGGTTCTCTAAGAGATGCTATTTTGTAGTATATTGATAAAAATAAATGTATGACACCATATCAGCATGGCTTTATGAGGGATCGGTCCTGTCAAACTAACCTGATCAGCTTTTATGAGGAGGTGAGCTCCAGACTGGACCAGGGGCAATCGCTGGAGTCCTATATCTGGATTTTTCAAAAGTATTTGATACAGTGCCACATAAAAGATTGGTGCATAAAATGAGAAGGATCGGGCTGAGGGAGAATGTGTGTAAGTGGGTAAGTAACTGGCTCAGTGATAGGAAACAGAGGGTAGTTATTAATGGTACTTATTCTGATTGGGTGACTGTTACTAGTGGAGTATCACAGGGGGTCAGTCTTGGGTCTTGTTCTATTTAATATATTTATTAATTATCGTGTAGAGGGGTTGAATGGTAAAGTAGCAATCCTTGCAGATAATGCTAAACTCTGTAAAGTGGTAAACACTATAGAGGACAGTGCACTGTTTCAAATGGATCTGGATAGGTTGGGGGTTGGGGCTGAGAAGTGGCAGATGAGGTTTAACACTGTTAAATGTAAGGAAATGCACATGGGGAGGAAAAATACGGGACGGGGTTATATATTAAATGGGAGAACACTAGGGACGACTGACGGGAGAA
Source organism: Hyla sarda (assembly GCF_029499605.1). NCBI lineage: Eukaryota > Metazoa > Chordata > Amphibia > Anura > Hylidae > Hyla > Hyla sarda. The sequence goes on from NC_079189.1 coordinate 205,468,070, forward strand.
AAGGACTTAGGAGTCTTAGTTAATAGTAAACTTAGCTGTAGTGAACAGTGTCGGGCAGCTGCTACATAGGAATATAAAATCATGGGGTGCATCAATAGGGGCATAGATGCCCACGACAAGGAAATAATTCTACCTGTACAAATCACTAGTCAGACCACACATAGAATATAGTTAAATAGTTAGTACGGTTGAAAAAATACATACGTCCATCAAGTTCAACCAGGGAATTGAAGGGTAGGGGTGTGGCGCGATATTGGGGAAGGGATGAGATTTTATATTTCTTCCTAAGCATTAATGTTATTTTGTTCCAGGAATGTATCTAACCCTGTTTTAAAGCTGTTACATTTTCCTGCTGTGACCAGTTCCTGAGGTAGACTGTTCCATAAGTTCACAGTTCTTATGGTAAAGAAGGCGTGTCGCCCCTTGAGACTAAACCTTTTCTTCTCCAGACGGAGGGAGTGCCCCCTCGTCCTTTGGGGGGTGTTTAACCTGGAACAGTTATATACATTTATCATATCCCCACCTTAAACGTCTCTTCTCAAGACTAAACAATTGTAACTCCTTTAATCGCTCCTCATAATTAAGATGTTCCGTGCCCCATATTAGTTTTGTCGCGCGTCTCTGCACCCTTTCCAGCTCCACAGTGTCCCTTTTATGGACTGGTGCCCAAAACTGAACAGCATATTCCAGATGAGGCCGTACCAATGCTTTATAAAGGGGGAGTATTATGTCCCTGTCCCTCGTGTCCATGCCTCTTTTTATACATGACAATATCCTGCTGGCTTTGGAAGCAGCAGCCTGACATTGCATGCTATTCTGTAGTCTGTGATCTACAAGTACACCCAGATCCTTCTCTACCAGTGACTCTGCCAGTTTAATCCCCCCTAAGACATATGACGCATGCATGTTATTAGTACCCAGATGCATAACTTTACATTTATCCACATTGAACCTCATTTGCCAAGTGGATGCTCAGACACTTAGTCTATCCAAGTCATCTTGTAACCTATACACATCCTCTATAGACTGTACCGTGCTACAAAGCTTGGTGTCATCTGCAAAGATAGAAACAGAGCTGTTAATACCATCCTCTATATCATTGATAAATAAATTAAACAACAGCGGGCCCAGTACTGAACCTTGGGGTACCAATCAGAGTATGAATTATTGACCACCACTCTCTGGGTACGATCCATGAGCCAGTGTTCAATCCAGTTACAAACTAAAGTTTCCAAACCCAAATACCTTAACTTACCTGTCAGACATCTATGAGGGACAGTATCAAACGCTTTAGCAAAATCCAGAAACACTATATCCACAGCCATTCATCTGTCAAGGCTTCTACTCACATCTTCATAAAAGCAAATTAGATTGGTTTGACAACTTCTATCCTTAGTAAACCCATGCTGGCTATCACTTATAATACAATTATCCCCTATGTATTCCTGTATTTAATCCCTTATGAGTCCTTCAAACTATTTACCCTCAATGCACGTTAAACTTACCAGTCTATAGTTTCCTGGGGAAGACCTAGAGCCCTTTTTGAAGATTGTCACCATATTCGCCTTGCGCCAGTCCCTTGGCACAATACCAGACACCAGTGAATCTCTAAATATCATGAACAGGGGTACAGATATCACTGAACTTAGTTCTCTAAGAACTCTTGGGGGCAATCTGGCCCTGGGGATTTGCTTACATTTATATCACTTAACTTACCTTGTACCATCTCTACATTAAGCCAGTTCAGTACATTACATGATGTGTTACCAGCACTGACCTGTCCAATGTCAGCTCCTTCTTCCTTAGTATATACAGAACTAAAGAACCCATTCAGTAGTTCTGTTTTCTCTATATCACCTGTGACAACCTCCCCATTATCATTATTAAGGGGTCCTACATGCTCTGTCCTTGGTTTTTTTGCATTTATATATCTAAAAAAAAATATTTAGGATTACTTTTGCTTTCTTTGGCCACCTGTCTCTCATTTTGAATTGTTGCTGTTTTTATTACATTTTTATAGATTTTATTAAGCTCCTTGTACTGTTTAAATATTATAGCTCACCCATCAGATTTGTATTTTTTGAAAGCAATTTTTTTGTTGTTTATTGCTCTTTTAACATCATTTGTCAGCCATGTAGGATTTAGTTTTAATTGTTTATATTTGTTCCCCTTTGGTATATATTTAGCTGTATAGTTATTTAGAGTTGATTTAAAGATGTCCCATTTACATTCTGTATCAGTATTTGACAACACCTCCCCCCAGCCTATGTCTTGTAGTGCAGCTCTCAGCCCAGGGAAGTTTGCCTTTTAAAAGTTATATGTTTTTGCCTTTCCCGCCTGTCTTTGTTTTCTATATTTTAAGTCAAAAGTAACTATATTGTGGTCGCTATTACCAAGGTTTTCCCGCACAGTTACATTACCAACCAGCTCTGCGTTGTTGGAAATGATCAGATCCAACAAGTCATCACTGTGTACAATACTGGGCACCAGTGTACAAAAAGATATAGTGGAGCTGGAGAGGGTTCAAAGATGGGCAACCAGAGTAATACGGGGAATGGGAGGACTACAGTACCAGAAAGATTATCAGAATTGTGGTTATTTAGTTTAGAAAAAAGAAGGCTTAGGTGAGACCTAACAACTATATATATATATATATATATATATATATATATATATATATATCAGGGGGCAGTACAGAGATCTCTCCCATGATATATTTATACCCAGGACTGTATCTATAACAATGGGGCATCCTCTACATTTAGAGGAAAGAAGGTTTCTACGCCATCACAGACGGGGGTTCTTTACTGTAAGAGCAGTAAGGCTGTGGAATTCTCTACCGCTGGAGGTGGTCTTGGTGAACTCTTTAAAAAAGTACAAAAAGGGTCTGGATGCATTTTTGGAGAATGATAACATTGATGGTTATTTACACTAGATATTTAGGGACAGCATGTTGATCAAGAGATTTATTCTGACATTTGGTGTCGGGAAGGAATTTTTACCTCTAGTATGAGGGTTTTTTGCCTTCCTCTGGATCAACTCAGTAGGGACTCATTAGGGATATAGGTTGAACTAGATGGATTCTGGTCTTTTTTCAACCTAATGAACTATGTTACTATGTAATGACACAGCCTGGAGGTGGCATCAGAATGAGGAAAACATATGGGGGCAGAATGACACAGCTGCAGAATCAGGAGTCCTGAAAGTGACCCTGTGACAGAGTGGGATGGTGGGTGTTAATACTAGTACTCGGTGAGAAAGGTGGGTGAACGAAGGAGAACTTGGCATCAGATGTGTGGCATCAGGCAGGTGGCAGGATCAGAATAGTAGCTGAGGCAGATAGGCAGAAGAAAACAGTCTCTTTTGTCAAAGTGTTGGTGTGCACAAGTGCTGTAAGTATTGAGGATATGCATTACGTAAAACTTAACTTCTAATATTGTTCTTAGGATAAAATATATGGAGCCATTTTTTTTTTAATCTAACAAAAGGAATGGTGTGCCAAAAAAAACCACCATGTGCCACCTACACCACCAAGTATTGATGGGATGCACAGACCTCTAAAAGGTGGAAAGGGACAATGTATGGTCCATTGTAACAAGTGGGGGTAAAAACTTTCCCTGTAAGGTCCTACTCTTGCACTATTAATTCCCTTCTTGGCAAGTGTTACACGCCCTAAAAAGGGCGGCCCCACACTGGAACCTCTCCCTATTTCCAGCTAAAAACACTGCCATTTCCCTATGTGGGCCACCCTTTTTAGGACGAGTAACACTTGCCTCCAAAAGGTGGAAGGGAACAACATATTGTCCATTGTTGCAGCTGGGGGTAAACATTTCCCCTGTAGGGCCCTACTCTCGCCCTATTAATTCCATTTTTGGCAAGTGTTACTCACCCTGAAAAGGGTGACCCCACACAGGAACCTCTCCCTATTTCCACCTAAAAACCCTGGGAAATGGCAGTGTTTTTGGGTGAAAATAGTGAGAGGTTTCTGTGTGGGGACATTTACAAAGAAGGGAATTAATAGGGCCTTACAGGGGAAGTTTTTACTCCCTCCTGTTACAAGAGACCATACGTTGTTCCCTTCCACCTTTTAGAGGCCTTTGCATTGCATCAATACTTGGTGGTTTAGGTGGCACATGATGTTTTTTGCACACCTTTCCTTTTGTTATATTTTAAAAAAAAATGTTGGGTCCATATATTTTATCCTAAGAAAAGAAAAGTGTTAGCTAATGCATATCCTCAATACTTACTTGATGTCTGATGCAGAGGAATTTCTGTAACTGGGGAGCAGCACCTTAATTATGTTTGGCAGTATCCATGGCAGCACAATGAAAGAGCCTGGAGGTGGCAAAATCAGCATGAGGAGGCCATACCGTGGCACAATGACAGAGCCTGCAGGTGGCAGCATCAGCATGAGGAGACCATACGGCAGCACAATGAGAAAGCCTGTTGGTGGCAGCATCAGCGTGAGGAGACCATATGGTGGCACAATGACAGAGCCTGGAGGTGGCAGCATCAGCATGAGGAGACCATATGGCGGCACAATAACAGAGCTTGGAGGTTTCAGGATGAGGATGAGGAGACCATATGGCGGAACAATGAGAGAGCCTGGAGGTGGCAGCATCAGTATGAGGAGACCAAATGGCGGGACAATAACAGAGCCTGAATGCGGCAGCTGAATGAGGGCCATGACAACTGAGGGTTGAGTCTGATTAACTCACCGACTGTTGACTGGGGGTGTCGTATGTCACTTGGGATGAAGTAGATTACCAAGTGAACCAATAAATCACGGCTGCTGGGTTGCTGGTGGAGACATGACTGCTAGCTGAGACTCCTGCTGCCACACACCCTTACTCTGCTGCAACTTCTGCCTACGCCTGATGAATTTAGGCCTCTGTCACTCCTCTGTGCACATCCTGGCACTTCTCTGCCTGACATACTTATATACCAGCTAAGTGCGTATATGTTACACTTATGAGAGGAGGACAATACGCTCCACTACGCTTAAAACTGTATAAGACTACAAAAACAAGTGTGTAGCTTTGGCCGGCCTTTCACAGCAACTAAGCCCTTATGACTTTAACAGGAACAAAATCGTACACCGCGTAGGTGTATGTACAGTATACTCTTATGAGAGGAGGACTATACGCTGCGCTACAAACTGTATAAGGCTACAAAAACAAGTGTGTAGCTTGGGCTGGCCTCACAGTAACTAGGCCCAAATTAGTTTAACAGAAAAATATATAAAGGACCCCACGTAGGTGTACGTACAGCTTACAATTATGAGAGGAGGACTATGTGCTCCACTACGCTTAAAACTGTATTAGACTACAGAAACAAGTGTGTAGTTTTGGCTGGCCTTTTTACAGTAAATAGGCCCAAATTATTTTGACAGGAAAAAAAACTACTTACACCACCTATGTATGCACAGGTTACGCTTATGAGGACAATACGCTCCGCTATGCAACCTGTATTAGGCATTGAAATCAGGTAACTATGGCTTTTCATGCTCACCCTAACTGGCCCCTGTTAGCTTTAGAGTTGTAGTACACACTAGTGCTGATGCACAGAGGCACTGTGCAGTACAGCCTAGTACAGTATTATTATGCACTTATAGCAGGTGACAACGGCTTTTAGTGCTCAGCCTAACTGGCCCTATAAGCTTTAGAGTTGTTGTACACCCCACTGCAGCGGTACAGAATCGCTGTGTAGTACAGCACAGTACAGTATTATTATGCACTAATAGAAGGTGACAATAGTTTTTTAGTGCTCAGCCTAACTGGTCCCTATAAGCTTTAGAGTTGTTGTACACCCCACTGCAGCAGTACAGAGTCTCTGTGTAGTACACCCAAAAGTGTACTTTCTCTCTCCCTTCCCTGTCAGTGCTTTTCTGCAGTGATTTGGGCTTGTGGCGAATAGCTGCTGTGAAGCTGTTTTACTGTGCAACACACACACACTACTCTATCTCTCTCTGCAATAAAATGCTCTCTCTGACATAAAACACTGGAATGGCTGGCTAAAAGATGGCTGCCAATTTATATAGGGCTGTGACAAGACAGGGCTGGCTAACTGCTGATAGGCTGCATGCTGCATGTGATTCAGGGTCATCCAGGCTTCCCAGAGTTCCTTGCCCCTTGTCCTCACATGTGTATCCACCATTTTTAATGTCCTGGAGCCTGGACATCACTAAATGGAGTTTAATGAAGCGATTTGTTTTATCAAATCATGGCGATATTCAAATTTGTTACGAATTGAATTTTTCCTGAAATTCGTAACGAATTCGGATTCGACAGATTCTATTCGCTCATCCCTAATGTTCACCATTAGCGGTAAGATCCCGACCTCTGTTAGCAGCTGAGACCTGCCATCTATTAAGCAAGCACAGCTTCTACGTTCTCTATCTACACTATCTTGTACTCTACTTGTGCCTTTTCAATAAACATGCCGATACATTATCTTTAAATACATTTTAATATTTTCCTTATAAGTATACAAACTTATGGAACAGTGCACACTGTGTGATGTAGCATAAGGGTAGAGTACAGCTTTTTCAGCATTAAGCAATTTCTAGTAGAACTAGGTTAGCTTTGCTTGTCAAACTGAGTCTGCTTAGTATTAGATATAGCATAAATCCCCTTTACATCCTTATGACATATTGTTTGTGATAAATCTTACTCAAGATGGTATGAAAAATATTTTTATACTGTGCATGGGCTAGTAAGCCTGAGGTCACGCCATCTTGTAAGCACATGCATCAACCGTAGAAGTACAGCAGATGGCGCTAAGCAGTTAAGATTTGCATCAAATTATGATTTTTTATGCTTTTGACTCAATTTACATTTAACGACTAAGGGAATGGAAATGTGAACGTTTTTAAATATTAAATGTGATTGGTCTGATCTAAGAACCATTGAGGTAGAGATGAGAAGATGGGAAGTCACATTTACTTTCTCAGTCAACTATTCAATATCTTCTTACTACGTAGAAAGAAGTCTCCAGTTTTGTAAATGATGTAAAAGGATTTTCATCTTATCAATGGAATTAGTGCTTATATTACATTGTATTAAATGTAGACAAAGAATCTGGGAATAATTAAATACAACTTTCTTAAATTAGACACATTTTTGCTTTAAGTTTAAAGATTATACTGAATACATAAAAAAATATCTAAGAACATCTAAACTGTAGACCAATGAACACTTTTTTCTTCAAACAAAGTTTCAAACAAAATCTGTCAGCTCTATATCATGCTCAGAGCCAGTGATGTATCTTTAAAGGGGATCTGACAGTTTAGCGCAGGTGATCCATCTGTCAGATTCCCTGTGGGTGAACCTGATTAAAGCGAGGTATAACTTATATATCAGTAGTCCTGTTCCAGAGATATCAATAGTATTGCTAATATGCTAATGTTCTACTGTGTACAACTAAGGAGGCATCTGGCACTCTGAGTATCCCTTCCACCATCCCCTCCACTTTGATATGCCCTTCTAGCTTCTAAATATTCATAGACTCTTCACTCATGTCCCCATGGGAGCACTCTGTTGGAGGGAATATTGGAGCAGTGGTGCGAGTGGATGGAGGAAGGGATGCTCAGAATGCCAGCTCTCGTCTCCAATACACACAGGGAAATGCTTAGAATGCTATTGATATCTTAAGAACGGGACTACCAACAGGTTCACCCACACTAAATCCTGTGTATTCAGTTCAGTGCGAGTAACCATATGAAAGTTTTCTTTCTACTTTGCCAACTTGGTCAACAAGGCCCAGACCTAGGGCAGCACTTTATCAGGAGGTAGAGGCAGTGGTGTTTCTATGGGAGCACTGATCCCTGTTCCTGTCATTTGTGTCTGTTCTCATCCAAGGCTTGGCAGGTGGGGGAGGTTCCATCATTTTTGGGGAAGTCACATCTTCCCATTCTCTCGTCTTCTCATATACTGACTGTCCAAGGCTCCATTGCTTTATGGTGTGGGTAGCTGCTTTTACTCCTAGAGGCCTTGGATGTGGCGGCAGGATCTGGGGAGACTGCTGTGCTAGTAGGTCATAGTCTTGTACCACTATTCGGGAGTGAGAGTGTAGCTGCCAGTGAAATGGATGTAGCAGAATGTCTGACTGCTGGAACACTACAACTCCCGGCATGGGTGGTTAGTATTACTTTACTGTGTTCACTCTCATTGTCAAGCAGTTATAGCTCTTACTAGAAATATTGGGATATAGTCAGCATGACCACAGTCATTGCTTCCCTAGTTATTGTCAGTATCACCCAGTTATATCAATTACTAGGAATGCTGTAAGACAGTCAGCATGACCACAATAACTGATCTATTAGTTTTTGTCAGGGTCATCAAGTTATATCTCTTTCCAGGACAACTAGGAGGCAGTAAGCATGACCAAAGTGACTGCTCCCCTAGTTATTGTCAGTGTCACCCAGTTATATCTGTTCTGGATCATACTGCTTTATTGAAACTAATTGGTTTTTAAATACGTCATACAAATAAAATACAGATATATTCAAGAGAAATTCTGCACAGAAGAGAGTACAAATGGTACAATGAGTGAATGGGACAATGTGCGGTAAGGCCGAATTAAGCCCCTGTGTACACAACAGTGTGTTGGGTCCGTGACGAGGTGGGTACCTGCTGTTACACTAAGCCTACTAAGGGTACATTCACACGTACAGGATCCTGCGCAGATTTGATGCGCAGGATTTGTAACTGGAGATTAGAAGCTTACATTGAAATCTGCAGCAGAAAATCCTGTGCATCAAATCCTGCGCATCAAATCCTGCGCATCAAAATCTGCGTACATGTGAACCCTTAAGCTATATTGTTGCTTCACCCTTTTTTGTGGCTGATGTTTTGCACACAGGTTTGACCTTATCTGTTTGCCTGCTTAGGCTGTAGTAATGTTGATCTGTAAATATTTTTCTTTTGTGTTTGGACATATACTTGAAATACTATATTTTTGAATGTTGTTAATAATAGGATACTGTGTTGCTCTGTTTTGATATGCAGGTAGATTTATGTGAACTTCATATGCACATTGTAGTGTTAGACTTGGCTGTCTTTTGTATCTGCATGTATACTGCTCATTACATATTAATTCATTCCTATGAATTCATTATGCATATTGTAAGGATTTCACCATGTTTACTTTGTTTTGACTAGGATTTCTCTTGAATATATTTTTTTCTTTCATATGATTTTTTGTGTTTCAATAAAGCATTATTTTTTGTTCAGTATGCCTTTCTCTTTCTTATTGTGATTCTTATACATTCATATTTCTGCAGAATTGGGTTATTCTTAAGGGAATAGTTTACTATAAGATGTAGAATTAAGTAAAACAAAATCTAACTGAATGGAGTAGCAATTGCTAAAATGAAAAGGTGTTTGATAGCATAGATAAAGATATGTTTGATAGCATAGATAAAGAAACTCAGTGTTAAAAATTGTACATGAGCTAAAATAAATAAAATTTACCACAATTAAAAAATGCTAAATTAGCTACAGAAAATATGTCTTAGCTACAGAAAATATGTTCTATTGTTTCAACAAGTAGAAAGCAAACTAATACAATTAAATATGAGTAAAAATATGTCAAACCAACATTTTTTTTACAGATTGTCTTTCAATAACCTTGGCAAATTCTGCTCATTCTCTTCATCACCAGTATAAAGACATAATCCCAAAAAATGGGAAATAACTTGCCACTGTAAGTTACTATTTTATTAAAGCGATGCACATTCACTATGGGAATAAATAAATGGTTGTTTATTAATAAAGCTGCTGGAGAGCTTAGGCTGTAGGAATATAGCAGAAAGTTACACATTACCATCCAAGCAACATAAGATAATGTCTTGCTGTGACAGCAAACGACTTTGAGTGTAACTATGTAATTATGTGTACAAAACAAACAATGTAGAATGATTAAACCACCCATTTTGTGCACTGCTTAATAACAAAATAATATCCTGCACTGACATAACAAAGCATTAGCACTTGGGCTTCTAGTAGGTGAGAAATGACCTAATAAAAAAATAATTATTTTGAAGACAATCAACAGCATATTGAAAATACTATATAGTAAATTGATTGTCTTAGATTTATCAAGTAATAAGAAAGCTGTGTAGTCATTAAAACATTTTCATTCCCTGGGGACTAGATGATCTCTTGCTGATTTTAGAATGAGGCCACACAATGTTTGGAGATGGAGCAATATCAAAATGGAGGTCTGTAAAAGACAATTTTTTCGTTAGTGTTATTTTTTTTTTGGGTGGGGGGAGAAGAGGGCACATGGAGTTGTTATTTATCCATAAATATTTATAATAATAATTATTATTATTATTTATTATTATTATTATTATTATTATTTTGTTATCACAACATTAGATCAAATATTTTTTAAATATACAATAAACATTGAGTGTGTGTCAGCTGAATAGGGTTAAAAAAGGATCCAGTAAAGAGTTATGACACTTACATAATAATGGTGTCATCCAAAGTTTAATGTGTATAGTACTTTGAACATATGTGCATGTCCACCTAATGTGCATTACTGCTGGTGGACACACAAGTTCGGTCGTTCTTCCAACAGCCACTTCTCTGCATAGTGATCCATTGTCCACTTCAGAAATAGATTCATGTCAGCTTATTTATTCAGGTTCTAAGGGACAATGTTGTACACTGTTGTTGTCGCGAAATATATATCTTCACTACTTTGGATCCTACAATATCAGCAGGGAAAGTAAGGAGGGGCTATACTGTTGTCTTCCAAAATCATAAAGGGGTTTGGATTAAAAGGGGGTTTATATGCCATAAACATTACAAATTACTTTAAAGTGGTGATGTAAAAAGTTGTGTCATCTTGGGAGTGCTCAGGCCCGACACACCCCATAGACAAATAAGGCGGCTGCCTATAGAGCACTCTTAATGAGGGCGCAACCTCACAGCTTTTTTTTTTTTAAAGCCCTAAGACAACACTGACAGTGGTTGCTAATAGGGCTAAAGCCAAGGGTGTGATGCAAATAGCTCCGGGTCTTTCATGGGGCGCGATTATTAAATTTTTTTTCTTGGCCAACTAGGGAAGCCCTGCTGCCCACTGTTTTAAAGTGTTCGCAAGCACTTTAAAACTGTGAGCCTGCCGGCCTGCCCGGGTCTATCGAGGGACGTCATGTAAGTGATGTACCTCCGCAGACCTGCGCAGGATGACGTCAGTGATATCACTCGTCAGTGACGTCTGTGTGTGTGTGTGTCTGTCTGTGTCTGTCTGTCTATCTGTGTGTGTGTGTCTGTGTGTGTGCTGGGGGGGGACTATGCTAATGTAGGGGAATTGCTACCTAATGTGGGGACACTGCTACCTAATGTGGGGAAGCTATGCTAATATGGGGGAATTACTAACTAATGTGTGGAAGCAATGCTAATGTGGGAAAACTATGCTAATGTGGGAGAATTGCTACCTAATGTGGGGAGACTATGCTAATGTGGGGGGAACTACTACCTAATTTGGGGAAGCTATGTTAATGTGGGGAAACTGCTACCTAATGTGGGGAAACGTATTTGACCCACATGTTGAAGAGGTGGGGTAGAGGTTTTGGCCACACCACGACCCCACCACCATCTTATGTCCCTCTATAGATGTAGAAAAACTACAACTCTCAGCATGCCCAGACAGCCAAAGGCTGTTTGAGCAAACTGAGAGTTGTAGTTTTGCAACAGCTTGAGGTACATTAGTTGGGGAACGCTACTTTAGAAGGCTTCCAAGGCAGTGTATCACAACAAGAGTGGCTCCAGGTGTTGCAAAACTACAACTTCCAGCAGGCATAGAAAGCCAAAGGCTATTTGAGCATACTGAAAGTTATAGTTTTGCAACAGCTGAAGGCACCCTGGGTGGGAAACATTCACCTGCTGTCATACCGGGTTACCTAACTTATCTACAATCACTGCCTCAGAGCGGCACAATGACAGTCTGGTTTGGAGACCGTTTGATGTCATAATGGTTGCTTGCAGTCTTTGAATGAGGAGTGCTTCCTGTGATGAGCTCAATTGGCAAACTATGAAATGACTTCTAAATTCTCCTGGCCTGCCTGCAGTGATGCCGCCTTGAGGTCAATGGATTTCCCCTGTGCTGATCTGTATTGTCAGTAATGCTGATTAGTGACCACACAGTGTCTGCTCTCTCTTTAGCCAGAACGAATGTGGGCTTGAGGTGAACGGATTTGCAGCTGTAAAGATCTAGATTGTCAGTAATGGTGATTAGTGTGCACACACAGTCTCTACCCTCTCAGCAAAACGGGAAATGCTCGTCTTCAGCAATGGCTGCCGAATATATAGGGCTTTGACAACACAAGGCTGGCTGCTGATAGGCTGCATGCGGCCATGTGATTCAGAGTGATCCCGCCTTCCCAGACTTCCTTGCCCCATGTCCTCACACATGTAGCTGCCATTTTAGCCTCCCGGCCCGCATAAAATATAGTGAATGAAGTGATTTGTTACCATGAAGCGTGAGGAAATTCGGATTCGTTTATAATCAAATTTTTCAGGAAATTTGGAATTCACGCATCTCTACTGACTACCTACCTACTTAGCTAAAAAAATAAACTGGCTACCTAACTACCTGACTAGTTAGCTGCCTACATACCTGACTACTTGGCTACCTACATGGCCATTTTTAGTGAGAAGGAAAGTAGTATTGGGGAATAAACCAGGTTAGTCAGCGTGATCCACCAGACAGGAGATTTCTTTAAATAGCAAAGTTCAGTTTATTAGACACAACATTGATGATGATTACGATCACTATCGTCACATCTGAAGAGGTTTCAAAACCTTGTAGTGATTCATGTGGTGGCTAATAAAATGAACTTTGCTGTTTAAATAAGTCTCCTCCCTGGTGGATCTCACTGACTAACCTTGGAGTTGTACTGTTACTTTCTTTGTCTTTCTGTACTGTGTACAGCTGGTATCTACCTCTGTATGGTCCTATATATAATTGCGGTGTCCCGGTACCGCATCCTATACGGTACCTGTATATAGGTCCCCATAGCCAGAGTCCCTAGGACGTTGGGGTTCTTCTTATTTAGTTCACCCCTTGTCACCTCTCATCTAGATATTAGTTATCTTACAGGTTACTCAGGATTTATATAAATGTAATTGTACAAATGTATATAAGTGGTCAATTATCTGTACGGAAAGTAGCAGGACCTGTGGGTCACGTGATCAGGTAAACTCTATGATTTTTGCTTAAGGACCTTTGGAGGTCCCTATGACGCATTGCGACCACAATTCCTTGTAACAGTGAGTGACAGATAGTAGGACCAATTAAAACGGCCCCTGCCCATATAAGGGAGTGGCGGCCATAGCTCGCTCTTGTTCCCGGGCTTTGATGAGAGAAGGATCTGCGCTGCTGTCATCAGTGAGTTTAGGCCTGAGCCTTACGGCAACGGCTGATCATTATCAAACCGTGAGTGTATCAATCCCTAAGCACTCTGCAAGATCACCGGACCTTATCTATCCCCTAAATCCGGATGGATCTTCGCAATTAACCCTAAATTCAGAGACTTATAAAACAAGTCGAGATCCGCAACAACTGCCAGTCACTGAAGTGTATAAAGACTGCATTGATGAGACTGTTACTGTTCATTGGATGTACCGCAAGCCTTTAAGTAAATTTTATCCAAGTTCAAGTTCAGCTACCTTGTGGACCTTCAGTCATTATTTGCATGCACCTATCGTTACTGGGAAGGACGGCGATAGGCCGGAGAATTACCTCAGCATACTAACCCTCAGCCTGGTATCACGAACTATAGGGTTAACCTTAACCCGTGATATACTAAAGTAAAACCCTGACTACACTACCACTACCCCAGAGGCCTACCACAAAGCCTTTTTGGCGTCACAAACAGGATTCGGGTGTGTGCCTACTACAGTCGCCACTAGTAAAAGTCTACTCCCCCCCAGAAAATGAACTTTATTCATGTGCTGTAAACCGTGTTGCTGTGTACGGGAGCGGTGCTTGTGGTGCGCCATACAAGGGGGCCACGAGAAAAGTAAGGGGGGAGGCAAAAATTCATTTACAACTAAGATGTGTAAACTGCGCAATGAGTTCATGCTGCGATCCTTTGGTCCGGTCGGCACAGGCGGAGCTGAACTGCTGCCGGAAAAGCGCGCTAAGAAAGCCTGCGCTGCGTCACGCCCTGCCCCTGGGCGTGGCTGCCAAGTTGCTGTGTCACAGCCGAAAGGGAACTTGGAGATACAGGAGTCATCTCTGGAGGGACCGGAAGTTGGGGCTGCCCCGATAACGTCCTTCCTGCCGGACACCATTTTGGAGAAGCCCACTATAAAAGACACCACCAAAAGCAACCTCTTCAGTCTGCACGGAGAGCCGGAGAGTACAGATATGGCGGAGAGCAGCATTCCACGTGGTGAAGTTGGCAAAATGGCGCCAGAAAAGCAGAAAATTGTGGCAGTCGCAGCCCGACTTTTCCAAGAACTTGCTGACCATCTGCAGCGGTTGTCATTAGACGAAGAGGGGGCCTGCAATCTTCCCCCACTGCCTGATGATGATGATGATTGGTCAGACACACCTCCAGCAGAGAGCGCAGGGACACCTGGAGGTGCATCGCCGGTGAGACTGTCCCCTCACCACAGAACTTGGGGCTCGTGGGCCAAGATCCCATCGGAGGAGTCTGCAGTGAGTACCCCGCCAGAGGCGGCCTATTCTTCCTCCTCCAGCCCTGAGGTCATACCTCGATCAAGCTTGCAAAGTGCACGAGCGTGCTCACCAAAATTGCCGCACTGGGTGTTCGGAGATGAGCCGGAGCTGATCGAATACATGCACAGAGTACTTCAACCATTACCTGTAAAGCCACTTCCACCAATCCCAACTGCAGAAAAAGATAGGGCCCGTCAAGAAGCCGAGCTGGCTGAATTGATGGAAAAGCTAAAGGTCCCACACAATGAACTCTAAGCCCCCAAAGACGTGCATTTGCCTCATGAAGAGAAAGTATGGTGGCAAGAAAACACCAAAGAAATGGAGGCATGGTACATTCGTGAATGGGATCCACCCCGAGAAGGGGAGGAGCCATTAGAAAGAAGAAGAGCAACTGTGGCCAAGTCGACAAGGTCAGAGGTTATGGGGACACTCCTTGACTGCCACACTGGGCAGACCATCCTCGTAAACCGTCGAGCAGTGCAAAGGCCATATCTCCATAAGAAGTTCTACACCTTGGAGGTGGGTGAAATTGTGGAGTACACCCCATGTCCAGAGCCTTCGTGGAGAATGGGCTGCAGCGATCCCCAGACCAACAGCCCCAACACAGCTTCCGTTCAAATATTTTCCATCAACTGATTGGGAGTCCGATCCCTTCAACTTGAGGCCGAAAAGCTCTGCTCCTAAATCCTCCACCAGCGTACCCAAGGAGGAGGCGCTTCAAGAGCCAAGTTCATCATCTTCTATGTACAGCAAAGAGTCAAGTTCATCATCTTCTCTGTACAGCAAAGAGCCAAGTTCATCATCTTCTATGTACAGCAAAGAGCCAAGTTCTTCATTTTCTACATTTCGTCGAGAGTCAAGTCCTGCTCAAGTTCAGGAAAGTAAGCCCAAATTGCGGGCACCAAAGACCGTACCTAGACCCTCTCGGAGCAATGATAGTTTGTCTGTTCCAGAGGTACCAACGCACGTACCTAGGCCCTCTCGGAGCAATGAGAATTTGCCTCCTGCACAGGTGCCAACGTATGTACCAAGGCCCTCTTCTGACATGGAGAGTTTGCCTGCTTCCAGGGTACCAACGAAAGAGTCATGGGTCCATCCTAGTTTGGAGATGGTACTTAAGCCCTATTGCCCCACTTTGATCCCAGCTAGAAAGCCTGTGTCCCCTTCTAATGCTGCCATCCACCACTCCATCCTCACCAATGGGGGTGTGGAAAAACTATGTCAATACCAATCCTGCCCCAGATGTTGGCAGATACAGAGGAACCCAGAGAAGCCCTAGAAGATTGAAGAGGAACATCCTCTTTCGAGACTCTAAAGTAATGTCCTATTGTTTCTTGTGTTAACCGCTTTTATTTTGCAGCAACCAAGTTCAAGAATTGTGCGTAGCAGGACTGTGCTAAGATTGTTCCAGTTCAAAATTCAGCAATGTAACCACTAAGCTTGTGTCTGACTATTAAGTCAAGAGACTCCTAGCCTGTAGGAGATTCATTAAGGACTCTACCCAGCTGAGTTGTGGTTAAGGCCGTGTTTACCTTTCCCTTTAATTGAACTCTTAGTGTAGGTGGACTGCTGATCCTTACACGCCACTTTGCATATTTCCCTTTAATTAGACTCCTAGTGTAGGTGGACTGCTGACCCTTACACGTCTGTTTTATGTATATACCAGCAGCTTCATAAGAACTCTTATGCTAAATGTTGCACTTATCAGGTGAATGCGCCTGAACCATGTTGGAGTGTTGATAATTGAGTCTGTATAGTAAATATGTATATGGTTCTTGTACACAGGAAGGTATCCTCCTGTCTGTGTACATAAAAAATAGGTAAGGGTTGTATATAGAAAGATAGTCTAATGTCTATGTACATAAAAAGTGAGTCAGAGCTGTACACAGAAAATGTCAGTGTGTTGCACGTGTACACTCAACACTTAAAACATAAATGATTATTGTACATACAAATGTGAAGAATGCTAAAGATGTTTAGTAGTTGCTAAATAGGTGACACCTCGGCTCCTCCGAGGGTAGTATTATTGCTGTCACCAATCGCTAGCACCTGTCTGAACAAAAATGATAGGGAAGATTACCCTTAAAATAGTACTTACACACATAGTACATTGACTAACTGACTTAAATGTACTACCTCAAGTTTCTCTAGTACATACACCAAAATAAATATCTCACTTAAGAAAAACACTTTAGGGATTGTAGCCTATTGAGATTCAATTCCTGCCACTGTTAGGTACACTCATACTTCTTTTCTTCTTTGCGTGTGTGAGATGCTCTGCCTGGCCAGTAGGTGCTCTTGCGAATATAGAATTAAACACGTAATTCTTAAAGTAACCTAGGTAGGTTATGTGAAGTGCTCTAGGGTTAAGTATCATGTAGCCGATAGACCCTAGCAGCAAAATTTACTGTGACCTAGCTTCCGGCTAGCCAGTATACCTTATGTGTACTAACAGGAAACTCATTGTTGGCGAATAAACTGTGTTAGATAATAAAAATGTCAAGTCAGCTTGACGCTAAAAGTATATAGAGCTGTACTAATGTTTAGTTAGCCTCATGAAGAAGTGTAGAGAGCTAATAAAAATGTCTCCTGAGCTAGAAACTACATGTTAGATAGCTGCCTAATTATCTAGTAAGCTTTAAAATGTATCATAAGTTTAATAAAATGTTTTAGAAGCTAGAAACTAAAGGTTAGATAGCTTCGTTAATGTCTAGATAGCTTCATTAATGTCTAGATAGCATTAATGTCTAGATAGCGCTAATGTCTAGATAGTATCAATGTCTAGAAAGATTTCTATTGTCTAGTTCAGATACTAGTAAGGGTATCAGAGAATGTAAATGTGTTCAATGTTTACTTAGGATGTATAGCAAACTTGTAAGTGTCATCCTAGTCTAGTCCTAGTCCCTCTGCCTTAGGGGACAGGCGTCGAGGTCGATTTATCTTAAGTAAGGGGGTTTGTGGTGTCCCGGTACCGCATCCTATACGGTACCTGTATATAGGTCCCCATAGCCAGAGTCCCTAGGACGTCGGGGTTCTTCTTATTTAGTTCACCCCTTGTCACCTCTCATCTAGATATTAGTTATCTTACAGGTTACTCAGGATTTCTATAAATGTAATTGTACAAATGTATATAAGTGGTTAATTACCTGTACGGAGCGTAGCAGGACCTGCGGGTCACGTGATCAGGTAAACTCTATGGTTTTTTGCTTAAGGACCTTTGGAGGTCCATATGACGTATTTTGCCCACAATTCCTTGTAACAGTGAGTAACAGATATTCGGACCAATTAAAACGGCCCTGCCCCTGCCCATATAAGGGAGTGGCGGCCATAGCTTGCTCTTGTTCCCGAGCTTTGATGAGAGAAGGATCTGTGCTGCTGTCATCAGTGAGTTTAGGCCTGAGCCTTGCGGCAACGGCTGATCATTATCAAACCGTGAGTGTATCAATCCCTAAGCACTCTGTAATATCCCCGGACCTTATCTATCCCCTAAATCCGGATGGATCTTCGCAATTAACCCTAAATTTAGAGACTTATAAAACAAGTCGAGATCCGCAACAACTGCCAGTCACTGAAGTGTATAGAGACTGTATTGATGAGACTGTTACTATTCATTGAATGTACCGCAAGCCTTTAAGTAAAGTTTATCCAAGTTCAAGTTCAGCTACCTTGTGGACCTTCAGTCATTATTTGCATGCACCTATCGTTACTGGGAAGAGCGGCGATAGGCCGGAGAATTACCTCAGCATACGAGCCCACTGCCTAGCGTCACAAACTATAGGGTTAACCTTAAAGGGGTACTCCGGTGAAAACCTTTTTTCTTTTAAATCAACTGGTGGCAGAAAGTTAAACATATTTGTAAATTACTTCTATTAAAAAATCTTAATCCTTCCTGTACTTATTAGCTGCTGAATACAACAGAGGAAATTCTTTTCTTTTTGGAATGCTCTCTGATGACATCACAAGCACAGTTCTCTCTGCTGACGTTATTATAATAATAGCAACACTTTATTTATTGTTGTCCTGATTTGAACCCAAGTCCCCAGCACTGCAAGGCAGCAGTGCTAACCACTGAGCCACCATGCTGCCCTTAACATACATCTGCTATGCATCTGCTATGGATGGTTGCTAAAATGGACAGAGATGTCAGCAGAGAGCACTGTGCTCGTGATGTCATCAGTGTTCCAAAAAGAAAGGAATTTCCTCTGTAGCATTCAGCAGCTAATAAGTATTGGAAGGATTAAGATTTTTTAATAGAAGTAATTTACAAATATGTTTAACTTTCTGCCACCAGTGGATTTAAAAGAAAAAAAGGTTTTCACGGGAGTACCTCTTTAACCACTGATATACTAAAGCAAAACCCTGACTACACTACCACACTCCAGAGGCCTACCACATAATCACCTACATGGATGGTATACAGATCCTGTTTACAGCTGGTATATGCCACTATTTGGTCCTGGATCCTGTGTATAATCACTTACATGGTATACAGATCCTGTGTAAAGCTGGTATATACCACTATATGGTCCTGGGTCCTGTATATAATCACTTACATGGTATACAGATCCTGTGTACAGGTGGTATCTACCTCTGTATGGTGGATGTGTTTGGGAATATGGTATTTTGTATAGTTTGTTTTATTCAGTAACAAATATAGTGTTATTAGTCAGTGATAATGGTGGTAGTGGACATTGTATGATGGTATAATTTGTTCCTACTGATAACACAAAAAAACTAACAGTGTGAACCTCTACATGTGTTTCATTTTGTTTGGAGATGCTGACCATTTTTAGTTTTTTGTACTGGTATTATTGGTAATATTGGTCTTAGTTTTGGTTAGATATGGTCACTAACAGTATGGCGGTAATATGTATGATGATAATATTTCTCCTTGAGTTCTGTGTGCGATTGGGTGTTAATGAGGGTGTGGTTAGGGACGTGACTGGGGTGTGGTTAGGGGCGTTACTGTGGTGTGGTTAGGGGCGTGGCTTGGGCTATGGGCTTTAGCCCCCGTTCTTTTGCAGACCTAGCAATGCCCCTGACTGTCACATTACCCCTGCCTCCACCTTTTTTGAGCCAGCCTTCTAGATGCTGGTGGAATAGGACCTGTGATGATGTCTGCATCATGTGACATCTTGGAAGTGGAACTGAGCCGTGCAGGATAGAAGAAATGATGGTTGAAGGACCTGTCTGATTCTGTGAAGGAGGCGGGGCTTAGATGAGCTGCAGTGGAGGTCGCGTGTCACCCCAGTAGTAAGGAGATTACATGAGGAGGAGGTTTTTTACAGTGTTTCACCCCAGTAGTCCCCCCAGTACTAAGGTAATGTCATGTGGAGGAGGTTTGCTACAGTGTGTCACCCCAGCAGTAAGGTGATAGAGGAGGTTTATTACAGTGTGTCACCTCAGTAGTAAGGTAATTTCATGAGGAGGAGGTTTGTTACGGTGTTATCCCATCAATAAGGAGATTACATGAGGAGGAGGTTTGTTACAGTGTGTCACCCTAATAGTAAAGTGGAATACATGAGGATGAGATTTCTTACAGTATGTCACCCCATCAATAAGATGATTACATGAGGAGGAGGTTTGTTACAGTGTGTCCCCCCAGCAATAAGGGGATTTCGTGAAGTGGGGGTTTGTTACAGTGTGTCCCCCCAGTAGTGAGGTGGGGCGTGTCAAAGGGCAGAGCCAATGAGCAGAGTCAGAAGCAAGCAAGAGAAGTTGGGTCTAAGGTGTAGTCTAGATAGAAGAGTACAGGGCATGACCTGGCAAGGTCAGAGCCTTACTAGACTAGTGATAATGGCACTTATGTGGGGAAACATACAAGGGTATAGGCAGGAATTGTATTATCTTAGGTTGTACAACACTACCAGGCTGCAATGAACCAGTTATTATTACTGTCTGAGAGTAAATAATAAGTAAGTAAGGAAAGAAAGAAATGTTAGAAAATAACAAAGTAAACATTACTTCCCTTTTAATCCAACAACTCTGCAACACTGATGCTCCAGAAATGATGTGCTTGGTGTACATATATGGGACCTACATGTAATCATTTGCATCAGCATGTAGAGAACATAACAGCTGAGGCCAATGATTTGCTGTAGCCATGGCATGGGTGAACGTGACTAGGGATGAGCAAATCTGAATTTGTTACGAATTTCAGGAGAAAGTTGATTCGTAATGAATACGAAATTTGCCGCGATTCGATAATTCAAATTGCGTCATAAAACTCCATTTTGTGCGGTCCAGGCTCCAGGGCATTTAAAATGACGGATCCACATGTGAAGACATGGGGGAAGGAATCCTGGGAAAGTGGGAACCAGGGTCAGTGGGATGACCCTAAATCCCATGCTGCATGCAGCCTATCAACATCCGGCAACATCCCATGTGATGTCACAGCCCTAAATAATTGGCAGCCATCTTGCGGCCAGTCATATCAGCATTCTACAGGGTGGGCCATTTATATGGATACACCTTAATAAAATGGGAATGGTTGGTGATATCAACTTCCTGTTTGTGGCACATTAGTATATGTGAGAGAGGAAACTTTTCAAGATAGGTGGTGACCATGGTGGCCATTTTGAAGTCTGCCATTTTGAATACAACTTTTGTTTTTTTCAATAGGAAGAGGGTCATTTGACACATAAAAACTTATTGGGAATTTCACAAGAAAAATAATGATGTGCTTGGTTTTAAGGTAACTTTATTCTTTCATGAGTTATTTACAAGTTTCTGACCACTTATAAAATGTGTTCAATGTTCGATCCGATCTGACCCCCTTAGACTTTTATCTTTGGGGTCATCTGAAGGCAATTGTCTATGCTGTGAAGATACGAGATGTGCAGCACCTGAAACTACGGATACTGTAAGCTTGTGCTAGCATTTATCCTGCGGTGTTGCTATCAATGTGTGAAGAGTAGGAGAAGAGGGTTGCATTGACAATCCAACACAATGGGCAGCACATTGAACACATTTTGTAAGTGGTTAGAAACTTGTAAATAACTCATGAAAGAATAAAGTTATGTTAAAACCAAGCACATCATTGTTTTTCTTGTGAAATTCCCAATAAGTTTGATGTGTCACATGACCCTCTTCCTATTGAAAAAACAAAAGTTGGATTCAAAAGGGCCGCCATGGTCCCCACCCATCTTGAAAAGTTTCCCCCCTCACATATACTAATGTGCCACAAACAGGAAGTTAATATCACCAACCATTCCCATTTTATATAAATGGCCCACCCTGTATTACAGAGAGAGAGGTACAGAAAGCAGTGTGTGTTGCACAGAAAAGCATTTTTACAGCAGCAATTCTCCTCCCAGTCACATCAGTCTTCTATTGCAGAGAGAGGGACAGAGAGCAGTGTGTGTTGTACAGAAAAGCATTTTTACAGCAGTAATTCACCTCCCAGTCACATCAGCGTTCTATTGCAGAGAGAGGGACAGACAGCAGTGTGTTGTACAGAAAAGCATTTTTTACAGCAGCGATTCACCTCCCAGTCACATCAGTGTTTTATTACAGAGAGGGACAGAGAGCAGTGTGTTGCACAGAAAAGCATTGAACAGCAGTGATTCACCTCAAGGCCAAACTCAGCGCGTATATCTAAGTGGTGTACTACTTTGATCCTGTTAACCCCTTAAGGACCCATGATGTACCGGTACATCATGAGTCCGCTTCCGTTCTTTAATGCGTCATAGCGGGTCGGGCCAGGCCGGGACCCGTGGCTAATAGCGTGCAGAACTGATCTCGGTTCAGCGCGCTATAAACCCTTTAGACACGGCGTTCAAAGTTGAACGCCGCGTCTAAAGTGAAAATAAAACAATGCCGGTTAGCTCAGGTAGATTTTCCTGATTGCTACAGCAAAATCGCGGCATCCCGAACAGCTTACATGACAGCCGGAGGGTTCCCACCTGCCTCCATGCTTTCCAATCGCCGAATGACTGTTCAGTGCCTGAGATCCAGGCATGAACAGTCAAGCGGCAGAATCATCGATCAGTGGTTTCTTATGAGAAACCACTGATCAATGTAAAAGAACAGTGTATGCAGTGTTATAACCCCCTATGGAAGCTATAACACTGCAAAAAAAAAGTGGAAAAAAAAGTGAATAAAGATTATTTAACACCTTCCCTAATAAAAGTTTGAATCACCCCCCTTTTCCCATAAAAAAAAAAAAAAAAAAACTGTGTAAATAACAATAAACATATGTGGTATTGCCGCGTGTGGAAATGTCCGAATTATAAAAATATATCATTAATTAAACCGCACGCTATATGGCGTACACGCAAAAAAATTCCAAAGTCCAAAGTTGTGTATTTTTGGTCACTTTGTATATCATGAAAAAATGAATAAAAAGCGATCAAAAAGTTAGATCAATACAAAAATGGTACAGCTAAAAACTTCAGATCACAGCGCAAAAAATTAGCCCTCATACTGTCCCATACGAGGAAAAATAAAAAAAGTTATAGGGGTCAGAAGATGACAATATTAAACGTATAAATTTTCTTGCATGTAGTTATGATTTTTTCCAGAAGTACGACAAAATCAAACCTGCATAAGTAGGGCATCATTTTAATTGTATAGACCTACAGAATAAAGAGAAGGTGTAATTTTTACCGAAAAATTTACTGTGTAAAAACGGAAGCCTGTAAAAAAAGAAAATGGCAGCAGCACACTTGGTCAACAAAATGGATGCTCTTAGCGCACTTTTTGATCAAAATGTGTCCCCCCATCCACCACGGGGAGGTGGCCTCATATAGGATGGGACCCTAACACAAAAACTGAGCCTAACTCTCATAAGACTCACCTCTGCTGGGCATATAGCCTCTGACCGGTTGACATGTGGGATCCACTATCAATCCAAACCACCTCCTGTTAAATAGGGGAGGGGATGCACGGCTACAGAGGGAGCCACTCCCCCCAATTTGCACAGCAAAAACAAAAAAAAAACAAGAATGTAGCCAGCCCCTATACCCAATACACGGGTGCACGCTGCTGTGGCAAGTATAAAACATGTAAAAAAAGAAAATGGCAGCCGCACACTTGGTCAACAAAATGGAGGCTCTGTGCAAATTGGGGGGAGTGGCTCCCTCTGTAGCCGTGCATCCCCTCCCCTATTTCACAGAAGGTGGTTTGGATTGATAGTGGATCCAACATGTCACCCAGTCAGAGGCTATATGCCCAGCAGAGGTGAGTGTTATGAGTGTTAGGCTCAGTTTTTGTGTTAGGGTCCCATCCTATATGAGGCCACCTCCCCGTGGTAGATGGGGGGACACGTTTTGATCAAAAAGTGCGCTAAGAGCCTCCATTTTGTTGACCAAGTGTGCTGCTGCCATTTTCTTTTTTTTACATGTTTTGAACTTGCCACAGCAGCATGCACCCGTGTATTGGGTATAGGTGCTGGCTACATTTTTTTTTTTTTTTTTTAAATGGAAGCCCCCAAAAGCAACAAAATGGCGTTTTTTTTCAATTTTGTCTCACAATGATTTTTTTTTCCCTTTCGCCGTAGATTTTTGGGTAAAATGACTGATGTCATTACAAAGTAGAATTGGTGTTGCAAAAAATAAGCCATCATATGGATTTTACGTGCAAAATTTAAAAAGTTATGATTTTTTAAAGGTAAGGTGGAAAAAACTAAAATGCAAAAACGGAAAAACCCAGGGTCCTTAAGAGGTTAAAGTCTTAAGGGCCTAGATACTGTGAAAGGCAATGCAAAAGTACACACCTGCTGGTGTTGTAGAGAAAAACAGTTTTAAGCGTAATGGAGCGCATTGTCTTCCCCTCATGAGTGCTTACCACATACATACATCTAAGTGGTGTACCATTTTGTTCCTGTTAAAGTCTTAAGGGCCTAGATACTGTGAAAGGCAAGGCAAAAGTACACACCTGCTGATGTTATAGACAAATACTGTTTTAAGCGTACTGGAGCGCATTGTCCTCCCGTCATTAGTGCATACCACATACGTACATCTATGTGGTGTACCACTTTTTCCTGGTAAAGTCTTAAGGGCCCAGAAACTGTGAAAGGCCAGCCAAAAGTACACACCTGCTGGTGTTGGTTAACACGGTCATCCACTTCATCACAAGTGACATCTGACACCCCCAGTCAACAGTCGGTGGGTTCCTCAGACACAACCCTCAGTTAAAATCTTCCACTGCACGTTCAATTCTATAGAAACATAACAGAAGATACAAACCCAAAAACCAGCAAAGGGTTAACTTCAGCTCCACAGAGGGAGACTCATCTGACTCAGCTATAGAGGGATCCAATCTACCCATCTCCTCTCATCATGCACCTGATCCTGCTGCGTCATCTACCTCATCATCAGTATGCACCAGGTCGGCTTCACGCCAAGGAAAAAACGACGAGCGGGACGTAAGCACCGGTCCAGGCAGAAGAGGGCCGCATTATTACCACAAGAAGAAATAGTGGACATGGTTCCTGGTTTTATCCTGCCTGCCAAGTCATTATATTTTCCAAGAATTTAAAGAACGAGAACTGATCACCCTGTCTAAACAAACACATACTGTACATCAGAATTTATCTAAAGCTGAGCGCTTAGCATTGCAAGAATTATGTGACATGAAAGACATTGTCATTAGACAAGCAGACAAGGGGGGAGCAGTTGTATTGTTGGACACTGGTCTGTAATTTATCCTTAATTCTACCTTATTATCAGATGTCTCCAACAATCCCACCTCCCCATTTCAGGATATTATGGGTCATGTGGTTCAGCAGAGGCTACACCTTGGGTTCCTTTCTAAGAAAGAGGCTGAATTTATTTTGGTTTCCCATCCTACGATGGCAATTTTTCATTCATTGCCCAAAGTGCATAAAAATATTTTTCCTCCTCCTATGCGGCCAATAGTAGACGACATTGGGTCTCTGAATGAGGGGTTGTCATCGTGGGCTGACAGTTATCTTCAACCTCTCATTTCCACTATTCCTGGTCATATACAAGACACCAAACACTTACTGTTTCTTTTGAATAAAGTGGAGTGGAATGAACAGTTGTCATGGGTTACTGCGGACATCATGTCTTTATATTCAGTTATTCCCCATGACAAAGCCTTGGTAGCACTGGAGTGGTTTTTGCAAACCTATTTGTCATAACCCCATGACTTGCAGGAGTATATCATTCGGGTCATTGAGTATTTGCTCACCCATAATTTTTTCATGTTTGATGATAAATACCACCTTCAAGTCACAGGCGCGGCGATGGGGGCTAAATTTTCCCCATCGCTCGCAAATATATACATGTCTTGGTGGGAAATTAAATTTTTGGTTGCAGATGTTAACCCGTTCAGATCACAGATTCATTTTTATGGTCGTTATATTGATGATCTGCTGTTTATCTGGTCCTTAGATGAACAGCAGATCATACCATTCACTGACTACCTTAATTCTAATTGTGACAATCTACGTTTTACTGTGCAACATTTTGCACAAAAAACTAACTTCCTAGATCTTACCTTGAGTGGTGAAAAGTGCACTTATTAAGTTATTACTACTACATATAGAAAAGACACGGCAGTTAACTCCATACTCCATGCCACCTCCTGTCATCCTTTTCATGTGATTAAAAATCTCCCTGTGGGGGAAGCCATACGTTCCCGTCGCAATTGCAATAATGATTCTGATTTTTTTTACAGAAATTGATGACATGGGGAGATGTTTGGTTGCTCGGGGTTACCCTAAGTGGTCCTCGAACGTGCTGCAAACATTGCAGCCAATAAAGATAGGACTGATCTTATCAAGCCACATAATGACAAAAAGCATAAACTTAAGAAAAAACATTCTAAACATGTCCAAAATATAAGAACAGTAGTCTTAAGTACCCAGTATAGAATGGAGTATAGCAATATCTGTAGAATTGTCCACAAATATATGCCATTAATCTGCATTTGCGGACCCCATTTCTGGGGGTAACAGGTGCGTTGCTAAACGTGCCCCCACTCTGGGTCAATTATTATCTCCCAGTTTATTGGTTAGCTCACACAAATCCACACCTACATGGTTGAGACACTTAGGCACTTTCAAATGTGAACATTCTGTATGCATATGTTGTACAAAAATCCAGATTAGCTCTAATTTTACCTCATATGCAACAGGCAAAACCTATACTACCAAACAGTATATAAACAGCATTACTCCGTATATAGTTTACCTTATTTCCTGCACTGCATGCAGGTTGCAATATGTTGGTTGCACAACCACGCCACTCAAGGTGAGATTCGGGAAGCATTTGTCTGATGTGTCCCACTTCAATTCTCGGCATGTTTCAGAAGTTTCTAGCCACTGCGCACACTCAGGGGACACGTCGACTTTAACTCTGCAAGGTATCAAACAGGTCACTCCTCCCCCTAGAGGGGGTGATCACAGGCAAAAACTTCTGTCTCGTGAAGTTTTTGGGATAATTACATTAGCCACTCGCAATCCAACGGGGCTTAATAAAAGGCAGGGTGTTATATTAAATTATTAACATCCACTCCTATGTATTGGTTGAAGAGATAATGTATATGTTACAACATAATATGGAATTTATATTCATGTTCCTTTATTACTATGTTTTATTTTTATGTACATATACATTCTTTCTTCTCAGAAGTGGTGAAACACCCACACACACACACACACACACACACATATATATATATATATATATATATATATATATATATATATATATATATATAATTTTCCTTTTGATATACTATTTGATCTGTTAATCTAAACACGTCAAAAAAAAAAATTCCTCTGTAGTGAAACATTATGGCATTACAAATATTTTCTACTATATCTCAGCTTGACATGTTCAGCACATACCCTAGTATATATAATGTAAAAAAAATGTGTGTTTTAAAAAATTCTTTTTTTGTTATTATCATCTGCATTTGTAACAAGGTGTTACTGCTTTTTTCATGCTTTTTTGATACATTTCATCTTATATTTTAACATGTGTATTCATATCATGACTATTTTTAATATGTGTCACCGTTAAGTTTTGAATGTAAGGGGTTAAGTGTTTCATTGTGGGTGGTTCTTCCCCCTACCGTGAACCACTTCCTCTGATATATAAGGTTAGTCTACCTTACTTTGTTCATACGACTAAGGGCGGCCCACACCTGAAACGTGTCATGTCCTCCTGTTCCTGTGTTTCCGATTTTATTCAATAAAGGATTATCTGCATGTTCCACGCTGGCTATCTGTTCCTACAACCCTCAGTTGGCATGGCCCGGGAGCAGTCCCTGTCCTCCCATTGCCTTAGTCCTATGCTGTTCACTCCCCCACAGAAGTATCTTATGCTTTGGGTTCAGCTCCAATATTTAGTGAGGACGATATACTAGAGGACAGTAAGCAGCTACTGCCCAGCCAAGAAGTGGAGGAGACATCTGCCGATTCCTCCGCTAGGCGGGCAAGTAGTGATGAGGAGAGTGGCATGGGAGGTGGTGTTGCGAGCATTCAGGCTCTTGAAGCAGACACTGTTGAGGAACCTGAGGATGACGATGAAGCCGATCGCACTTGGGAGCTGGGTGCAGAAAGGGCTTCATCATCATCATCATCAGGAGAAGAGGGTTGCAGGTTGCCCGTGAGACAGCAGCCGAGCCACCAAGGTGGTAGCATGTTTGGCAGTCAGCATGGTGGCATAAGTGGAAATTCTGGAGCAAAACGTGCCTGGGGTAAACCACCTGCTTCGCGACAGCCTACCTTCCCTGGAGGTAGTGGGAAGGTAGGCTGTAATGGGCCAGTTATTACTGTCTGAGAGTAAATAGTGAGTGAAAGTAAGGAAATAAATGTTAGAAAATAACAAATTAAACATTACTTCCCTTTTAATCTAACAGGGGTTTCTGGAGTAGGTGGCAGTAGCAGTCAATCAGTGCGGACAGTTGGTGGGAAAATCAGCTACTCGGCGGTGTGGCAGTAGTTCATCAAGCATCCGGAGGATGTTAACCTGGCCACATGCAAGATGTGTCAGCAGAAGGTGAAAAGTTGCCAGGGTCCCAATGTTGGCACCAAGGCCCTGCATCAACATTTGCTATGTCACCATAAAGTGGCCTGGGAGAACCGTGGCTCCGATGTGGTGGTCCAGCCTGCTGCATCACCCAGTGGCACATCACTCCCTGTTTCAGTCTGTCAAGGCTCCACCACCTCAGCCGAAGGGAGCTGTGTGTAGTACCCATCTTCTGTCACTCCAGATGCTCCTGCTTTTCCTACTTCAAGTCAGTCATTCTGCCAGCAATCCATCGGCAAGCCATGCCTAAGAGACAACAGTATGAGCCCACTCATTCAACGTTGCAGAAGCTGAATGTGCTCCTCTTCAAGTTTCTAGTGCTGCAGTCCCTCCCTTTTTAAGTGGTGGACTCTGCACCTTTCAGAGAACTGATGGCATGTGCCAAGCCGAGGTGGAGAGTCCCAAGCCATTATTTCTTTGCAAAGAAGGCAGTACCAACCCTGCATCATTTTGTGGAACAGAAGGTGGGCCAGTCCTTAAGCCTGTCAGTGTGTAACAAAGTGCTGTAACTACGGTCAGGGACATGTCCTTTACGGCCCACTGGGTCAATGTGGTTCCTGCACAGCCACAACAGCAACTTGGACAGGTCCCTTGAAAGTGTGCGACTCCGCCTCCTCATCCTCGACCGTGTCTTCAGCCTCCACTGCACGGACAAGCCTCAGTGCCCCTCCAGCACACTATGTGTGCAGGGCAATGCAATGTCACACTGTTCTTCATGTGGTTTACCTTGGCGAACACAGTCACACAGGGGAGGAACTGCCAAAAGTCATTCATCAAGAAATCGAATCATGGCTTACTCCACGAACACTGGAAATGGGAACCATGGTGACGGACAACGAGAAGAACATCTTGTCTGCGCTGTGAGAAGAAAGCCTGAGACATGCGCCCAGCATGGCACACATGTTCAATTTGGTTGTCAAGCGGTCCCTGAAGTGTTCCCCCATCTGCAAGACTTCCTAACCACGGGAAAAAAAACTTTGCATGCACTTCAGCCACTCTTACACCGCAAAGCACACCCTCCTTGAGCCTCAGCGTCAGAACAGTATCTCCCAAAAAATTCTGATTTGCGACGTTTCCACATTTTGGATATCCACCCTCCATATGTTGGACCGACTATACCAACAGATAAAAGCCATCACCAATTTCTTGATGATCAAAGCAGATAGTGGGACTCCCCTGTGTAACTTCAATGTCAACCAGTGACAGCTCATACGTGACACCTGCCATTTTCTCATGCCCTTTGAGGAAGCCAGTTTATTAGTCAGTCGCCAGGATTACGGGATGAACGACGTCGTTCCACTGCTTCATTTCCTACATGACGTGTTGGAAACGATAACTGGTCAGGGCACTGGAGACTGGCCACACGAGCCCTGTGGTGGCTGAACTGGAGTAGGAGGAGGAGGGGGAGGGGCACAGTGGAGCACAGTTTAGGTTTCGCAAAATGGGTGCTTTTTCTAGTCATCTGACAGGAGAGGAGGAGCAGGAGCAGCTAGAGGAGCTGGAGAGTTATGAGGATGGCGAGACAGAAGACCCAGGCACATGGTGGCAGTGTACAGTGGAGATGGAGGCAGGGAGTCCCTACGAGTCACTTGCACAAATGGCAAGATGCTTGTTCACTTGCCTGCGTAGTGACCGCCAAATTGTCAACATTCGGCAGCGGGATTACTTCTGGCTCTTCACCTTATTGGACCCTTGCTACCGCCACAAAATGGGAGCCTTTTTTACACCCACTGAGAGGGAGGGCAAACTGACCTACTACAGAGACATCCTACGTAGTCAGTTGGCCGATTACTCTCTGTGCCATCGTCCATCCTCTCACAGGTCTGACTTATGAGGCACTCTGCGCTCAAGTTCCACTGCCATGGTTGCTGGGGAGGGGTGGGATGGCCGGAGCAGTACCAGCTCCATCAGCAGCAGCCTGAGTCTACAGTCGCTGATGAGTAGCTTTCTTCACCCGCATAGTGAAGAAACTCATCAGCAGCAGGTAGACTTGGAGCAGGACCTGAACCAGCAGGTGGTGGCATACCTTGACATGACCATGCCAACACACCTGTAATTCTTGGCAGCCAAACTTGGTTTGTAGCCACAGCTAGCAGAGTTTTCCCTGGAAAAGCTGTCCTGCCTGGCCAGTAGTGTGCCAACAGAGCGGGTGTTTAGTGTGGCGGGGGCCATAGTAACCCCAAGGAGAACTCGTCTGTCCACGAAAAATGTGGAGAGACTGACCTTTGTGAAGATGGATCAGGCATAGATCAGCCAGGATTTCCAGCCACCAATGCCTGATGCATCAAAGAAGATTGACCATGGTGCCACACCAACACTTCACAAATATGGATAGTGCTAAACATATTTAAGGTGCTGCTTCCCAGTTACAGACATTCCTCGGCATCAGACCACAAGTAAGTAGGGGTTATGCATTAGCTAAAACTTAACTTTTATGAGGATAAAAAAAAAATAATTAACCAATTTTTTTTTTAATCAAACAAAGGCAATGGTGTGCAGAAAACACCATGTGCCACCTACACAACCAAGTATTGATGTGATGCAAAGACCTCTAAAACATTGTAAACAGTGGGGGTAAAAACTTCCCCTGTAAGGCCCTACACTCGCATTAATAATTCCCTTCTTGGGAAGTGTTACTTGCTCTAAAAAGGGAAGCCCTACACAGGAACCTCTCACTATTTCCACCTACAAACACTGCCATTTCACAGGGTTTTTAGGTGGAAATAGGGAAAGTTTCCTGTGTGGGGCCAAGAAGGGAATAAATAATGTGAGAGTAGGGCCTTACAGAGGAAGCTTTTACCCCCACCGATTGCTATGAACCATACGTTGTTCCCATCCTCCTTTTAGAGGTCTTTGCATCTTATCAATACTTAGTAGTGTAGGTGGCACATGGTGTTTTTTGCACACCTTTCCTTTTGTTTGATTTCAAAATAATTTTGGGTAAATATATTTTATCTTAAGAATATGATTAAAAGTAAAGTTTTACGTAATGCATATTCTCAATACTTACTTGTGCACACTAACACTTTTACAAAAGAGACTGTTTTCTTCTGCCTACCTGCCTCAGCTTCTATTCGGATCCTGCCACCTGCCTGATGCCACACATCTGATGCCAAGTTCTCCTTTTTCCACCCATCTTCGTCACTGGGTACTGGTATTGCCACCCACTGCCCCACTATGTCACCGGGTCACTTTCAGGACTTCTGATGCTGCTGATGCCACCAACTCCAGGCTGTCTCTTACTGCCACCATATGTTCTCCTCATGCTGCCGCCAACTACAGGCTGTGTCATTCAGCCACTATATGGTCTCCTCATGCTGCCTCCAACTCCAGGCTGTGTCATTCAGCCACTATATGGTCTCCTCATGCTGCCGCCAACTCCAGGCTGTGTCATTCAGCCACTATATGGTCTCTTCATGCTGCGGCCAACTCCAGTCTGTGTCATTCAGCCACTATATGGTCACCTCATGATGCCACCAACTCCAGGCTGTGTCATTCAGCCACTATATGGCCTCCTCATGCTGCCGCCAACTCCAGGCTGTGTCATTTAGCCACTATATGGTCTCCTCATGCTGCGCTAACTCCAGGCTATGTCATTCAGCCACTATAAGGTCTCCTCATGCTGCCGCCAACTTCTTGCTGGGTCATTCAGCCACTATATCGTCTTCTCATGCTGCCGCCAACTCCAGGCTGTGTCATTTAGCCACTATATGGTCTCCTCATGCTGCCGCCAACTCCAGGCTGTGTCATTCCTCCACTATATGGTCTCCTCATGCTGCGGCCAACTCCAGGCTGTGTCATTCAGCCACTATATGGTCTCCTCATGCTGCGGCCAACTCCAGGCTGTGTCATTCAGCCACTTTATGATCACCTCATGCTGCCACCAACTCCAGGCTGTGTCATTCAGCCACTATATGTCCTCCTCATGCGGCCACCAACTCCAGGTTGTGTCATTTAGCCACTATATGGTCTCTTCATGCTGCCGCCAACTCCAGGCTGTGTCATTCAGCCACTATATGGTCTCCTCATGCTGCCGCCAACTCCATGCTGGGTCATTCAGCCACTATATCATCTTCTCATGCTGCCGCCAAATCCAGGCTGTGTCATTTAGCGACTATATGGTCTTCTCTTACGGCCGCCACCTCCACGCTGTGTCATTCAGCCACATTTTGGTCTGCTCATGCTGCCGCCACCTCCCCGCTGTGTCATTTAGCCGCTATATGATCTCCTCACACTGATGCCACCTCCAGGCTCTTACACCTCCATGTGATGCTCTGCATCAGTGATTCTAATAGCAGCAACAATTAAATGAGGGGGGTGCTGCTCCAGTGAAAAGACACATGACAACTACTAGACCAAAGTATTCAATGGAAGAAAGCGCACACCACCATAAAATTAGTCATAAATACAAAGATTTTATTATAACATATATTAAACACCATATATTCAGAGACATTTAAAAACAATTAAAACAGCTCAAACAGAGCATAGCACAACACTGGGGAAGGGCCATGAACCCCCTCCCACAGGTAAGGGAGGGTGTTCATGGCCCTTCCCCGGGGTTGTGCTATGCTCTGTTTGAGCTGTTTTAATTGTTTTTAAATGTCTCTGAATGTATAGTGTTTGATATATATTCTAATAAAATCTTTGTATTTATGACTAATTTTATGGTGGTGTGCGCTTTCTTCCAGTGAATACTTTGGTCTAGTAGTTGTAGTGACTCAAATAGCGACGTCTCTAATCTGCATATCTTACAGAATAACAGTATTATTTCATTAACCCAGCAGACACCCTATGTGTGTTACAGCAAGGCAAAGTGTTCTACACCCCTATTGAGGCTCTCTACACCCCTATTTTACGGAAAATTTGGTGAATCGCCAGAATCTAATTTTTCAAAAATTCGCTCAACTCGAAACGTGACTAAAACAGCACAAAATAGGGGTACTCATCTCTTAACTGAGGGTAATCAGATGCAGGTCAGCAAGCCAGTGGTCCCATATTCTGACAAATAACATAAAAAAAAAAACTGCATCAGCAAAAGAATTCTCAAAAACTTACATATTTATACAGTTCATGGTAGAAAAAACATCCCAATGTAAATGCTATGTTTTGTCCTCAGCATAGGCATTTGTCATGCTTGACAAAGGCCTTTGCTAAGGCTGTATGCAACACATGTAGTTTTGGGATGTCTTTTGTACAATAAACTGAATACAAATGTAAGTTTTTAGGACTATATCAGCTTATGCTGTTATTTTACTTTTTTATGGATCTATATGACATAATTTCTGCAGGCCGAGTAGACATATCAGAGGAGATAAGTGTAGCATTGGTGGCAGAGCAAAGCTTCCTTTGACAGGTAAGTAGATTTGCTATGTTACAACATTTGTTCATGTAGTTATTTTATTGTACCACTTTAAAGGGTAACATATAGACAAAGAGATTGTGAGAGTTTCTAAAGCTCTGTTCTTTCTATTGAACAGTAATACAATCATTTTTTAATGTTGACCTGTTAGAGTATACAAATATTATCCTTGGTACTTACAACATGCTGGCAATTATATATCACCATTTCACAGTAACTTCTATCTTTAAAGAAGAACATATTTTGCTGCTCCTATGTTTTAAATGCTAAGTTTTTCAAAAAACATGATATCAAAATTACACGTCTGGAGTATGTACAGTAATTTCTTATTTATTTAAGATCTAGCAGACACAGTTTACCTTTGTAAATATGGTATATTGATTTTAATTTAGGTTTATAAGTGCAAATCTTTTGTTATAGTTCTCAACAAACACAAAAAAAGTCATTTCAGTCTCATGGATAGGTAATCTACTTGAATTTAAGCCTTTATTAAAAGTGTGCTCTTAGTATATTTAAATTTTGTCTAATGGATAATACTGCACATTACTTTCCAGATTCAAGAACATTTGCAGATTAGCACTGAAGCATGTGACTGCTAGATTTGAAACACCTGAAAAGCCTCAAATAAGGCAAATAATGATTTTTCTTTCTTTTTGCTTTAGCCTTATTTTATGCTTAAACTATATAAATAAATTAGTATTTGAGAACACTGCATGTTTCTTGCACTTAAACCATGACATCTGTGTGTTTACCAGCACAAGTATGTCTTACCAAATACTGTAACTGTAACATATGGTGAATACTGGAATACTACATACAAATGCAACTGACCTCAATTTATTAACATTAAATTTGACATTTATATTTTTGTGCTTTGTGAAAATTCTTTACACTTTCCTGCAGTCTCAGACCTTACTCATCATGGTAATAAAGAGTGGCAACAGATAAGACTCTTATCTGGGCCATCATACATTGATGAGCTTCACCCCTTCCCGACCTATGACATACCTGTACGTTATGGGTGGCAAGGTGTTCCCGACCCATGACATACAGGTACGTCATGAACATTTTTGTGGCATCCCGCAGCGCCCGGTAAGATGGTGGCTATCACTGATAGCCAGCCATCTTACCATGCGACCACGGGGGGTTTCATCCCCACCTCCCCCCCCCCCCAGCGTTTGCTGCTATCAGCTGGTCAAATCTGACTAGCTGATAGCAGCGTTTCGCTATGAAAATACTTAGCAGCGCGGTGTGTGAGTCCCGATCACGGGGATCGGGACATACACCGCTCTGCTAAGTGTCCCTGACCCGTTCCCCGGCATCACTTACCCGTCCGAGCGGTGTCCCGAGTGGTCCCGGCACGAGCGACGTCCTCCAGGCGGTCCCGGCGGCGCTGCGTCCCGGAGGTGAGTTTCCGGCAGCAGTGCGGCATCTTCATTGGCAGCAGTGAGATCGCCGTAAAGCGATCTCACTGCTGCCTCTGGGAGTTTCAAAACTGCAACTCCCAGCATGCCCAGACAGCCTTTGGCTTTCTGGGCATGCTGGGAGTTGTAGTTTTGCAACATCTGGAGGTCCTCAGTTTGGAGACCACTGTATAATGGTCTCCAATCTGTGCTCTTCCAGATGTTGCAAAACTACAAATCTCAGCATGCTCAGTCTGTCCAGGCATGCTGGGAGTTGTAGTTCTCTAACATCTGGAAGAGCACAGATTGGAGACCAATATACAGTGGTCTCCAAACTGTGGACCTCCAGATGTTGCAAAACTACAACTCCCAGCATGCCCAGACTGCCCAAGCATGCTGGATGTTGTAGTTCGGCAACATATGATCCTTCAGATATTGCCGAACTACAACTTCCAGCATGCCTGGGCAGTCTGGGCATGCTGGGAGTTGTAGTTTTGCAACAACTGGAGGAACACTAGTTGGGAAACATTGTTCGTTTCCTACCTCAGTGCCTCCAGCTGTTGCAATTGTTGCAAAACTATAACTCCCAGCATGCACTGACAGACCATGCATGCTGGGAGTTGTAGTTTTGCAACAGCTGGAGGCACACTGGTTTGGAAACACTAAGTTTGGTTGCAAAACACTTGAAAGTTTATTACTTAACTTAGTGTTTCCAAACCAGTGTTCCTCCAGCTGTTGCAAAACTACAACTCCCAGCATGCAC
This sequence comes from Hyla sarda, assembly GCF_029499605.1. Classification (NCBI taxonomy): domain Eukaryota; kingdom Metazoa; phylum Chordata; class Amphibia; order Anura; family Hylidae; genus Hyla; species Hyla sarda. The sequence continues at coordinate 205,504,301 of NC_079189.1, forward strand.
GGACAGCCAAAGGGCATGCTCGGAGTTTGCAACAGCTGGATGTTTGCCCCCTCCCCCCAATGTGAATGTACAGGGTACACTCACATGGGCGGAGGTTTACAGTGAGTGCTGCAAGTTTGAGATGGCGCAAATTTTGCGCTGCAGCTCAAACTTCCAGCGGCAAACTTGCTGTGAACCTCTGCCCATGTGACTGTACCCTAAAAACACTACACTACACTGACACTAACCTAAAATAAAAAGTAAAAAACACTACATATACACATATCCCTACACAGCCCCCCCCCTCCCCAAAAAAATGAAAAACGTCTGGTACGCTACTGTTTCCAAAACGGAGCCTCCAGCTGTTGCAAAATAATAACTCCCAGTATTGCTGGACAGCCATTGACTGTCCAGGCATGCTGGGAGTTTTGCAACAGCTGGAGGCACCCTGTTTGGGAATCATGGGCATAGAATACCCCTATGTCCACCCCTATGCAAATCCCTAATTCAGGCCTCAAATGTGCATGGCGCTCTCTCACTTTGGAGCCCTGTCGTATTTAAGGCAACAGTTTTGGGACACATATGGGGTATCGCCATACTCGGGAGAAATTGCCTTACAAATTTTGGGGGGCTTTTTCTTCTTTAACCCCTTATGAAAAGGTGAAGTTGGGGTCTACAAAATTTTTTTACACTTACATGCTGGTGTTGCCCTATACTTTTCATTTTCACAAGAGGTAAAAGGGAAAAAAGACCCTCTAAATTTGTAATGCAATTTCTCCCGAGTACGGAGATACCCCATATGTGGGCGCAAAGTGCTCTGGGGGCGCACAACAAGGCCCAGAAGGGAGAGTGCACCATGTACATTTGAGGGGATTTGCACAGGGGTGGCTGATTGTTACAGCAGTTCTGACAAACGCAAAACAATAAATATCCATATGTGACCCCATTTTGGAAACTTCACCCCTCACGGAATGTAATAAGGGGTGCCGTGAGCATTTACACCCCACTGGTGTATGACAGATTTTTGGAACATTGGTCTGTGAAAATGAAAAATAAAATTTTTGATTTGCACAGTCCACTGTTTCAAATATCTGTCAAACGCCAGTGGGGTGTAAATGCTCACTGCACCCCTTATTAAATTCCATGAGGGGTATAGTTTCCAAAATGGGGTCACATGTGGGGGGGTCCACTGTTCTGGCACCATAGGGGCTTCCTAAATAGGACATGCCCCCCAAAAACCCTTTCAGAAAAACTCACTCTCCAAAATCCCATTGTCGCTCCTTCCCTTCTGAGCCCTCTAATGCGCCCGCCGAACACTTGACATACGCATATGAGGTATTTCCTTACTCGAGAGAAATTGGGTTACAAATTTTAGGGTGATTTCTCTCCTTTTACCCCTTGTAAAAATTAAAAAATTGGGTCTACAAGAAAATGCGAGTGTAAAAAATGAAGATTTCGAATTTTCTCCTTCACTTTGCTGCTATTCCTGTGAAACACCTAAAGGGTTAAAACACTTACTGAATGTCATTTTGAATACTTTGGGGGGTGCAGTTTTCACAATGGGGTCATTTATGGGGCATTTCTAATATGAAGACCCTTAAAATCCACTTCCAACCTGAAGTGGGCCCTGAAAAATTACGATTTTGAAAATCTTGAGAAAAATTGGAAAATTGCTGCAGAACTTTGAAGCCCTCTGGTGTCTTCCAAAAGTAAAAACTTGTCAATTTTTTTTATGCAAACACAAATTAGACATATTGTACATGTGAATCAATATGTAATTTATTTGAAATATCCATTTTCCTTTCAAGCAGAGACTTTCAAAGTTAGAAAAATGCAAAATTTTCAAAATTTTCATGAAATTTTTCGATTTTTTACCAAGAAAGGATGCAAATATCAGTGAAATTTTACCAATAACATAAAGTAGAATATGTCACGAAAAAACAATCTCGGAATCAGAATGATAAGTAAAAGCATTCCAGAGTTATTAATGTTTAAAGTGACAGTGGTCAGATTTTCAAAAAATGCCCAGGTCCTGAAGGTGAAAATGGGCTGGGTCATGAAGGGGTTAAAGGGGTATTCCAGGCAAAACCTTTTTTTTATATATATAACAACTGGCTGCGGAAAGTTAAACAGATTTGTAAATTACTTCTATTAAAAAATCTTAATTCTTCCAATAGTTATTGGCTTCTGAAGTTTTCTGTCTAACTGCTCAATGATGATGTCACGTCCCGGGAGCTGTGCATGATGGGAGAATATCCCCATAGGAACTGCACAGCTCCCGGGACGTGAGTCATCAGAGACTCGCAAAAAAAAATCCAAAGTCCAAAATAGCGCATTTTTGGTTACTTTTTATATCATGAAAAAATGAACAAGAAGCGATCAAGAAGTCAGATCAATACAAAAATAGTACTGATAAAATCTTCAGGTCTCGGCACAAAATACCGGCCCATACGAAAAAGAAAAAAGTTATAGGGGTCGGAAGATGATCATTTCTAACATATAAATTTTCCTGCATGTATTTATGATTTTTTCAGAAGTACGAGAAAATGAAACCTATATATTTTATGTATTATTTTAACCGTATGCACCTTCAGAATAAAGATAAGGTGTCATTTTTACTGAAAAATGTTGTCGCACAATGAATTTTTTTCCGTTTCACCATGGATTTTTTTTTAAATGACTAAAGTAAAATTGGTGGTGCAAAAAATAAGCCATCATATGGAATTTTATGTGCAAAATTGAAAGCGTTATGATTTTTAGAAGGTGATGAGGAAAAAATGAAAGTGCAAAAACGGAGAAACCTTGCGTCCTTAAGTGTTTAAAGTACTCCCCATTGTTTCATAATTGTGTTTTCATAGTCTCCTCCTCCCCTTTTAAAAGCCATAATTCTTTGTTATAACATTAATAATTTCACTACAAAGTTTATAGCTGAACCCAAAAAATTATAATAATAAAAAAAAATTGTGGGTTAAATTAGAAAAAAAAGTTTTGCAACTTTTAGGGGGTTTGATACCAATATGCAAAGTGTACCTTAAGATAAAGTGACAATTTTTTTTTTTTTCTGTAGGTTAACATGATTAGAACAATGTCCAATTTATATTGTTTTTGTTTTATTTTGCTACTTGTGAAAAAAAAACAAAAAAACTTTTCCCCCATATAATAAGCCCTGTTCTATGCAGTGAATTGCTGATAAATATGATGACTAAAGGGAAGTGGACATAGGTTTATATTCAAGAGTCAGCACTGTGAACATACACTGTAAAAAGAACACAAGCATTTACACAAGGGACAGTTGCTTAAAAGTTTATGGGTGGTCAGAGATTTGCTTTCTTGGTCACAACATGGATACTCTGAAAGATGCAGGCTAACTTAGCCTGCATTTACACAGTTCATATATTCTCTCCTGTAGAACACTAGCTAAGCCTTACTACCACTGCCTTTGTTTTCTCTTGGTCTCTCTCTACTGTTAAAAATGGCATTTGATTGGCACCTTTAAGAACCATTTTGCTCATGACATTTGTAGACAATATTTTTTTGTTATTTGAATAATTATTTTTTGAATGAACAGAAGTGAACAGAAATCAAAATCAGAGATATGCAAACATGAAATATAAATGCAATATCAGTCAAAGTTAAACAGGCAGTAGTAGTATACAAACGGAAACAACATGACTGATTGTATGAGGACTTAAGCAAACCTAATGGGGGATAGGGGAATGGGGAGACAGGGAAGTATTGGAGGGAAATGGAAGTGGGGAAGGGGGGAGAGAGGCATGGTAGGCATAAAGAGAAGAGGAGAGGGGGATGGGGGAAGGAGTAAAAGGAAGCAGGAAGGAGAAAAAAGAAGAAGACTAGAGAGTAAGCAGATGAAGAAACAGCAACATCATTGGACAAGGACTCTGTACCATCTAGTAAGTAATTTATAATTGGTCTCCTGAGCTTTGCAAGAAACTAAAGTTTTATGGCACATACATATTGCAGATGGCCAATCATCGTCTGATTGTTCACGTCTATAGATAAGCAAATTTTTTGAAAAATTTGATTTGGACGATTCGCTGAATCTTCCGCAAAAATTTGTTTCGGTCCAAATTTATTTGTGGCGAATCGCTATTAAAAACAGCTATTTCTGGCCTACAGAGAGCCTCAATAGGGGTGTAGAACACTTTGCCTTGCTGTAACATCCATATGGTGTATGCTGGGTTAGTGAAATAAGACTTTTATTTAGTGTGACATGCAGATCAGAAGCATCACTATTAGGATCACTGTCACAGATTGGCACAATGACAGAGCCTGGAGGTGGCATCAGTATGAGAAGACCATATAGTGGCTGAATGACACAGCATGGAGGTGGCGGCAGCATGAGCAGAACATATAGTGGCTGAATGACACAACCTGGAGTTGATGGCAGCATGAAAAGACCACATAGGGGCTAAATGACACAGCCTGGAGTTGGCGGCAGCATATAGTAGCTGAATGAAACCGCCTGGAGTTTGTGGCAGCATGAGGAGAACATATAGTGGCGGACTGACACAGCCTGGAGTTGGCAGCAGCATATAGTGGCTAAATGACACAGCCTGGAGTTGGCGGCAGCATGAGGAGAACATATAGTGGCTGAATGACACAGCCTGGAGTTGGTGGCAGCACATAGTGGCTGAATGACACAGCCTGGAGTTTGCGGCAGCATAAGGAGAACATATAGTGGCTGAATGACAAAGCGTGAAGGTGGCCGCAGAATGAGGAGAACATATAGTGGCTAAAAGACACAGCCTGGAGTTGGCGGCAGCATGAGGAGACCACATAGTCGATGAATGACACAGCCTGGAGTTGGCTGCAGCATATAGTGGCTGCAGGGCCGGTTTAAGGCTCAGCGTGGCCCTAGGCAAAATCAAAAGAGGGGCCACAAAAGTTGTAATAGTGCACTAACCAGATTTGCACATTTCTGGTCACTTCAAATACCATAAAAAATATCTAAAAAGCTATTAAAGTCCCATCAAAACAAAAATGGTACAGATAAAAACTACAAATAACAGCGCAAAAAATGACCCTCATTTATCCCCCCCATATACAGAAAAATAAAAGAGTTATAGGGAACAGAATAGCACAATTTTATATGTTTGTATAGTTCCCCCACATTAGGTTGGCAGTATAGTTTGTCATGCATTTTGGACACCCCAAAAATGAATCACTATGTTTAATATGCTTCATAGCATGATTGCATGATGTCGGACATTTTGTGTATTAATCTAAGTAGACTGTCTGAAGATTCATCTCCTATCTCTAATGCCAGTCAGGAAGTACAATGCTTCTTGTATCTGTAGCTTATTTATGGTGTTTAGAGAAGAGACTGATAAGAGGTCTGGTTACACTCTCTAGACAACACTGCTAAAATTAACCCAAGGAAAAGGGGGTGAATGGAGAGAAAAGGGGTGAGATAAGTATAACTATGTCTTATCCGAATGAACATTAGTTCATTATATATGTAAGGTAATCAATAGGACACATGATATTGTCATATACTGTTGGTATTGTAAAGGACATCAGTATATATCTATTATCTTATATATGATTCTCCTAGGAGCATTGCTCAATGTTTATATAGACTTTGAGAATGAGTCTTTGTATAGAGCCAGTGAATGTTATTGTAACGAACAATCAATTACAAACAGGGAGATTCACTGGACAAACAGGGAGATTTACATGTGTGAAAGAGACCTACATCAAACTCTTATCTCTTCAATAAATGTAAATGTCTAATTGGAGACTCTGGGGGAGATTTATCAAAACCTGTGCAGAGGAAAATTTTCCCAGTTGCCCATAGCAACCAATCAGATCGCTTCTTTCATTTTTAACAAGGCCTTTGCAAAATGAAAGATGCAATCTGATTGGTTTCTATGGGCAACTGGGCAAATTTTCCTTTACACAGGTTTTGATAAATCTCCCCCTCTATGTCTATGAGAATACAGGGTTTGATTACTTATAGATGTCAAAAGTAATCCCAGATTTGTTAATTATTGTTCCATATGTCAAAGTGTGGAATGTTGGTTTAAGACAAATTCTTGACAGTTAACCCTTAATGGTAATGATGCTAATTGCTTATGCAATAGCACCCCCTAGTGTATGGGTAGGGGACATTACACTGACTGGAAAGGCATTCTGGGTAGTATAGTGATATCATAAGCATTACCATATGTACCCGCCCAACCTACATTCATTGGGGAATTCCAATTTAGGAGGGTGTGTCTAACTAATCAAAAAGTCTGGTAAACCAGATGTTAGGGATACTGAAGTCTGAACTGAACTAGACTGGAGACTGCTGTAGATTGAAATGTAGGCTGTGCTTTAGAGAACACACAAAGACAAAAGAAAGAGGTCCACAAGATGGAAGCCATGAAAGCCATGTAGATCCCTGCATGCCAGACTCATTACACGGTACCGACCCAATGGCTGTCCCTGACGATGAGATGGACCATTCAGTGTTCCTCAGAGCAGAAGTAAGGTTCTTACAAAGTTTTGGTAAGAGACACAAAAATGGTATTCCATTTAATTAAGACTAATTGGGAAAATGTGGATGGAATTATATCATTTAGATTGGCGAATAAATTGATTAAATAAAATAATTAATTATCTCGATATTGAGATTATAGTTTTAGGATATTGTGAGACTTCATTCTACTTGCAGAAGAATCATGACTCAAAATCTATCAAAGCATTAAATAATTGCTTATACATATTGATAGAATTCCTACTCGCCAAACTAAGTGTTATAAATTATTTCTCACACAGGAAACTTGTTTCAAGTTCTTCCTCCTAAAATATAGTCTAGCAAGATCATATATCATTGCTATTTAATTGTCTTAATAATCTTACCAAGATCATGTATAGAAAATAGTCCAGAATGGGGTAGAGGCAAAAACTTTTATATGATTGGGGGTAGAGGCAAAAACTTTTTATATATATGATATATATATCAACTGGCTCCGGAAAGTTAAACAGATTTGTAAATTACTTCTTGGGGTAGAGGCAAAAACTTTTTATATATATGATATATATATCAACTGGCTCCGGAAAGTTAAACAGATTTGTAAATTACTTCTATTAAAAAATCTTAATCCTTTCAATAGTTATTAGCTTCTGAAGTTTTCTGTCTAACTGCTCAATGTCACATCCCGGGACCTGTGCGTGCTGGGAGAATATCCCCATAGGAACTGCACAGCTCCCTGGACGTGAGTCCTCAGAAAGCAGTTAGACAGAAAAAAACAACTCAACTTCAGAAGCTAATAACTATTGCAAGGATTAAGATTTTTTAATCAAAGTAATTTACAAATCTGTTTAACTTTCCGTAGCCAGTTGATATATAAAAAAAAGTTTTGGCCTGGAATACCACTTTAATAACATGAGGTTCCTCTGAATAGAGTGATATGTAACCTATGTAACCTGAGGTGAGCTGAAGCTTTGCTGCAGTGTATGCTGCTTCTTTGGGACTTGTCTTGGACTGCTCCGTGCTCCCCCAGCTCCCGGAATCTATTGTCCCACCCAATTCATCCAATATGGCTACGGGTGGTGAGGACATTATTGCAAATGGGAGTTTATCTCGAGAAGAACGCATCTCCAATATATTTAATGCCACTAATATGGACACTCAAGAAACGTTGGACATGAAAATCGCCTTTAAAGAACTAGAGGAGGCTCTGCTGACAGAAACTAAGATCTGGTGGGACATGTCCACGTTGAAAAATTACGTTGAACAGTCCATGATACCGAGGGGACTCAGAATTAAAAAGTTCCCTACCACCGTTTTCAACCAGCAGTTTAAAAATGACTGGGAATTTCTGATGGATGATTCATCGCTATGCTTCATAAAGCTCATTATTCAGTATGAGGAGAAATTGGAAGCATCTATTGAGACTGTCAAGCAGCAAAAGTTTTTGCGCGATCTGGAGGACTATAAAACCAATAAGGTCTTTATATGGTCTTATGATGGCAAAAACATGACCCCCAGGTCCATTCTAAAAAAACGCAAAAACTCTTATAAACGCCACAACAGCACAATGAACAGAAAAGACCTTAATGTCAGCTTCTCTTCAGTGGAATCCGGCGATATGGAGGACACCAGGGATTCGGACCTGCAATCCGGTTCGGTTGTTCCCTCTGCTGCATCTTCACCATTGCCGGTAACACGCAGAGGAATACCCCAGAGTAAACCGGCAAAAAACGCTGTGCAGGTCGAAAATATCGTTCATGGCAAAAGAACGAGGCAAAGTCACAAGAGGTAAACACTTCAATTCCCATATTTAATCTGTCGGCCACTGTCTTGTCAGAGACTCAACTAAATGTACTGTCACGAGGACTGTCCTTCGCCCCCACCTGCAGATTTGATCTGTTCCGGACATTGTTAGATTTAAACCATTTTGTCAGAAATATTACCTTAAGTAAGCATTTTTTTGCCATTGATAATCATATTGATGATAATGTCCCTTTAACCACCAGTGATATTGTGGCTAGTAATGATGTTATACATGTTTTGCAGCAGCTACCTAACTCTGACTTGTCCATTTCATCTAAGGTCAGGGGGTCGGGCTCCACTGCCAGCTTAAATTTTTTGGAGCTGGACCTGGCGCTCAATTTACAGGATTTATGTGACAGTGAATTTACTACAGATATTCCTGAATTCACAGGTAGTAATAAAGGGTTTTACCCAGTCATGTCACAAACTCCTGTACTAGACACCTTCCAGGAGGCTGTTGAATCTGAATTAACCATGCTGTCCAAGAAGCCAGGTCCAAAATGGAACAATTTAACTCATATAGAGAGTAAAGCTCTCAAAGACCTGGCTGATTTGGACAGCATAGTTATCAGACAGGCAGACAAAGGTGGGGCGGTAGTTGTCCTAGACAGTGGGTTATGCAAAAAATTAAACATGGATATGTTAAATGATTCACATACATATAGACCCCTGTCCTGTGACCCCACCCCTTCATTTAAAAAGACATTAAACTCCCTTGTGCACCTTGGAGTACAGAATGGTCATATCTCTGAAAAATTAATGGAGTATCTTATTATTGACTGTCCTGTAGTAGCAATATTTCACTCGCTACCCAAGGTACACAAGGACACTTTCCCCCTCCTCTCAGACCGATAGTAGCCGGATAGTAGCCGGCATTTCATCACTTAACGAACATCTATGTGAATGGGTGGACTCATACCTTCAACCACTCATCCCCCTTATTCCTGGATACCTCCGGGACACTGGACATGTACTTGAAATGATGAGCTGTATTGAGTGGAAGCAACATTATAGGTGGGTGACTGCTGATGTTACCTCCCTGTACTCCGTCATCCCCCATCATCTGGCCATTGTAGCCCTCCACTGGTTTCTCCAGACTTACTCCCGTTATCCTTGTGGATTGCGGGACTACTTATGTACAGTGGTAGACTATCTACTTAAGCATAATTTTTTCATGTTTAATGGACAATTTTTTTTACAGGTTACAGGAGCTTCGATGGGGGCGAAATTCTCCCCTTCTCTCGCCAACATTTATATGTGCTGGTGGGAAAGGGAGATTCTTTTCGCCCACATCAACCCCTACAGACAGAACATCGTCTGGTATGGCCGCTACATTGATGACCTCCTGTTTATTTGGGGGTCAGATGTGGCGGCCATACAGGGGTTCACCTCCTACCTCAACTTTAATGAGTTAAATCTACAGTTTACTGTCACCACGGAATCTATTGCTATCAATTTTCTAGATTTGCATCTCTGGGGTGATGCGGCTGGCGGAGTAATTAATACCCGAACATATCGGAAAAATACAGCAGTGAATTCTATCCTGCACGCCAAATCCTGCCACCCCAGACATGTAATTGAGAATTTACCCACTGGAGAAATGGTACGTGCGCGTAGAAATTGTTCAAGCTTGACGGAGTTCAGGGAGGAATCTGTAGCCATAGGTGAAAGATTGAGAGCCAGGGGCTACCCCCAATGGACGATCAACCGGGCCATCAAATTAGCCACAGAGAGGGATAGAGACGCCCTTATAGGACAAGACAGAAGCTGCAGCAAAAATACCACTCACAAAGCTAAAATTCCTTTCCCCATGGTCTTTTCAACTCAGTACAGCTCGGATAATGTGTCCATCAAAAAGATTATAGAAAAGTACATGCCCATTGTCTCTGCAGATCCAGATTTTAAACATGCATTATCAGAGGGATACAGATGTGTGTCACAACGGGCCGCATCTATAGGACAACATTTATCACTGAGTTTGTTCCTGGAAGATCCACAGAGGAAGCCAACGTGGCTTATATGCTCTGGCTCATATAAATGTGGAGCCAGTAGGTGCATATGCTGTGGCTTTATGCTACGTTCTACCACCTTTACTTCCTCTGTGAATAAGCAAAGTTTCCCGATCCAACAATATGTAAATTGCAACACGAACAGAGTTATTTACCTTTCTATGTGTCGTGTTTGCGATTTGCCATATGTTGGCTGCACCACCTACTCTTTAAAAACACGTATCCGCAAGCATATCTCGGATGTACCCCACTTTTTATCAAGCAATTTGTCCACTGTTTCCAAACATTGTGTGGAATGTCATGCAGGTGATACATCTGTGTTATGCCTGCAAGGAATAGAGAGGGTTAATATGCAAACTAGAGGGGGCAATCAGAGGCAAAAAATACTGGATTGGGAGATCTTTTGGATCTTGAAGCTGGAAACTCGTTTTCCAGCAGGTCTGAACAGGAGGCTAGATACGATCCTGCATTACTGACAGCCTTACAAATCAGTATGCTAATACCAATTAGATGATCCACCCTTGAACTTAAGCATGGTTCACACAGCAGTGTTTTTCTGTTGCGGTTTTCATGCATTTCTTCATTTTCTTTTTTCACTTTTATGTGTTCCTTTTAGACCTTTGTCACATTTTAAATTATATGGCAATTTTTGTACTTTTTGTACTTTTTCTATTCTCATCTAGTTACTTCAAATTTTAAATGTACTTATAAATTTTTTAGTATATTTCTTCTTCGTTTTGTGTGCATATCTACGGTCTACGGACCAAATTAAAGTGTTTTTTTTTTTATCAGGCAGCTCAGTACTTTATAGATATATATCATTATATTGAATAGTATCTGACAACAAGGCAGTATAGTTCCCCCACATTAGGTAAACATTATAGTTCCCCCACATTAGGTAGGCAGTATGTTCCCCCACGCTAGGTAGGCATTACAGTTCCCCCACATTAGGTTGGCAATATAGTTCCCCCACAATAGTTTGGCAGTATAGTTCCCCTACATTAGGTAGGCAGCATAGTTCCCCCACATTAGGTAGGCAGTATAGTTCCCCCACATTAGGTTGTAGTTCCCCCACATTAGGTTGGCAGTATAGTAACCCCACATTAGGTTGGAAGTACAGTTCCCCCCACATTAGGTGCAGTACAGTACCCCCCACCTTAGGTGCAGTACAGTGCCCCCACATTAGGTGCAGTACAGTTCCCCCATATTAGGTGCAGTATAATTCTCCACATTAGGTGCAGTATAGTTCCCCCACATTAGGTGCAGTACAGTTCCCCCACATTAGGTGCAGTACAGTTCCCCCACATTAGGTGCAGCATAGTTCTCCACATTAGGTGCAGTATAGTAACCCCACATTAGGTTGGCAGTACAGTTCCCCCCACATTAGGTGCAGTACAGTACCCCCCACATTAGGTGCAGTACAGTTCCCCCACATTAGGTGCAGTACAGTTCCCCCATATTAGGTGCAGTATAATTCTCCACATTAGGTGCAGTATAGTTCCCCCACATTAGGTGCAGTACAGTTCCCCCACATTAGGTGCAGTACAGTTCCCCCACATTAGGTGCAGCATAATTCTCCACATTAGGTGCAGTATAGTTCCCCCACATTAGGTGCAGTATAGTTCCCCCACATTAGGTGCAGTATAGTTCTCCCACATTAGGTGCAGTATAGTTCTTCCACATTAGGTGCAGTATAGTACCCCCACATTAGGTGCAGTATAGTTCCCCCACATTAGGTGCAGTATAGTACCCCCACATTAGGTGCAGTATAGTACCCCCACATTAGGTGCAGTACAGTTCCCCCACATTAGGTGCAGTATTGTTCTCCACATTAGGTGCAGAACATATGGTGGCAGAATGAGACAGCCTGGAGGTGGCATTAGCACAAGGAGGACATATGGTGGCAGAATAAGACAGCCTGGAGGTGGCAGCAGCATCAGGAGTCCTGAAGTGACCCAGTGACAGAGTGGTGCGGTGGGTCCCAATACCAGTACCCGGTGATGAAGGTGGGTGAAAAAAACTTGGCATCAGATTTGTGGCATCAGGCGGGTGGCTGGATCAGAATAGTAGTTGAGGCAGGTAGGCAGAAAAAAACGATCTCTTTTGTAAAAGTGTTAGTGTGCACAAGTAAGTATTGAGGATATGCATTATGTAAAACTTAACTTTTAATTATAAGCTTAGGATAAAATATATGGACCCAACATTTTTTTTTTCAAACAAAAGGAAAGGTGAGCAAAAAAACACCATGTGCCATCTACACCACCAAGTATTGATGTGATGCACAGACCTCTAAAAGGTGGAAGGGAACAACGTGTGGGTAACCAGTGGGGATAAAAACTTCCCCTGTAAGGCCCTACTCTCCCATTATTAATTCCCTTCTTGGCAAGTGATACTCGCCCTAAAAGGGCAAGCCCACACAGGAACCTCACCCTACAAACACTGCCATTTCCCAGGGTACAAACACTGCCATTTCCCACTACAAACATTGCCCTTTCCCTGGGGTATTTATTTGGAAATAGGGATTGGTTCTTGTGTGGGGCTGCCCTTTTTATGAAGAACAACACTTTCCTCAGAAAGGTGGAAGGGAACAACGTATTATCCTTTGTAGCAGGTGGGGGTAAAAATTTCCCCTGTAAGGCCCTACTCTCGCCCTATTAATTCCCTTCTTGGCAAGTGTTACTCACCATAAAAATGGCTGCCCCACAAAGGAAACTCTCTCTATTTCCACCTAAAAACCCTGAGAAACGGCAGTGTTTGTAGGGGGAAATAGGGAGAGGTTCCTGTGTGGGGCTGCCCTTTTTAGGGCAAGTAACACTTGCCAAGAAGGGAATTAATAATGCTAGAGTAGGTCCTTACAGGGGAAGTTTTTACACCCACCGGTTACAATGGACCATACGTTGTTCCCTTCCACCTTTTAGAGGTCTTAGCATCACATGAATACTTGGTGGTGTAGGTGGCACATGGTGTTTTTTGTACATCTTTCCTTTTGTTTGAATTAAAAAAAACTTTTGGGTACATATATTTTATCCTTTTAACATTATTAAAAGTTTTACATAATGCATATCCTCAATACTTACTTGTGGTCTGATGCCGAGGAATGTCTGTAACTGGGGAGCTGCGCCTTAAATCTGTTTGGCACTATCCATATTTGTGAAGTGCTGGTGTGGTACCATGGTCAATATACTCTAATGCATCAGACATTGGTGGGTGGAAATCCTGGCTGATCCATGCCTGATTCATCTTCACAAAGGTCAGTCTCTTCACATTTTTTGTGGACAGACAAGTTCTCCTTGTGTTGACTATGGCCCCCACTGCACTATACACACGCTCTGATGGCACACTACTGGCTGGGCAGGACAGCTTTTCTAGGGCAAACTCTGCTAGTTGTGGCCACAAATCAAGTTTGGCTGCCCAGAATTCCTGCGGATCTTCAAGGTGTGTTGGTATGGTCATGTCAAGGTATGCCACAACCTGCAGGTTCAGGTCCTTGTTACGATTTGGCAGGCTTGATGTGGATCCTCCGTGTCGGTGGACCGGTTCTAAGTTGCTATTGGTATTCACCAGAGCCCGCCGCAAAGCGGGATGGTCTTGCTGCGGCGGTAGCAATCAGGTCGTATCCACCGGCAACGGCTCAACCTCGCTGACTGCTGAGAAGGCGTGGGACAGAAGAACTAGGCAGAGGCAAGGTCAGACGTAGCAGAAGGTCGGGGCAGGCGGCAAGGTTCGTAGTCAATAAGGATAGCAGGAGATCTGGAACACAGGCTTTGGACAACACTAAACGCTTTCACTGGCACAAGGCAACAAGATCCGGCAAAGGAAGTGCAGGGGAAGTGAGGTAATATAGCCAGGGAGCAGGTGGAAGCTAATTAGGCAGATTGGGCCAGGCACCAATCATTGGTGCACTGGCCCTTTAAATCTTAGAGAGCTGGCGCGCGCGCGCCCTAAGGAGCGGAGCCGCGCACGCCAGGACATGACAGCCGGGGGCCGGGACAGGTGAGTGACTTGGGATGCGATTCGCGAGCGGGCGCGTCCCGCTATGCGAATCGCATCCCCGCCGGCAATGTCAGTGCAGCACTCCCGGTCAGCGGGTCTGACCGGGGCGCTGCAGAGAGAGAGACGCCACGAGCGCTCCGGGGAGGAGCAGGGACCCGGAGCGCTCGGCGTAACAGTCCTGCTCCAGGTGTATCTGCTGCCGATGAGTTGTTTCACTGTGTGGGTAAAAAAAGTTACTCATCAGTAGAATTAGGCTGCTGCTGATGGTGCTGGTACTGCTACTGCCCCCCACCCCTCTTCAGCAGCCATGGCAGTGGAAGGTGAGTGCAGAGGGCCCCCTCGAGTCAGACTTGCGAGAGGATGGATGATGGCGCAGATAGGCATTGGCCAACTGACTGCATAGGATGTCTCTGTAGTAGTTCAGTTTGTCGTCCCTCTCAGTGGGTGTAAAAAAAGGTCCCCATTTTGTGCCGGTAATGAGGGTCCAATAAGTTGGAGAGCCAGAAGTCCTCCGGCTACCGAATGGTGACAATTCGGCGGTCACTACAAGTGAGCATGCATTGTGCCATTTGTGCAAGTGACTAGGAGGGACTCCCTGCCTCCGTCTCCACTGCATACTGCCATGGTGTGTCTGGGTCCTCTCTCTCACCTTGCTCATAACCCTCTAGCTCCTCTAGTTGATCATGCTCCTCTTCTCCTGTCAGATGACTAGAAACACCGCCCATCTCATGAAACCTAAACTGTGCTCCACTGTGCCCCTCATCCTCCTCCAGTTCAGCCCCAAAAGGGCTCATGTGGACGTGAGATGTAGGCGCAACGTCTAAATTGCCCTGACCAGCCATTGTTTCCAACACTTGTTGTAGGAAATGAAGCAGTGGAATGTCGTCATTCATCCCGTAATCCTGGCGTATAATGTGCCTTCCTCAAAGCGCCTGCTCAAACGGCAGGTGTCAAGTATAAGTTGCCACTGGTTCACATTGAAGTTACACAGCAGAGTATCCCTATCCCCTTGGATCGTCAAGAAATCGGTGATGGCTTTTATCTGTTTGTACAGAGAAAACATATGGAGGGCGGAATTCCATCGTGTGGCAACATCACAAATCAGACTATGTTGAGGATACTATTCTGACGCTGCAGCTGAAGGAGGGTGTGCTTTGCAGTGTACGAGTGGCTGAACTGCATGCAAAGTTTCCTTTTTTGTTAGGATGTCTTGCAAATGGGGGGGGACATTTCAGGAACTGCTTGACAACCAGATTTAACACATGTGCCATGCAGGGCGCATGGCTCACCCTTCCTTGTCGCAGCGCTGCCAAAATGCTCTTCCTGTTGTCGGTCACAATGGTTCCCATTTCCAGTTTTCATGGAGTGAGCCATTCTCCGTTTTCTTTACAAATGACTTTTAGCAGTTCCTCCCTTGTGTGACTTTTTTTTCCAAGGCAAACCATGTGAAGAACAGCGTGACACCTCCGTGCCCTGCACACATGGTCTGCTGAAGGGCCACTGAGACTTGTCCAGGCAGTAGAGGCTGAGGACACGGTGGAGGATGAGGAGGTGGATTCACACAATGTCACAGGACCAATGGGCTGACATCGTGGAGGAGGAAGCGGCGTGACCTGTCCAAGTTGGGGTTGTAGCTGTGCAGGCTCAGGGACTGGCCTACCTTCTCTTGCACAAAATTGTGCAGGGCTGGTACTGCCTTCTTCGCAAAGAAATGACGGCTTGGCACTCTCCACCTCAGCATGGCACAAGCCATCAGTTCTCTGAAAGGTGCAGAGTCCACCATTTGAAAAGGGAGGGACTGCAGCACCAGCATCTTAGACAGGAGCACATTCAGCTTCTGTGCTGTTGGATGAGTGGGCGCATACTGTTGTCTCTTGGACATAACTTCGCGGTTGGATTGTTGGCGGAATGGCTGACTAAAAGTGGGAGAAGCAGGAGCATCTGGAGAGACATAAGTAGGGTATGACACACAGCTCCCTTCGGCTGAGGTGGTGGAGCCTTGGCTGGCTGAAAGAGGGAGCGGCGTGCCACTGGGTGATGCAGCAGGCTGGACCACTACATCGGAGCCACGGTTCTCCCAGGCCACTTTATGGTGGCGAAGCATGTATTGACGCAGGGCCGTGGTGCCAACATTGGGACACTGGCCATGCTTTACCTTCTGCGGACATTATCTTGCATATGGCTATGTGAACCTATTCCGGATGCTTGATGAAAAACTGCCACACTGCCGAGTTGCGGATTTTCCCACCAACAGTTCGCACTAATTGACTGCTACTGCCGCCATCTCCAGGAAACCCTGCCAGGAAGGTAGGCTGCCGCGAAGCAGGTGTTCTCCCCCAGGTACGTTTGGCTCCAGAATTTCCACTTCTGCCACTATGCTGACTGCCAACTATGCTACCGGTTTGCTGGTAATTGATCGCAGCATCTAAAACGAAAGTAAAAGAATCCCGGCAGCTCAGCTTGCGATGTCCTGATCAGCTTACTGGGCGACAGGAGGGTCCTCATCTGCCTCTCCATTGTCCAATCGGTAATCTATTGCTCCATGCCTGCAGGAGCAGCAGAGTGCCGGTTGCACTGATCAGTGCTTTGATATGGCAGAGCACTGATCAGTACATGCAATCAGAAGATTGCATGTTTTAGCCCCCTAATTTTTTTATTTTTTATAAAAGTTTAAATCACCCCCCTTTTCCCATTTTTTTAAAATAAAATAATGCAAGAAAGAATAAAAATAATCATATGTGGTACGGCCGCATGCATAAATGTCTGACCTATTAAATTATTAGGTTAGCTAAATCACACAGTCGATTGCGTACACGTAAAAAAATACCAAAGTCCAAAATTGTGCATTTTTTGTCACTTCATATGCCATAAAAATATTAATAAAGAGGGATAAAAAAGTCCCATCAAAGCAAAAATGGTACCTATAAAAACTACAGATGACAGTGCAAAAAATGAGCCCTTATACCACAATATACACGGAAAAATGTAAAAGTTATAGGGGTCATAAAATGTCAATATGAAACATACTTATTTTGGTGCATGTAGTTAATAATTTTTTAAAGTATTAAAATAAAATAAAACCTACATAATTTGGGTATCCTTGTAACCGTATTGACCTATAGAATATAGATAAGGTGTCATTTTTACCAAATATTGCACTGCGTAGAAACGGGAGCCCCCAAAAATGACAAAATGGCTTTTTTTTATTCCCCCACAAAAAAATTTTTTGTGATTTCGCCACAGGTTATATTCTAAAATAAGTGATGTCATTGCAAAGTACAATTGGTGACTCAAAAAAACAAGTCCTTATATGGGTGCAAAATTGAAAGCGTTATGATTTTTAGAAAGGAAGGAGGAAAAAGCCTTAAGGTGAAAATAGGCTGAGTCCCTAAGGGGTTAAATGGGAAAAGAGGGGTGATTCAAACTTTTATTAGGGGAGGGGTTAAATGATCTTTATTAACTTTTTTTTCACTTTTTTTTGCAGTGTTATAGCCCCCATAGAGGGTTTTAACACTGCACACACTGATCTTTTACATTGATCATTGTTATCCCATAGGATAACATTGATCAATGATTCTGCCGCTTGACTGCTCATGCCTGGATCTCGGGCACTGAGCAGTCATTCGGCGATTGGACACACAGGAGGAAGGTAAGCACCCTCTTTGTGTCCTCCAGCTGTTCGGGACACTGCAATTTTGCCGTGGCGGTCCTGAACAGCCCACTGAGCTAGCCGGGGGTAGTTTACTTTCACTTTAGACTCGGTGATAACCTTTAAATGCCATGTCTAAAGGGTTAATTAACTGATCATGGTGCCACGTGCTATTAGCCACAGGTCCCGACCACGCCATGGCCTCGCGTTATAGAAAGGGAGTGGACTCAGGACATACAGGTATGCCCTGGGTCCTTAAGTGGTTAAAGGGTTAATATCAGACATCAGCCAGATCGGCGATGTATGGTTTTAACCGGGACCCAGCAGTTACGAATAGTGATGAGCGGCATATGCCATATTTAAATTTGCGATATTTATCGAATATATGGACGAATATTCATCCTATATTCACAAAATTTGCATATGCAATATATGCTTGTATCTATCTATCTATCTATCTATATTATCTATATATCTATCTATCTTTTAATATTCTTGGTTTATACAGAAATGATAATGGGTCTATGACATTTTTCATTTTGAATATTGTCATGTGATATTCACGAATATCATCACTATCTATCTACCTATATAATCTTAGTGACGATATTCATGAATATGAGGATATTTGTGAATATTTGCATATTTGAATATTCACGCTCCAGTCTAATACAGTAAATAGTATAGGAGCCTTCTTTAGACCACAAGCTGGAACCAGGGAGGGATGAGATCACTGTGATGTGTTCTGTGGGAAAAAAATATGAATATTCGTAATTGCGAATATATAGCGCTATATTCGCCACATTCGCGGATATGCGAAATTTGTGATAAATATTCGAATTGTGAATATTTATGCTCAACACTAATTATGAAGCGTTCTCAGCTTCTGAGCGCGCTTCACAGATTGGGAGCCGGCCACGGACGTAAATATACGTCCGTGGTCATTAAGGGGTTAATGCTTACTTATGTTCAAATAGAGGTCAGCCTATTGGTTTGCTCAATTTGTTAGGTATTGTAAGGTGATAGCTTTTATGGGCTTGTTTTGCAGTGGCACTGCCGAGCTAACTGAGATTTATAGTGCACCAACTAGATAAAGTAATTCAAATGACAGGTCACTGCCTGAGCTCAGCCCCCTGCTCAACGCTTTGCCCAGTTTGTAATGTAATAGATTTTATGAGCTTTTTCTGCAGTGAAACAGTTGGCTAGGATTTTAAGTGCACCAACTGGAGAAAGTAATTCAGGTGACAGGTCATTGCCTCAGGTTGACCCAGTGCTCAATGCTTTGCTCAGCATGTAATATATTAGCTTTTATGAGTTTCTGACACTGCTGGGCTGGTGGAATTTATAGTGCACTAACTGGACACAGTAATGCAGTTAACACAGATCACTGTCTGAGGTCAGCCCACTGCTTAATGCTTTGCTCAGCTTGCTTTTAAATTATATTGGATTTGTAAAGGTTTTCTGGGATTGGTAGTTCCTATGCAAAACAATGATTGGCTAACCTGGGGCCTTGTGATCTTGCTGCTTACTGCAAGGTATGCTGGGTTACCCTGATGTCATCCTAGTGTTTCCAGTACTTCCTCATTTCATTCAGCCATGTGTTCCTCATACCTTCTGTTATTATTACTGCAGTTTCTAGGCCTGCTTGAGCAGAGACGGCGGGCCACTGTCAGCCCAGAGTTGTGAGTGAGACCAGGCGTGGCTCACTCATGTTTACTGTTAAGCCCAATAGAACAAAATTAATACAAAGAACATTTGTAAATTGGAGAAAAAAGGACACACAATACATGTGTGAACATGGCCTTAACAGAGAGTCTTAACACCTTCATGACCCAGCTAGTTTTGGCCTTCATGACCCAGTCCGTTTCTTCTAATCTGACATGTGTCTCCTTAAGTGGTAATCACTTTGAACTGCTTTTACCTGGCAAAGTGATTCAGAGATTGTTTCAGGTATTGTACTTTATATTAGTGGTAAATTTTCATTGATACATGAAGCAATTTTTGTGAAAAATTTGAAACATTTTCATTTCTCTATGTTTGAAACTCTCTACTTGTAAGATAAATAGTCATGCCAAATAAATTTAGTTATTAATTCATATCCACAACATGTCTACTTTATACTGGCATCATTTGTTAAACATTCTTTTACTTTTTTTTACGACATTAGAAGGCTTATATTATTATGAGCATTTTTAAAACTTTTCGACAAAAGTTCAATATCAAATTTTTGGGGGAAACAAAAAAAATTAATATTTTTGTGTGCATATATATTTATATATAATTTTTTTTTCTATTATTATTATTTTATTTTTATTTGTTTACTTCTGTACAGCAGCCCCCCTCCCTAGTGTCTAGTGCACAACACATGCAGTAATAGGTTTAGGACACTAGGGGGAGCTGTTGTACAACTAAACAGCTCCTTTACAAAAAAAAGTGAAAGTGAAGCATGCCGGCAGCTCGGGACTGGTAAGGGACACTGGGGTCTCCAAGCAGAGCAGTGTGTGTGCCCCAATCCCCATGATCAGGACATACGCACCACGCTGCTTAGGATTTTTATGTGCAAAATGCTGCCATCAGCTAGGTTAGACTTTTGTTTGGTGGTTGACACAGCTCAGTGTAGGAGGAGAGCTGGGGCATCTGGCAGGAGATTGCTAGGGATCCCAGTGGTTGGACCCCCCCCAAGATCCGACACATCCTATATCCTAGGGATAGGGCATACATTTTTCTAAGCTCAACTATTCCTTTAACTCCAGCACTCTGTGCATTAAAGCCACATTGGCACACCTAAACCTCTTGTCAGCATGTAGGACTGGATACAATAGATACATTGGGACTGGTTACATTAGATGTATTGTGACATAGACCTGAGTATGTATCTCTGTGTTTAGACTCCCTATTTTATAACCTGTACTGAATAAACTTGTGACCTGGCATCTGCATTGCAGATGTCAGTAGTGCATATTAGAGGGGTCACCTAAAGGAAAAAATGGAAAGGACAAGAAAAGGAAAAAACAATGCTAGAAACAGATCATATACTAGCTTCTATCCTACTTCCCGCAAAAATGGGCAGCACTGCAAAGAAACATGTCAATACTAACCAACCAAACTTTTTAACAACAGGCCCTCAAGAGTGACTTCACCTTCTAAAACAGACTCTGTGGATGTAGAAAGATGAGAGTTTTCAGATTCTGCTCCTGTTACTGCAACATCTAAGCGCAAACTCTTCACTTCACAGTGGGAATCTATGCAAGCTGTCTTCTGTTCTCAGTTGGAAGAAGTCTGTGATGATTTAAAATTTCCATTTCCTGGGAGTTGTAGTTTTGCAACCGCTGAGGGTACACTGGTGCGAAAACACTGTGGTAGTCTGTTATATAACTTAGTGTTTCCCAACCAGTGTGCCTCCAGCTGTTGCATAACTATAACACCCAGAATGCACGGTCTGTCAGTGCATGCCATGCTGGGAGTTGTAGTTTTGCAACAGCTGGAGATTTGCCCCCTCCCCCCCCATGTGAATGTACAGGGTACATTCACACGGGCGGGTTTACAGCAAGTTTTCCGCTTTAAGTTTGAGCTGCAGCAAATTTTCCGCCACAGCTCAAACTCCCAGCGGAAAACTCGCTGTGAATCCCCGCCCGTGTGATTGTACCCTAAATACACTACACTACACTACACCTACACAAAATAAAGGGTAAAACACTACATATACACCCCTCTACACTGCCCCCCCACCCCCCCAATAAAAATTTAAAACGTCTCATATGGCAGTGTTTCCAAAACGGAGCCTCCAGCTGTTGCAAAATAACTCCCAGTATTACCGGATAGCCATTGACTGTTCAGGCATGCTGGGAGTTTTGCAACAGCTCGAGGCACCCTGTTTGGCGTCCCTATGCAAATCCCTAACTTAGGCCTCAAATGCACATGGCGCCCTCTCATTACGGAGCCCTGTCGTATTTCAAGGCAATAGTTTAGGGTCACATATGGGGTATTTCCGTACCGCCTAACAAATTTTGGGGGGCTTTTTCTCCTTTTACCCCGTATGAAAAGGTAAAGTTGGGGTGTACACCAACATGTTAGTGTAAAAAAATGAAAAAAAAAATTACACTAACATGCTGGTGTTTCCCCATACTTTTCATTTTTACAACAGGTAAAAGGGAAAAAAAGACCCACACAATTTGTAACATAATTTCTCCTGAGCACGGAAATACCCCATATGTGGGCGAAAAGTGCTCTGCGGGTGGACAACATGGCTCTGAAGTGAGAGCACACTATGTAAATTTGAGGTTTAAATTGGTGATTTGCACAGGCGTGGCTGATAATTACAGTGGTTCTGAAATAAACGCAAAAAAAAAAATCACCTACATGTGACCCCATTTTTTCTGGAGAATGGAAATACCCCATATGTGGATGTTAAGTGCTCTGCGGGCACACTACAGGGCTCAGAAGAGAAGGAGCACCATTGGGCTTTTTGAGAGAGAATTTGGCTGGAATTGTATGCAATGTGTGTTTACAAAGCCCCCATGGTGCCAGAACAGCGTAACCCCCCTACATGCGACCCCATTTTGTAAACTACACCCCTCATGGAATGTAATAAAGGGTACAGGGAGCATTTACACCCCACAGGTGTCTGACGGATTTTTGGAACAGTGGTCTGTGAAAATGAAAAATCTAAATTTTCATTTGCACAGCCCACTGTTCAAAAAAATCTGTCAAATGCCAGTGGGGTGTAAATGCTAACTGCACCCCTTATTAAATTCTTTGAGGGGTGAAGTTTCCAAAATGGGGTCACATGGCCTCCACTGTTCTGGTAGCACGGGGACTTTGTTAACGCACAAGACCCCTGACTTCTATTCCAACCAAATTGTCTTTCCAAAAGCCCAATGGCACTCCTTCTCTTCTGAGCATTGTAGTTTGCCCGCAGAGCACTTTACATCCACATATGGGGTATTTCCATACTCAGAAGAAATTGTGTTACAATGTTCGAGGGGCTTTTTCTCCTATTACCCCTTGTAAAAATGGAAAATTTGGAATAACACCACCTACCCTTACATTTTTCATTCTCACGTCCAACTTTAGCGAAAAGTCGTCAATCACCTGTGGGATGCTAAGGCTCACCATACCCCTTGTTACATTCCTTGAGGGGTGTAGTTTCCAAAATAGTGTGCCATGTGTTTTTTTTCCTGTTATGGCACCATGGGGGCTTCCTAAATGAGACATGCCCCCAACAACCATTTCAGCAAAATTTGCTCTCCAAAATCTCATTGTCGCTCCTTCCCTTCTGAGCCCTCTAGTGCACCCACAGAGCACTTTACATCCACATATGAAGTATTTCCTTACTCGAGAGAAATGGGGTTACAAATTTTGGGGGACATTTTTACCTATTACCCCTTTGAAAATGAAAAAATTGGTTTACAAGAACATGTTAGTGTAAAAAATAAAGATTTTGAATTTTCCACATTGCTGCTATTCCTGTGAAACACCTAAAGGGTTAAAAAACTTTCTGAATGTCATTTTGAATACTTTAAGCGGTGCAGTTTTCATAATGGGGTCCATTATAGGGTATTTCTACTATAAAGATCCTCAAATTCACTTTGAAACTGTACTGGTGCTTGAAAAATTCCGACTTTTTCATGGAAAATTGCTGCTAAGCTAAAAAGCTCTATAATGTCTTCAAAAAGTAAAAAGATGTCAACTTTATGATGCAAACACAAACTAGACATATTGTATATGTGAATCAACATATCATTTATTTGGAATGTCCCCTTTCCTTACAAGCAGAGAGCTTAAAAATTCGAAAAATGCTAAATTTTCAAATTTTTCATGAAATTTTGGATTTTTTTTACCAAGAATTGATGAACGTATCGACAAAAATTTACCACTAACATAAAGAAGAATATGTCATGAAATTTTTTTTCTCAGAATCAAATTCATAAGTTAAAGCATCCCAGAGTTATTAATGCTTAAATTTACAGTGTCAGATTTGAAAAAAAAAAAGTGTCATCCTTAAAGGGGTACTCCGCCCCTAGACATCTTATCCCCTACCAAAAGGATAGGGGTTAAGATGTCAGATTGCGGGGGTCCCACCGCTGGGGACCCCCGGTATCTCAGCTTCAGCAGCTCGCTTTCATTACTGCGCAGAGAAAACTCGCTCTGTGAAAAATGATGGGCAATATAGGGGCCAGAGCATCATTACGTCATGGCTCCACCTCCTTGTGACATCAAGGCCCGCCCCCTCAATACAAGTCTATGGGAGGGAGTGTGGCCCCGTCACACCCACCCCCATAGACTTGCATTAAGGGGGCGGGCCGTGACGTAACAATGCTTCGGCCCCTGTATCGCCTGTCATTACACACAGAGCGAGTTTGCTCTGTGCAGTAATGAAAGCGGGCTGCTGCAGCTTAGATCCCGGGGGTCCCCAGCGGCTGGACCCCCGTGATCTGACATCTTATCCCCTATCAAAAGGATAGGGGATAAGATGTCTAGGGGCGGAGTACCCCTTTAAGGTCATAATGGGCTGTGTCCTTAAGGGGTTAATTACCCATTTTCACCTTAAGGAATCCTACCCTTCTAAAAATCCTAACACGTTCAATTTTGCACCTACAAACCCATGTAAGGGCTTGTTTTTTGGGTCACCAATTGTACTTTGTAATTACATCACTCATTAGATAACATAATCAGCGGCAAAACAAACAAAAAACATATTTGTAGGGTGAAATAAAAACAAATTGCCATTTTTCAAATTTGTAGAGCTTCCATTTCTACACAGTGAACTTTTTGGGAAAAATGACATCTTATCTTTATTCTGTAGGTCAATTCGGTTACAAGGATACCCAAATGATGTAGGTTTTATTTTATTTTACTACTTAAAAAAAAAATTAGAACTACATGCACCAAAATTTGTATGTTTTTTAATTGTCATCTTCTGACCCTCTATAACTTTTTTTTTCCCCATACGGGGTTATATGAGGGCTCATTTTTTGTGCCGTGGTGTGTAGTTTTTAATGGCATCATTTCTGTTTTGATGGGACTTTTTGATAGCCTTTTATTAATTTCTTTATGGTATATGAAGTAACCAAAAATGCCATGGACTGTTCAGTTTAGAGAACCCTACATTTTAATAGTTCAGAAATGAATGCACGCGGCGGTACTAAATATCATTATTTTTATTTTTCATTACATTATTTTAAAAAATGTGACATGGGGGGGATTCAAACTTTTATTAGGGCTTATTCACATTTAATAACTTTTTTTTTACACTATACCATGCAATCTTTTGAATGCATACACTGTTTAATGCTATGCTATAGCATTACATTGATTAGTGTTATTGGTGCTCTGCTGCTCCAGCCTGCATGGCTGGCTGGGAGCAGCAGAAGACCAATCTGATGCCAAGGAGGAAGGTAAGGGCCCTCCTGCCATCCTCTCAGCTGACTGGGACATCACAATGTTATCACAATGGTCCCAATCAGCTCCACTGAGCTGCCGGGATACTTTCACTTTCATTTTAGATGCTGCAATCAACTTTGATTGTGGCGTCTAAAGGGTTAATGCTGGGCATCGGCCTGATCGGTGATGCTCGGCATGAACTCTGTGTCCTAGCTGCTGATAACAGTCAGGACCCACTGGGTTTAAAGCGTGCTCAGCTCGTTAGCATGCTTTAAACCTCGTTAACAGGACCAGGGTGTACAGGTATGCCCTGCATCCTTAAGAACCGTGACGCAAGGGCATACCTGTATGCCCTGCATCCTTAATAGGTTAAGGTATTGTTACTGGTATTGTTTGTGGTATTTTGAGACATTTGTGTTATACATGTACCCCATGAATAGTGCTGTTCGGTCTTGGACCATTAGTTTTGAAAGTCTGAGTCTGCCAGCTCTTCCTAGTACCCTTGGTGACAGTAAGTACTGGGGTAATAATGGGGGTTTAATGTTGTCCTGAAGTACTCCTGATCTTTAATACATAGAAGGAAAAAAATAAATAAAAGAAGACTATCCATACTCATCTCTAAAGGGTCTACTGCTTTTGCTTGAGATATTGCATAGCTGTCAGCAATTGGCCGCAAGCCATCACTGTGTATAACCTTGTTGTGTAGACTGAGGAAGGGAGTCCAGGGTCCATTTATCAAATAAAACTATTTTTGCCACCTATAGCAACCAATCTTTAGAATTAGAAAAATGCAGCAGCTTTTCTGCAAAAACAGTGACACTCTTATCCACATATCATATGTAGTATTGCAGCTCAATGCCATTCACTTCAATGGAGCAATATCAGACACAGCCTGTCAACAGGTGGAATGTTTTTCGTGAGAACAAAATTTTTTTTTTTAAATCCTGGACAACCCTTTAAACATTAGAAAAACATAGCCCCTGTTTTTTACAGACACCCTCACTGCACCTTAAAGGGTACTCTGCCGAAAACATCTTATCCCCTATCCTAAGGATATTAGATTGCAGGGTCCCACCACTGGGGACCTCCATGATCTCCGTTGCAGCACCCCTATGCACTAGCCGTCACGCCCACTCCCATAGACATAAATGGAGTGGGCGTGGCATGACACCTGGGGGGGGATGGGGAGTAGAGAAACAACCATATTGCCAGATTTGTCATTAAAGATCATTCCAGAAAACACATTTCCATTGCTCCATGGTCAAGTTTTGACATACTTTATGATATTGTAATTCTTGGTGATCTTAAAGCAGTTCCCAAACTGTGGCCTTCCAGATGTTGCAAAACTTCAACTTCCAGCCTGCCTGGACAGCCATTAGCTGCAGCCAACGGCTGTCCTGGCATGCTGGGAGTTGAAGTTTTGCACCATTTTGAGGGCCACAGTCTAAGACCACTGTCTTAGAGGTTTGTGTTTAGTTGGTTAGGTATGGAAACTTATTTTATTACAAATTTTATCATTCTTGTGCTGATGTATTTTCCAAAGGGAGTTTAGAACCCAACAGTGAGTGATGGAAAGAAGTATTCAACTTTCCTCCATAAGTTTGTGTGGGTAGCACTTTGTGGCTAATCTGCTAATACTCTTAGATGTTTCCATGTCAAAATAGTAGCACTTAGGCTGGGTTCACATATATCAGGCGTTCGTCACAGTTTTCCCCTGGCGTGGATGGAAACTGATGCTAGAACTGATTCTATTCATTTGAATTGGACAGTTCACAATTATCCAGCATCTCAGTTTTGAATCCGGATGGTTGGACATGCCAAAGGGCACCGGACGGGGGAACGCAGCTTACGTTCCCCTGCCCACTGTCCAGAAACAATGGACGCCAGATGCCATACAATTTATGAAAACTTGTCATCAGTTGTGGCATTGGTTGCGTCGAGATATAGGCTGTTAACTTATTCCGGAAGCCTGACATATTTGAACCTAGCCTTACAGTTTACTATGTCAAATCTAGGTGAACAGAAATGTTCTTATAGCTTTATGTTTTGTCCGGTTAGTAACCAGGGATAGCATTACACAGTAACTTGAATTATTTTCTGCAGCTCCGCCATAAGGTCTAATTTTTGTCACATAAATTGGAAATGACAGAAGAGTAAACGCCCCTGTGAAGTATTTTCTTCTATGCAATATGGAATAGATGTCCAGTGATGGAATACCTTTTTTAGTTATGTCCATTTTGAAATGGAAAAGATAAAACAAGCCAATATCTCCAATAATGGCTCATTAAAGATTCTTTGCAAATGTCATTCTAGGTGATGCAGTGGGATACAATGAAAAAGAGAAAATGTTATTCTGCTCAATATTTAAAAGGGACCACTTCATCCTATGAATTATGAAAAATTAGACCTCTCCTGTCTCATCAGTAACATTTCTAAAGGTTAATCACCTTTCACTGTGATTGCAATCCCGAAAAGAAAAGGAGTCATCTGTTGTTAATACCCAGATCCAAAGAACTGTATCACAAAATAAATCTTTTTATATGACTGTTAACCCTATGCTCTATGAAATATTAACAATAAGTGGATTTATTTTATTGAAAAACATGCTACAGGAAAAAAAGGTAATTGCTGTAGAAAAACAAACAAATGAAATGAGAATGGGCAGTGTCAGAGGCCATTGGAGAATAGACAAAAAAAAAAAAGTTGCCTGTCACTTAACTTAGACTAGACATTCTACAAATGCATCAGTGGTTTTGGGCTGTTTGAAAGTCTGGTACATCTTAAATGGGCACTATCAGATATAAAAACATTGTATATGTTGTACATCTTTGCAAAACAATAGTTTTTCTAATACACTTCTATAACACATTTTTACATTTTATTAAAGAAAACTGCGTTTGGAAATCTCACCATTAGGGGTCCCCATACCTCCTGGGACACTAATGAGTCCCACAGCAGCATGAGTGTGTCCAAGGGTCATGGACACAAGTTGGCTGATTGACAAGCCTGCAGGAGAAACACAGCTTGCTTACCAAACATGTGCCTCACTACAACTCCAAGCATGCCTGGAAAGTTAAAGGGTGTCTGGGCATGCTGGGAGTTGTTGTTTTGCAAAAGCTGTAGGCACACAGCTGAAGGCAACACTGCTGTAAAAAAAAAGAGATATCCAAATGCTCTCCCAGCATTACAGGACTGCCTAAGGATGACACATCTGAATGACATAGAAAGATCTAAGTTATACACTCACCATATTGTCTTTGGTGGTAGAGTACAGGCAATCTGCAATTATCATTGTGTGTATGTGTGTGTGTGTGTGAGTACAGCATAAAACTAGAGAGGAAAGAGTTACAGAGCAGGGCTGCCAGGCTCACTCCCAAGAGCTGTGAGTCAGCAGAGAGAGGGAGGGGGAGGAATAATCATAGTGAAGGCAAGAGAGGGACACAACCCCTCCCTTTGACAAGATGAAAAAGACAATGAGCACTGCTAATATGATATTTTTTGTGTGAAATATAGGTGATAGAGACATAAAAATTACATGTACATGACCAGGATGAGGTACTAAGTAACATATACCAGTAGTCAAACAAACAGATAATGCAGTCGGCACTACTAGACTGTGCAACTCATGGGGAGATTTATTACAGAACTTCCAGAATTAAGTCCCGGTACACAGTGCCGCCCCCTCAATGCAAGCATGTGGAGGGGGCGTGACAGCACGCTCTGGCGGCTTATACAAACGGGGTGCGGCATGTAAGATCACGGGGTCCCCAGCGGCTGGACCCCCGCGGTCAGGCACTTTATCCCCTTTATATATTATAATAACTGCATTTTGTTTACATTGTGTGCACTGACTGTTGCTTTTCCATAGACTAACATAACACATTATTTGATAAAAAATGACTGTTGCCTTTTTATAACTATTTTACTACTGCTTTGTTGCTTTCATTTTTCACTGTGTGAACATAGCCTTAAAATTATATTCTGATGTATCTTCCAGTCATAAATGTAGTCAGTGGACTGGAAAGCTACTTTTAGGCCATGTTCACGTGCCTGGAATTTCCAGTGGAGATTCCGGAGTAGCAGAGTCCCGTTGATTTAAACGGGATTCTGCTGCTCTGTGCATATGTCCGGAATGTCTGTGCCAGATATTTCTGGCACAGAAATTAAATTTTCCCTTTCCACAGAAAGAATGAACCAGTCCATTTTTTTCTGCGGACACCGCATGAAATGCATAGCTGTCCATTAGATGGCGCATTCCTATTCGGTCCTAGCACCGGGATATTATACTCTACATATATACTCTACAGAATATCCGCACAGAGATTTTCTGTGCAGACATTCCAGACATGTGAACATATCCTTAGGCTAGGTTTCCACTCAGGTTCTTTTCTGGTGTTTTTTGGAAACCTGCCACTGCAGTTTTTGAGCTAAAGGTAAATATTTGGAGGTAAATATGATATATTTTTTATGGATAGAGAATTCTGTTTGGAATTGTCACAGTGTTTAAATACAGTATCCTTCGGGTCATCTCAAACTAAAGTTTGGATGTTTTAAAGTGTACATCTAGTTTTTATGCCTCTATCACCTATATTTATTAGCTCACAGTGTTGGAAATTCTCTTAGGGAAGGGGGCGTGTCCCTCCTTGTGGTGGTGGGAAGTGATTGGTCTGTCTGCTCATGCAGTCTTGTCCATGAGTCATCTCTTGTCCATGACTCACGGACAGGCCTGATGCTGCTGCAGGACTGGTTAGTGTCTCAGTAGGTTTGGGGAGCCCTAGTGGTGGGATTTTCAGTAGACATTTCCTTTGAAAAAATTTGAAACAACCACATAAAAAAATTTCTTTAATTTTCATCAGTAACAACGTATAATAAGTTTTTGGATCTGACAGTGGCCATTTTCTTCAGGCATGGCAACACACAACAGATGATAAATGCAAGGATGATAAAAATTGCTAGAATTGTTATTCCTATTTGAATCAACATCTTTTGCAAACCCCCATTCCATTAAAATATTGTTCCCAGGGGTCTGACACTACAGAATTTCTTTTAAGTTCCAATGAAAGGCTTTCTAACTTTTTTTATGGCTATGGTTACCTTACCGATGGGTCATGTGTTATCTGGGATGTATGTACAGGTATCCCCAAACATTTTACATACCCCTCCTTTCTTGGCTAAGATCATATCTAAGGCCATCCTATTTTGAAATGGCATAGTAGATGTTCAGCCTGTCTTTTGAAGGCTTCTATTGAAAAGTTTACAAATCTTTGTTGATTGTAATAGATATAATTAATCCAGTCCACATTCTTATTTATGGTGACTAGGGATAGGAAAGATTCAAGTTTCCTTCGAACCGGGTTCTAAGCTTCATATCTCCACACAACCAGTAAATATCACCTAGAGACTGGACTTGGCATTGTAGTTTGTCTTTATCTATAACTCGATATGAGGAACAGCAACCATCAGCAAAGTTTCCCATGAATCTGCCTTGGTTACCTGGAATGGAATAGCAAGTATAGTTTCCTGGGTAAACGGTGATACCTTCTCCTGGTTTAGGGGTTTTGGTGGTTATAGGATATTCCTTCTTCCACCGTTCACAATTTGTGTGATTTGTGGAGCTATTGGTATATAGGCTGAGGAAGCATTCCTCTGCTTGCTCTGAGACATATAATGGGACTGTACCTAGATGAGGCCTGGCTCTTCCACAATCATAACAGTTAGTTCTATTACTCTTCCCTGCTGTATACCTCATCCACTCATAATATCCTTTAAAATCAGAATATCCTTTTTCTATGGCCATGGCATCTATGAAGGTGGGATTTGCTATAGCTACCATTTTCTTTTAGGACTGGACATGTTGTTCTATGGAATGGATTAGGGGTGCATTAGGGCCTCTCCATCCCCCTGATCTATATATACAGTAGCCTTAATTTAAAACCTTTTCTGGTAACCTTGGTTAGTCTCTCCAAACCACCAGCCAAGGACATAAGTCCCTGCATCACTGGGGACTGGATTCTGAATGGTTAGTGTTAGCGACATACCGGGACCTGTTTTAACCAACTTCATGTGGTCTAACAAAGGTCTACTTTCCTTGTCCTTGCTGCCTGTAGCTGTGAACTGTCCAGCTTTGTAACCCCATGGGTGCCCAGAATTCCAGGCCGCTACGGACAAGGACTTACAATCTTCCCCCATGGGCCCCATGGGCCACCAGTGACACATATCCCTCCCCATATCCTTCTCGGGCAAGTTAACATTGCACATGCATCAAAAAATAATGTGGCTACAGTGATATTTACTGAATTAAACCAGAACCGTATTTGTCCCATTTTCATAGTTATGACTATCTCTGGGCTGACTAGTGCCATTGATACTAGACAAAGGATAATTATATATGTATGATCTTCATGATTGGGTTGGACTGGTTCCTTTGTATTCTGGCATTGGCACCTTCTTGCAGTGGGAAGCGTGGATCCAGGTGTTCTTCCCTTCCACCTTAACTGAAATGGACATGGTCAGCAGAACTTGGAATGGACCATCAAAACTGGGCTCAAGAAGATTCCTTCTCACAAACTTTTTCACTAGTACCCAATCACCAGGCAATAGCTTGTGAGTCCCAGCAACTGCTTCAGGATCTGGAATAGAAGAAAACACTCGGGCATGTATTTTAGTCAACTCCCTTGATAATGCAGCCACATAATTAGTTAGTGCATCAGACTGTACTTGTAACTGCTGAGGATAGTAACACCCTAATATTGGGGCAGTGACAAACTAAATCTCATAGAGGGATAGGGAATGCACTCCTCTAGGGGTGTATCTGACGCTATAGATGGCAATGGGTAAACTATCAGGCCAAGGTAGACCAGTTTCTTGGGACATTTTCAACATTCAGGTTTTAAGGGTGCAATTCATTTTTACAACCTTTCCTCTGCTCTGTGGGTGATAGTGAGTAAGAAAGGATAAAGTGACTCCTGGGGCAGACAAGATTTCTTTTGTCACCGTAACTGTGAAAGCAGGTCCTTGGTTACTTTCTATGACTTCAGGTACTCCACACCGACATACTATTTCATTGAGGAGTTTCTTGGCTGTGGTCCTGACTGTCATATTGGTAGTTGGGTAGACTTCCGGCCACCCTGAGAACATGTCCACCACCACAAGGGCATATTCAAATCTTCCGCTCTTTGGCATTTGTATGTTGTCAATCTGTATCCTTTGAAACGGTTACTGTGGTCTGGCTAAGTGTTTCTGGGGTGTTTTCTCCATAAGGTCAGGGTTGCACTTTGCACAAATGGCACAGGACTTGCAGTAGTTGTCTGTTAGTGGTGTAATTCCTTCATAAGAGGGGTAGGTTTCCTGGTGAGAGCTTGGCTAGATTAAGACTTTTATCACTAAGAGTAGGGTATCAAGTGTCAGCACTCTGTATTCTGGGCGTGGCAGAACACGGCCCTTCTTTACCGAGTCCTTTAGGCCATTAACAAAAGCAGAGGATAATATTTGTGAATGTGATTTGTTGGATGAGTCAAATCCAAGATCATGAAAAAGAGTTGCTTGAGTCGGGCATAGTATTTTTCAACAGATTCACCTTTGTCCTGGCTAATATCATGGACACTAGTTGCTTGATCTGCTAATCTGTCTTGGGCCCATTTTAATAGGTGCTCACAGAAGTAGGTGCCTGACTGGTAGGTAGTTTCCTCATGGTAGTGTCCTTTCTGGAGATGTGGTTCCATAATTGGCCAGTAAGCATCACCAGCCTTAAAGGGGTACTCCGCCCCTAGACATCTTATCCCCCATCCAAAGGATAGGGGATAAGATGTCAGATCGCCGGGGTCCCGCTGCTGGGGACCCCCGGGATCTCAGCTGCGACACCCCATTATCATTACTGCACAGAGCAGACTCGCTCTGTGCATAATGACCAGCAATACAGGGGCCGGAGCATTGTGATGTCACGGCTCCGCCCCTCGTGATGTCATGGCCCACCCCCATAATGCAAGTCTATGGGAGGGGGCGTGATGGCCGCCACACCCCCTTCCATAGACTTGTATTGAGGGGGCGGACCGTTATGTCATGAGGGGGCGGAGCCGTGACGTAACAATGCTCTGGTCCCTATATTGCCCGTCATTACGCACAGAGCAAGTCCACTCTGTGCAGTAATGATAATGGAGTGCCACAGCCGAGATCCTGGGGGTCCCCAGCAGAGGGACCCAGGTGATCTGACATCTTATCCCCTATCCTTTAGATAGGGGATAAGATGTCTCGGGGCGGAGTACCCCCTTTAATCTTGACATAGGCTCTGTAGATCCTTAAATGAAGCAGAGTAAGATTGTTGAATTTCCCTGATTCTATGGTAAAAGGGCATTTGTTGTTTCTCTGGATCAGAGAGTTGAGATACAAGGGTAGCTGCTTGGGATGGGTTAAAAGTAACATGCATAGTAGGGGCATAAGGAAGGGCATTGCCCCCTGCATGTCCATCAAGCCACCTCGGGGTATAAAAAGGCATTTCTGATAGGGTTCTCTGAAAGGATGGCTGGATTAAAGGGTGACTTGAAGAAGTGACTGGGTGTAATCAGGTCTACCTGCTGCTTGGGACGGGACACGGGTGCTTGAGCACCTGCTATGAGGGCAACCCCAGAGGGGAAGTGTAGCCGCCCACTAAGGGTTACTGCATTAGGTCTGGTTCTATGGGTAACTACATTGGTCTTGTTGTCCTCTGAGAATTGCTCCTCCTCCTCCCCCCATTAATAGAGTGAGGGAGGATGTGTGTAGGAGGAACATGGTAGGAGCCATCAGGATTAGACACAGGATACATGGGAGTAGGACTTCCAGGTATAGCAAGATGGCTACCAGGGGTGGGGCCAGAACTAGGGGAAGTAGGAGTTTTGGGTGACACAAGATGGCTGCCTGGGGCGGAAGTGGGAGTACCCATATTTCCGGGTGTACCAAGATGGCCGCCAGTTCTGAATACGGAAGGGGCAGGTGTTTTCAGGTTATTACTGGGGGCAGAAACTGGGTGGGGCCTATGGGCACCACAACTATAACACATTTCTTGCATGGGGGCGTTCTGGGCACCACAATTAAGTATACACACTAGGACAAGTGACAGAGATATCTGATTATCAGATAAATCCTGTGCGTGTGCATGTATCAGAGACACTAACTATGCACTGTGTCTCTATTAAACTATTGGCGTCTGGCCAAATTCACTAATGTCTTCTCTCACAGACTAACTGGAGTTGATCATTAGCTCTTCATAACTCAATCTCTCAGAAACTGTCCTGGACAGGGAACCCTTTCACACACATAAACAGCTATGACAGGGAGGGTCACGTAAATGTCTTATAGGCAGAGGAACTCTTGTGTTATAATTTCCTGTAGACATGCTTGTTCAAGACACGCCTTACTGCAGTGGCTGTTTTGAACTACTGGTGTCCAGCGCCTACCCACTAATACTCTAACAGAAATATCTGTTGCAGCAGTTATTAGTGTCCTCTCTTACTCAATTTCCCTGAGATCAAAACCTCTTCTCGAGAACACTCACACACTCAACACATACCCGGGCAACAGGTGCAGCAAAATTACTCCGAGCAAGAACTTTACCTGTCTTGTGTGTTGGCCGCAAGACAGTCAACTAAGTCATAAGACCAAGCGTGGGAGTCAGTGTACTGGCTAGGTTACAAAAGGAAATGTGTCCTACTGTACTTTCAGAGTTGATCAAACTCCTCTGCCTCCCGTCTGTGGTAGGTCTGGCTCAATGTCTCGTCTTGCGACTGACTTCCGGTACCAATACTTAGAGTCCTTGTTCGGGCGCCAACTGAAGTAGATTCTTCATAGGGTTTTAGATAGACTTCAGAATTAACATAAATTACCACCCACATTATCGATTAATTATTAGTGACGTGTGTGTTAGTCTACGTGTACACAGTTTGGTCGTGCAAGTTTGACTTGTTTTTCATCTAAGCACTAAGCAATTATTAACTTTGTTCTTCTCCTCAAATATCCAAAATATCAGTTTGACATGACCCTTATCTCTCTCCAAACAGTTCAATCTTGATAGTGCTGGGTACATTGGTGGATAAAGGTGATTTCTGTCAGGTCAGCTAATTTTGAGCAAAAAGAACTAAGATGTAAAATATGACATTTTATACATATTAAAATATATTAGTATATGATTATATATATTAAATCCATTGCAGTGTCTCAGTAGGTTTGGGGAGCCCTAGTGGTGAGATATTCAGGAAACATTTCCTTTCAAAAAATTTGAAACAACCACATTAAAAAATGTCTTTAATTTTCATCAGTAACAATGTATAAAAAGTTTTTGGATCTGACAGTGCCCATTTAAATAACTACACACAGATGAAAAAGGATTAAAATCACTTTTACACCATTTTATTTTTTATCACAGAATTAAAAGCTAGTTACTCAATTTTCTCCTATGAAGAAATTATGCCTTTTATTTTTAGGTTTACAATGGAACATTGTATTGCTCTAATAAATCTAGTAATCTAATAATCTGTAAAACACTTTCTTTTCAGTTTTGACAAGACTTTCTAAAATTATGTTGTTGTTTTGTTACTTCGGGGTATATTTTACTAGGAAATTACATTGACATGAAAATCTACACAAGATTTTTTTTTTTTTTAAAGAACATGTTTTTACATTACAAAAAATCAATTAAAGTAGTAACAACATAATCACTTGGTATTAGCTTGATAATTATCATACTTAATTATTAACGTCATTTTTGTAATGGTAAATTTGTTAGATAAGCACAGGGGAATTCAGACTCTATCTAAGGAAGAATTTTGTTGATTAGAAACAAATATTGCATTTATTTTATTAACATTTTGAGACTGGCGAGAGTATTACTACTGAATTTTATTTTATATATTTTTTTTATAATAGTCAGTTTACTTTTTAAAGCATTTTACAACCATAAGTGTATACATTGGCATAATAACCTCACCTATATAACCTGCCTACCAAACAACCAATCCCAAAATGCATTCTTCCAATTGAAAGGATCAATGGGTTGGCTTATACTCCATTAATTATATATGGGAGCACTGGAGATACTCAAGCACAGCACTCAGGTATATATGGTGCTTCCATGGACAATGAATGAGTGTGCCGACCCACTACTCCATTCAGTGAGGAAAATTGGTTTTCCATTTTTGTGATTGCTCATGGGGGGGGCATGGGGGGGTGTTGGTACGTGAATATCCATTTAAGCTTGAACTGATGCTTAAGTTTTCTGTCATGAGGTGGTGGGGCCCTTTTCATATTAATATGGGTCTCACAGAATTTTACTTTTTCCCCTAATGAAGGTCATATACACTACATATACATTATTCTACATAAAGTATATATGCAAATTGTGAAATACACGCATGCCTTGATAGAAGGCATTAACCCTCCCCTTCCCTTTTTTGAAGATTGCTTTTACTTTGTTGTTTTCTCTTTATGTATGCCATTAAATGGGTACTCCACTTCTCAGCCGTCACGCCCCCTCCCATAGACTTGCATTGAGGGGGTGAGGCACGATGTCATGAGGGGGCAGGGCTATGACCTTATGAGCTCCCATTGTCGGCTCCAGCATTTGGAACAGTTTGTTCCAAATGCTAAACAGCGGAGTACCCATTTAATTATTGGTTTATCTTGACTGATATTGCACTTTGTATTCTACGTTTACATACCTCTGATTTTGTTCTTTGTTTATTCAAAAATGAAAAACCTAATATTAAAAGAAAAAAGAAAAGAAGAAGACATTAAACAGCACAAGCCAACAATTGATTTCAATTAGCTTTTTGGAAGCATAGCAGGTTTTGGTTGCTTTTGGGTGATGAATTAATTAAAATAAAATTAATAAAAAAAATAACACTCAAAGTGGAAGTTCTGGGTTCAAGCTGCTTAGATACGTAATTAAGACCCTTTAGCTCACCAAGATCATTACATATGAAGTGTCTGCAGATAAAATTGAGATCATTATTAGCACATCCCTACTGAGCTCTCTGTTTTACAGCAGTTATAATAGGAATCTTAACACTACTGACAGAGACAGAGGAGAATAGGATAAAGAAAAACATATAAAGCAATGTCCCATCATACAGAAAATATTTGCTGTTATAGATGTTTTTGTGATGAAAGTAAGAAATATTGTGAGGACTACAAAAAATAACTGTGAAATATATATTTTTCCTTTTTTCCCACAGTACAATTTTGTTTATAAAATATTACTTTTCCATAAAAAGAAAGAAAACCGGAGGGTCTGCCCTAAAATAGAAAGACTAATATGAAACCATAAAATCAATTTCTCAGAATTAAATGCCCTATATTGCAGCTGCTGGCAGAAAAGAACACACTGAGGCTTTATCTTTTGGCGTTTAACCTGTGCTAAAGTAACAAGTATACATACTGTTTATTTCATGATAACGGTGCATAAAAAACAAATATGTGATGGAATTTTGCATTAACATTTTTAGACCAATGTTACATTGTGCTTGATGGTGGTTTGTGACAGAATACCACTGCCATCACTTATTTTGCACTAAAAACAAACAAAAAAACATACACGCAAATGCAACACAAACAAGTATAAGGCAACATTTAGGAGTGGTAGAAATTATTCTATTTTTGGCTTTCTCTGGGTTGGCCCACTCCTAGTTTTGTGTGGCTTCATTAAATCTGAGGGGTTCATCTCTATAAATATATGGGGTCTTGCATACCCAGGAGGTGTAATGTGCCACCTCTGTCTTTCTTGTCATCCTCAGTGGATGTACACCAGGTCTGGACCTAGTAGTTCTCTCTTTCTGCCTTTCACTTTACAATAGACATGTGCAATTCGTTTCGGAACGAGTACTAAACTTAACAAATTTTCCCGTTTTTGGGTGTTCATTACAATCCGAATGCACAAAAAAAAAAATCTAATATTTCCAAAAAAGAATACGAATACGAATATACAGTTAACGAATGCATTAGCTAAATAACGTATAACGAATAATGTATGTTAACGAATATCGAATGCATTTGTTATCAGTAAACCGAATGTAAGGAATGAATTAGATTTTTTTCATTGGGTTTACCTAAGGAAAACTTGCCTTCCTACACAGAGAAAACTGCAAAAAAAAGGTGAAAACAACAAGAATCCTAAGGTAACACCTGCTATTTATTACAAAGGAGGATCAGCAAGTGAAACTAATGTGCATTTAGTTTAGTAACGAATGCTAAATTTAACAAATTTTACAGATGTAACGAAAGATCCGAATTAACGAATGCATTCGATGTTATTAACGAATGCATCCGAAAAAGAAAACATTTTTAGCCTATGCATCCGAAAACCGAATATAACGAATTAACAGCATTCCGAATATTCACAGAACCGAAAAATTTTTAAAACAAAAACGGATGAAAAGAAACAACATTTTTGGTTCTGCACATGTCTACTTTACAAGAAGCTGCTACAGTACATCTCCGGGATGACTAAGGCTAAAACATATATATATATATATATATATATATATATATATATATATATATATATATATATATATATATTTTTTTTTTTTTTTATGAAATACATGTCATATGGCATTTTTATAATAATAAAAATGCTACAGAAAATGCCATATTTTCTGCATCAATTTTTTGTGCCAAAAATGTTATGGACAGAAAATTTTTGTTTTATTTTTGCCATGTTTTCACCCTTTAGATGTAATTTTAGGCTTAGTGATAGAAATATGTGTGTTTTTACTCCCATCTTACTCTACGTGGAAAAAATTGCCAGAATAAAAATATGGGGGACATTTATCATTGTTTGCTTTGGTAAGCAAGTTTTGAAGGCATTTTTTTCCTTTATCTTTGCTAATCACATGACCTCTGATGACATATACTCTGTCTTACAATCTCTCAAAGTTCCTCCTGTGATATTGTGACCGCAATCTTTTCTCTTGTGTGCTGTAGAGTTATCGTCGGTGCATGATTGTGGACTTAGTTTCAAATATGCTGTGCCTTGACTCATTACGCATGATCATGGACTTAGTCTCCCGTGCTCTGTGCCTTATTCCACTGTGCATAATCCCAGACTTAACCTTCCGGCTTGCCAGAATCTATGCAAAAATTTAAAAGCCCGACCAACTTTCCATTTTTTTACTCAGAAAAAACAAAAAGGGACATGGACATTTGGAAAAGGGGGCATAGTCACCAAAAGGGGGCGTGTCCCCAGCAATTAAAAATCCCAACATATTTACTAAGGTTTCCACAGAAAATGTGGTGAATTTGAGCTGAGGAAAACACCAGAGATTCTGTCTCATTGCGCCAGAATTCTGTCTCCTTGCGCCAGAAATGAAAAAAAAAACCTGACCAAATGAAAAAAAACCTGACCCAAAAAAGGGGCGTGTTTGTCGGGGAAAGGGGCGTGGTCACATACAATGTGGCGTGTCCCCGACATGCTGTTTACCTTGGTGTTAAAACATTATTTATCTCAAGGAATTTTATTATATTTGAACTATTATTCTCTCTCTTCTTATTCATTGTGGTTGAATACATGGAAGAGAAGACTGACAGCACACCAGGATTATTATATGATCTCCAGGGACACATATTATTATTTCTTGGATATTATATCTGATTCCTTTTTTGACTTCCATATTGCAGTGATGGAATAAGCATTATTGGTGTGGGGCTTAAATACAGTATGATATTGATGATATGGAGAGTTTCTTTATATGTGTGATGTTAACTGATGAAATATGTTACTGAACTTTTCTGCATTTTTTTGCATTCTAATGTGTGACACATGGGGTATGTTTTTTCTATATAATTCCCTTTATATATTAACTGTTGGGCTATGGAGATGGATCAACAAGGGTACTGATGGAATTTAGTGTTTAATACGGGCTGAGGTGTATAATATATATTTTACCAATGGGTGAATACATTGAAGTTTAAAGCTCTATTTAAAATTTAAAATAATACGGGCTGACGTTTGTAGGTTATGTGTCGCTGATATAGACGTCCTTCATGTTTATTATAATGGAGTTGTGACATGGAGATGGAAAGGTTAGATATATCCCATGAATATGTAGGGAAAGCCTTTAGAATGTGATGATATAACACCTGGGGGTGTTATATACACCACTCCGATGTGTAATAACTATGGCATGTACTCACTTCCAGACCCTAATGTATCATTATTCTTTGACTTATGTTATTAGTCTTTATTACTCCATGTGTCGCTTAATCATTCCGTATCTTTTACACTGTACAGTGTGACTTTATATGCAGATTTTAATGCCTGTATATTACCATATACTTACTGTTTGGTTATGCATCCCCCGTGTAGTAGTCAGGAACAAAATGAAATTCCAGCACCGCAGTCACGTGATAAAACACTGATTTATTTATTCATCGTCAGGAACACAGAACACAACATGCACAAACCAAGGAGTGACACATTTTGGCGGGCGTAGCCACCTTAGTCGTACTACTTAGTAGGAGGATAGGAGGACTAAGGTAGCTATGCCCGCCAAATGGTGTCACTCCTTGGTTCGTGCATGCTGTGTTCTGTGCTCTTGTCAATGAATAAATAAATCCGCATTTTATCTCGTGACTGCGGTGCTGGAATTTCATTTTGTTCCTTTCTTCTCTACACGGGCAGTCTTCACGCCTCCATGCACCCCTGACCTGGTGGTGAGCTGGAAAACCCTTTGTGTATCTCTCATGTGGTAGTAGTATATTCTACTCATACATATATTATATATTTGTAGATATACAGGGTGGGCCATTTATATGGATACACCTTAATAAAATGGGAATGGTTGGGGATATTAACTTCCTGTTTGTGGCACATTAGTATATATGAGGGGGGAAACTTTTCAAGATGGGTGGTGACCATGGCGGCCATTTTGAAGTCGGCCATTTTGAATCCATTTTTTGTTTTTTCAATAGGAAGACACATGTGACACATCAAACTTATTGGAAGTTTCACAGGAAAAACAATGAGTTGCTTGGTTTTAATGTAACTTTATTCTTTCATGAGTTATTTACAAGTTTCTGACCACTTATAAAATGTGTTCAATGTGCTGCCCATTGTGTTGGATTGTCAATGCAACCCTCTTCTCCCACTCTTCACACACTGATAGCAACACCGCAGGAGAAATGCTAGCATAGGCTTCCAGTATCCGTAGTTTCAGGTGCTGCACGTCTCGTATCTTCACAGCATAGACAATTGCCTTCAGATGACCCCAAAGATAAAAGTCTAACGGGGTCAGATCGGGAGACCTTGGGGGCCATTCAACTGGCCCACGACGACCAATCCACTTGATGTGTTTCCCTCTTTATGCACTGAAGCTGACACATTCCATGAATTTTTCCAACAAGATCGTGCACCACCACATTATGGGTGTCAGGTCCGAGCATTCCTAGATGAAACGTTTCCTGGAAAGTGGATTGGTCTTCGTGGGCCAGTTAAATGGCCCGCAAGGTCTCCCGAAAACAAAAGTTGGATTCAAAATGGCCGACTTCAAAATGGCTGCCATGGTTACCACCCATCTTGAAAAGTTTCCCTCCTCACATATACTAATGTACCACAAACAGGAAGTTAATATCACCAACCATTCCCATTTTATTAAGGTGTATCCATATAAATGGCCCACCCTGGAGAATCATTGGGGGAGATTTATCATAGTGTGGGTGTACTAATTTTATACACAGGTTTTGATGGTGTAGTTAGTGTACATGCACCAGATTTATTAAATGATGAAGGGCATGTGATAAATACGGGGCTAGTACACATTTTTGTGCAACTTCACTTCAGAACACCACTGTGTATGACCCCCTTCTCTACGGTTTTGGTGCAACTTTATCCACCTGCACAACTTTTGAAAGCCAGTTTTGTAAGCCAGGTCTGTTCTGGTGTAGGTGTGTAACCTCACAAATGTAGAAAAAGCATTCCTGGCAGCTCAGTCGGGCTGATTGGGACCACCGCAGTAAAACCGTGGTGTCCTGATCAGTTAGGTTGCAAGCTACGACCCCCGATAACACTGATCAATGCAATACTATGGCAATCAATGTGCTGCATGTTATAGCCCCCTATGGAGGTTATAACATTGCAAAAAAAAAAGATGTAAAAAAAGAGTTCATAAATGGGATTTAACCCCTTCCCTAACAAAAGTTCAAATCATCCCCTTTTCCCATTTAAAAAACAAAACATGTATATAAAAATAAATATAAAAATATGCGGTATTGCCGTGTTCGTAAATGTCCAAAATATAAATACATTTCATTAATTAAACCGCACTGTCAATGGCATACACGTAGAAAAAAAATCACAAGTCCAAAATACCGTATGTTTGGTTACTTTTAATATCATGAAAAATTTATAAAAAGCAATCAAAAAGTCTGATCAAAACATAAAAGGGTACCGATAAAAACCTCAGATCACAGCGCAAAAACTCATTCCACCCCATACACAGAAACATTAAAAAGTTAAAGGAGTCAAAAGATGGCCATTTTTTTAAACGTATTGTCAGGGGCAGCACTAGTGGCAATGCTCTGGCCGTGTTATGCGGCGGTGAGCACACTCCTTCTGTCTCTATTGTTGGCTCCGGGACTCACTATAAGAGCTCCCGCATGCGGGCACTGGGCATTCCCTTACCTTCCTCCTACCCCTGCCTCTCTGCTGTCTTGCCTCGCCGGAGCGCACATCCCCTGCCCTCAGGGTGCGCGAGACGGTGTTGCTAAATTTTAAAGACAAGTATGACCTTAACTGATGTCCTGCTGGGCATTCCCTATATTAGTCCGGCACCTCCCTAGTGTGGTGCCGCATCTTCGTGCCTTGTGCCTAAGAGAAAGCGTTACTGAAGTCTGTTCCATATTGTGTTTCTGACCTCTAGCCTGTGACCTGACGTTGCTCCTTTGCCGCCTGCCTCCTGACTAGTGAGTAGCGGCATAGGCCAAATTCGAATTTGCCTGATGAAGCTGCGCATGCGCAGCGAAACGCGTTGCATCTAATAAATCCATTGATTTTACTTGGCTGTCTGATGGTTCCTCTCTGCGCCAGACAAACTCCTGACTCCCTGGTCATTCGCCTTTGATTCTATACCTATCCAGGAGGGCTGCAGTGGACCTGCCTTCATATCTCTTCTGCTTCTAACCTTGTTGTGTGTGGGCGCACAACCAACTTCGGTAAGCGGCTTGGGAATCACCTTCCCCTACCCCCACCTGCAAGATCTACTGATCCCGCACATGAGGCGCCTTCCTTCCTTTCTCTAAATTCGAATTTGCGATATTTCGCAAATATATGGATGAATATTTGTCATATATTCGCCAAATTCGCATATTCGTTATATTCAGGTTTTTTTTGCGCATATGCAAAAATATATGCGCATATGCGAAAATATATGTGCATATTCGCGAATATTGAGCCCTCCCTTCTTTAATGGTATAGGGAACTACGTTTCAAAGGTTTTTATTAAACTTTTTCCAGTAGCAATAAACAGCAGTATCACATCTACATCAAAACTGTGTGTACATTCATTCAGTAAGACATATGCAAAGAATGTTACATAAATCAGCAGTGTACATAGAGAAAAAATAAAATGAACCAATAACAATAACCATCTATTCCCTCT
The DNA here is from genome assembly GCF_029499605.1 of Hyla sarda. Classification (NCBI taxonomy): domain Eukaryota; kingdom Metazoa; phylum Chordata; class Amphibia; order Anura; family Hylidae; genus Hyla; species Hyla sarda. The sequence continues at coordinate 205,548,218 of NC_079189.1, forward strand.
TTCTGTAAAGTCGGCATGCTCATCGGCATGACACGTATGTATATTATTGGAGGGAATGAGAAGAAACAAAATCATATTTTAATCAAAGATAACAACAAAGATAACAACAAAATAAAGAAAATAAAAACAAGGTGGAAATTATAAGCATTGGTCGTTTAAACTCAGAAATGTTAAAGAATAGCTTACAGTGGAAATTATGAGCATAATACACCCCATGGGTGTCAGTGCATGCGTGAATCCTGACACCATATAAGTATATGTAACTGTCCAAGCTGTCTTATACAGAAGAGTACTGACTATCAACCAAACATCTACTAGGGCTGTCTGCAAACACTCCGCTTTACCCAGTAGGTTTCACAGTTACACCATACACTATCCCTTGGATACCATTTTATTCATCCCCTGTGGTATATCAATCGCCACATTATAATTTAAGAACCAGGAGATAACTAGCCAGAGGGGGGGGGGGGGGTACGGAGAGGCAGACCAGAGAAGCAGACTGCAGAAAATAGACAAACATAGGAGTAGAGAAAGCTCAGAGAAGAAGGAAAAGGTTGAGACGGAACAAGAGAAAGGAAGAGAGGAGAGGGGGGGGTAGGGTAGAGGAGGAAGGAATGGGAAAAGAGATGGGGAGAGCCGAGCATATGATTAACTCCTCCCAGTAGTCATCCCTTAATTAATTCACCGAGTACCAAGGTTCCCAGAGTTTCATATGTTTACTAATGTGCCCTTGACCTATTGCCCAAGTCTCTTCCAGGTTACAAATATGGGCTATCAAGGAAATCAAGTCTTCTAAGCTGGGGGAGTAGGCCATTTTCCATTTACGGGTGATAAAAATTTTATCTAAAACTAGGACCTTACATAAAAATTGTCTTACGTAAAAAGGGAACTTCTGTAGGTCCATCAGCAGCAATGCTGTTTGGGGGGAAAGGTGTACTGGACCTCGCAATATGGTACCCAAGAACCTTTCTACATCCTTCCAATATTGCTCAAGGTTTGGACATGACCACAATACATGTGACAGCGTGCCTCTTTGTGAGCATCCTCTCCAACACTTATCAGAACTCAGCGGATACATAGCATGAAGTCTAGCAGGTGTGTAGTACCATCTAAGGTGTGTTTTAACCGCAGCCTCCACATGAGAAATAGCCTTTAAAGACATGTGGGCGTATCTAAACGCCCTAGACCATTCGTCAAGAGGAAGCTCCATATCCAACTCCAACTCCCATGACTTCATATACTGTGTCTTTTCTAATAAGGTACATGAGTTGAAATCTTCATATAATGGTTTAAACCGTTTAGTAAAATAATCAAGGAAGCTGAGGCTCATAGGTGGTAACCCTAGCCAAGATTGTTCCAAGAAATGCTTCATGCGTAAGTATGGAAATAACAATTGTACCGGGAGAGCAAACTTAGTCATGAGATCAGGAAATTGTAACAAGACACCATGTTCATATAGATCAGTCACAATTTGTAGTATGATATAGCCCGGAATCTAGTTAGAAGTGACAGCGCTGCAGGGAGGGATATCTCAGGTCTGGACAGCGACAGGATAATGTCATCTGCATATTACATGGTCTACTGGACCCACCTTAACCCCAGAAATGGCATCCGCCTCCCTCACCGCCTGCGCTAACGGTTCTAGAGATAGGATAAAGGGCACCCATGTCGGGTTCCGTTGGTCAGGCGGAAAGGGTCAGACAGAGTCCCATTAGTAAAGACTTGCGCCGAGGGAGCTGAGTATAGAGCCTTAATAGCTGTAAGTATTTCTCCCTGAAACCCCATTTTATCCAAAACCGCAAAGGCGTAATCCCAGTGAAGGCGATCAAACGCCTTTTCGGCGTCTAAGGCTACCATTACAGCAGGGGTTTTGTAATAATTAACATACTGTATTAAATTAAGTACCCTCCGAGAGTTATCAGACGATTGACGTCCTACAACAAAACCAGTCTGATCTGGGTTTATTAAACTAGGTAAAGTGGAGGCTAAGCGCGTCGCAATTAGTTTAGCATATATTCTAACGTCACAATTTAAAAGGGATATGGGCCTAAAGTTTTGGGGGACGTCCGGCTCCTTCCCAGCCTTAGGCAAGGTGACAATGAGAGCTTTCTGGTTTTCGTCTGGAAGGGATCCGGAGGCCACCTCCGTTTCAAAAAACAACAACATGGGGATACGAAGAATGTGGGCAAACTTTTTAAAGTACTCATTTGTGAGCCCGTCCGGTCCAGGAGATTTCCCGGAGGGGAGGGACCGAATCACCCAAACCAATTCCTCCACGCTAAAGGGGCTGTTTAGATCAGCGGTTTGGGCTGTTGTTAGTTTTGGTAAGTGAACCAAATCTAAGAAGATATTAATAGAGTCACTAGTGGGTTGGGGCGTAGAGTTGTCACCGTTCAAGTTATATAAAGTGGCATAGAATTGTTGAAATCTATCCGCTATTGCTTTAGGATCAACTATTTTGCCTCGTTTATTACTATCCCATAAAAATGGAATAGTGGATTTAAGCTGTTGAGTTTTAATGCGAGATGCTAGGATTTCCCCAGCTCTGTCCGAACAAGCATAATAAGTTGCCTTCAGTTTCCTAGCTATTCTTTCAAAATCCACAAAGAGTCGCTCCCTAAGACTAGATCTTAGTTCTTTTAATTTAGTCGCATAAGTCGCAGATGGGGAGGATTTATTAAGAATCTCACAGCTTGATCGACTTCCGGTTCCAGCGCTGCCATGAGAGGACGCGGCTAGCAGAGCTCCCGCGCCTCCCGACTCTTATCCGGTCTCTCTAACAGCCTTGTGACCCCTCCGGGACCCCGGAACCCATGGATACCCGCTACACTCTCCAGCCCTGCTGTATGGAGCGTTACCTGCTCCGCCGACCCCGAGATTCACTGGCCTCCCGCATCTCCCACCTGACTTCAGCGAAGCACGCGGCGACAGCTCCACGTGGGTCGGTGTCGGCAACGCAAACACTGCAGAAGCGCCTGTCCCGCTTCTCCTACGGGCAGTCTCCCACCCGCCGGAGCCCGGTACCTGCTGGACAGCTCTGCTCCTCTCCGGTGGCGGCCTCATCAGCGCAGCTCAGTGCTCCCTCATCGGACTTGGCATCTCCAGCAGCGGAGGACGTCCTCACCGAGCCTCGCACCCTGCAAGTGGAGAGCGCTCATATCGGAGGTACTGCTTACCCAGCGCAGGTCATTGTTTCCCCGGTGGGGCCAGCTGATCCCCTACCGATGGCTCTCTCTCCTGCTCAGGACTGTAACTCACTTAAGAGACCTGCATCTCCCTCCCTGGTCCCCTCAGGGGGCGCAAGTTGCATCATGGCGTCCAACAGGCCCTCTACTTCTAGCCCTCCTCTCTCTCAGTATCCAGCAGAGTTGCAGGTGGGTTCCCCCCCCCCCCACCTCCTCATCCATGCAGCCCGTCCCTACCAACCTATTGGGCAGCCCTGGGAGCTCATCTGTCCCTGCTCATCCACAGCCTGCCTTTACACCACAGACTGTCAACTTTAAAGCATTGGCTGAACTGATAATGGCGCAGATTGTCCCAGACATACAGAAGTCCTTGGAAGCAACGCTGCAGGCGTCCTTTGATTCACTGAGAAGGGACATTTCTCAAACTAATATATCTGTGGCTGCAGTGCGCTCTGATGTTACTGATCTCCAGGCCCACCAATCTGATTTATTTAATCAAGTTGCTGACCTAGCTCAGGAAAACGCCAACCTCTGGGCTAAGCTTGATGATCTGGAGAACCGCTCGAGGCGAAATAACCTACGTATTGTGGGGCTTTCTGAACAGATACTCTCCCCAGACCTTCAGCACTTGTGCGAGATTGAATTGACCGAGGCTCTGGGCCTGGATCATTACTGTAGGGTGGAAAGGGCTCAAAGACTGGGATCTGACCTGGGGAATCGACCTGACGCCCTTCGTTCACCTCAACCTGGCCAGCAGAGCAGACCACGCCAGGTCATCTTCAAACTGTTGGACTATAATGATCTACAATCCATCCTAAGAGCCTTTCGGAGGCGCACTGCACCGCTAATTGTTCGGGACTGTCGTATTCTTATTTTCGAAGATTTTTCTGCACCTGTTGCTAAGAGGCGCAGGGCCTTCAGTGGCGTTTGTTCCGACCTGTTCAATAGGAAAGTAAAATTCCAATTACAGTTCCCTGCTATCCTGCGCATTTTTCACGAAGACGGGACTTCCTCGGTTTACCGAACCCCAGCTGCAGCGGAGGCAACGTTGCTTAGTCCTGCTGGACATGATTGTTTGAGGAGGCCCCAGAGAGACGCTACTGATTGTGTGTGTGTGTTTTTTTTTTTTCTCTCTCTTTTCTTCTCTCCTTGCTCTTAGAGACATGTGGATCATCTCCTGGAATGTGAAGGGGCTCCGTTCCCCTAACAAAAGGATGCAGATACTTAGACATCTGAAATGTCTTCATCCCGATGTAGTGATGCTGCAGGAAACCCACTTAGCCGCAGACGATATTGCACGCATGTCCAAACTATGGGTAGCTTCTGTTCTGGGATCCCCGGCAGTAGGAGGTAAGGGGGGTATGTTACTGCTTCTTCACAAAAATTTTGGGGGGACGATTGTGTCTCATGAAACGGATTCAGAAGGGCGGTGGACGTGGGCTCACGTAAGATTCGAGGGCCGTGACTTTAGTTTATACTGTTGCTATGCACCTAACGGGGATAACAGACCTTACTTTCAGGCTTTGGAGGACAGGCTCTTGGCGGACACGCTTTCTAATAAGATTGTAGGAGGAGATATGAATGCTGTGGCTACGACAGACGAGGATAGGAAAGGTGGGACGGCTGACAGGACGGTTCCTCGTACGAGCGACAAGGTGTTTGGGGCCTTTCTGGGTTCCGTAGGTCTGAAGGACATGTGGCGGTTAATGCACCCATATAGTAGGGACTTTTCCCACTTTTCACACAGTCACTCATCATGGTCCCGTATAGACTACCTGCTGGTTTCCCCCGATTTAGTGCCCCGGGTAGCGGACACGGACATACATACCATGGTGATTTCAGATCACTCTCCCATCTCATTGCTCCTAGCGGACTCTTTCCCGAAAGGGTCCGACTTCCAGTGGCGCTTCCCTGCTTACATGTATAAGGACGACAATTTTGCGGACTCGTTGAGAAGCTGGTGGCAAGAGTTTACTTGGGATAATGGTACTCATACCAGTAATGCACCACTTTTCTGGGAGTCTGCTAAATCTGTTTTACGGGGTCGCCTAATTGCTTATATGTCAACGGTGAAGAAGAAATCTCTTCTTCACTTTCAAGAGGCTAGCACGGCGCTACAGAAGGCCTACACTGATTATATTTCTCGTCCCTCGGCGGCGCTGTGCCAGGCTTGGAAGGCAGCAAAGACGACCTTTGATCTGTGGTCAGAGCGAAAATGTATGGCGACTTACTCCCGTTTTAGAGCAGAATTGTTTCAATTCGGCAATAAATAGGGACGCCTCTTGGCACGCCTTGCCAAGGGACGACATTCTCCCCAACACTTTTCCTCCCTAAGGGACGAATCGGGCACGACGCACTCCGACCCCAAAACTATCAACTCCCTCTTCTGCTCATATTATACTGCGCTTTATGCTTCTTCGCCTGCTGACATGGTTGCTGGCAGGGCGTTTCTGGAGTCGGTCACCCTCCCGACCATGACCACTGATCAGCGTGATCTTTTGAACGCTGACTTTACAGAGGAGGAGGTGCCCAATGCGATCAAACACCTTCACAACTCCAAGGCACCTGGCCCGGATGGGTTCACGGGCAAATTTTATAAGATCTTGGAGGAACAGGTGGCGACTCCTCTGACATCCTACTTCAACCATGTTTTGCGCACTGGCTCTCTCCCCCTTCACTCCAACACGGCCACGATCAAACTGTTGCTGAAACCGGGTAAGGACCCCCTACTCCCCCAATCTTATCGTCCCATCTCGCTAATCAATCAAGACCTCAAATTAATGTCTAAAATAATGGCGGATCGCCTCAGTATCTCCCTCCCTTCATTGATTGGTCATTCACAAGTGGGCTTCATACGTAATCGCTCAGCTGTGACTAACATTCGAAAGGTCCTCGCGGTCCTGGATAGGGTGCAGCACCGCCCCAGACCGGGTGAACATCCAATGCTGTTGGCACTGGAAGCTGAAAAGGCGTTTGATAACGTCAAATGGGACTGGCTTGGGATGGTGCTGGACAAGATGGACATCACCGGGAGCTTCCGGACCTTTCTGAACAGTATGTATTCCTCGCCACAAGCTAGGGTGTTCACGTCCGGTGTCCTCTCCCCCTCCTTCCCCCTTTTTAAGGGGACGAGACAGGGATGTCCACTCTCTCCGCTATTATTTAATGTAGCACTTGAACCTCTGGCCAGATATCTCGAAGATTCCTCGATTTATCGTGGTATCCCTATTCAACGCACGGAGGTCAAATTGACCCTCTTTGCAGATCCCAAGGCTCATTACTCTACCCTGATGTCAACGTTGACTCACTTTGAGACTTTCTCGGGATATAAAATTAACCAATCTAAAAGTGAACTTTTGTCGTTGGGAACCCCGGAATCCTCCTCCTACTGGGCTGCACTCAATATCCCCGAGGGGCTCCTTAAATCTTCCATCACGTATCTAGGGATCAAAATAGGGAAGTCCCCGTCCTCCATGTATACCTTGAATTACCCCCCACTTTTCCAACAGATCTGCAACGAACTACAAAAATGGAGTCACCTGCCAATCTCTTTCCTGGGCAAATGTCACCTGGTAAAGATGATTAGTTTTCCTAGACTCCTATATCATCTGCAAACTTTACCTATTCTCCTGAAGCACAAGGACATCAACAATCTTAATTCAGCCTTTATTCGTTTTATTCGGTCGGGCAGGCGTCCTCGCATTTCCCTCCAAAAATTGATGCTTCACTGAGTGGATGGGGGAGTGGGTTTCCCCAATCTTCGAGGCTACAATTTATCGTGCCTCTTTAGACATGTTCTGGACTGGATATACACATCCAGCTTTCACTCCAATTTTGAGGTGGAGGCGGATTACGCATTCCCCTGGAATTTGGTGTCCTGCTTACATTCTAAATTATCGTGCCTGCCCGCACATATAAAACGCTCTGTCTTGATTAGGGACACGTTAGTGACATGGCGGTCAGTACGCAAGGCCTACAATCTACCCTTTCTATTGTCTGGGAGGCTACATCTGTGGGGTCATCTGGAATTTCCCCAGGGTAGGGAGAATGCACTGTTTACTCAGTGGAAGCGCAAAGGGTTGAGCACAGCTAAGCAACTAATGCATCCTGTGGTAGGTCGCTGGTTTACCCCAAACGAGCTCTTACAGCAATTTGACATGCCTCCCTCTCACTTTCTCCAGGTGTCACAAATGATGTCCTTCTGTACCTCTGGGCTCCGGGATCCAAGTTCGGAATTACGGCCCTCACCCCTGGAGGATTTGATAGGGACGCAGCCCAAAAAGTTGTCCATCTCTACCTTATATAGATGTTTCAATGAACGCTTTTTGAGAGTCTCTAATCACACTCTTTTTGACAAGTGGGAAGCAATCTTGCAGGACCCCGAGACTAGAGAACACATACTGGAAGGATGGACAAAGGTTAGGCAGAATGTCATAAATGAAAGGTGGCGGGAATCTTACTTTAAAATGATGCACTTTGGTTATCTGGGCTTTAACATCCCGGCCTCGGCAGCATTTCCTGACAGGATCACGTCATGCCCGAAATGTAACGCTCCTGCTACTGACTTTCTGCATGGTATCTGGTCCTGTGAGAAAATTCAGCTATTCTGGAGGGAGGTGGTGGAATACATATTCAAGTTTTGGAAGGTTAGCTTACCATTGACACAGCGTGCTCTCCTGTTCCAGTCTGTTGATGCATCCATTATGGAAGAGACAGGCCTACGGTCACTACCCAGGTTCATTCATGTCATACTCCTGGTGGCTAAACGTATAATTTTACGTGAATGATCAAACCCGCGATGCCGTCTTTAGCGGCAGTGGTGGAAGATCTCAAGGACTTTTTGGAGGTCGATAGACTGGACACGGAGAGGCATCGTGAGAGGGATGCTAGGAAATTCTTTGCTAAATGACGCACCTTCTTGGCTGCCCACTTCACTAAACCACAAATAGACGAAATTGTACTGCCGTTCCGTCATACGGAATGGTACTCTTTGGCTTCTCTCAGCAACACTTTGGGCCCACTCCGCCTTTCTGATGACAGGGGTTGATTCTCTCGTGCTTCTATATTCTTCTCCCACAATTACCTCTTCCACGCTTCTCCATGTCATCTTCATCCCCTTTTTTTTTTTACTTCTGCGTGTGTGGGTATGTGTGCTTGGAAGGATGTCATGTGTGGTAAGTGGAGTAGGCCCCTGTGTGCGGGAGTGAGTGTTTTGCACCATGCTGACAATCGTACTGATTTGTTTCACTGTAATTTGGATTGTGATTGCCTGTTGTCCGGCGATCTGTTTGCCCTCGAACGAGGACTTATATATCATATTTGCTTTTATGTCTGTTGGGTCCGGAGTGACCCTCTCTTTGATTGCATACCTGCCTTATTATCCTGATTGTTGTTTACCTTAATTATAAAATTCTGAAAATCCTTTCAATAAACAAAGTTTGAAAAAAAAAAAAGAATCTCACAGCTTTTGATATCATCCAATAATTTAGTGATTTCCGCCATTCTAACTCTTTTTAGTTGAGCGCCTAGTTTAATAAAGCTTCCGCGTATAAACGCCTTATGGGCATTCCACACAGAAGAGACTGCAATCTGGGAGTCAGCATATACCTTAAAATATTCCTCCAAGTTCCTACTAATTATTTTGAAATGAACAGGATGATTAATAATATATTTATTGGCCCCCCACAGATACGTAAGCGGGAGTTTGTCCTTTTCAGTGAGGGTCAGGGTAATAGCGGAGTGATCAGACGCTATGGAGGAGGCCATAGCATCAAGCAGCACGGTCCTATCCACCAGGAACATATCTAATCTAGCATAGCTATTATGAGCCGCAGAATGAAACGTAAAATCTCTTTCAGAGGGGTGGAGAGCTCTCCAGACATCATGCATATCCGACGACATTATGATATGTTTTATCTCCGAAGGTCTAGGGTGCGAGCCTCCTGTACAATCCCAGTCCCTATTCACAATTGAGTTAATATACCCACATATAATGACTCTGCCCTGGCGGTGCTTATCAAGTTTGGAGAGGACTTTGCGCAGAAATCTCCCTTGTACCCTATTAGGTGCGTAGATAGAGGCTAGTGTAGAAAGAACATTATTCAAATATCTAACCACAATAACAAATCTACCCAGTGTATCCGTTGTCACTTCCTTGAGTTGGAACGCCATTGTGTGCTTGATAGCGATCATCACACCCCTAACCTTAGAATGTGCATGCGCTTGGAATACATGAGGAAAAAACCTGTTTCGCAACCTATGCGCATCATTTTTGAGCAAGTGCGTTTCCTGCGCACATATCACATCACTTTTCAACCCTTTCACTTTGTTCCAAAGCGAATTCCTCTTCTGTGGGCTATTCAGCCCGTTAACATTAATAGAGGAGAAACAAATAACCATGGTGTATTTATACAATAATGCTTAAACTCTAACAGTACAACATGCATTAAGATATCTGAAAGCATCTCAGGATCCACCAACGTATGAATAAGTCCACCTGCAAAAAGGTAAAAGGATACTGCAAAATCGCACACATGTGCCAACAATATAGTAAGAACCATGAAAACCTGCAAAAAAAAGCAGATAAGATCATCTAGACATGGGAACATAGTTCCCTTGAGCTAGGTTAGCCCAACGATCAAAGGCCGGCACTATTAGTGGAGCATGCCCTCAAGTCGCAGGACTCACTTTCTTCCATTCCTCGGCGATTCTAGGAGAGGATTTCCTAGCAGCGGACGGATCTTTTTGCGGAGGTAAGTTCCATTTACGGAGAAGGTGAATGCCCTCTTCCATGTTGCGCACCACATGCATATTGTTATCCCGCTGAATGAGAAGGCGCACAGGGAACCCCCAACGATATAAAATGCTATGGTTTCGGAGCACAGTGGTGACCGGCGCCAATGTACGCCGCTGCTGCAAAGTAGCCACCGACAAATCCGTGAACAATAGGATCTTGCTAAAGTCTCCAGGTAAATCAAGAGGTTTCCTCACAGCAGCCATCAGTTCCTCTTTAATATGAAAATAATGAATCCTGGCCAACACGTCACGTGGTATATCCTCAGCAAGGTGTTTAGGTCGCGGGACCCTATGGGCCCTATCTATCACCATATCAATATCCGTGCTGTGTGGGAGGACTAACTTAATAAAGTCCTGTAAGAACTTCTTTAAAGCTGATGGTGGTATACGTTCAGGTACCCCCCGGAATTTAATATTATTATGGTGGGACCTACCCTCCAGATCCGCCATCTTGGCCTTCATAACGTGCATTTCGTCTTCTACTTCATAATGTGCATCCAAGAACTCATTGTGGGATGAGACCAGATCTCCCATCTTATTTTCGATATGGCTGAAACAGGATTGCACTTCATTAATGTCCCTCTGCACAGGAGAAAGCATAGTAGCAACATCTCCTTGTATGGACTGGTGCCGGGCCATAAGCATGTTCTTTAAAGTCACTTCAGTAACTGGGGCATTAGATGAGGGGTGACTTGCTAGGCAGTCCGCAACATAAGCAGTAGTGTCACTCACCTCTTCCCCTTGCTGTTCATCTCCTGTGGGGTGCAAAAGTTGCCTCTGCTTAGCCGGGCTGCCTGTGAGCGGTGAAGCAGGAGCAGAGGACGGCAGTCCTCCTCCATCCAGTCTGCGGCCGCGGTCTCCGGAGCTCAGAGGCAGGCTTCCACACTCCCGGTCATCAGGTACGGGGCTTGGTGGTGAAGATACACTCCTCCGGTTGTCCTCTTGGGATAAGGAGTGCTTGATTCTATGCATCCAGGAGCCGGAGGAGCCCACGCTAGCCGGGGAGCGCGGGCCCGCGCCATCTTGAAAATCTCCCGCCTCAACAGCGAGGTAGAAATCCGTCAGTTTACGGAGCCTATTGTTCTCCTTTGCCTTCCTCCTCGTTTTGTAAGACATCTTGCAGTGGCATAAGTGGGTTTGGTGAAAAAAACAGAACCTTAAGTGGGCTATAGTCGCTATAGTTGCTGATCAAGCAGCCGATCAAGCAACCAACTCCAGCAAGCGCCAAGCCACGCCCCCCCCAATGGTATAGGGAACTAATGGGCTAGTGCAGTGGTCTCCAACCTGCGGACCTCCAGATGTTGCAAAACTACAACTCCCAGCATGCCCAGACAATATTTGCGAATATGCGCATATGTGAAGAGCAGAGAGGGATGCAGTGATCACTGTGATGTGTAAAACATGAAAAGCAGAAGACTTGAAAAAAGCTGCACTCACCCACTGAGAAGTATTTGCCAAATGATGCTTTATTCCAAGTGTCCATACAGCAGACGGCAAGTCAACAGCTGGAGGTGCGGGGAGCGAGGGCCAAAGCTCTCAGTTGTGGAGGGCGTACCACTAGACATCACTGTGATGTGTACTGTGAACAAAGAAAAAATATAAAAAGCTAATATTTGTAATTGCGAATAAATAGTGCTATAGTCGCAATATTTGCGAATTCGCAAATATGCGATATTCGCGATTAAAATTTGAATTTCGAATATTCGTGATCCACACTACTCCTGATCTTGTGCCTGTGACCTGACTACGCTTCCTTGCCGCCTGCCTCCTGACTTATCCTGTGAACTGACTACGCTACCTTGCTGCCTGCCTTCTGACCCGTGCTTTGTCTGACTCCACCTTCTTCTGTGCCAAGCATCACCTGGGCAACCTGTGTGTACGGATCGTGCCAGGGGTAGCGACCAGGGGCAGCAAGTCCATCCCGCTTTGCGGCGGGCTCTGGTGAAAACCAGCAGCACCTTAGACTCTGCTCCCTGGTACGGTTCAGTCAAAGTTCACACAGGACAGTGGATCCACTACAACTACTCAGCCCTTACGGTATGATCTTTACAGTAAGATCCGGTCATGGATCCAGCCCAGGTTCCTCTGCCGAGTGTTGCCAACCTCTACTATAGTGGCTTGACAGTCTGCACATATTGAACAACAAGCGCAGCAGATGTCTCAGCTTTCTGCACAGGTGCAGCAACTCCTAGCATTGCAACAGCCTCCACCTCCATCAGCATAGTCCTCCAAAACTCCTGATCCCATTGCTTCTGCTGCTCCAAGATTCATCTATCTCTGTTTACTAAGTATGATGGAGATCCAAAGTTGTGCAGTGCAATTCCGTATCTTGGCCTCTGAACTGGCCTGGAATAATGAGGCCTTGTGGGCTACCTTTAAAAAGGGCCTCACAAGCAGAATCAAGGACGCCTTGGCGACTCGAGACCTTCCTTCTTCCATGACTGATCTCATCAACCTTGCTACACATATTGATGTACGCTTCTCAGAGAGATAAGAGGAGCTTTGACATGAGAGGGAACCACTCCGATTACGGCGTTATCCCCACTTGGCTCCCGTTCTTCAACGTTCTCCACAATCTTCTCCCACTCTACCTACAGAGGATCCCATGCAAGTGGACTGTATTAGACTTTCTACTCAAGAAAGAACCCGTAGACTTACTGAGAACTTATGCCTTCATTGTGCTAGTCCTGAACACTTCCTAAAAAGGTGTACTCTTTGTCCTCAGTATCCGGGAAACACTTGCACCTAAGGCACGTAGGAGAGGCGTCCCTGGGTGAGAATTGTACCTCTCCATGTTTGACCATGCCTGTTCATCGTCTTACTCCTCGCTCCTTGATTCTGGTTCTGCAGGGAACTTTATAGATGCCTCCCTGATCCTTTCTGTGAAAAACCCTAATGATTGTCCCATTGACCTTCTGCCAGGTACTATACCTCCTCGGGGAAGAATTTATCCGCTGGGGCTGGATTCTTCTTTGTTGAGAAAAAAGATGGCTCTCTTCGACCTTGCATTGACTATCGGGGACTAAATAAAATCACCATCAAAAATTGCTATCCTCTGCCTCTGATCTCTGAACTCTTTGATCGTCTACATGGAGAATTTGTTAATGACATCTTTTGTGATCTTTTTTATACCTGCCTGGTAGTCTACTTGGATGGTTTCCTGATTTTCTCTCCCAATTTAAAACTGTATTGTGTTCATGTCTGCCAAGTCCTGCAGCATCTACGGGAGAATCATCTATTTGCCAAGTTGGAGAAATGTCTCTTCGAGAGAACAAGTCTACCTTTTCTCGGTTATATTGTCTCCCATCAAGGACTAAAGATGGATCCCGTTAAGCTTTTGGTCGTACTGGACTGGCCTAGTCCTATTGGTCTTTGGGCTATTCAACGATTCTTGGGTCTGCCAACTGCTACCATCAATTTATTTCTAATTTTTCTTCCTTAGTAGCCCCAATAGTAGCTTTTACCAAAAAGAATAATAACAGCAAAAATTGGTCTCCAGAGGCTGAAGAAGCTTTTTCTCGATTAAAGTTTGCTTTCTCTTCTGCACCTCTTCTCTCAAAACCTGATCCTGGAAAACCATTCTTTTTGGAAGTTGACGTATCCTCTGTAGGAGCCGGCACAGTTCTCACACAAAAATCCTCTAAAGGTAGAAACATTACTTGTGTTTTATTTTCCAAGACCTTTTCTCCTGCTGAAAGAAACTGTTCTATTGGCGATCGAGAACTCCTCGCCATTAAACTGGCCTTAGAAGAATGGCACCATCTCTTAGAAGGCTCTACTCATCCTGTCAGCATCTTTACAGATCACAAAAACCTTTTATGTCTACAATCTGCACAACGTTTGAATCCCCGTCAAGCAAGATCGTCGCTCTTTTTCTCCTGTTTCAACTTCTTCATTCATTTCAGTCACGCAGAGAAAAACGTTAGAGCTGAGGCTCTGATCCTCTGATGTTGTTGGTCAAGAATTCACTTTAGGTCATATCATTCCTCCTGAGCGTCTTATTACTGTGGTTCCAACTTATCTTCTTCAAGTCCCTCCTGGAAAGACGTTCGTGCCTCCTCGTCTTAGACGTCGAGTCCTCAGTTGGGGACAATCCTAATTGTTGGCTGGTCACTCTGGGATAAAGAAGTCTAATCTGTTAATCTCCAGACACAATTAGTGGCCACATCTCAAACAGGACGTCACAGACTTTGCCAGTTCTTGTACCACATGTGCTCGTGACAAGACTCCCCGGTTAAAACCAGCTGGACTCCTTCTGCCCTTGCCTATCCCAGATACTCCATGGACTGATATAGCAATGGATTTCATCACCAATCTTCCTCCTTCCAGTAGCAATACTGTCATCTGGATGGTCGTTGATCGAATTCAAGATGGCACATTTTATTCCTTTGCCCGGACTTCCTTCTGCTCCTCAGTTGGCCAAACATTTCCTACAACAAATTTTTTGTCTACATGGCCTCCCTTCCAACATTGTCTCGGATCGTGGGGTGCAATTTGTCTCCAAATTCTGCTGTGCCCTTTGTTCTCATTTAAAAATGTATCTGGACTTTCCTTCTGCCTACCACCCTCAATTCAATGGGCAAGTGGAGAGGGTCAATCAGGTCCTGGAAGGCTACTTGCAACATTTCTCCTTAGCAGGACAATTGGGTTGATCTTCTGCCTTGGGCAGAGTTTTCATACAATCTTAGAGACTCTGAGTCCACCAGGACTTCTCCCTTTTTTGTTGTCTACGGTCTTCATCCTCGTCCACCTCTTCCTCTACCAGATTCCTCTGGAGTGCCGGCCATTGATTCACTAATCAGAAATTTTGTCTCCATCTGGCAAAGGATTCAACGCTAGTTACTGTCCGCCTCCTCTCAAATGAAGTCTCAAGCAGACAAGAAAAGAAGACCTCCACCATCCTTTTTTCCTAGTGGCAAGGTCTGGCTTTCCTCTAAGAATATACACTTTAAGGTTCCCAGTTATAAGTTGAGGCCTCGTTACCTGGGTGCATTTGTGGTTCATCAAAAAATCAATCCTGTATTTTACAAATTACACTTACCCTTCTTCCATCGCATTCCAAATTCTTTTCATGTCTCTTTGCTCAAACCCCTGGTCATTAATCAATTTTCTCAAAAGATTGTTGCTCCCACTCCTGTCTCTGGTTCTTCAGACACTTTTGAGGTAAAAGAGATCCTCGCCATGAAAACTGTGAGAGGTAAATGTTATTTTCTCGTTGACTGGAAGTACTTAGCCCTGGTACTAGGCCCTGAGGAAAGATCTTGGGAGCCAGAGGAGAATATTGTTGATTGTAGCCTGGCAGCTCCAGCCATTCATACTAGCCATGAGCGCTTCTCCTTCCCTGACTTCCCTGGCTCCGAGATTTGCGGTGCGGGACGCACCTGCACGCGTGTCCTGGGCGTTACTAGGGACAATGCTCCGGCTTTGTTATCCGGTAATGAGCGCACCCCTTTTGTCTATACTGTTGGCTCCAGGACTCGCTATGCGGAGCGCTTCCGCATGCGAGCCCCGGGCATTACCTTACCTTCCTCCGTCCCTGGCCTCTCTGCTGTCTTGCCTTGCCGGCACGCACATCCCCTGTCCATAGGCGTTGCCAAATTTAAGGGGCCAGTATGCCCTTAATTGACGTCCTGCTGGGCGGACCTTATATTAGTCCGGCACCTCTCTAGTGTGGTGCCGGATCTTCGTACCTTGTGCCTAAGAGAAAGTGTTACTGAAGTATGTTCCATATTATGTTTCTGACCTCTCGCTTGTGACCTGACGTTGCTCCTTTGCCGTCTGCCTCCTGACCTTGTGCCTGTGACCTTACTACGCTACCTTGCCACCTGCCTCCTGACTAATTGCCTGTGATCTGACTACACTACGTTACTGCCAGCCTTCTGACCCATGCTTCATCTAACTCAGCCTTCTTCTGTGCCAAGCATCACCTGGGCAACCTGTGTGGACGGATCATGCCAGGGCTAGCGACCTGGGTGCCACCTGCCGCAGCAAGTCCATCTCGCTTTGCGGGGGGCTCTGGTGAAAACCAGCGGCACCTGGACTCCCTTCCCTGGTACGGTTCAATCAAATTTCACACAGGACAGTGGATCCACTCTACAACTACTCAGCTCTTACGGTAAGATTTTCCTGCATGTAATTATGATTTTTTTCAGAAGTAATACAAAATTAAACCGATATAAGTAGGGTATCATTTTAACCATATGGACCTAAAGAATAAAGATCAGGTGTCATTTTTACCTAAAAATGTACTGCGTGGAAACGAAAGCCTTTAAAATTTACAAAAAAGGTGTTTTATCTTCAATTTTGATGCACAATGATTTTTAATTTTATTTTTTTTGCTTCACCGTAGATATTTGGGTAAAATAACTGACGTTATTACAAATTAGAAATGGTGGCACAAAAAATAATCCTTCATATGGGCCTGTAGGTGCAAAATAGAAAAAGTTTTGATTTTTAAAAGGTAAGGAGGAAAAAACGAAAGTGCAAAAATGGAAAAACCCTGAGTCCCCAAGGGGTTAAATGCTGTTTGACAAATCTGCAATTTCTTTTAGAAATGTTGCACATCATAAATCACTGACCACTGCAAAGTAAAAAGCAGATCTTGTATAAAACATCTGTTCAGTGAGAAATCATATGATAATATGATAATACGATGATGTCACTAATACTCTTCCCTATAAAATCAGGCTTTGTAACACTGTATAATTGCTTGAGAAAGGTCTCATTGTAAGACTGAGACATAGCTTTCCATTTGCACTTAATTGATGAATAAACAAACCTCTCTTTGGACTTATTTGGAGCGCCACTTCTCTACTTGTCAATATTGAATAGAAGCAGAGAAACCGCTTGGATTCTAACCCCTTGTACAGTGCCCCACTGGAATTTTCCTCTTATTATTATCCCAGTATTCACCGGAACCAGGGGTACTGGGATTAGCCAAGTACTGTCAGGTCTGGAGCAATATATAAGGCTGCTGCTGATTATGGAAAATGGGGAGGAGGGGGGGGCACTTTTTTTTTTTTATCAATATGCAGACAGAGCTAGGCTATTCCTTTATGATTTCTCTTATATCTTTTCTTTATTGAGATGTAAATTAAATCAGGTTCTTACCTGAATGCCCCACTAAACCGATAGCAAGTCACAGATCAGAGCTTCCAAGATTCCATTGACTCCATAAGGAGGAGTGTGTAGTCGCATGGCACATCAAAGTTTGGGAGAAAGCAGCCGAACCATGGTTCCACCAGGCTGAACAAAGCACCAAAATGCTCCAGCTGATGTGAAGAACCTCAATTTGTGATGAGCTGTGCACTTTTGTGGGTGCATGGGAAGCATGGGGTTTGTCCAAATACTTGTGATAAGCAGAGAGAATCTAAAACCATTTACTCAAATTTCATCCAGGACTATACATGACAGGGGGATTAAACAGTTTTAACCATTATGAGTTTTGACCATCGTTTTCATCAGAGATGTGATAAGGTGTAGCCGTTTAAACTCTTTTAACCCCAATGCAATGCATGGTACTGTCACTGCCATTCTCTTTCCAAAGTCACAAATTGTCAAACTTCCCTGAAAAAAGAAAAATATCAAACAAAACAATGGATGAATGGCATGTTGAACATATATTATGTGTCTAAAAAACATGCTTATTTCAGGATTGGGTAAAAATTGGTTTTATAATGTCATGTATAACAGGGTCAAGAGTAAACTTTGTTATTATACTTTATTTTTAACTCAATTGGCATACCATGATTTAAAGAAAAACAAATCCGACAATCTATTGACAAAGTGAAATAAAACACCAAATTCTAAGTGTAATCATTGGCCCTGAGGTATACATTTGCATTAAACAGAGGTTTTCTGGTTTTGCAACTTTTTACAGCTCACTTTTCATTTTATTATTTTTATTGGTTGCTGAGGGGTAAGCTATGGGGGTTGCAAAATTTTGGTTTCAGGCAGATTAATAAATCTGGGCATTTGTCTTTCCCCCTTAGATTTGTTTTTTGCCAAAAATAAAACTGGGTAGCCAATGAAAGGCAAAGCAAGTTTTCACATCCCCCCACTCTTTTGTACTCTTTAATGTACATGCTAATTATGGCAAATAAGGAAACCAGTACTATTTAACTGCATTAAGCATATGTTACCTTTTTTCAACAGTCCATCTGGTGTCCATAATTATTATTGTGATTTTCATTGGAAAAAAGTTTTACATATTTCTTACTCACGATGCTATCTGTCTGAGCATGCTTAATTTTGATAATAGTTTTTGTTAATTGTTCTGTATTAGATTGGTGACCTTTTAAAATGTTTTATTACCTTTCTTTTGAAACAAATACACCTTTAATTTAATGCAAAAAAAATTAGGATCCACATATCTAACAGATAAAAGCTGATTGTTATATTTAACAGAAAATATGACAAAAAGTGAAAGTCCTCTAGATTATATTTTGTTATAAAAATTTCAGCTGTCAGAGCAGCTCGGGCTGGAGATCTTGGTGAAGCCACCTTTTTCATTCATAGGAAAAGCCTGTTTAACCCCTTAACGATGCAGGACGTAAATGTATGTCCTGGTGAGGTGTTACTTAACGCATCAGGACGTACATTACGTCCTAAGCATAACCGCGAGCATTGGAGCGATGCCCAGATCATGCGCGGCAATCCGACTGCCGCGGCCATCCGATCATCCAGCACGGCAGATGGAGGTCCCCTCACCTTGCTCCGCTGCCTTCCCTGCGTCTTCTGCTCTGATCTGCCTTCCTGCAGACCAGAGCAGAAGATAGCCGAAAATGCTGATCAGTGCCATGTCTATACATAGCACTGAACAGTATTAGCAATCGAGTGATTGCTATAAATAGTCCCCTATGGGGACTATTAAAGTGTGAAAAATAAAAGTTAAAGTTAAAAAAATTTGAAAAACCCCGTCCCCCAATAACATGTAAATTGTCCCATTTTCCCTTTTCCCCCCCAAAAAAAGTGTTAAAACAATATTTTATATACATATTTAGTATCGCCGGGTGTGTAAATATCTGAACTATTAAAATAAAATGTTAATGATACTATAAGGTGAACGGCGTGAACGTAAAAATAAAAAAGTCCAATATAGATGCTTTTTTATAACATTTTATTCCACCAAAAAATAATGTTTTCGGTGCTCTGCTGCTCCAGCCTGCCATGGCTGGATGGAGCATCAAATCATCAGTCGGGCATCCCTCCCACTGTCCTCCCAGCTGATTGGGGCACCAGGGTTTTACTGGGGTGGTCCCAATCAACACCGATGAGCAGCTGGAAAGTGTTTTTATAACATTTTAGACGCTGCAATCAAAGTTGTTTGAAGGTGTTAATGCCGGGCATCACTGTGATCCGTGATGTCCAGCATTAGCCACAGGTCCCGGCGGCAGATATCCACCGGGACCATCCCGCTTTGACCCACACTTAGCTCCTGAGCGCTCTTCTGGAAGAGGAGTGAGACAAGGGCGTACAGGTATGCCCATTGTCCTCAAGAGGTTAATAAAGTTACATAATTGTGAATGTGTGTGGCAGCCTCTAGTAGTGTGAATTGTGTTTGCTAGTAAAGGCTGTTGACCACACAAATTTCTAGCAATAATTAAAAATGCATTAGAATGTATAATACAATAGAATAGGCTCTTTATTTCTAGCACTTTGTGTGTGACAGTGCCAGCAATAAGAAACTGCCATGAACAACCCCACAGTCCCCTAAGCAGACATTGGGTGGCAGCTCTTACTGCTGGATACTTAAAGGGGTTATCAGGGAAAAAACTTTTTTTTTTATATGTCAACTGGCTCCAGAAAGTATACAGACATGTAAATTTATTCTATTAAAACATCTTAATCCTTTCAGTACTTATGAGATGCTGAAGTTGAGTTGTTCTTTTCTGTCTAAGTGCTCTTTGATGACACCTGTCTCGGGAACTGTCCAGAGTAGAAGAAAATTCCCATAGCAAACCTCTTCTACTCTGTGCAGTTCCCAAGACAATCAGAGATGTCAGCAGAGAGGACTGTTGCAAGACAGAAAAGAACAACTCAAATTCAGCAGCTTAAAATTATTGGAAGGATTAAGATTTTTTAATAGAAATATTTTACAAATCTGTTTAACTTTCTGGAGCCAGTTGATATAAAAACAAGTTTTTTCCTGGAATACCCCTTTATCCCGATAAGGACCATGGACATCTTTGCTCATCAAATGGCCATTAACGGGGCATGATGCGGGCTCCCGACTCGAGCCCGTGTCATACCGGCCAGCCCCCAGCAGATTCCTGTAGCTGGGGGCCGTGGTTAATAGCCGACATGCGGCGATCGTCGTGGCCAGCTATTAACCCTTTAGATCGTCGATGTCAAAGTTGACAGCAGCGTCTAAAGGTGCCTATATCCAGTCCCTGGTGGTTGTGGTGGAGCAATCCACTACTGAGGAAGCCTGAGGGCTTACCTCTCCTGCTGTGGCGGCTCCGGTGCTCAGAATGATAAAGCCTGGCAGGGCCAGGCTTTATCAATCGAGCGCAGAGCACACAGATCAATGGGATTGTATGTAATCCCATTGATCTGTATCAGAAATCAAAGGATTCCTCCTAAAAGTAAGGGGACTAAAAGTATAAATAAAAAGAAAGTTTAAAAACACCCACATTAAAAACCCCTTCCTTATTTAAAGTTTAAATCACCCCCCTTTTCCCAAATTCCACCTAAAAAATATATAGCCATAATAAAAATAAACATAGATGGTATTGCCAAGTGTGTAAATGCTCAAACTATAAAAATATATTGTAAATTAAACCACACGGTCAATGGCGTACGCGCCAAAACATTCCAAAGTCCAAAATAGCGTATTTTGGGTCACTTTTCATACCATAAAAAAAAGGAATAAAAAGTGATCAAAAATTCCTATCAAAACAAAAATGGTACTGATTAAAACTTCAGATCACAGTGCAAAAAATTTGCCCTAATACAACCCCGTACGCAGAAAAATAAAAAAGTTATAGGGGTCAGAAGAGGACAACTTAAAATGTATTAATTTTCGTGCATGTGGTTATGATTTTTTCCAAAAGTACGACAAAATCAAACCTATATAAGTAGGGTATCATTTTAATCATATGAACCTACAGAATAAAGATAAGGTGTCATTTTTACCGAAAAATATATGACGTAGAAACGGAAGGCCCCAAAATTTACAAAATTGTGTTTTTTCTTCAATTTTGTCGCACAATGATTTTTTTTTCTGTTTCGCCGTAGATTTTTGGGTACAATGACTAATGTCATTACAAAGTAGAATTGGTGGCGCAAAAAATAAGCCCTCATATGGATTTTTAGGTCCAAAATTGAAAGGGTTATGATTTTTAAAAGGTAAGGAGGAAAAAAACAAAGTGCTTAAACAAAAAAGCACTTGGTCCTTAAGGGGTTAAGGACTCAGCCCAATTTTATTTTTACGTTTTCGTTTTTTCCTCCTCGCCTTCAAAAAATCATAACTCTTTCATATTTTCATCCACAGACTAGTAGGAATGTTTGTTTTTTGCGCAACCAGTTGTCCATTGTAATGCCATCACTCACTTTACCATAAAATGTATGGCACAACCAAAAAAATACTGTTTGTGTTGGGAAATTAAAAAGAAAACTGCAATTTTGCAAGTTTTGGAAGGTTTTGTTTTCACGCCATACAATTTACGGTAAAAATGACATGTGTTTTTTTAATCTTTTTGTCAATATGATTAAAATGATACCCATGATAACATACTTTTCTATTACTTTTGTAATAGAAAATTAGTATGTTTAAAATCCCCCTATTTTGAAGACCTATAACTTTTTCATTTTTCCATATAAGCGGCGGTATGAGGGCTAATTTTTTTGCACCATGATCTGTACTTTATATTGATACCATATTTGCTTATAAAAAAAACTTTTAACACATTTTTTGTAATTTTTTTTGGGAATAAAATGTTTTTAAAAAAAGCAGCTATTTTGGACTATTTTTTTCTTTATGTTCACGTCGTTCACTGTACAGTATCATTAACATTTTATTTTAATAGTTTGGATATTTATGCATGCGGTGATACAAAATATGTATAAATATGTAAAAATATTTTTTTTTACACTTTTTGGGGGTGAAATAGGGAAAATGGGACATTTTTCGTTTTTATTGGGGGGAGGGGGGGGTTTCAAATTTTGTAACTTTTTTTAAAACTTCTTTTTACTTTTATTTTTCCCTTTAATAGTCCCCATAGGGGACTTTTTATAGCAATCATTTGATTGCTAATACTGTTCACTGCTATGCATTGGACATAGTACTGATCAGTATAATCTGTCATCTTCTGCTCTGGTCTGCTCGATCGCAGACCAGAGCAGAAGACCTGTGGAAGGCAGTGGAGCCAGGTGAGGTGACCTCAGTCTGCCATTCTAAATGATCGGATCACCGCGGCAGCGCTGTGGGCTATCCGATCATCCATTTTAGTGACCGTGATGCTGCAGATGCTGTGATCGTAAGAGCACCTGTGAGTTGCCTATTTAACCCAGCAGTTGGCTCTCAGTCAGTGCTTGTGAAAGAGTCTTTTTGCTCCAGCAGCTAGCGTGTATTCCCTGTTTCCCCTGTATAATCTGGCATCCTTGACTTTTGGCTTTCAGCTCGACTTCTCTCTGGTATTGGCGACTTGGTACATTGACTTCACCTGGCTTTGACGCAGTTAGTTGACTCTGGACTATTGTGTGAGTATGTAGTCGTATTTTGTTAAGTCTGTCTGTTATCCCACTGTCCCCGGACCTAGTCAGTGTCATTGTAGTTTATTATTTTGACAATTACCCCCCTCACGTATACAGGAAGGGACTGTCTTCGTGGTTATGGACCTGTCATTTAGGGTAGGTACGTAAGTAGGCAGGGATAGGGGAGCGGACGAGATTAGTGTGCACTCCTTCCCAGCCCATAAGTTACAGGTGTGGGGCTGTTTCTAGGGAAAAAAAATGCTTTTCTAATCCTGTACTTTTTTTTCCCTCCAACTCTATAATTGTTTTTATTTTCACTCTATGATGAAACTGTCCAACACACACAGTCGCATATTATAGTAGTGAATTAGATGTGTAGCTTAATAGAAGAATATAAAAATAAAGTTTTAATGATTCAATACTAAGCCTTGTGACCTCTCTATTCCTCAGAGAATGGTTTTTCTATCAATGGATCTTGCTAAACTGAAATACTGTAAGTTATTCACCATTTGTATAGAGAAACAATTAAGTACAACTATTTTATTTCAGCAAGATCAATAAAGTTACACCTCAGAAAACTAGAATGTAAAATTCATGAAGAATTCATTAACAAGTTATATGCAGTTATATCCCACAATAAAGTGTAGATAAGTTAAGTAGCTAGAAGAGTCGACTAGCCAGACAACATAAGTGGCAGAATGCTGTACTGTAAGCAAGGTAGTGCTGTATTTTGTGACCACTATTTGACACTTAGGCCCAGAGTTATTAATACAAATGAACAAGAATTCTGGCACAATATGCAGGAGAAAAGAAACTGTGTTCAATGACATTGCTTAATAGGCATTTCTCTATTGGGACTGTAAAAGAGGGTATGGCCTCAATATAAAAGGGATGTGACCATAATGTGTCAAACTTTTGATGAACTTTTCTGGTTTAAGGTACCCTTATAGTTGATCTAAACTTACACTAGACTGTCTACAAATATGCCAGATTTCCATCTGATACACTTTAATAAATTTAGTAAATAGACAGTTGAAGGAAATATACACCATAAAGTTTAAATTATGTACCGCGTTTAACAAAAATATGACAATACAATTGTTCACCCCTGGGGGAGATTTACCAAAACTTGTCCAGAGGAAATGTTTTGGTAAACCAATCAGATCCCTTCTTCCATTTTTTAAAGGCCTTTCCAAAAATGAAAGAAGCGATCTGATTGGTTGCTATGGGCAAATCAGCAACTTTTTCTCCAGACAGGTGTCATGACCAACTGGGTGGACAGGGAGAGTGAGCCCTAAGCTGTCCCTAGTAATACTCTCCCTGCCTACTTGTCCATCCACACTAAACAGTGGATAGACAACTTGGAGCCAGTCCCTCCCTAAAGTGCAATGGGTGTAAAACAAAAGATAATATAAATAGTCAGTCAAAGGACAGATACAGAAGGGGAATACAAAAACCAGAACAGATAAACCACAGTATACAAATACTAACAGGGCAGAATATAGTACATTCACAAACAGTTCACAAACCGTAATCCAGATAAACGGCAGATATGAATAAATTAACTAGACAAGGTGTAAAATGGGTAAATAGCAGAAGCCAGGAAATGCAGGGGATGAACAGAAGAACTGAATGTAAAACATAAAACTGATCAGGAACATAGGACACTGTTCACACTGAACTAGTAACTAACTTGAACTTTATAAAAACGGATACAAAAAAAATCTAACTCTACAAAAGAGGAACACTGGTCAGGATACTAGACAGGATATTTTTCGAGATACAAGACAGGATAAATTCAAAACCAAACTCCACTATGTGGAGGGACAGGACAGGATTCTCATAGTGTGAACCAAAACTAAGCAAAGCAGAACGGAGATATAAATCTTAAAAACAGACAGAAGTGCTAAAAACCGAGCTGACTAAAATCTAAATCAAACAGGCATAACAATGGTTAAAACTCAGCTAAATGCTAAGACAGACAAAGCAAGGTGTATCATAAAACAGACATTATAGTAGCATTAATGCACAAATAACCACCACAGACTTCCAACAGAGCTTGGATTATAAAACCACACCCACGCAGTCATTGGCTCAGAGCATTAACTATTCCACATCCAGGGGGAATAGCACAGAAACTGATAGACAACTAAAACCAACATTACAACAGGTTTTGATAAATTTCCTTTTTAGAACCGAGTAAATAATAATAATTTATTACAATGAATTATAATTAGAGATGAGCAAATTATTGAAAAATTTGATTGGGCAAATTTGTACTAGTAAGGTATTTTAATAATGTGCTTAATAAACAAATTTTTTTACATTTTTTAGGTAGTACTACTACTCCCAGCACGGAACAGACTGTTTCATAATGGAAGTAGTAGTGCCTGTGCCAACAGACAGATCGCCCCGGGTGTCACCCGCTGCTATCGTGCTGTATAATGTATAGATGTGGCGGCTTTCTTGCCTCTAGATAGAACGATTGCAGCGGGTGTCAGGAGTGACACCTGCTGTGATCTGTCCTTAATTGCAGGTACTACTGCTCCCAACATGGAACCCACTCTGCCCCATGCTTGGAGCTTTAGTACCTGCATTAATAGACTGCAGATCGCAGGAAGTGTCACTTCTGACACCCAATGCGATCATCCTGTATAATGTATAGATTCGGGCGGCCGGACACTCTTCTCTGGTCCCACTGTAGTATGAGTATATGCCATATATATTCCCATTATTCATATTTCCCATAGAGAGCTGTGAGTGGCTGGAACCATCTGGCCAATCACAGCTCTCTGCTGGAAATATGAATAAGTGATGTGAATTCTATTCACATCACTGGCCGGCCAGAGTATAGTGCAGAGATGCGAGCACAGGAGAAAGCCGCTCCATCTCTGCAATAGATAGGATGATCACATCGGGTGTCAGGAGTGGCACATGCTGTGATCTGTCTATTAGTACAGGTATTACAGCTCCCAT
This sequence comes from Hyla sarda, assembly GCF_029499605.1. Lineage (NCBI taxonomy): Eukaryota > Metazoa > Chordata > Amphibia > Anura > Hylidae > Hyla > Hyla sarda. Next base: position 205,573,870 of record NC_079189.1, read on the forward strand.
CATGGAACAGTCTGTTCCATGCTGGGAGTAGCAGTACTACCTAGAAAATGTAAAAAATAGAGAAAAAATACCTGAAACACACATACACACAATTAATTAAACACAATATTAAAATCTATCTATATATATAAAACTCAACGTGTGTGTGTATGTATGTATGTGTGCATGTTCCAGCATCACGTCCAAACGGCTAAAGATATTAACCTGATACTTGGCACACATGTTACTTATATGTCAACAACAAACATAGGATAGGTGATTTAACCCTTACTCACCCCCATTTGCCAGGGGCAGGGTTTATGTTTAAAGTCCCATACAAGTCAATGGGAAATATATGGCACTGCATAACTTCCAAACGGCTTGAGATATTTTGATAATACTTGGTCACATGTTACTTATATATCCACTTAAAATATAGGATAGTTAATTTAACCCTTAACTACCCCCATTTGTGAGGGTCGGGGTTTTTGTTTAAAGTCCCATGCAAATCAATGGGAAATGTATGTTCCCACATAACTTCCATACGGCTGGAGATATTTCGATAACTGGTACACATATTACGGTTAGGGATAGGAGGTCGACATAGGACGTTGACATAGGAGGTCGGGATAGGAGGTCGGCATAGGAGGACGGGATAGGAGGACAGGATAGGAGGACGCAATAGGAGGTCGGGATAGGAGGTCGGGATAGGAGGTCGTGATAGGAGGTTGGGATAGGAGGTCGGGATAGAAGGTCGGGATAGGAGGTCAGGATAGGAGGTCGAGATAGGAGGTTGGGATAAGAGGACGGGATAGGAGGACGGGATAGGAGGACGGGATAGGAGGTCGGGATAGGAGGACGGGATAGGAGGTTGGGATAGAAGGTCGGGATAGGAGGTCGAGATATGAGGACGGGATAGGAGATCATGATAGGTGGACGGGATAGGAGGACGGGATAGGAGGTCGGGATAGGAGGTCGGAATAGGAGGTCAGGATAGGAGGTCGGAATAGGAGGACGGGATAGGAGGACGGGATAGGAGGACGGGATAGGAGGATGGGATAGATGGACTGGATGAATGGAGGACGGGAAAGGAGGTCGAGATATGAGGACGGGAAAGGAGGTCGAGATATGAGGACGGGAAAGGAGGACGTGATAAGAGGATGGGATAGGAGGTCGGGATAGGAGATCGGGATATGATGACGGGATAGGAGGTCGGGATATGACAACAATATATGAGGACGGATATGAAGTCAAAAGCTTCCTCCTTTGTTTATTTTCCTCCCCAACAATGATTAGGAAGGGAAAAAAAACGGGCAAGGCCGGGTACTCAGCTAGTACATTAATAATGACAAATTTTTACAAAATTAATTGTCAAAAATATATTATTTTTACATTTAAATGGACCCTTTCTACATTTTTATTGTTGTCGGCTACATTTTTTAGGTCCCTGCCCGCTCACATAAATTGATCCTTGTTTAAAAATTAGTATTAACATTCTTTTTTGTCTTTCATTTTTCGGGAGTGGGCAGGGATCAGAAAATTCTGCGCTCAATATTAAAAATGGGGCTAAAAATGTCAAATGAAAATTAAAAAAATTATGATTTAGAATGAAAACTAGAAAAAAATTATGAAATGCACTCCTCATTCATGTTTAATATTGGGTGCTGAATTTTATGGTCCCTGCCCGCTCCCGAAAGTTGAAAGACTAAAAAAAAAAAATAATGTTAATGTTCATTTTTAACCCCTTAAGGACCCAGCCATTTTACACCTCAGGACCCGGCCATTTTTTGCAATTCTGACCACTGTCACTTTAAACATTAATAACTCTGGAATGCTTTTAGTTATCATTCTGATTCCGAGATTGTTTTTTCGTGACATATTCTACTTTAACATAGTGGTAAAATTTTGTGGTAACTTGCATCCTTTCTTGGTGAAAAATCCCAACATTTTTGAAAAATTTGAAAATTTTGCATTTTTTTAACTTTGAAGCTCTCTGCTTGTAAGGAAAATGGATATTCAAAATAAATTTTTTTTTATTCACATATACAATATGTCTATTTTATGTTTGCATCATAAAATTTACGTGTTTTTACATTTGGAAGTCACCAGAGGGCTTCAAAGTTCAGCAGCAATTTTCCAATTTTTCACAAAATTTCCAAACTCAAAATTTTTCATGGACCAGTTCAGGTTTGAAGTGGATTTGAAGGGTCTTCATATTAGAAATACCCCACAAATTACCCCATTATAAAAACTGCACCCCCCAGAGTATTCAAAATGACATTCAGTCCGCGTTTTAACCCTTTAGGTGTTTCACAGGAATAACAGCAAAGTGAAGGAGAAAATTCACAATCTCCATTTTTTACACTCGCATGTTCTTGTAGACCCAATTTTTTAATCTTTACAAGGGGAAAAAGGAGAAAATGTATACTTATATTTGTAGCCCAATTTTTCTCGAGTAAGCACATACCTCATATGTCTATGTAAAGTGTTCGACGGGCGCAGTAGAGGGCTCAGAAGCGAAGGAGCGACAAGGGGATTTTGGAGAGTACGTTTTTTTGAAATGGTTTTTGGGAGGCATGTTGCATTTAGGAAGCCCCTATGGTGCCAGAACAGCAAAAATACCCCACATGGCATACCATTTTGGAAACTAGACCCCTTGAGGTACGTAACAAGGAATAAAGTGAGCCTTAATACCCCACAGGGGTTTCACGACTTTTGCATATGTAAAAAAAATAAAAATAAAATTTCACTAAAATGTGTGTTTCCCCCCAAATTTCACATTTTTGCAAGGGTTAATAGCAGAAAATACCCCCCAAACATTGTAACCCCATCTCTTCTGAGTATGAAGGTACCCCATAAGTTGACCTGAGGTGTACTATGGGTGAACTACAATGCTCAGAAGAGAAGGAGTCATATTTGGCTTTTTGAGAACAAATTTTGCTCGGGGGCATGTCGCATTTAGGAAGCCCCTATGGTGCCAGGACAGCAAAAAAACCACATGGCATACCATTTTGGAAACTAGACCCCTTGTGGAACGTAACAAGAAATAAAGTGAGCCTTAATACCCCACAGGGGTTTCACGACTTTTGCATACGTAAAAAAAAAAAAAAAAAAATCACTAAAATGTGTGTTTCCCCCCAAATTTCACATTTTTACAAGGGTTAATAGCAGAAAATACCCCCCAAAATTTGTAACCACATCTCTTCTGAGTATGGAGGTACCCCATAAGTTGACCTGAAGTGCACTACGGGCGAACTACAATGCTCAGAAGAGAAGGAGTCATATTTGGCTTTTTGAGAGCAAATTTTGCTCGGGGGGCATGTCGCATTTAGGAAGCCCATATGGTGCCAGGACAGCAAAATAACCCCCACATGGCATACCATTTTGGAAACTAGACCCCTTGAGGAACGTAACAAGGCATAAAATGAGCATTTACCCCCCCCTGGTGTCTGTCAAATCTTTGGAACAGTGGGCTGTACAACATTTTTAATTTGCACAGCCCACTGTTCCAAAGATCTGTCAGACACCAGTGGGGTGTAAATTCTCACTGGACCCCTCATTACATTCCGTGAGGGGTCTAGTTTCCGAAATGAGGTCACATGTGGGGTTTTGTTTTTTTTGCGTTTGTCAAAACCGCTTTAACAATCAGCCACCCCTGTGCAAATCACCTCAAATGTACATGGTGCACTCTCCCTTCTGGGCCTTGTTGTGCGCCCCCAGAGCACTTTGCGCCCACATATGGGGTATCTCCGTAGTCGGGAGAAGTTGCATTACAAATTTTGTGGGGCTTTTTTCCCCTTTACCTCTTGTCAAAATGAAAAGTATAGGGCAACACCAGCATGTTAGTGTAAAAAGTTTATTTTTTTACACTAACATGCTGGTGTAGACCCCAACTTCACCTTTTCATAAGGGGTGAAAGGAGAAAAAGACCCCCAAGATTTGTTAGTCAATTTCTCCCGAGTACGACGATACCCCATATGTGGCCCTAAACTGTTGCCTTGAAATACGACAGGGCTCCAACGTGAGAGAGCGCCATGCGCATTTGAGGCCTGAATTAGGGATTTGCATAGGGGTGGACATAGGGGTATTCTACGCCAGTGATTCCCAAACAGGGTGCCTCCAGCTGTTGCAAAACTCCCAGCATGCCTGGACAGTCAACGGCTGTCTGGCAATACTGGGAGTTGTTGTTTTGCAACAGCTGGAGGCTCCATTTTGGAAAGAGTGGCGAACCAGACGTTTTTCATTTTTATTGGGGAGGGGGCTGTGTAGGGGTATGTGTATATGTAGTGTTTTTTACTTTTTATTTTATTTTGTGGTAGTGTAGTGTAGTGTAGTGTTTTTAGGGTACAGTCACACGGGCGGGGGATTACAGCGAGTTTGAGCTGCCGCGCAAAATTTGCTGCATCGCAAACTTGCAGCCTGATACTCACTGTAAGCCCCCTGCCCATGTGAGTGTACCCTGTACATTCACAGGGGGGGGGCCTCCAGCTGTTGCAAAACTACTACTCCCAGCATGCCTGAGAATGTTTGGGAGTTGTGGTTTTGCAACAGCTGGAGGCACACGGGTTGGGAAACACTGACTTAGGAAACAATGTTTCCCAACCAGTGTGCCTCCAGCTGTTGCAAAACCACAACTCCCAAACATTCTCAGGCATGCTGGGAGTAGTAGTTCAGCAACATCTTTAGAGCATGCTTGGAGTTGTAGTTTTGCAACATCTGGAGGACTACAGTTTGCAGACCACTGATACAGTGGTTCCCAATCTGTGCCCTTCCAGATGTTGCAAAACTACAACTCCCAGTATGCCAAAACTGTCCAGGCATGCTGGGAGTTGTAGTTCTGCAACATCTGAAGGGCCAGATGTTACAGAACTACAACTCCCAGCATGCCTGGACAGTAAGGGCATGCTGAGGATGTGTAGTTTTGCAACATCTGGAAGGGCACAGTGGTCTCCAAACTGTGGACCTCCAGATGTTGCAAAACTGCAACTCCCAGCATGCCCAGACGCCAAGGGCTGTCTGGGCATGCTGGGAGTTGTAGTTTACAGGGTCCTATTACAGCAATGCATGTCGCTTCACGGCGACGTGCATTGCTGTAAAGGGCCCGACCGCGGCTGAAGATCTACTCACCTGTCGCCGCTGCCGCCGTCTTCATCGTCTGGATCCTGGTCTTCAGGGACGAGGTAAGTACCGGGGCCGGTCCCCAGCACTCCCCCGTCCCCCGCCGCGTCCTCCGGTCTTCCTCCCGTCCTCTCCGGACTTTCAGGGGCCGGGCAGGGCGGGAGGAAGTAACCGCCCCCCCTCCTGCGATTGGTCGGTTAACTAACCGACAGATCGCAGGGGATCGGAGGAGGTGGCCGGCTTGCCACCTCGCTCCGATACTCCAGCATGGTCCTAGCTGTCTGTGACAGCCGGGATCATGCGAAATTACCGGGCGGTCGGGTCCCAGAGACCCGATCAGCCCGGTATCGCTGCAGATCGCAAGGGCGATTTCCCTTGCGATTTGCGGCGATCGCCGACATGGGGGGCCTACATGGCCCCCCTCGGCGTTTGCCCTGGATGCCTGCTGAAGGATTTCAGCAGGCATCCAGTTCCGATCTCTGCCCGGCGAGCGGCAGAGACCGGAAAACGCCATGACGTATGCATACGTCATGGGTCCTGAAAAGGTTAAACAGGGATCAATTAATGTGGGTGGGCAGGGATCTAAAAATGTAGCTGACAATAACAAAACTTTAGTACGTGCGTGTTTTTCCCTTTTTATTTATTTTTATTTTTTAGGTAGTACTACCACTTCCAGCATGGACCACACTGTTCCATGATAAGTGTAGCAGTTACTGTACTAATAGAGAGATCACCCTGGGTGTAACTCCTGACACCCGATGCGATCATCCATAATATAGCAGAGATGCGGAGCGGCTCTATACAGCGCTTGCATCTTTGCACTATACTCCGGGCCAGCCAGTGATGTGAATAGAAATTCCCGGATGGTGGCAGCTAATCTCCGCTCTCAGCAGGAAATATGATTGGTGAGTGGCCAGCCGGAGTATAGAGCAGAGATGCGAGCACAGGAGAATGCCTCTCCACATCTCAGGGATAAAGGATGATCGCAGCGGGTGTCAGGAGTGACACCCGCTGTGATCTGTCCTTAACTGCAGGTACTAATGCTCCCAACATGGAGCACACTCTGCTCTATGCTGGGAGGTGTAGTACCTGTATTAATAGACAGATCGCAGTGAGTGTCACTCCTGACACCCGCTGTGATCCTCATGTATAATGTGGACACGGGCGATCTGTCAATTTAGAACAGGTTCTACTTCTTCCATCATGGAACAGTGTGTTCCATGCTGGAAGTTGTAGTACTACCTAAAAAATGTAAAAAAAAGTGAAAACCACACACTACATTTTTATTAGGCTTCCGCCCCACTATTGATTATTCATCCATTATTAAACATCCTTTTTCTGTATTGTATAATTAAAAAACAGATGTATAATAATGGTTTAAACACCAGGTGCGAACGGCTGAATAACGTCTGACAAAAAAACGGGCATATTTATCAGTTAAAACCCGTTATAACATCCATCATGTACCGTTCTTTCATGGCCGTTTTAACACCTCTGCCTACAGACTACCGCAGCCGGGACTACTACTACTCCCATCATGGAACAGTACCCGTCGGAGAGTAGCAGTGGGGAATAGACTGACATTTTCCCTGCTCCTGTGTGCTCTGATTGCGCTTGGAGCAGGGCAGCAGATTAGAGATGAGCGAACTTACAGTAAATTCGATTCGGCACAAACTTCTCGGCTCAGCAGTTGATCACTTATCCTGCATAAATTAGTTCGGCTTTCAGGTGCTCCCGTGGGCTGGAAAAGGTGGATACAGTCCTAGGAAAGAGTCTCCTAGGACTGTATCCACCTTTTCCAGCCCACAGGAGCACCTGAAAGCTGAACTAATTTATGCAGGATAAGTCATCAACTGCCGAGCCGAGAAGTTCGTGACAAATCGAATTTACTGTAAGTTCGCTCATCTCTACAGCAGATTGAATGAAGCAGAACATTGGGGGTACAGGTCAGGTACCTGCGGCAGTGAGGAATGGAACGCTATAACAGCGCACAGGGGAGACAGGTCCCTCCATTCTCCTCTGCTCCTCTCTGTCAGATACGGAGATGAGCAGCAGGAAATGGAATGGCATGTCCCTGCTGTGTGCTGTGACAGCGCTGGAAGATGACCGGGCGACAGGCAGGGGGGGAATAATACATATACACATGGGGGGGAATAAAATGAATATACTTAACACATGGGGGAATAAAAGGAATATACTTAAGGGGAATGTGATTATACAGTAAGGCACACTGTAAGTCTAAAACCCCCACCGGGAGCCCTGAATGGCTCCTCCGTACTGGCCATTCAGGGCATCCGACGGGAATTTAAAAATGAAAGTAAAAATATATCATACATCGCAGGGGAGTGGAGCATGCCACCCTCTCCCCTGTTTAATAACTTCTGATCATATCGGGTCTCAGAAGTGAGATACAGTGCGATCAATCCCTCCCTACAAACACTAATGTAGCCTCCTCAGCCGCCGGCAGACTCCTGCAGTCAGGGAACTACTACTCCCTGCATGGAAAGAAGTGTGTTCCATGATGGGAGTAGTAGTAGTCCTGGCTGTGGGAGTCTGCCGACGGCTGATACTGACGGATGAAAGACTGATGCAAATTGATGCCACTAAATAGCATGCCTTTGCATCAGTTTGCATCTGTTATTAGAATGGTCCATTTAGGAGGCAATAATGGAGAAAATATGAACTTTAGTGATCCAAAAAAATGATGGAGATACCTTTTTTAATAAAATTTTGTAGGGTACCATAAAAAAAATGTTAAAAAAGATACAGTAGTGATGGAAAAAAATTGTATTTAATGAAATGTATCTTTATTATAACAGAATTTTTAATTAATTTTTAAACAGGGCTTAATTTATGTGGGCGGGCAGGGCACTAAAAATGTAGCCAACAATAATAAAAATGTAGTGTGCGTGTTTTTCACTATTTATTTTTTAGGTAGTACTACTACTCCCAGCATGGAACACACTGTTCCATAATGGGAGTAGTAGTACTTGTACTTATTGACAGATCGCCCATGTCCCTTCTGACACCCGTTGCGATCCTCCTGTATAATGTATAGATGCAGCCGGCTGCTGCTCTATGGTCCCCTGCACTGCCGTATATATACACCTATTCATATTTCCCGCCGAGAGCTGTGTCTGGCCAGTTGGTTCCAGCCACTCACAGCTCTCTGCAGGAAATATCAATAATAGGTATATATATGGTATATACTCATACTGCAGTGGGACCAGAGAAGAGCGGCCGTATATATTGTGACATTGTGACGCCACGGCCCCACAACGCCCCTCCCACAGGCTTGCATTGAGGGGGGGGGGGAGACTGAAGTCACACGGGGGGCGGGACCATGACGTCACAATGCTCCAACCCTGTGATCTCCAGTAATCAAACCCGGAGCAAACATGCTATGGGGACTGATTGTAACCAGGGTGCTGCGTGCAAGATCACGGGAGTCCCCAGCGGTGGGACCCCCGAGATCAGGCATCTTATCCCCTATCCTTTGGAAAGGGGATAAGATGTCTTAGCTCCGTAGTACCCCTTTAATGCAGGTACTACAGCTCCCAGCATGGAGCACAGTTAAGGACAGATCACAGCAAGTGTCACCTCTGACACCCACTGTGATCGTTCTATCTATTGCAGAGATGCAAGTGCAGGAGAAATCCACTCACATCTATACATTATACAGGACGATCGCAGGGGTGTCGCTAATGAAGAAATTAGTTATTTAGAATCGAGTCGAAGTTCGGATTTGGTCCGAATTGAATTTTTCAGGTAATTCGGAACAAATTCAACTTCATCAGATCCGATTCGCTCATCTCTAATAATAATAATAATAATAATAATAATAATCATGATCATCATTATCTCTACTGCATTAGGATATTCTAATTCAACACATTGCTGTGTTGGGTTAACACTAGTGCTAAGAGAACGCATGGGAACTGAGTTCCTGAACTTTTTCCACAGCAGGAACACTGTTCCCATTAGCAGGACCAGCCCTTGAGTGATAATCTTGGGTGACTTCCCCCAGTTTTTCTTCCCAGTACTTGACCCTTGGTTAACACGTTCAATATAACCATCTGTACAACTATATTATTTTGGCGAAAATAATCAACTGACTCCACTGGGATTATACTAATATATGAATGTCACTATGGAATCCAAATCAACAGGAGGTGAAAGAAATTGTCAGGATTCGGCAGGCTGGAAGTGGATCCTCTGTGTCAGAGAGGGATTGGCGTGGACCGTGTCGGTGGACCGGTTCTAAGTTGCTACTGGTTTTCACCAGAGTCCGCCGCAAAGCGGGATGGTCTTGCAGCGGCGGTAGCAACCAGGTCGTATCCACCGGCAACGGCTCAATCTCTCTGACTGCTGAGATAGGCGCGGTACAAGGGATTAGACAAGAGCAGGGTCGGACGTAGCAGAAGGTCAGGGCAGGCAGCAAGGATCGTAGTCAGGGGCAACGGCAAGAGGTCTGGAACACAGGCTAGGGATACACAAGGAACGCTTTCACTGGCACAATGGCAACAAGATCCGGCAAGGAAGTGCAGGGGAAGTGAGGTAATATAGGGAAGTGCACAGGGGAACTTAAATCGCAAAGAACTGGCGCGCGCGCGCCCTAGAGAGCGGAGCCGCGTACGCCGGGACAGCACAGACGGGGAGCGAGTCTGGTAAGCGGATCGGAATGCGCAACGCGAGCGGGCGCGTCCCGCATCGCAAATCGCATCCCGGCTAGGGACATTATCGCAGCGCACCCGGTCAGCGGGTCTGACCGGGGCGCATCGAACAGGAGAACGCTGTGAGCGCTCCGGGGAGGAGCGGGGACCCGGAGAGCTCGGCGTAACAGTACCCCCCCCCCCCCTTGGGTCACCCCCTCTCTTTAGAACCTGCTAATTTGTAGATAAGATCCTTGTCAAGGTTGTTGTCCTCGGGTTCCCATGACCTCTCCTCCGGGCCGCAATTCTCCCAATCTACAAGAATTTTTTTTTTACCTCTGACCATCTTGGATGCCAGAATTTTTTTAACCAAGATGTCAGAGGACCCGGAGACAGGAGTAGGAGCTACAACCTTAGAAGAGAGGCGGTTAAGGATAAGTGGTTTAAGGAGAGAGACATGAAAAGCATTAGGAATACGGAGAGAAGGAGGAAGATGGAGTTTGTAGGAGACAGGGTTGATTTGGCATTTGATTTTAAAAGGACCAAGATAACGTGGTCCCAGTTTATAACTGGGGACACGGAAGCGGATATACTTGGCGGAGAGCCACACTTTGTCTCCAGGAGAAAAGACAGTAGGAGTTCTTCTTTTTTTGTCGGCATGTTTCTTCATCCGGGATGAGGCCTGTATGACAGATTTTTGAGTCTCTTTCCAGATGCTGGAGAAGTCCCTAGTCACCTCATCAACAGCGGGCAAACCAGAAGACGTGGGAGTGGGGAGGGGGGGAAGAGGGTGACGGCCGTACACCACAAAGAATGGGGATTTAGCGGAAGACTCAGAGACTTTGAAATTGTACGAGAATTCGGCCCATGGTAGGAGATCGGCCCAATCATCCTGGCGGGAGGAAACAAAATGTCGCAAATAGTCACCAAGAACCTGATTAACTCTCTCCACTTGCCCATTGGATTGGGGATGATAGGAAGACGAGAAGTTTAATTTGATTTTGAGCTGATTACAGAGGGCCCTCCAGAATTTCGACACAAATTGAATGCCTCCATCCGAGACGATATGCGTAGGAAGCCCGAGAAGGCGAAAAATGTGCACAAAAAATTGTTTCGCCAACTGTGGCGCAGAAGAAAGACCTGGAAGAGGAATAAAATGTGCCATCTTGGAGAAACGATCAACGACCACCCAAATAACTGTGTTGCCATGGGATAAAGGTAAGTCAGTAATAAAGTCCATAGCAATCTGAGACCATGGTAGCTCAGGAAAAGGCAGAGGATGGAGGAGACCGGCAGGCTTCTGGCGAGGAGTCTTGTCCCGGGCACAGACTGTACAAGCCCGAACAAAATCAGCAACATCTGCTTCCAGGGTAGGCCACCAATAAAAACGAGAGATGAGCTGGACAGATTTTTTGACGCCAGCATGGCCGGCGAGGTGTGAGGAGTGTCCCCACCTGAGAATCCTGAGACGCTGGCGTGGAGGGACGAAGGTCTTCCCTGGAGGAGTTTGTCTGATGGAAGCTGGGGAAGCGGAGATCCGACAGTCAGGAGGAATAATGTGTTACAGGGAGGCTTCCATTTCAGAGGCATCCGAGGAACGAGAGAGAGCGTCAGCCCTAATGTTCTTGTCAGCGGGGCGAAAATTAATCTCAAAGTTAAAACGGGCAAAGAACAACGACCAGCTAGCCTGGCGAGGGTTCAACCGTTGGGCAGACTGAAGATAAGAGAGATTCTTGTGATCAGTGTATATAATAACTGGGTATTTGGACCCCTCCAGCAGGTGCCTCCATTCCTCGAGATCCAGTTTTATGGGCAGTAGTTCTCGATCACCAATGGAGTAGTTTTCTCCGCCGGAGAGAAGGTCCTAGAAAAGAAACCACAAGTAACAGCATGTCCGGAAGAATTTTTCTGTAGGAGTACAGCTCCAGCTCCCACCGAGGAGGCGTCTACCTCCAGAGAGAAGAGTTTAGATGGATCAGGTCTGGAGAGTACGGGAGCAGAAGAAAAGGCAGTTTTGAGACGGTTGAACGTCTCTTCCGCTTGAGGAGGCCCGGACTTAGGGTTGGCGTTTTTCTTGGTTAGGGCCACAATTTTAGTGGAAAAATAGTGGAAAAATGTGGAATAAATTGTCTGTAGTAATTGGCAAACCCCAAGAAACGTTGGATAGCCCGGAGTCCGGAGGAGCGTGGCCAATCCAACACGGCTGATAGTTTGTCCGGGTCCATTGGGAGTCCCTGGCCACAGACTAAATATCCTAGGAAGGGAAGAGATTGGCATTCAAAGAGACATTTCTCCATTTTGGCATATAACTGATTGTCCCGAAGTCTCTGAAGAACCATACGGATATGCCGGCGGTGTTCTTCTAGGTTATAAGAAAAAATCAAAATATCGTCCAGGTAGACCACAACACAGGTATATAATAAATCACAAAAAATTTCATTTACAAAGTCCTGGAAGACGGCAGGGGCGTTGCAAAGCCCAAAGGGCATAACCAGATATTCAAAGTGTCCATCTCTGGTGTTAAACGTGGTCTTCCACTCGTCCCCTTCCCTGATGCGGATGAGATTATATGCACCTCTTAAATCCAATTTGGTAAAGATGTTGGCGCCACGTAGGCGGTCAAAGAGTTCCGAGATAAGAGGCAGGGGATAGCGTTTTTTTATAGTTATTTTATTAAGACCGCGGTAATCAATGCATGGTCGTAAGGAGCCGTCTTTTTTGGAGACAAAGAAGAACCCTGCTCCGGCAGGGGAGGAAGACTTGCGGTTAAATCCCCTTTTTAAATTTTCTTGGATGTACTCCGTCATGGCTTGTGTTTCCGGAGCAGACAGAGGATAGATTCTGCCCCGGGCTGGAGTAGTACCAGGGAGGAGATCAATAGGACAGTCATAAGGCCTGTGAGGAGGCAAAGTCTCTGCTTGTTTTTTGCAAAAAAACATCAGCATAGTCCAGATAGGCCTTGGGGAGACCTGGTATCGGAGGAGCCATAGGGTTTTGACTGGCAGGACTGGGAGCAGACATAAGGCATTTTGTGTGACAAGAAGTACCCCAGTTCTTGATTTCCCCGGTGGTCCAGTCAAGGGTAGGGGAATGGCGTTGCAGCCAAGGTAGTCCAAGAAGAATTTCAGAGGTGCAGTTAGAAAGTACCAGAAATTCAATCTTTTCGTGATGGGGTCCAAATCACATTAAGAGGGGTTCTGTGCGGTAACGCACAGTACAGTCCAATCTTTAACCATTAACAGAGGCGATGTAGAGGGGTCTGGCGAGACTGGTCACTGGGATGTTGAACCTGTTAACGAAAGAGGCCAAAATAAAATTTCCTGCAGATCCGGAATCCAAGAAGGCCACAGCTGAGAAGGAGAAGTTAGAAGAAGAAATCCGCACAGGCACAGTAAGACGTGGAGAAGCAGAGTTCACACCTAGAGCTGTCTCACCTTTGTGCGGAATCGGAGTGCGTCTTTCCTGACGTGGAGGTCGGATAGGACAATCCTTCAAGAAGTGTTCGGTACTGGCACAGTACAGGCATAGGTTCTCAATGCGGCGGCGTGTCCTCTCTTGAGGTGTCAGGCAAGACCGGTCTACTTGCATAGCCTCCACGGCGGAAGGCACAGGAACAGATTGCAGCGGACCAGAGAAGAGAGGAGCCGGGGAGAGAAACCTCCTCTTGCGAACAAAGTCCATATCCTGGCGGAGCTCCTGACGTCTTTTGGAAAAATGCATGTCAATGCGGGTGGCCAGATGAATAAGTTCATGCAAGTTAGCAGGGATTTCTCGTGCGGCCAGCACATCTTTGATGTTACTGCATAGGCCTTTTTTGAAGGTCGCGCAGAGGGCCTCGTTATTCCAGGATAATTCGGAGGCGAGAGTACGGAATTGGATGGCGTACTCGCCTACAGTAGAATTACCCTGGACCAGGTTCAGCAGGGCAGTCTCGGCAGAAGAGGCTCGGGCTGGTTCCTCAAAGACACTTCAAATCTCCGCGAAGAAAGAGTGTACAGAGGCAGTGACAGGATCATTGCGGTCCCAGAGCGGTGTGGCCCATGACAGGGCTTTCCCAGACAGAAGGCTGACCATGAAAGCCACCTTTGACCTTTCAGTTGGAAATTGGTCCAACATCATCTCCAAATGCAGGGAACATTGCGAGAGAAAGCCACGGCAAAGTTTAGAGTCCCCATCAAACTTGTTCGGCAATGATAAATGGAGGCTGGATGCGGCCACTCGCTGCAGAGGAGGTGCAGGAGCTGGCGGAGGAGATGGTTGCTGAAGCTGTGGTAGAAGCTGCTGTAGCATCACAGTCAGTTGAGACAGCTGGTGGCCTTTTTGCGCTATCTGTTGCGACTGCTGGGCGACCACCGTGGTAAGGTCAGCGACAACTGGCAGCGGGACCTCAGCGGGATCCATGGCCGGATCTACTGTCAGGATTCGGCAGGCTGGAAGTGGATCCTCTGTGTCAGAGAGGGATTGGCGTGGACCATGTCGGTGGACCGGTTCTAAGTTGCTACTGGTTTTCACCAGAGCCCGCCGCAAAGCGGGATGGTCTTGCAGTGGCAGTAGCAGCCAGGTCGTATCCACCGGCAACGGCTCAACCTCTCTGACTGCTGAGATAGGCGCGGTACAAGGGATTAGACAAGAGCAGGGTCGGACGTAGCAGAAGGTCAGGGCAGGCAGCAAGGATCGTAGTCAGGGGCAACGGCAAGAGGTCTGGAACACAGGCTAGGGATACACAAGGAACGCTTTCACTGGCACAATGGCAACAAGATCCGGCAAGGTAGTGCAGGGAAAGTGAAGTAATATAGGGAAGTGCACAGGTGAACACACTAATTAAAACCCATGCGCCAATCAGTGGCGCAGCGGCCCTTTAAATCGCAAAGAACCGGCGCGCGCGTGTCCTAGGGAGCGGGGCCGCGCACGCCGGGACAGCACAGACGGGGAGCGAGTCTGGTAAGCGGCTCGGGATGCGCACCCCGAGCGGGCATCCCGGCTAGGGACATTATCGCAGCGCACCCGGTCAGCGGGTCTGACTGGGGCGCTACGAACAGGAGAACGCTGTGAGCGCTCCGGGGAGGAGCGGGGACCCGAAGAGCTTGGCGTAACAAAAATACAATCACAGATCACAAATATACTATATTCCAATTTGCAGCCTCAGGTATGGTAGTTGCATTGTCACTTTTGTATTGTATGTTTTTATCCCAAAACAGTATGAATCCTTGTGACGTCTCTACTTGCTTCCATTACTTGAGTTAGGTAATCCTATAATCGAGTGAAAGAATATAGTAATTTGCATAATTGCTATCACCACCGTAGCCCATATATTTACTGAAAATATGCTGAACTGATAGTCAACACAAACATAAATCTTAAAGTGAGCTCCAAAGAGACTTAAAAGATAAGACTCTAGCTGCCCGCAGTCTCTACTAGAAGGAGCTTAAGAGCTTATTGCATACTGTATTATTAACGATGTCAAAGTATAAGAGTATGCAGTTAGCGTCTAAACTCCCTCTAGGGGCGACTACAGGAAGACAGCATGATGTCTTTAAACTCAATGTCAATGAGCTCCATATGAACACCACAGAGCTACACCAATACATTTAACCCCTTAAGGACCCGGGTTTTTTCCGTTTTTGCATTTTCGTTTTTTCCTCCTTACCTTTTAAAAATAATAACTCAATCTTTCACCTAAAAAATTATTTTTTGCACCACCAATTCTACTTTGTAATGACGTCAGTCATTTTACCCAAAAATCTACGGCGAAACGGAAAAAAAATCAATGTGAGACAAATTTTTTTTTAAAAACGCCATTTTGTAACTTTTGGGGGCTTCCGTTTCTGCACAGTACATTTTTCGGTAAAAATGACACCTTCTTTTTATTCTGTATGTCCATACGGTTAAAGTGATACCCTACTTATGTAGGTTTGATTTTGTCGTACTTTTGGAAAAAATCTAAACTACATGCAAGAAAATTTATACGTTTAAAATTGTCATCTTCTGACCCCTATAACTTTATTTTTCTGCATATGGGGCAGTATGAGGGCTAATTTTTTGCGCCGTGATCTGAAGTTTTTAGCGGTACCATATTTGCATTGATAGGACATTGATAGAACTTTTTATTCATTTTTTCATGATATAAAAAGTGACCAAAAATGCACTATTTTGGACTTTGGAATTTTTTGGCGCGCACGCCATTGACCGTGCGGTTTAATTAATTATATATTTTTATAATTTGGACATTTCCGCACGCGGCCATACCACATATGTTTATTTTTATTTACACATTTATTTATTTTTATTGGAAAAGGGGGGTGATTCAAATTTTTTATAGAGGAGGGGTTAAATGATTTTTACTCACTTTTTTTTCCACTTTTTTTTTGTAGTGTTATAGCTCCCATAGGGACCTATAACACTGCACACACTGATCTTTCACATTGATCACTGGTTTCTCATAACAAACCAGTGATCGATGATTTTGCCGCTTGACTGCTCATGCCTGGATCTCAAGCACTGAGCAGTCATTTGGCGATCGGACAGCGAGGAGGCAGGTATCGACCCTCCAGCTGTCCTGTAAGTTGTTCGGGATGCCGCGATTTCACCGCGGCTATCCCGAACAGCTCCCTGAGCTAACCGGCAGGTTTCACTTTCATTTTAGACGCGGCGTACAACTTTGAACACCACGTCTAAAGGGTTAATAGCGTGCGGCAGCGCGGTCAATGCCGCGCACTATTAGCCACGGGTCCCGGCCTTGTTAGAGGCCGGGCCCGACCCGCTGTGACGCGGGGCCATGCCGTGGCCCCGCGTTATAGATTGGGAGCCGACTCAGGGTGTACAGGTACGCCCTTGGTCCTTAACAGGTTAAAGGTGTACTCCCGTGGAAACTATTTTTAAATCAACTGGTGCCAGATAGTTAAACAGATTTGTAAATCACTTCTATTAAAAAATCTTAATCCTTCCACTACTTTTTAGGGGCTGTATACTAAAGAGAAATCCAAAAAAGAAATGCATTTCCTCTGATGTCATGACCACAGTGCTCTCTGCTAACCTCTGCTGTCCATTTTAGGAATTGTCCAGGACAGGGGAAAATCCCCATAGCAAACATATGGTGCTCTGGACAGTTCCTAAAATGGACAGCAGAGGTGAGCAGGGAGCACTGTGGTCATGACATCAGAGGAAATGCATTTCCTTTTTGGATTTCTCTTTAGTATACAGCCCCTAAAAAATACTGAAAGAACTAAGATTTTTTAATAGAAGTGATTTACAAATCGGTTTAACTTTCTGGCACCAGTTGATTTAAAAAAAAAAATAAAAAAATTTCCACGGGAGTACCCCTGTAAAACGTTTTTCACGCAATTTTTAACCCATTTAAAAGTTTAAAATATATCATAATAAAATATTAATATTTAAATTTGAAAATTTAATTTGATAGGCTTTCTGGTTGTATATAAATTAGGACAAAGAAGCATGGGCAAAACATACGTTGAAGTAAGCAATTTTTTCCATATATATATATATATATATATATATATATATATGCTCAAATTTAAGAAGTTAATTTGTTTTCCCTTAGTCTGTCAGCAGCACAATGATGGGGTGAATCTCCACCCCTTTGAGCTGAAGGACCTAGGAATTTTTAATAGTAAACTCAAAACCCCTGGCCAGCAGGGCACAAAATACCCCTCAGAGAGAGGCACTGTGAGTTATATATAGCAAGAAAAATAATAATATACTTAAAACAGGGTGGGAACCTTGTGCTGCTGACAGACTAAGGGAAAACAAATTAACTTCTTAAATTTTAACTTCCCTGTCGTCTGCTCAGCAGCACAATGATGGGGATTTACATCACATAACAAAGGGTGGGATTACATATTAGCAGAATCAATAACAGATCTGACAAAAGAAAAATTATCAGAAGATACGTTATCTAATTTGTAATGTTTAAAGAAAGTTTAAGGAGTGCTCCAAGAGACACTCTGGCAAATATGTTCTGAAGGTACTGAGCCTTGCTCAGCTCTAGAAGTGGATAAGGCTCTAGTTGAGTGTGCAGTAATCTCAGGAGGCTCTGAATTGGTCACATAGTAAGCATCCTGGATGCAATCACAAATCCAATGTACTATAGTAGGCTTGGAGGATTTCATACCCCTATTTGAGCATTGATACAGGATAAAAAGATTTACATTAAATCTTACATTTAAAGATCAATGTTGAAATTTGCATTAAGCATGCATTTAACTACTGCAAAACATCCAAAAATTGAAGGCCCAAGGCCTGAGGCATCGGGGAGGCAAGTAGTTCTCGAAAGACACAGAATGAGTCAGGAGCAGTCATTTGCAGTACCCAAGAGGGTTTCATAACCATCCCCTTACATTTAAAGATGAATGTTGAAATTTGCATTAAGCATGTATTTAGCTACTGCTAAACATCCAAAAATTGAAGGCCCAAGGCCTTAGGGCAAGTAGTTCCTGAAAGACACAGAATGAGCATGGAGCAGGCATTTGCAGTACCCAAGAGGGTTTCATAACCCCTTACATTTAAAGATTAATGTTGACATTTGCATTAAGCATATATTTAGCTACTGCTAAATATCCAAAAATTAAAGGCCCAAGATCATAAGCATCAGTGAGGCAAGTAGTTCCTGTAAGACACAGGATGAGCCAGGAGCAGGCAATCACAGTACCCAAGAGGGTTTCATAACCAACCCCTTACATTTAAAGATGAATGTTGAAATTTGCATTAAGCATGTATTTAGCTACTGCTAAACATCCAAAAATTAAAGGCCCAAGGCCTTAGGGCAGGGAGGCAAGTAGTTCCTGAAAGACACAGAATGAGTATGGAGCAGGCATTCGCAGTTCCCAAGAGGGTTTCATAACCCCTTACATCTAAAGATCAATGTTGACATTTGCATTAAGCATATATTTAGCTACTGCTAAACATCCAAAAAGTAAAGGCCCAAGGCCAGAAGCATCAGTGAGGCAAGTAGTTCCTGAAAGACACAGGATGAGCCAGGAGAAGACGATCGCAGTACCCAAGAGGGTTTCATAACCCCATACATTTAAAGATCAATGTTGATATTTGCATGAAGCATATATTTAGCTACTGCTAAACATCCAAAAATTAAAGACCCAAGGCCAGAAGCATCAGTGAGGCAAGTAGTTCCTGAATGACACAGGATGAGCCAGGAGCAGGCAATGGCAGTACCAAAGAGGGTTTCATAACCGTAATTGATATCTCAAGAGGGTTTCATAACCAACCATAATTGGGAAATGTTGGTGTAGCAGCATGGTCAATCTACTATGAGGCATCTGGCATTGGTGACTGGAAATCCTGGCTGATCCATCCCTGATTCATCTTGACAAACGTCAGTCTCTCCACATTTTTAGTGGACAGACGAGTTCGCCTTGGGGTGACTATGGCCCCGGCTGCACTAAACACCCTCTCTGATGGCACATTACTGGCCGGGCAGGACAGCTTTTCAAATTTAGCTGCCTAGGAGTCCTGCAGATCTTCAATGGTTGTTGGCACGGTCATGTCAAGGTATGCTACCACCTGCTGGTTCAGGTCCTGCTCCATGTCTACCTACTGCTGATGAGTTGCTTCACTATACTATTAATCAGAATGAACTAAATTTGAAGTTCACTACAGCTATTTCCTATGTTAAAACTCCCTTCTTGGATGTGGTCCTAGAGGGAAAAGGTGAAAAGGTGATAGTCTCCCCATATCGTAAAGAGGTGGCTGGGAATACCATCCTACAGGCAAGTTCTTGTCACCCTCGCCATGTGGTACGTAATATTCCGTATGGCGAATGGGTATGCCTGAGGCGGAATTGTACTGACCAGTCCACTTTTGATGAGGAATCTAACATTTTACATCAGAGGCTAAAAGAGAGAGGGTATGATGAGGGAACTTTACAGGAGGCCCACAGAAAAGCGAAAAATCTGGATAGAGGGAATTTAATTAAAACAAATAATAGGAGACAGTTTTCAGATGACCCCCAGAGAAACAAACAATACTTGCCTAGATTTATTACAGCCTACAGTAAACAATTCTATAAAATAAAGAACATTATGAAAAGATACCTGCCCATACTGGAACAGGACCCGGTCCTTCGTAATTTTGAGGTATGTTCCCTACAGGCTGTGGCGAAGCGAGGGCCATCTTTAGGCTCACAATTGTCCCCCAGCCTGTTTGTGGACCCCGAAAAAACAAAAATAAAATCAAACCTACTTGGTTGAATTTTCCAGGAAGTTGGAAATGTGGACATAAAAAATGCATCACATGTGGCCATATGGAGGTAACCAATACTTTTGTTTCATGTAGCACCAATAGAAGTTACAAAATTAAAACTTATATCAATTGTAATACTACCCATGTAGTCTATATGGCCACATGCGCTGCATGTAATATACAGTACGTAGGCTGTACCGTGAACGCCCTGAGGTGCCGGATTAGGAGACACATTTCAGATGCGAAAGGGACTGGTTTCAATGTGTCTTCTTTGTCCAGGCACTTCAGGGACTTCCACGGAGGGAACACAGATTCTCTGAAAATTATGGGCATAGAAAAAGTATTTAGGCACACCAGAGGAGGTGATCACCGGAGGACCCTGCTAAATAGGGAGTCTTTCTGGATTTTCCATCTGGATACCCGTCAAACGCAGGGCATGAATCTGAGGCAGGATTTGATCCTATCATGCTGAGGTGGCAATAGGTGGCAAAAAATATGCCACATATGGCTCTCTTGCAGATGGGTTTTTCCTCCTTTTTCCTCCTCTGTTTGTTTATCTAATAAATACATTTTTTCCAACCTGCTATTAATTAGTGGAGTATTTGCATGTCTCCGTACGGGCTGAAATATTTGGCTTTGAAAACCAGAATAATGTTCCATAATCTTTTCTATATACTAGCCATAAGCCCGTGCAGATCAGGACAGCATGTGTAAAAGGAGTGTATGAACTCTAGTAGTGATGCTTATTACTATTAATATTATTACTTTTGTTCTCCATTATAGGATTTTGGTTTTATTGTATCTATCTTTTGAAATTATGACTTCCTTGTCTGCCGCTTTTTGTCCATGTTTTTTGTGTTTTTTTGCATTATACAGATGCTTTCTGAGATCCATGCCATGTTTTCCAGTTTGTCCTACATCTAATTGATGAATGGTCATGTGACCATAACGTTTTATATAAATGTATCACCTTTTTATTGAATATGTATGCCATGACTAAGGACCGAGTGTAGGTCCGAAACGCGTCGGCTTATTTGTCTTGTCGGAACTGACCCAATAAAAGAAGAAGCTGTTTTTTACCTGCAAACCTGTGCTGGACCGTTTTCTTACTTTGTGCTTCACTATGCGGGTGAAGAAAGCTAATCATCAGCAACTGTAGACTCAGGCTGCTGCTGATTGAGCCGGTACTGCTCCTGCCACCCCTCCCCTCCCCAGCAGCCATGGCAGTGGAAGGTGAGCACAGAGGGCCCCCCGAGTCAGACCTGCGAGTGGATAGACCATGTGGCCGATAGGCATCAGCCAACTGACAACGTAGAATCTCTCTGTAGTAGGTCAGTTTGTCCTCCCTCTCAGAGGGTGTAAAAAAGGCCCCCATTTTGGGACGGTAGCCATGGTCTAATAAGGTGGAGATCCAGAAGTCATCCCACTGATGAATTTTGACAATTCAGGGGTCACTACGCAAGCAACTGAGCATGCATCGTGCCATTTGTGCCAGTGACTCGGAGGGACTACCTGCCTCCATCTCTACTGCATACTGCCACGGTGTCTGGGTCCTCTGTCTCAACTTCCTCATAACCCTCCAGCTCCTCTGGCTGCTCCTGCTCCTCCTCTCCAAAGACTAGAAACACTGGCCATCTCATCCAACCTAATCTGTGCTCCGCTCTGCCCCTCATCATCCTCCTCCTCCAGTTCAGCCCCCACATGGCTCATGTAGCCTTGAGATGTAGGCGCAATGTCTCCATTGCTATGACCAGCCATGGTTTCAATCATTTGTTGTAGGAAATGTAGGAGTGGAATTACGTCGTTCATGGCGTAATCCAGGCAACTCACAAATAATGTGGCTTCCTCAAAGGGCAGGTGTCACGTTTGAGCTGCCACTGGTTCACATTGAAGTTACACAGGGGAGCAATCCTATCTGCTTGGATAGTCAAGAAATCGGTGATGGCTTTTCTTTGTTCGTATAGTCTGTCCAACATATGGAGGGGGGGATTCCAACGTGTGGCAACGTCACAAATAAGACTATGTTGTGGGATACCGTTCTGATGCTGCAGCTCAAGGAAGGTGTGCTTGGCGGTGTACGAGTGGTTGAAGTGGATGCACAGTTTCCTTGCCATTTTCAGGATGTTTTGCAAATGGAATGAAGACTTGAGGAAGTGCTTGACAACCAGATTCAACACGTGTGCCATCCAGGGCACATGTTTCACACTTCCTTGTCGCAGCGCGGACACGATGTTCTTCCCATTGTCGGTCACCATGGTTCCCATTTCCAGATTTCGTGGAGTAAGTCATACTCGGATTTCTTTACGAATGAACTTTAGCAGTTCCTCCCCTGTGTGACTCCGTTCGCCAAGGCAAACCATGTGAAGAACAGCTTGACTCCGTCGCGCCCTACACACATGGTACGATGAAGGGCCACCGAGATTTGGACGTGCAGTGGAGGCCGAAGACACGATGGAGGATGAGGAGGCGGCGTCACACGCTGTAACAGGACCAACTGCCTGGGAGCGAGAGCGTGGAGGAGAAAGCGGTGTGACCTGTCCAAGTTGCTGTTGTGGCTGCGCAGGAACCACATTTACCCAGTGGGCCGTAAAAGACAAGTATTGTCCCTGTCCGTAGTTACAGCTCCACACGTCGGCACTGCCGTGCACTTTTGAACACACAGACAGGCTCAAGGACTGGCCCACCTTCTCTTGTGCAAACTTATGCAGGCCTGGTACTGCCTTCTTCGCAAAGAAATGACGGCTTGGGACTCTCCACCTCGGCTCGGCACAAGCCATCAATTCTCTGAAAGGTGCTGAGTCCACCACTTGAAAAGGGAGGGACTGCAACACCAGCAACTTGGACAGGAGCACATTCAACTTCTGCGCCGTTGGATGAGTGGGCGCATACTGTTGTCTCTTGGACATGACTTCGCCGCTGGATAGTTGGCGGAATGGCTGACTAAAAGCGGGAGAAGCAGGAGCGACAGAAGGAGGGTTTGACACACAGCTCCCTTCGGCTGAGGTGGTGGAGCCTTGGCTGGATGAAGGATGGAGCGGATGGCCACTGGCTGATGCAGCAGGCTGGACCACTACATCGGAGCCACGGTTCTCCCAGGCCGCTTTATGGTGGCGAAGCATGTGTTGACGCATGGCTGTGGTGCCGACATTGGGACCCTGGCGACGCTTCACCTTCTGCCGACAGATCTTGCATGTGGCTAGGTGAACCTCCTCCTGATGCCTTATGAAAAACTTCCACACCGCCGAGTAGCTGATTTTCCCACCCGCAGTCTGCACTAATTGACTGCTACTGGCACCGTCTCCAGGAACCCCTGTTCCACTACCTCCCGGAAAAGTAGGCTGCCGCAAAGCAGGTGGTCTCCCTCAGGCACGTTTGGCTCCTGAATTTCCACTCCTGCCACCACGCTGACTGCCAACCGTGCTACCGCCTTGCTGCCTCAAGGGAAACCTGCAACTCTCTTCTCCTGATGATGATGAAGCCCCTTCTGCACCCGGCTCCCAATGGCAATCAGCTTCATCATCAACAGTTGTGTGCACGTCACTGATGTCCTCCTCAGGTTCCCCAACAGTGTCAGCTTCAGGACCCAAACACTTGCAACACCGCCTCCCACGTCACTCTCCACATCACTACTTGGCCGCCAAGCGGAGCAAGCGGCGCATGTCTCCTCCCCTTCTTGGCTGTCCAGTAGCTGCTGACTGTCCTCTATTAGATCGTCCTCAGTAAATAGCATAAGATACATCTCTAGGAGAGGGAACAGCATAGGACAAAGGCAATGGGAGGACAGGGACTGTTCCCAGGCCATGCCAACTGAGGGTTGTGTCTGAGGAACCCACCGACTGTTGACTGGGGGTGTCAGATGTCACTTGTGATGATGTGGATGAGCGTGTTAACCAATCGACGACGGCAGATGGGTTGCTGGTGGAGACACGACCGCTGGCTGATAACAGGAGCTCAGGCCTCTCGCTGCGACTCCTGCTGCCACTCGCCCCAAGTCTGCTGCCAACTCTGCCTGAAGTATTTAGGCCTCTGCCCCTCCTCTGTGCACGTCCTGGCACTTCTCTGCCTGACATACTTAGTGCGTTTATGAGGGTATTACAATACGCTACACTACTCTTTCAACAGTATTTGTCTAGAACAGCAGCAGGTGATTACTTACGGCTGTCCTTTCACAGTATGTAGGCCCTTGACAGATTAACAGCTACTAGATGGTACAATACTTGGATGTACATATGCGGTTTGCACTGATGAGGGCAGTAATAAGCATAACTATACGCAGAAAAAACTCTGTATTTTTGTAAAACACCAGCCGGTGAATGCTATTGTTTGAACTTTGACGGTATGGAGCACCTTGACAACTTAACAGGTACTAAATGGTACAATACTTGGATGTACCTATGCGGTATGCACTGATGAGGGCAGTAATATGCGTAACTATACGCAGAAAAATATCTGTATTTTTGTAAAACACCAGCCGGTGGATACTATTGTTTGGACTTTGACGGTTTGGAGCATCTTGACAGATTAACAGGTACTAAATGGTACAATACTTAGATGTACCTATACGGTATGCACTGATGAGGACAGTAATATGCCTAACTATTAGCAGAAAAAAATCTGTATTTTTGTAAAACACCAGTCGGTGGATACTATTGTTTGGACTTTGACGGTATGGAGCACCTTGACAGCTTAACAGGTACTATATGGTACAATACTTGGATGTACCTATGCGGTCTGCACTGATGAGGGCAGTTATATGCCTAACTATACGCAGAAAAAACTCTGTATTTTAGTAAAACACCAGCCAGTGAATACTATTGTTTGGACTTTGACGGTATGGAGCACCTTGACAGCTTAACAGGTACTATATGGTACAATACTTGGATGTACCTATGCGGTCTGCACTGATGAGGGCAGTAATATGCCTAACTATATGCAGAAAAAACTCTGTATTTTAGTAAAACACCAGCCAGTGAATACTATTGTTTGGACTTTGACGGTATGGAGCACCTTGACAGCTTGAAAGGTACTAAATGGTACAATACTTTCATGTACCTATGCGGTATGCACTGATGAGGGCAGTTATATATGCGTACCTATACGCAGAAAAAACTATAAAAAAAAAAACAGCCGGTGAATACTATTGTTTGGACTTGCACAGTATGTAGCCCCTTGACAGATTAACAGGTACAAAATGGTGCAAATGCACTACAGTCCAGTGAACAATCACATATTTCTGAACAGCAGCAGGACCCAACATTGCAGCACCACAAGAAAAAAATAATCCAGGGATTAAATCCTAAATTGCACTCTGTCACACAATTCTGAGCAGCAAAAGATTTTTGGAGCAAAAAAAAAACAAAAAAACTCAATTGACCTAAAAAGTGAGGAGATAAGATGCTTCAGAAAGTTCAGTCAGCTTGGAGATCTGTATGAGGCAGCTGACAGCTATCTGCCCCTCTCTGCTGCAATGCTCAATAACGTGAATAAGAGGTTTAGCTATCAATGATCCATCTCAGTGTTACAGCAAAGTACTCTGCACTCCTGTCTTTCCCTAATGCTGATGTGACTAGCAGTTGCAATGTAACGCTGTGGTATGAGCTGTTCACACACACACAGTCCCATCCTCTCCATCTGAGTGCATAGATGAAATGAAGATAGGCAAGATGGCTGCCGATTATATAGGGTCTGTGACATCACAGGGGTCAGTGAACACTGATAGGCTGCATCTCACATGTGATTCAGGGTCAGCCTGCCTACCTTCATTCCCTCCGCTGTTTCCCGCCCTCCCATAATCCCCTGCCCCATGTACTCACATGTGGATCCGCCATCTTAGGTCTCCAATAGCCTGGAACGCTGTAAAATGGAGTTTAATGAAGCAATTCGCTTGATCGAATCGCGGCGATATTCGTATTCGTTGCAAATCGAATTTTTCAAGAAATTCGTAACGAATTCGGGTTCGTCAACTTCGATTCGCTCATCTCTAATCTCTAATCTCTAATCGCTCATCCACCTTAGGTGGATTGGCCCAAGGTTTGGCCTGAGACTCCTAAAAAGGAAACATCATGTTATATCTTTTAGAAATAACTGGAGCATTCATCTGTCTCTCCCCCTCCGCTGACATTAATGCGGAGAGTAGATCATCCATCCGAAAGGCTCTAAGCACTTTAGATGTGGAGGGAATATCAGGCTTAGGACTTGGCTGGCTCTAATCTAATCAAATCTAATTAGCTTTTGGGATTTTTCCTGAGGAAAATAATATCTGGAAACATCCACCACCTCATCTTCAGAAGAACAGGAACCAGAATCTTTCTCATCACAACTATCCACCTCCATAGGAGTGGGAAGGGATGACAATAGCATGAATGCTTCCTGGGAGTATTAAGAGAATCCTTTAGATCCTTAATTGATCCAGTGACAAAATCCTTAACCCAGACATACATATCCCTAATATTGGGTTCACCCGAGGATGGCAGAGGAGGTGGTGGGCGACATGCTCCACAGGTAGTGAAATCACTATCATCAGGAAAGGGAATATTACACTTCCTACAAGAGAGATGCCAGTTCTTTTCCAAAGATTTGCGTGGAGCTCTGCTGGATTTTCTGGAAGACATCTAACAGAAAAAAAATGTTACTAATAAAAAAATACTTCTTCCTTTTTTTTTTCTTTAGAAGGAAAGAAAAAAAAAGGGGGGGGGGGGACACACCATGAGGCTAAAAGCACAGCTGAAAGCAAGGCAATGCACAGAAAAGGCACATCAAGGCAAAACCCGTAGCTGCAGGCTCAAAGAGACAGACTGAAGGGAAAGCCTGCCTTATATAGGAGGTAAATCCCGCCCCCAGGAGTGGATTTACAACAAAACCAACAAAAAACACCTAAGAAAAAGTATGGTTAGCATACTAATAAATAAGAATCATAAATAGCAAGGAATAAATAGAAAAAATATTACTCTATAAGCACTACTAAAAGGATGCGATCAAATGATCGCTAGCTCCGCCTCCCAAGCAGGGAAGTTAGGGCGAGACATGGGCACGTGCTATACACTGCAGACTGCCAAGTGAAAGTAAGTTTCATACGGAACTTAGACAGCAGAACGCCTCACCATGCGAAGGCTTGAAAATGCTCACGGACGCAGCAACCCCCTGAACATAGATGGACGCAGGGCTTGTGGACTCAAGTTGTGCAGAGTAGGTCCATGTCGCAGGTAACAAAAATAATAACAGAGGAGAAAAAAAGAGAACTCCTCCAGTAACCCAGGTCCTAGTCACAGGACCGAAAAAAACTCACAGTGCCTCTCTCTGAGGGGTGTTTTATGCCCTGCTGGGCAAGTGTTTTGAGTTTACTATTAAAAATTCCTGGGTACTGCAGCTCACAGGGGTGGAGATCATTGTGCTGCTGAGCAGACGACAGGGAAATACTGTATATATCCCTGCGGGAATATACACTACGTACATATGTGGTGGTCCTTTATTGCATTTGAACTCTCAATTTTTACCGGCATTTAACAGATTATATTTTTGGTGGGTTAGAGTTATTCTTTTGCATATCTGGTTTGTATGCATATGCCCATCTCTTTTGTTGGGCTTATATATTTTATATAGTTAGTCCTGTTGTTGTGATGAATAGGTACCCCAGTGTCAACCAGTCAGATACCTATCACCTATAGGTTTTAATTTTGGGATGGCACCATTACTTTTCAACAACAGAGAAATCCAGCAATAAAAAGGTAAATGTAGAATCTCCTGTAAGCCTTTGGCATATAGCATTCAGTAATGGAAAGTATGAATGTCCTGGTAGGACAGATGCAGCTTTATCATTTACTTACCTTCAGTGTTTCATTAGTCCAGTAGCTGAAGCTTGTCTTAACAAAAGGTTGAATGTACTTCTGCAGATTTAACATTACTGAGAATAGGAAATAGAATAAAATAGAGGCAATTTACTTAAATGAAAGACGTCATAAACAAAACCGTGCCTTAGTTACATATTTGTCACAAAAAAATGCCAAATCACCCTTCTCCAGATTTGTCGTAGTTTGTTCAAATTGTGGTCTATCACAATGACAGTGATTATACACTGCTCAAAAAAAATTTAAGAGAACACTTAAACAACACAATGTAACTCCAAGTCAATCACACTTCTGTGAAATCACACTGTCCACTCAGGAAGCAACACTGATTGACAATCAAATTTGCATGCTGTTGTGCAAATGAAACAGACAACAGGTGGAAATTATAGGCAATTAGCAAGACATCCCCAATAAAGGAGTAGTTCTGCAGGTGGTGACCACAGACCACTTGTCAGTTCCTATGCTTCCTGGCTGATGTTTTGGTCACTTTTCAATGCTGGCGGTGCTTTCACTCTAGTGGTAGCATGAGACTGAGTCTACAACCCACACGAGTGGCTCAGGTAGTGTAGCTCATGCAGGATGGCACATCAATGCGAGCTGTGGCAAGAAGGTTTGCTGTGTCTGTCAGAGTAGTGTCCAGAGCATGGAGGTGCTACCAGGAGACAGACCAGTACATCAGGAGACGTGGAGGAGGCTGTAGGAGGGTAACAACACAGCAGCAGGACCGCTACCTCCGCCTTTCTGCAAGGAGTAGCAGGAGGAGCACTGTCAGAGCCCTGCAAAATGACCTCCAGCAGGCCACAAATGTGCATGTGTCCACTCAAACGGTCAGACACAGACTCCATGAGGGTGGTATGAGGGCCCGACATCCACAGGTGGGGGTTGTGCTTACAGCACAACACCGTGACAGAGGACACCAAGATTGGCAAATTCGCCACTGGCACCCTGTGCTCTTCACAGATGAAAGCAGGTTAACACTGAGCACATGTGACAGACGTGACAGAGTCCAGAGATGCCGTTGAGAACGTTTTGCTGCCTGCAATATCCTCCAGCATGACCAGTTTGGCGGTGGGTCAGTAATGGTTTGGGGTGGTATTTCTTTGGGGGAACGCACAGCCCTCCATGTGCTTGCCAGAGGTAGCCTGACTGCCATTAGGTACCGAGATGAGATCCACAGACCCTTTGTGAGACCAAATGCTGGTGTGGTTGGCCCTGGGTTCCTCCTAATGCAAGACAATGCTAGACCTCATTTGGCTGGAAAGTGTCAGCAGTTCCTGCAAGAGGAAGGCATTGATGCTATAGAGTGGCCCGCCCATTCCTCAGACCAAAATCTGATTGAGCACATCTGGGACATCATGTTTCGCTCCATCCACGCTTTTGTCCAGGCATGGGAGGACATCCCTCAGGAGATCATCCACTACCTCATCAGGAGCATATCCAGGCATTGTAGGGAGGTCATACGGGCACGTGGAGGCCACACAGACTAATGAGCCTCATTTTGACTTGTTTAAAGGACATTACATCAAAGTTGGTTTTCCACTTTGATTTTGCACGTGACTCCATATCCAGACCTCCATGGGTTGATAAATTTGATTTTCATTGATAATTTTTGTGTGATTTTGTTGTCAGCAAATTCAACTAAGTAAAGATGAAAGTATTTCATACGATTAGTTAATTCATTCAGAACTAGGATGTGTTATCTTATTGTTCCCTTTATTTTTTTGAGCAGTGTAATAATAAGTATGATTATATCATAACAAACATTGGTTTGTCCATGATGTTATATGCAAATTATCAGCAAATTTTAAATAATAGGATGTAAATTCACGGATGGGAAAACCCTAATAAAAGGTTTTTTGATATAATTGATTCTTCCATATCAGTCAATACATTTTTCAAGCCAAAATTTATAGGAAAATGTACATGTCTAGAAACATTTCATATCTATAGTGACTTGCCTGATAATGATAAAGCCAAGAAAGATATAAAATGCCACTTTTTTTATGTTTCACATTTTACATGGGTCACTTTAAAGCATAGATAACATTGGCAGAGATTCAACAATATGAAAAAAGCGGGAATGATTTGTCCCTAGCAGCCAATCACAGCTCAGCTTTTGCATTACCAGAGATCATTAAAGGGGTACTCTGCCCCTAGACATCTTATAGATGTCTGATTGCGAGGGTCCCACCGCTGGGAACCCCCACAATCTCTTCTGCAGAACCTTGTCTTCTGCTGCACTGAGCAAACTTCACTCCGTGCCAAATAACGGGTGATACAGGGTGGCAGAGTATTGTAACGTCACGGCCTCACCCCCTCGTAATGTCATGGCCCATCCCCTCAATGCAAGTCTCATAGAAGCCATACAGGGGAGAACTTCCTCCCTCACTCTGCTTCACACAGCCCAGAACAGTTCAGTGTGAGATGAGCTATGATTGTCTAAGGCTGCACCCCCCCACCCTCAGCACTCCAGACTGCATTTCCTGATTTTGGACTTCTGCCAGGCCAGCAGGAGTCCAAAGTCTGTGCAAGAGATGGGGGAAATGTGCTCTGGACAAGTAGGGAGACACCTAGTGGCAGCCTTTTTAAACACAAATAAAACATAGATAACTTCATTTTTTTAAACAGAGTACAAAAACAAAGATTTTTTATTTAACATAAGGAGTGCAATAGCAAAAAATTTGTTTTAATAAAAGTGCTTATTTAATCTAGTTTTTAAGGCAGTGGTGCACCATAGGGTCTATTCTATAATAGTGATTTGATAAGCCAAATTACGTTCCCATTTAGAATATGGGGCAAGGTGAAATGCTGAGGGCTATGAGTCCAGCATATGATAGATTGGCTTGAGGCCTAACTTAGATAGTTGAAACATTGTGAATATATCTGCTGAACATAAACATTTTCCAGTTTTAGTAGAATCTAAAAGATGTTGGACTCATAAGAATGCATAGAACTCAAGGTAAATTATAAGTGTTGCATAATTTAGAAAATGAACTCACAACTCCCTTTACATAGAGGTTGTAATCCAAGCCAAGATCACTGTGTGGCCAGATATACATGTTTAAGTTGGGAATGAGGTGAGATAGGATAGTATGATAGCATGTGTCGGAAAACATTGTTATGCATTTTCCTTGTTGGAGTGGAGAGCTCTTCAATCCAGCACTTCAATCCTGCTCTAGTCAATGGGGACATCTGTCAAGGTGCCAGAATATTCCATATAGCGAAATTTTAAATGGTTCTAGGTGAGGGGATCCCTGAAATTAAACCCAAGGCATAGATGGAGTGTCTGCCCAAAAGGCCTTCATTTGTGAGATGAAAGTCACTTTGTAATACGATTGTAGGTCAGAGAGTCCCAGTCATTCTTGATTATTATCTCTGCATATTAAGATGTTTGATATCCTGGGTTTTCTAGAGAGTAGGGATCTGACTTAATGAAAAAATGAATTAGGAAGGTGAAGGGGGCAGGGTGTGAAATAAAGTTTCGGAAGCACTTATATTTTAAAAGAGGCACTTTTGCCTATCCAAGAGACTTCATATCTGCCTATTCTGTCAGTCATTATAGAAGTCTTTAATTAATGGTATATAATCACACTTAAGTAGGCCTTAAATAACTAGGGGTTTCTAGCAATTTTCTGTAATAGGAGGTGGTAAGGCCATCTGGGCCAGGTGATTTGCCCACTGGGATGGCACTAATGAACTTACAAATTTCATCCACAGTAACAGAAGAATTTACCAGTGAAAGTTGAGACTCAGAAAGTCTGAATGTCACCTTCAACTGGTTGTGGTGCATATGTATCTTTAACCCCTTACGGACCAAGGACGTATGAGTACATCCTTGGTCCCGCTCCCGTGATATAACGCGGGGTCCCACGGTGACCCCGCATCATATCATGGCGGGCCCAGTGTCATAGTGAAGGCGGGACCCGCCGCTAATAGCGCGCGGCACTGATCGCGGTGCCGCGCGCTATTAACCCTTTAGCCGCGCGCTCAAAGCTGAGCCACGCGGCTAAAAGTGAAAGTAAAAACTGCCGGTTAGCTCAGTGGGCTGTTCGGGTTAGCCGCTGTGAAATTGCGGCATCCCGAACAGCTTACAGTACAGCCGGAGGGTCCCTACCTACCTCCTCGCTGTCCGATCGCCGAATGACTGCTCAGTGCCTGAGATCCAGGCATGAGCAGTCAGGCGTCAGAATCATCGATCACTGGTTTCCTATGAGAAACCAGTGATCAATGTGAAAGATCAGCGTGTGCAGTGTTATAGGTCCCTATGGGAGCTATAACACTGCAAAAAAAGTGGAAAAAAAAAGTTCATAAAGATCATTTAACCCCTTCCCTAATAAAAGTTTGAATCACCCCCCCCCCTTTTCCCATAAAAAAAAAAAACTGTGTAAATAAAAATA
Organism: Hyla sarda; assembly: GCF_029499605.1. Taxonomy (NCBI): domain Eukaryota; kingdom Metazoa; phylum Chordata; class Amphibia; order Anura; family Hylidae; genus Hyla; species Hyla sarda. The sequence goes on from NC_079189.1 coordinate 205,606,072, forward strand.
CAAATAAACATATATGGTATCACCGCGTGTGGAAATGTCCAAATTATAAAAATATATCGTTAATTAAACCGCACGGTCAATGGCGTGCGCGCAAAAAAATTCCAAAGTCCAAAATAGTGCATTTTTGGTCACTTTTTATTTCATGAAAAAATTAATAAAAAGCGATCAATAAGTCCTATCAATGCAAAAATGGTACCGTTAAAAACTTCAGATCACGGCATAAAAATTGGCCCTCATAGCGCCCCATACGCGGAAAAATAAAAAAGTTATAGGGGTCAGAAGATGACAATTTTAAACGTATTAATTTTCCTGCATGAAGTTATGATTTTTTCCAGAAGTACGACAAAATCAAACCTATATAAGTAGGGTATCATTTTAATTGTATGGACCTACAGAATAAAGATAAGGTGTCATTTTTACTGAAAAATTTACTACGTAGAAACTGAAGCCCCCAAAAGTTTCAATTTTGTCACACAATGATTTTTTTTCCTTTTCACCGTAGATTTTTGGGCAAAATGACTGATGTCATTACAAAGTAGAATTGGTGGCGCAAAAAATAAGCAATCATATTGATTTTTTGGTGCAAAATTGAAAGAGTTATGATTTTTTAAAGGCAAGGAGCAAAAAACGAAAGTGCAAAAACGGAAAAAACTCCGGTCCTTAAGGGGTTAAATTATAGAGGGTTGAATAATATTCCATAAACGTATACACTATCTGTTGGGGATGATAGATTTTGTCATTGGTTGAGTGATTAAGCAAATATAGGATCCAAGATTTAACATGCTTGTCTTTCAATCTAGTACCTAATAGTTTGGCAGCCCTATTGTCATGTGAAAAGTAGTTAGTTTTACGTTTCTGTAGGGATCTAGCCTAGTTTTCTATTAAGCAATCAGGATAAGTCATCATAGATAAGCCACAACTAGGAAGCCAGCTGGGGGGAGGGATTTTGTTTATTTTCGGGTTGTTTCTTGCCTTTTTATAAGCATGTCCCAGGTTCATAAATGACTCACTGATAAATGCCTTGTGGACATTCCACACTGTAGTTGCTAATACATCTGTGGTGGCATAAAGTGAAACATATGTCTCCAGGTCTCTTCTCAGTTCCTTGCCATATTGGGAATGGTGCATGAGAAAGGTGTTGAACACATCTGCCAGAAGGGGTATATTTTGTTTGCTTAGTTGTAAAGTAATGGGGGCATGATCCAACCATTGAAATGCCTCAACTGTAGAGTACTTTAGATCTCCCTGTAATTGTCTATCTACCATGCAGAAGTCTATGCGTGAGTAAGGGTTATATACAGAGGAATGTACATCTATAATCCCTCTCAGAGGTGTGGAGAATTTGCCACAAATCATACATTTCTTCATTGTAGAAAAGCCTGAAAAGAGACACTGGGTTGGATGTTGTAGAAGGTAAAATGTCTAAAGCTGGGTCATTAACTGCGTTAAAATCAATGCACATTAAAAGGCGGCCTACTTATATGGTATCCTCTGGGAACACAGTGCCAAAGGGACAGGGTGTAGATTTATGTGTACCTGCAGTGTGACTGCTGAAAGATCTGTAAACAGAGATACAATATTATATTGGTCTATAAGAGTGTCTCTATTGTGGGTACATGACATCAATGCATCCTTAACATGAAAGTAATGTACTTTTGGCTAGGATATCCCTGGATACATTGTATATTATAGTCTGGCAAGACCACTTTATTAATCTCTTGAATGTAGGTGGTAAGGTCCCTCGGAGAAAAAGTTTTGGGGATCCCCCTAAACTTCACATTATTTCTGCAAGATCTATCTTCAATGTCTGTGACTTTAGACTGTGAATCTTGTCCCCAGAGCATTATGTGCATCTATAAGATGATCATGGGAGCCAGCAAGCTCCGTCATTTTAGTTTCAGTATGGTCTACTTTTTTCTCTTGCTCATTTACTGATGCTCGAATAGGGTGAAGAGATAGAGCACATATGTTATGAATGGAGTTTCTCAGGGCTTGCAACATGGTCTTTATTGTGATCTAAAAAAAGTCCTTATTTGGACTAGAAAGAGCTGCAGAACTAATGTTCTGTGGTATCTCTTTACCAGGGGAGGACATGCTGGACCTCTGTTCCACAGGGTAATCCGAAGCAGGAGAGGTATGAGCTTAAAGTGCATAGACACGTACCTGAAATTCTAGTGCTGACTTGTGCTGGTTGTGGCTCCAGAAAGGATTTCACTAATGCAGGGAATCTCAATGGTGATAAGGAGCTACTTCTGGCCACAGGCACTAAGCTAACCTGCTGCTGGGGGAAGAGGTGGGAGAAGGAGAAAGGAGAATGCTACGGAGTCATCTTGGTGTGTGCGCTTACCAGCAAAACAATAGAAATTGATTGAGTTCTTCAGGTTTCCCTGTGGATTTGCCCCTCTGGGGGGGGGGGGGGGGCAAATGAAAGAAGCCGCTGCGATGAAATGTAGAAAAGTAACAAGGTCGGGGAAAAACCAGGTTGCTACCACAAGAGTGGTCCCAGCTAAGTGGCGACTGGTGACAAGCACCAGGGACACAGGCAGGTGGGGCGGTCTGATGCTATATGAAATAAGCGCAGAAGCAGAGTCTGTAGAGGCAAAACTGACTAGATGTTTTAGCAGAGCTGATGCTGTGGAACAGCAGAGCTATATAGTACAGGTGCAGTTAGATTAAAGGGGTACTCCGGTGGAAAACTTTTATTTTTTAAATCAACAGGTGCCAGAAAGTTAAACAGATTTGTAAATTTGTAAATAAACTTCTATTAAAAAATCTTAATCCTTCCAGTACTTATTAGCTGCTGAATACTACAGAATAAATTATTTTCTTTTTGGAACACAGAGCTCTCTGCTGAATCACGAGCATAATGCTCTCTGTTGACATTTTTTTAAATTTTTTAAATTTTTTATTTTATTAGTTTTCAACAAAACATACATGGAAAATAAAGTGCCATGAATGCAAATAGTAAACTGAGGAAACGAGGAATTTCAATTCTAGAGCCTGTCACAGCAGGCAACTATCATAAACATAGTAATGACTTAGTAACTCGAACCAAGTTTAAATCAAGTATACTATGGTGAAGCGTCAGAAAGGGAAGATGGAAGGGAAGGGAGGAACGGAAATAGAGAGGGATGTTAAAGTGGGAGGCAGAGAAAGAGAGAGAGAGAGAGAAGACGGAGGGGGGGGGGAAGTCAGGTAGGACAGGAGAGGTAGGTTAGGAGTAGGGTGGAATTAAGAAAATAAATATCATGGTAGTTAACAATTTCTCATAAAGGGCAAAGCATTCCTAGTAAATGTATAGCGTAACAAACCGAAGTACAAATGCGGAGTCATTCAATGGGGGGGAGCAAACCAGGAAGTACAGCTAAGCAGAAGAGAGAGTGGAGTTTACCCAAGGGGACCAGGTCTCAGAATATAATGCATATGTGGCAGCCTTACTAGAAAGTTCCTCAAATCTACAGATCTGCCTAACTTTACTTATCCACTCGCTCAGGGCAGGAGGGGATGGTAGCAGCCAATTCAAAGGTATTAGGGATTTGGCAGCCGCCAGGAGATGGGCAACTAATGTACGTTGGCCACGCCTCAGAGAGTAGAAGGGGCGGCCAGGTAAAAATAATTCTGGCAAAAAAGGTAAGTTCACCCCCACCAACCGTGCTATTGTACGAGAAATGTCTCTCCAGTACTGCACAATCAATGGGCATGTCCACCAAATATGTAAATGAGAACCAACAGCTGAACCGCATTGCCAACATAGATTTGAGTCAGATAGATTATGTGTGTGGAGAAAGTCTGGAGTTCTGTACCAGCGTGAGACTAACTTGTACTGCAATTCCTGGAGTCTCACACATCTCGAGGCACCATGACAATTTTTCAAGATAGTAGAGGTCTCATCATGTGTGAAAGTGCGCCCCAATTCTTTTTCCCATGATGCGATGAAACCCGGAGGAGTCACCGCAACATGGGCTGTGCAAAGCTTCATAAGTGTCAATAACCTCCTAGCTTTGGGTGAGAGCGGTTGGAGGGAGACCTCAAAGTCCGTCAGAGATCTCATGGATGGATATTTATTCAAAAATTTAGAGCAGCACTCGTGAAAGTGTTGTAGAAGTAAAAATGTAAGTGGGTAAGTGGGGAACAGTGCTCTTACCTCATCATCTGTCAGCTTTCGACCATCCAGGAGTAGTTCGGAAAGAGGCAGCTTCCTCAAACGGTCCCACATAGGTCGATACGTATCCGAGCCACACCCTACGACCACAGGCAAAAGGTTAGAAGGTAGAAGAGGAGAAACAGGAGGAGACAGAGCGGGAGAAAAAGAGGCCCACGCAGATAGAGCTCCAAGGAAAATTGCGTTTTTGCCTTTTGTTTTGCGCAACGGGCCAGACGGGAACCAAAGATCCCTCTCGTAATCCCCATCATATGCCTCAGCGGAATCTTCGAAAGCTAGTGCAGAGGTAGGGAACGGACAAGCTAAGTCCATCCACCTCTGAAGTTGGATTCTCTTATAAAAAGTCTCTGCGTTCGGGAGGCCCAATCCTCCCTCTTCTTTGGACCTCACCAAGATAGAGTGGGCCAAACGAGGTCTTGTGTGCTTCCAGACGAATGCTGACCACATGGTTTTTATAGTAGCAAAGAAGTGTCTGGGAAGGGAAATCGGGATCATCCGTAATCTATAGAGTAATTTTGGCAGTACGCAACAACTGAGTAGATTCCTTCTACCCACTCAGGATATGAGCGGAATGTCATAATCTGCGAGAAGTCTTTTAAAATCCGACAGATGAGGTTTGAAAATGCAGTCGTACAGCTTGTTTATAGTTGCTGGTATGTGGACTAGATATTTTAGAATAGTCTGTGATCAGGGGAACGGGAACAACTGTTTAAGGGAGGTGAGTCTACATGAAGGGACCATTACATTTAAGAGTTCTGACTTGGAAACATTCACTTTGAAGTTCGACAGGGATCCATATGTGGAAAATAGTTGAACCAATTTGGGTATCCCTCTCTCCGGCTCAGTGAGCAGAAATAAGAGGTCGTCTGCAAAGGCTAGCACCTTTAGTTCTCCTTTGTGGAATTCAACACCACAAATTTCGGTCACCTGTCGCACCTTCTGAAGCAATGCCTCCATAGTCAGCACGAAAAGGGTCGGGGACAGGGGGCAGCCCTGCCTGGTGCCATTTGTGATATTGAAGGGGGGAGATATAGTGTCATTAACAAGCAGTGACACGTACGGGTGGGCATAAAGAGAGAATATCGCAGCCACAAACTTAGGGGGAAGCCAAAATGCAAAAGGGTTGCCTTCATAAAAGACCACGATACCCTATCAAATGCCTTCTCGGCATTGATGCCGAGAAGGACTAGTGGAGTTCGCTTGCTGTGAGCCAGTTGAATTGCAGTCAACAGGCGGTGAGTGTTTGTTTTGCCCTCCCTCCCTGGCACAAATCCAGACTGCTCCAACCCGATAAAGTGGGGCAGTCACTTTTTCATGCGTAGGGAGATTAACTTCGCCCATATTTTAAGGTCAATATTGAGAAGCGATATTGGTCTATAGCTGCCACATTCTTTCAAATCCTTGCCCTCCTTTCCTATTAGTGTGATATGGGCCTCTTGTATCTGCGTGGGCAAATACTCTCCATTAAGGAGGGAAGAGCAGACACTCAATAAGTAGGGTTGTAAGGTGGGATAAAATTTCTTGTAGTACACTAGCAAAAAGCCATCCAGGCCTGGGCTCTTACCAGTGGGAAATGAGTGTACTACGTTATGGATCTCATCAGATGTAATCGGGTCTAATAAGGCTTGATGCATAGCACCATCAAGTTGGGGAAGGTGTAGGTCACTCAAGAAGTCCCTGACCGCCGCTAATTTATGAGCTTCCGATTGGTCTGGGGTCGAGGTTTCAATATTGTAGAGTTTGGAATAAAAGCGTTGGAAAGTGAGGGCTTTGTCAGGGGTCGCTGTGTGTAATGTGCCGCTGTCATCAAGGATTTCAGAGATCAATTGTTTGGCTCTGGCTTTCTTAATCAGAGCAGACATAAGTTTACCCCCCTTGTTACCGTGGGCGTATATTTTATGCCTGTGATGTAGATAGAATTTGTCCGATTTTTCCTGCAAGAACGCGCACAACTGCTCTCTTTTGGCTTTTAAGGAATCTTGCATTTGAGCCGCCTTGGTGCGTTTATGCGTACGCTCCAGCAGGGAAATCTCCGACAAAAGGGAATCCATCTTGGCCTGTCTTTTCTTTTTAATCCTAGACCCCCATGACATAAGGATTCCTCTGACAAAAGCCTTATGGGCTTCCCACACCATAGGTGGCGAGGGGCCAGAGGTAGCATTTAGGTCAAAGTATGACTGCAGATGGGACTGAATATCAGTCACCACCCTCAAGTAATTCAACAAACTCTCATTAAGGCACCATCGTCTGTTGGAGCTAGGACAGGGATTAAGAGAAAGAGAGACAGAAATTAGGGCGTGGTCGGAAAGAGAGATAGAATCAATACCTGTGGACGTGAGGTGCTGCAGGAGCGACGCATGTACCAGGAAGTAGTCCAGTAGTCCAGTAGTCGATGGTAAGACCTGTGGACTGACAAAAAGTGGGTGTAATCCCGGACGGACGGGTTTTTCACCCTCCAGACATCTGTTAAAGATAAGTCAGACAATTTAGAATGCAATTTACCAATGGCTCTCTGCGGAATGGAAGACTTGTTTGAGGAGGTATTTAAATGCACATCAAATGGGACGTTGAGATCTCCCCCCAGGATAATGGGCCCATCAGCGAAACTCCACAGATCATCAAGAGTAGATAAAAGCCATGACATCTGTGCGTGGTTTGGTGCATATAGATTATCAGGTGTAATTTTTCGGTTATAGATTTGAGTTCTAAGAAACAGAGCTCTACCTTCAGAATCTGAGTAGGTCTGCATGATCTTAATAGGAAGATTTTTACTAATAGCAATAGAAACACCTTTAGACGCAGATGTGTCATTACATGAGTGGAACCACTGGTTATACAATTTCTGCGGAAGTCTCGGAATTTTATCAGTCTTAAAATGAGTTTCTTGGAAGAAAATGATTGAGGGCCTGTTATGACAAATAACATCTAGAACATGGTATCGCTTATTGGGGGTATTCAGCCCTCTAACATCAAAAGAAACAAGAGTAACATCCGACATTGTAACGATCAGGTATCCAAATGGAATAACCACTACTGTACCTCTGCACTGGGTGTCTGAAACACAGAAAGGGAAACAGAAAAGGTGGAAAGCCAAGAAGGGGTGAAAGAATAAAATAAGGAGAAAGGGGGAACAGGGAGTAAAATGCGGGGGGGGGGGGGGATAGGGAGGAAGCTGTGAGAAGACAAAGAAAGAAGGAAAATAATAAGCGAGGAAAAGAGTAGAAAAAGTGGGATGCAAGATAAGAGAAAGAAAGCAAGTGGGAGAGATCAGAGAAAGAATCAAAGAGAGGGAGAGGGAACAAAGGGTGTGAGTGGGAAGCAGCAGTTAGAAAGCCCAAGAGGGCCAGGAGAGGAGAAAGGAGCTATAGGTGAGATAGAAGGGCGGTGGATGGGGAATGGGAGGGGTAAGGAGTCAGGTGTGGAAAGGTGTGGAAAGATGTGGAAAGGGAGGGGAACAAGAGATGAGCTAGAGTAGGGAGAGCGGCAAAGTTAGGGAGGTCCTGTAAAAGGAGCTAGTGGGAGTGGGGAGGAAAAGATAGAATCCTAGCCTGTGAACACACAAGAAAGCTAAGAAAATAAAACAATGAGCTGAAGGGGTGTAAAGAGTGGGGAAGGAGAAGTGCCGCAATCTCGAAGAATAGTGCAAGGCAGTTAAAGGTTTCCATTAACCTGTAAACACAATCAACTCACACAAAATATTAAAACATTACTCAGTAAAACACCCAGTATATAGGCAGAGTCAGCAACGGCGGATTGGGGAAAGGAGGAGGGAAGGGGGAGGGGAATAGGGAGGGTGGTGGGGGGTTGAGGGATAGGGGGAGAAGAGATGAGGAGGAGGGGAAAGGGGGGGAGCAAGGGAAGGGGAAGGGATGAGAGGAGGAGGAGGAGGAGGGGAAGGGAAAGGGATGAAGAAACCTGTGAGGCATCACTGATGAACAGCCTATTGGCAAGAAACATCACATAGCATTGGTTGTGGAATATCAAACACATAGGGGTTTACAATGTGTAACTGCTATCAAGAAGGCAGCAGCCAACGTGTGTGAAGTTCCGTTGTGGGTATGAAGTCCATCTGAATGGAGGAATTGAAGGGCATCCATCGTAACATGGAGAAAGAAGAAGGGACAGGGGGGGGGAGATGGATGTAAGACGCTGTCTGTGATCATGGAGGTACGTAGTCGCAAATCAAGCTTTTAGTCCAGGATCTGATAGCAGGGGATGGATAGGGAATGGTAGGGGGGGGTGGGTCGGGGGGGGGGGGGGTCGGTGTGACAGTGTCCACTGGGATATCCATAAAAGGAACCATCAGTGGAGTGTGCTAGGTAATCAGTCCCGGTCACATGAGTAAAACGGCACCTCATCTCCAAATGTCATGAACAATATGTCAGGGATCAACTCGGAGGGGTCTAGAGATTCCGTACAGGAGTCAAGTAACAGGGGGGGTGAAACAAAAAGAAAAAACTCCGGAGATCAGCAAAAACTCACTGTGTGGTGATCAATGTCCTGGTTGGACCAAGGGTAGACATCAGCGTGGCGGTGGAGGGTCTTTGGTCGACGTCTTCTTCAGCTTGGTCTGTCGGCCTCGTGTAATCTGCAACCACTCCTAAAATCGCGGAACCAGAGGCAGCAGAGGCAGGGCCGCCATAGGCATCCAGGTACTTCAACCGATGGGATATCCAGAGCTTTCCACGCCCCAGCAAGGTCCTCAGGTGAGCGAATAATGATGCAACGTCCATTCTTATCAACAGAGATACAGAAAGGGTAAAGCCAGGCATATTGTAGGCCCCGTTCCTGCAGATGCTCCAGCAGTGGTTTCATCACGCGGCTCTTTGCCAGGGTGGACGGGGCGATATCTTGATATAGGGAGATCTCAGTTTCATCATAGTGTATCGGCCTCTTTTCTCTGGCAGCCTGGAGGATTGCAGCTGTATCCACAAAGGAGAGGAGGCCGCAAATCACATCCCTCGGTGGGTCAGACGGCTTGGGCTTCGGTCGCAGGGCTCTGTGTATGCGTTCTATCACAATACGTTTTGCCCTATCAGCACCTTGGAGGCCTGTAAAAATTTCCCCCGTGATTCCAGGCAGAGCATCTGGCGCCCACGTCTCAGGTAGGCCCTTATGTCTGATATTTTTACGCCTAGTGCGGTTTTCCTGATCTTCTATAAGGAGGAAGGCTGTATTGAGTTGTTCGCCCAGCAGCTCCGTCCGCTCAGTATGCGTGGCAGAGTGAGAAGCGAGGTCGGCAATGTTGTTCTCCAGGGCCTCCGTTCTAGTACCTATGGAGTGTACCTCAGCTTTTATATTCGCCAACTCTTGCATTACCGGCTTGGCACAAGGCCTTCTTCAGGAAAGCCTTTATAAACTGTTGTTTAATAGCCGGGGATTGAGCCTAGCCATCCTCACTTCCCTGATCCTCCTCGTCCTTGGTGTCATGCTGTAGTTTCGTCTCAGGCGCCATCTTGAGAGGCCTCGCCGGGGAAGCTGCATCTTTCTTTTTGAAGTAAGTGGCGACTCCAGCCTGACCTTTAGTGGGTTTGGGCGATTCCACCGGGTCCCCTTGGTTGCAGTGGCCCCCTTTCACCATTTTCAGTTAATAGGGAATTGTTATAAAAGCGCTGTGCCCACGTGTAGCCGGAGAGCTGCAGCTCACGCATTCATCTCAGTCCACGGCTAGGCTCCGCCTCCCTCTGCTGACATCTCTGTCCAGTTTAGGAACTGTCCAGAGTAGGAGAAAATCCCCATAGCAAACATATGCTGCTCTGGAAAGTTCTTAAAATGGACAGAGATGTCAGCAGAGAGCATTGTGCTCATGATGTCAGCAGAGAGCACTGTGTTCCAAAAAGAAAAGAATCTCCTCTGTAGTATTCAGCAGCTAATAATTACTCGAAGGATTAAGATTTTTTTCTATAGAAGTCATTTACAAATCTGTTGAACTTTATGGCACCAGTTAATTTAAAAAAAAAAGTTTTCCACCGGAGTACCCCTTTAATAGAGCTTCTAGAAGGCAGAGGTGTGGTCAGGGATCCAAGTCTTTTCCAGGAGAAGCAGGCAGGTACAGAGGGATGAGGCTAGAGACGGCATCAGGAAGAAATCAGGAAACTGGTATAAAGGAACAAAACAAGCTGAAACCTTCGCTATAGTAAACCTACAATATTGCTCAGGTACCACAGGAAGGGAGGCATGCTCTCTTATAGGTGATGCCTGGCAGGGATTAGACGGGGATCCAATAAGGAGCACACACTGGCCCTATAAGTCTCAGCCAGTGCTGGGGTGTGGCTCCTAGAGGCCGGAGGGGAAACTGCAGCACTGGCAAAAGCAGCAGGGGAGAATATAGAGGAGGAAGACCAGGGTGCACAGCAGAGACACGGCACAGAGAATGTCGTCAGTTGCAGGAAAGAAACAGTTTGTCGGTGCTTGCAAATCAACAGCATTTCGGTTGTAATCATATTGACCTACAGAATGAATGGTCATTTTATCATTAAAGAGCACTGCGTAGAAGAAACCTTCCCCACACCCCCACCCAAATGTGCAAAACTGAATTTTTATTCAATTTCATCCCACAAATAATATTTTCTGTTTCACCATAAATATTGTGGTAAAATGATTAGTGTCATTATAAAGGACAATTGGTTCCGCACAAAATAAGCTCTAATGTGGCTCTAGAGATTGAAAATGTGACGAATTATGACTTTAAAAAATTAAAAACACAAAAGTGAAAAATTGCTGCATTCTTAAGGGGTTAATGTCTTACAAAGAATTGCAAGCTGTTTAAGTGCTTATATAGAGAATGTGTTTGTGTATGGAGTTTGCATAGAGAATGGGTTGTATGACATACGTGCCAATTGGAAGCTAAAATTCTGGCACCCCTTAAAATCTGCCCCCGTATTTCTGAATATTGTAAACCTTTTCTTCCTTTTGTAGTGGGTGCAATTTTAGCAGCTATAGATCTAATATACAGTACAATCTAAGAGCCACCTAGGCTTTACAGAACTGCATATACCGTGCTCCCTATCTGTTCTACTCTCTGTGATTCAGTCATAAAGTAAAAATTGAAAATTAAAGTAAGAATTTATTTTGTTTTAAGGACATTTTACCATTGTGTCCTGATACAATTTTCAGCTGGAGATGCGATTTAATAGCATGTTTTCATTCATTCATTTGAAAGCTAATTCAGACAGACGGGAGTGAGCGCTGTGCCCGCAGCAGCTTTGGACATGGCTGGCCTCCTGGAACCAGGTGACAGAGCTGTGTAAGAAGTTCTCACCTTGTCCCGACTGGCCTGCAGCTCCTTACTCTTCTGCTCCTCCTCGTTCCCCCACCACAAGACTCTGCCAGCGTGAAGTGAGGGTGAAAGAGGTCCCTCCCCCCAAGCAGGCTTCAGTGATGTCACGCCTGCTGGGGCATGCCCACATCCTCCTGCCGGCAGCTCACACTATGTAAGCAAGAAGATAGGTAAGAAAAAAGGGCAGGAGGGATGTTAGGTGTAGTTAGGGAACATAGCCTGAGTTAGTTTAGAAAAGTTTATTTAGTAACAGGTACTCTTTAAATAGAACTTTTTCAGTTAGCTACTTTTAGGAAGAAAACTTAAACCAATGTGTTTGGTATGAAACACTACAGCATGAAGACAAAAGGTTCCCTTTTCCCAAAAAAATGGATTATAAATTATGAGTGAATGATATTGCACTACTTTCTGGAACCAATTTAGTATAAATTACATCCAAGGTTATATTCACTCCTTACACAGAAAATTGGTTTATATCATTGATAGACTGAAGGAAATGTTTATACAAATAGTTACTTTAAGCACAAGCTAGATAGCATATGTGCCGATCTTCAAATTCAATTCTGTCTGTCTCTGGGAACAGTCCATTTATTGTCGTCATTAAAGTGAACATTTCCCAGAGAAGTGAACAGGTTCTGTCATAGCCATAATCATACCTGATTGTGGCAATAATGCAGACAGTCAGTTGGCCAGGTGGCTGTGACATTACAGAATGAAATCTCTTTGTAGGATATACAAGTCACTGAGTTTTTCATTGAAACATGGCCTTAGTCTAGGCACACTTTGCAGTGTAAGGCAGGTGATGCATCAATGTTACTAACTATGAAATCTTTAAAAATAAAAAGTACATATCAAGTCACACTGAATGTCAAGCTCAGAGTTAGCAGGCCTTCTTTATTATCTCTAATTCTACAAAGGACTGTATTTTAACTCTGTACACTTTATGGGAAAAATTATGTTTTCTTTTTTTCTGTAGGTCAAAATGATCAAACTGATACCCATGTTTACATGCTTTTTACATGTTTTAAAGGGGAACTCCGGCTCTAATACATCTTAGCCCTATGCAAAGGATAGGGGATAAGATATCTGATCATGGGGGTCCTGCCGCTGGGGACCTCCAAAATCTGTAATTCAGCTCCCACCTTTGTGAGCTCTGAACAGCGCTGGAGGCTCCGAGTGCTCAGCGTGATGACCACGGGGCAGGATTATCGTGACGTCACAGCTCTCCATGTGATGCCCCGCTCCCTCAATGCAAGTCTATGGGAGCAGCATGAGGGCCATGCCAACTGAGGGTTGAGTCTGAGGAACCTACCAACTGTTGACTGGGGGTGTCGGATGTCACTTGGGATGAAGTGAATGACCAAGTGAACCAATCAATCACGGCTGCTGGGTTGCTGGTCGAGACACGAACGCTAGCTGACACCGGGAGCTCAGACCTCTCGTTGCGACTCCTGCTGCCACGTGACCCTACTCTGCTGCGACCTCTGCATGCGCCTGATGTATTTATGCTTCTGCCACTCCTCTGTGCACGGCCTGGCACTTCTCTGCCTGACATACTTGTAGAACAGTGGTGTGCGTATATATTTTACTTTTTATAGAGCACTACACCCCTATGTGGCTGCAACAGAAACTTGTGGAACACACAATGTGTTTGTGTTTATATCCCTGCTTTTACACTAACAGGCCACTATACGCTTGAAACAGAAAACATGTACAACAGCAGAGTGCATACATATTTCACTTTTATTTTAGAGAAATACACCCAAGTATGGTTGCACCAGAAATAAACATAACAATCTAGTGCTTTTACACTTACTGACCCCTATTAGCTTTAACCAAAAAAAAAACGTAGAACTGCGGAGTGCGTATATTTTTCACTTTTTTACAGTAATACACACCAGTACGGTTGAAACAGAAAAAAGCATACTATCTCTTTCTCTTTCTGAACTCTGCCTGTCTGCACTATGGTTGCTTGCAATCTTTGAATGGGGAGTGCTTCCTGTGATCACTGATGATCTCAATTGGCAGACTATGAAATTACTTCTGAACTCCCCCAGCCTGCCTGCCTGCAGTGATGCGGTCTTGAAGTCAATGGATTTCCCCAGTGCTGATCTGTATTGTCAGTAACGCTGATTAGTGACCACACAGTGTCTGCTCTCTCTCGCAAGAACAAATGCAGGCTTGAGGCGAATGGATTAGTCACTAGACAGATCTCTATTGTCAGTCAGTAACAGTCTCTGCTCTCTCAGCAAAATGTTTCTGTAATTGCTGTCAAATACATAGGGCTGTGACATCACAGGGCTGGTTGGCTGCTGATAGGCTGCATGCCACCATGTGTTTCAGGGTGATCCCGCCTATCAGCCTTCCTGCCTTCCCAGAGTTCCTTGCCCCATATCCTCAAATGTGCAGCCGCCATTTTAGCCCCCCCGGCCCACACAAAATGTAGTAAATTAAGCGATTTGTTGTCACAAAGCGCGTAAAAATTCGGATTAATTCCGAATCAAATTTTTCATACTCAGCACAATACCAACCAAACAGCAACAGCCTGATGTTACCAGGGTGGGCGAGGACCATTGTTACTGGCCCTCCCCAGCCTAAATAACGCCAGCCTGTTACCGCCTAGGTCCAGGAGCGCCATTTTTGACGCTCCGGGCCTGTTGGTACCGGCTCTTCCCGGCACCCCTGTGGCGGTGGGTACCGGGGTAATAATTGGGGGTTAGCGCTAGCTGTTTTTGTGGCTAGCACTAAGCCCTGGCCTAGCTTCCACTACTAACCCTGAAATTCAATTAAAAAAAAAAAAAACACAACACATTGGAAAAATTATTTTATTTAAAAAAACACTCCCCCACAGCCCTCGTTAACCATTTTATTAAAGGGAAAAAATAATAATTTGCCGTAATCCATCGAATCCGCAGTAATCCTCTGCATACACGGATCTGAAACGAGAAGAAAAAAAACACAAAAAATTGGTTATGACATTTTTGGCGCTGTCCGCTGGGGAGAGCACCCATGATGCAATGTCTACCCAAACAGGGAGCCACCAATTGGTGCAAAACTACAACTCCCAGCATGCCCAGACAGCCTTTGGCTGTCTGGGCATGCTGGGAGTTGTAGTTTAGCAACAGTTGGAGTCTCCCTGTCTGGGTAGACACTGCCAGAAGGGTCTGTTCACATTATACAAAACGTACAATGTGTACAGAGCTTCAGATAAACTAGCCTTGTTCCCTTCTGTAGCTCCGCCCCCTAATCACGTCATCACTAGGGGGCGGAGCTACACGGACCGGCCCGGGACTCGAGGGAAGTAAGCTGGACTTCGTCTTCTGTATACACTGTATACAGCTATCTATAGATAGCTGTATATATTGTATACTGCCCAAAGGGTTAACCTACACTGTTCAGCAGTGTAAGTTAACTCTTCCCTTGCTGGGCTTGCGCATAGCGCACAGCTCAGCAAGGGGTTAAGTGAGACAGCAATGTGTATACTGTATACACATTGCAGGCTCACTGTAAGTTCTTGCTGGGCAGTAGATTTACGATGTATACCTATGGCTCAGCGTCAGCTGTTCTCCCGGCTCTGTAGCCCTGAGAACAGCTGATCCCGACATTCACATCAGGAAGATCGCAGCGGGTGTCAGGAGAAGTGACATCCCTGGGATCTGTTCCTTACTACAAGTACTACCACTCCCAACATGGAGTACACTCTGCTCCATGCTGGGAGCTGTAGTACCTGCATTAATAGACATATCGCAGCAAGTGTAACTTCTGACACCCGCTGCAATCTGTCTATTAATGCAGATACTACAGCTCCCAGCATGGAGCAGAGTGTACTCCATGTTGGGAGTGGTAGTACTTGTAGTAAAGGAAAGATCACTGCGGGTATCACTCCTGACAGCCGATGCGATCCTCCAGTATAATGTATGGATGCGGCGGCCGTTCTCCTATGGTCCCCTGCACAGCGGTATATATACACATATTCCTATTTCTCACAGAGAGCTGTGATTGGCTGGAACCATCTGGCCAATCACAGCTCTGCAGGAAATATGAATATGTGTATATATACGTGAGTGCAGGGGAGGGGACCATAGAAGAACGGCCGCTGCATCTATATATTATAAAAGAGGATCGCAAAGGACCCCGGCAATCTGTCAATTAGTACAGATAACTACTACTCCCATCATGGAAGAGTGTGTTCCATGCTGGGAGTAGTAGTACTACCTAAAAAATGTTTTATAAAAAAGTGAAAAACGCACACACTACATTTTTACTATTGTCGGCTACATTTTTAGTGCTTTACCCGCTCACATAAATTGATCCCTGTTTAAAAATGAATAAACATTTCATAATAAAAAAGATACATTTCGTTAGATACAGTTTTTTCCATCACTACTGTATCTTTTTCATTATGATTTTTTTATGGTACCCTACGAAATTTTAATAAAAAAGGTATGGCCATAATTTTTTAGGATCGCTAAAGTCCACAAAAAAATAAAAAATTTACTGAATGTACCCGAATACCGAATGTATCCGAAAAAAATCAACCCGAATACCGAATGTATCCGAAAAATCTAACCCGAAAATATTGCCGAACCGAAATTTTTTCCAAAACGAAAAAACGAAACGAAATGAAACGAAAATTTTTCTAGTGCACAAGTCTAGAAAATAGCTCTACTGTAGACATTCTTTGATACATCTGGGCCATAGGGAGGACAGGATGAGGACAGGATTTTGAGATAGCACATACATATAGGATAACTGTCAAATAAGTCTTTAGCTGACAATAGCTGTAGGTATCCCAACTTTACTGTTAACAGGCACATTTAACTAAACTAAGAGAGATAGTAACATTATATGTCCCAGAAAACAAAGGATCAGGTTTGAAGCATTTTTAAATCGAAAAGTATAGTATAAACAGATTGTAATAGTGCACCCTGAGGCATACCTCAACAAACATGAACAACTAAATGTGGAAAAACTCTTCAAAAACTTGAAAATATGTCTTGTGCTTCATATTTTATTGATAATACTTTGTAAGAATGAAGAAGAAATAAGTGTTGAGTTAGTTTTCCCTTCATCTTAAAATCAATAGCTGTCACTGTAGCTAATAACAGCACTTTCTCACCATGCCCTCAAACTTAGCTTTCAGCTTTCTGCAAAGCAGTGATTACCCAACTTTACGGAAAAAATGTAAAAAGAAGTTAAGATCCTATTCTGGAATGTCCTTTCAGTGCTATGGTGACATTCCATGCCCAGCAGTTCACAAAAAGAAGAATAACCCCTTATTACTGCAGCCAATGTTGGCAATCCCCCCCCACAACCTTTTTAATGCTATTAAATTAGCTATATAAACAACTTATCTTCTTATTTTGGAGTACAAATAACTTATTGATTAACATTTACTAACTTTTTTTTAGGCAAATCAAAAAACATTCTTATGTGGGAATAATAGCATTTTTTTATGCTTTACTACTTATTTTTTATGTTATATTCTGACTTTTTTTTGTAGGACAAGCATTTACTTTTATTGGTACCATATTGGGCACCAAAAGTCAATTGGCACTGTTTCTGGTTCAAAAACCATGGAGTTAAAGGACTTATCAAAGATAAGGTGACTTTACTTATTACCTGTCAGCATGTGTTGGTGGTAAATTACCATGTCCTGTGTCCCGCATGACACTGCTGGCTTGTTTGTGTGAACTATTTCCCGTTTTTGTGCCCTTCCTCCAACTATGATCCCCAGGATTCCTTTTTTCTAGGTGGTAGGGGACTTATCTCACTCCCAGACATCAACTACCCCACACATTACAGCACAGCAAGGCTCCCTTCCATGTGTTCTTTTCTTGAAACTAGAATCCCCTGCAGTCCTGTGGAGAATGATTTCCCTCTCACCCAGCAGTTGCTCGACCCATTGAAGCACAGATATGCTCCCTTTCAACACCTGACTAGTAATGCATGTTGCCTCTGGCCACACTGCAACCCCGAAAAGGCCCAAGACAACACTTATTTTGTAGGCTGCTAAAAATGTACATCACTTTATAATTGTGAGACCAGTCATCAAACACAGGAACGGACACTATATTATGAACTACACTAACTTTGCAGCCCTGTATCACAGTCAAATAAATAAAACAGAATACCCCTTTAATAGTTGTGTGAACCATGCACTTACATTCCTTCACTGAACTTTCTTCTAAGCTAGTTTAAAGCCTTTGATCTGGTCATTAATCACTTTAGAAAATCCTGCAGGCTGGAGACCAACGCATCTGATAGATTTCACTCTGAATGGGACAAAGCAGCTAATACTACATGTTAAACCATGTAGGATGCTGCAGAAAAACTGAGCAAATAATGTAATCAAGATTAGAATGTGAGATATCTTAATCTCTTATATAATGCAAAGCAATACTTCTGAAAGACATACTACCACTGATAGGGCCTAATAGTTATAATAAGATGTTGGCCCTAACATCCACCCATTGTTAGGCCACATACAGTAGCAACTGTAGGGGTGTAAGAGGAGCCTCTTGTCTGTAAAACACTTAAAAAGCCAACATCAGCTTTCATCATAGCATCTAAGGTTTTAAATGAAGTTAAGGGGTTTTCACAAGATATAAACTCTTTTCAATGTGTCTATTTAGGGTATATGAACATCAAAGAATTAGATAAACAAATTGAGACCCTCTCTCTATGAACCAGGGTAGACTGATGCACACCATGAGTAGCTCTAAACCTGGGTGTAACCAGTCCCGTTCAAGCATCAGGTTAGCTACTACTTTAAATGTTCACCAATACTTCATGTTATTTGCAAGTAAAAGCTGAAACATGAGGGTAACAACATGAAAAAGATTGGGGGTACTCCGGCGCTAAGACCAAAGGATAGGGGATAAGATGCCTGATCGTGGGGGTCCCGCTGCTGGTGACCCCCGTGATCTTGCATGCAGCACCCTGTTAGAATCAGTCTCCGGAGCACGTACGCTCCGGGTCTGATTACTGGCGATCACGGGGGCCGGAGCATTGTGACGTCATGGCCTTGCCCCATGTGATGACACGCTCCGCCCCCTCAATGCAAGCCTATGTCAGGGGGCGTGTCACAATACTATAAAATCATTGTTAATTCTTGTCAGTAACCTTACAAAAATTGCACTTTTCTTAAAGAAAATCTTAAAGCGGACTTTATTTTTAAATAGAGGAAGAGTTGCATAAAAATAATAAAAATAATAATAATTATTATTAACCCCACCAGAACCAAGGGAGTACAGTTACTCTCTCGCGTCCTGGCACTTATGGACCCTGTACGCTTTTGGCGTTTCCGTCCACCACCGGTAACCGGCGGTGAACGTAATGGGATGCCTGCTGAAATCATTCAGCAGGCATCCCGTGCAAACCCCTAGGGTTGGAAAAAAGGGTGACTGGTGCTGTCTGAGACAGTACCAGTCACCCTTGCCCAGCAGGAGTGAAGTGGCACAGGTGTCACCTCACGATCGTGTGATCGGTCAGCCAAGAACGGCCAACCAATCATGGGACCTGTTCGGTGGCAATCGGCGGCAGGTGAGGTCCCTTACCTGTTCCGACGGGTGGCAGGGGTCCCTGAAGGAGGCGACGAGGGTCCCTGGCAGTGGTGGCATCGATGAGGGTCCCGGGTGGTGATGGCAGCAGCGGAAGCATATAGCAGGAGGTAAGCGCTGTTTGCCTCCTGGTGTTGCTTAGCAACAACTCCCAGCATGCACAGGCAGGGCATGCTGGGAGTTGTAGTTATGCAACAGCTGGTGGCACAACTACAACTTCCAGCATACCCCTTGGCTGTCTGTGCATGCAGGGAGATGTAGTTATGCAACAGCTGGAGGCACATTTTTTCTATGAAAAAGTGTGCCTCCAGCTCTTGCATAACTACAACTCTCAGGATGCCCTTCAGCTGTCAATGTATGCAGAGAGTTGTAGTTTTGCAACAGCTGAAGGCACACTGGTTGTGAAACACTGACAGTTTGTTACCTAATTCCCTAATTTAGGCCTCAAATGCGCATGGCGCTCTCTCACTTCGGAGTCCTGTTGTATTTCATGGCAACAGTTTAGGGCCATATATGGGGTATTTCTGTATTCGGTAGAAATTATGTTACAAATTTTGGGGGGCTTTTTGAACAGATTTTTTTGAACAGTGGTCCGAGAAAATGAAAAATAAATTTTTTCATTTGCACAGCCCACTGTTCCAAAGATCTGTCAAATGCCAGTGGGGTGTAAATGCTCACTGCACCCCTTATTACATTCCGTGAGGGGTTTTAATTTCTGAAATGGGGTCACATGTGAGGGGTTTCACTGTTCTGGCAGCATGGGGACTTTGTAAACGCACATGCCTCCCCCCCTTCCATTCCAACCAAATTCTGTCTCCAAAAGCCCAATGGCACTCCTTCTTTTCTGAGCCCTACAGTGGGCCCGCAGAGCACTTTACATCCACCTATGGGGAATTTTCATACTCAGAAGAAATGGGGTTACAAATTTTGGGGGCTTTTTCTCCTACTACCCCTTGTTAAAATGAAAAATTTGGGGTAACACCAACATTTCAGTAATGAAAAATCTAATTTTTAAATTGCACGTAAAATGTGTCAAACACCTGTGGGGTGTAAAGGCTCAATGTATCCCTTGTTACGTTCCTTGAGGGGTGTAGTTTCCCATGGGGGCTTCCTAAATGCGACATGCCCCCCAAAAAACGATTTCAGCAAAATTCGATCTCCAAAATCCCATTGTCGGAGCCCTCTAGTTCACCCAAAGAGCACTTTACATCCACATGTGAGGTTTTGCCTCACTCGAGAGAAATGGGGTTACAAATTTTAGGGATATTTTCTCCTATTACCCCTTGTGAAAATGAAAAACTTGGGGTAACACCAGCTTTTTAGTGAAAAAAATCTAATTTTTCATTTTCACAGTGTGTCAATCACCTGTGGGGTGTTAAAGCTCCCTATACCCCTTATTACATTTCTTGAGGGGTTTAGTTTCCCAAATAGTGTACTCCTTCCCTTCTGAGCCCTGTAGTGCACTCGCAGAGCAC
This sequence comes from Hyla sarda, assembly GCF_029499605.1. NCBI lineage: Eukaryota > Metazoa > Chordata > Amphibia > Anura > Hylidae > Hyla > Hyla sarda. The sequence goes on from NC_079189.1 coordinate 205,626,550, forward strand.
TTTACATTCATATATGAGGTATTTCCTTACTCGAGAAATATTAGGTTACATTTTCTCCTTTAACCCCTTGTAAAAATGAAAACAAAAATGGGTCTACAAGAACATATTAGTGGCAAAAATTAAGATTTTGAATTTTCTCCTCCACTTTGCTGCTATCCCTGTAAAACTCCTAAAGGATTAACAAACTTTCTGATTGTAATTTTGAATACATTGAGGGGTGCAGTTTTCATAATGGTATCCATTATGGCGTATTTCTAACATAAAGACCCTCAAATTTACTTCAAAGTGGAACTGGTCCCTGAAAAATTCTGATTTTGAAATTTTCATTGAAAATTGCTGCTAAACTTTGAAGCCTGCTGATGTCTTCAAAAAGTAAAAACATGTAAACTTTACGATGCAAACATAAATTAGACATATTGTATATGTGAATCAATATATTATTTATTTGGTATGTCTATTTTCCTTACAAGCAGAGAGCTTCATAGTTAGAAAAATGCAAACTTTTCAAATTTTTCATTACATTTTGGAATTTTTCACCAAGAAATGATGCAAGTATCAATGAAAATCTATGACTAACATAAAGTAGAATATATCACGAAAACAAACGACCTAGGAATCAAATTCATAAGTAAAAGCATCCCAGAGTTTTTAATGCTTAAAGTGACAGTGGTCAGATTTGCAAAAAATGCTCTGGTCCTTAGGGTCAAAATGTGCTTGGTCCTTAAGGGGCTAATAATAATAATAATAATAATAATAATAATAATCACCTACCCAATCCCCTATAGGTGCCATTCTGATGGCACCTGTTCCCCACTGCGCATAGCAACTCATCACTTTGTCTGATGTGCCAAGCCTGCAGGAAATGCCCAACCTGCCAAGTAACTAACTGATTGGGCATTTCCTACACAGTTGACTTATCGGAAGATGTGGTGAGAAGGGATGAGTAGTAGGGACTAGGCCATCAGAATGGCAGCTATAGTGGATCAGATATGTGATCATGCTTTCTTTTTATTTCCATAGCACCCTTACTCTCTTAAAAAACAAAATCCACTCAGGAATAACCCTTTAGGGTGCATTCACACCTGCAGGATCTGCTGCATATTTTGTGCAGCTTATTTTTTTACCCTTTTACTATAATGCGTAGAAAATCACCTGTACAATATATTCAGCAAAAATATGTGGGTGATCCTGTACATGTGAATGTACCCTTACATTTTTTTTTGTATGAAATGTCTCATTTTCTAAGGTCAGAAGAATTAACCATTACATTACAGAAGTAGTTTCATTTTACTGTTTCTCCTTGATCGTTTTGCATTTAGAATAAACTACTATTTAGAAGCAAGTAACAAGAATTCATGAATGAGAAAATGTAATTGATTTATTTGTTGGTTTTAAAAGGAAACAGATGGCAATACTTCTTTGCTGACTATGTTGAAAAAAAATGGTAAAAACAATATCGGTGTTGTGTTCTTTTTAATAGATACATGTTTGTTGAGAAAGTGAGTGTAACACCAACATAGCAGCCTTGAGGAAAACAGAATCATAATATGCTTTTTATTATACAGTATACTGGAAGAAAAAATATGAAGTATCCAAATTACATGCTCTGATATTGAAATGCTAAATATATTCATTAAAAGCTATGAATTGAAGCCATACAATTCTCTGGTTTTAGACGGTATTTGCTAATACAATGGAATTTTGAAAATTTACGTTGTGATTTAACCCCTTAAGGACTCTTAACCCCTTAGGGAAATTTTTCGGTACAAACGACACCTTATCTTTATTTTGTTGGTCCATACAGTTAAAATGATACCCTACTTATATAGGTTTGATTTTTTCATACTTCTAAAAAAATCTTAACTACATGCAGGAAAATGTATACGTTTAAAATTGTCATCTTCTGACCCCTGTAACTTTTTTGTTTTAAACGTATGGCCCGATATGAGGGCTCATTCTTTTGCGCCGTGATCTGAAGTTTTTATTGGTACCATTTTTGTATTGATCTGACTTTTTTATTTCTTTTTTATTCCTTTTTTCATTATATAAAAAGTGACAAAAAGACGATACTTTGGAATTTTTTTGCGCATACAGCATTGACTGTGTGGATTAATTAATGACATATTTTTATAGTTCATACATTTCCGCATGCCGCAATACCACATATGTTTATTTTTATTAACACAGTTTTTTTAAATGGGTAAAGGGGATGGCTCTTACTTTTATTAGGGAAGGGGTTAAATGATCTTTATTAACTTTTTTTCACACTTTAATTTTTCAGTGTTATAGCTCCCCTAGTGGCTATTTCACTGCACATAACGATCTCATGCACAGATCATTGACATGCATCAACACGACAAAGATCAGTGTTATCGGCGGTCGATTGCCCAAGCCTGGATTTCAGGCTTGGAGCAATCAAATGCTGATTGGACGCGGCGGAGGCAGGTAAGGCATGCCTCCACTCGCGTTCTAGCTGATCGGTACATCGGGGTTTCACCGCGATGGTACCGATCAGCCCGACTGAGCTGCCGGGAAGCTTTCACTTTCATTTTGGTTGCGGCAATCAACTTTGAACACCGCGTCTAAAGGGTTAATAGTGTGCGGCACAACGATCGGTTCCTCGCGCTATTAGCCCATTGTCCCAGCTTTCATTAGTTGCTGGGATCAACCCCACATTATATACAGGGACCGGTATATTAAAAAATCGGAATAATAAAGCAAAATAATACCTTTTAAAACACATCCCAGACCCTACTTGGCACCAAGAACCCTGCCTTTTACAGTCATGGCCGTAAATGTTGGCACCCCTGAAATTTTTCAAGAAAAGGAAATATTTTTCACAGAAAAGGAATGCAGTAACACGTTTTGCTATATACATGTTTATTCCCTCTGCATGTATTGGAACTAAACCAAAAAAGGGTGGAAAAAAAGCAAATTATACATAATGCTACATCAAACTCCAAAAATGGTCTGGACAAAATTATTGCCACCCTTAACTTAAAATTTGGTTGCACACCCTTTGGAAAAAAATAACTGAAATCAGTCACTTCCTATAACCAACAATAAGCTTCTTACACCTCTCAGCTGGAATGTTGGACAGCTCTTCCTTTGCAAACTGCTCCAGGGCTCTCTTATTGGTAGGGTGCCTTTTCCCAACAGCAATTTTAAGATCTCTCCACAGGTGTTAAATGGGATTAGGGATCTGGACTCATTGCTGGCCACTCAGAACTCTCCAGCACTTTGTTGCCATCCATTTCTGGGTGCTTTTTGACATATGTTTGGGATCATTGTCCAGCTGGAAGACCCAAGATCTTAGACGCAAACCCAGCTTTCTTACACTGGGCTGTACAATGCGACCCAAAATCCGTTGGTAATCCTCGAATTTCATGATGCCTTGCACACATTCAAGGCACCGAGTGCCAGAGGCAGCAAAACAACCCCAAAACATCATTGAACTTCCACCATATTTCACTGTAGGAACTATGTTCTTTTCTTTGTAGGCCTCATTCCATTTTCGGTAAACAGTAGAATGATGTGCTTTACCAAAAAGCTCTATCTTGGTCTCATCTGACCACAAGACGTTTTCCCAGAAGGATTTAGGCTTACTCAAGTTCATTTTGGCAAAATGTAGTCTTACTTTTATATGTCTCTGTGTCAGCAGTGGGGTCCTCCTGGGTATCCAGCCATAGCGTTTCATTTCATTTAAATGTTGTCGGATAGTTCCCACTGACACTGATGCTCCCTGAGCCTGCAGGACAGCTTTAATATCTTTGGAACTTGTTTGGGGCTGCTTATCCACCATCTGGACTATCCTGCGTTGACACCTTTCATCAATTTTTCTCTTCTGTCCACGCCCAGGGAGATTAGCTACAGTGCCATAGGTTGCAAACTTCTTGATAATGTTGCTCACTGTGGACAAAGGCAAATCTAAATCTCTGGAGATGGACTTGTAACCTTAAGATTGTTTTTCCACAGTTCTGGTTCTCAAGTCCTCAGACAATTCTCTTCTCCTCTTTTTGTTGTCAATGCTTAGTGTGGCATACACAGACACAAAATGCAAAGACTAAGTGAACTCCTCTCCTTTTTATCTGCTTTCAGGTGTGAATTTTATATTGCCCACACCTGTTACTTGCCCCAGGTGAGTTTAAAGCAGCATCACATGCTTGAAACAATCTTATTTTTCCACAAGGGTGCCAATAATTTTGTCCAGCCAGTTTTTGGAGTTTGGTGTGACATTATGTCCAATTTGCTTTTTTCCCCTCCCTTTTTTAGTTTAGTTCCAATACAAACAAAGGGAATAAACATGTGTATAGCAAAACATGTGTTACTGCAATCCTTTTCTGTGAGAAATACTTCATTTTCTAGAAAAATTTCAGGGGTGCCAACATTTACAGCCATGACTGTATAACACAGCAGCAATACCATAAATGTTTCTCAGTGTCTCCTCTCCTGGTAAGCAGCCCAGGAGACTATGTTCACACTTGCGAATGTCTGCACAGAAAATCTAAGTAGGGACATACTGGAGACTGCGGATACTGAAATTCGAATTTCCGTGCCAGAAATATCTGGTGCGGAAATTCTGCCATGTGCACAGCGTAGCAGAATCCTGTTGAATTCAATAGGACATTGCTACTTCAGAATCTATCTCTTCAGTATATTTGGATTATTACAGGTGAACCAGTTGTCAGTTTCGCTGAGCAGGGCGGGGTGTGACAACCACAGCTGCCTGAAGCCTAAAACAGCCAGCGTTCTGACCATAAATGCTAGCCTGGAAATCGCTATGCTTTGGATTGGGGATAAGATGTCTAGGGGCAGAGTACACCTTTAAGCCTTTAAGGCATTTGCTAGATTAATTTAGAGGAAATCTGAAGCTTTTTTGGATACATACTATATGACAGACATAATAATTTTGGCAATTCCAAAATATGTCAAGTATTTTCCCTTCATTGAATTTCCCCAGTTCCTTTTTACATGTGATATCAAGATTTTTGCTAAAACCAACTTTACATCCGTTATACTGTATGTACACAACCCCTCTTTTCAGTCAAAGCCACACAGCAAAGTCAGAGAAGAGGAAGGCTAGCAAACTTTGCCTGGAAATGGCCCAGGAAGAAAAAGGGTTGAGTTTGAAGGTGTGTCTGGATGGTAAACAAGAAAACTAAGAGATGTCCATGCTTGTTGGTTGAACAATCATGGTGGTCTGTCTAAGCCATCCAGAACCTGTCTGCTATGTGAGCACGTCCTCCTATAACCACTGCTTCAAATGTCTCCTAACAAAACAATTCAGCTTGGCAAGTAATTCATTGGATTTACCATTCTGTTTCTCTCAGTGCAGTGATGTTTCCCCTCCAAAAATATGTCAATTGGGAAAAATGTCTTAAAGTGTTTCTATAGAGGCATGTCTAGCAGATAACAATCTCTCACCAAGAAGCACACAACCCATAACTAATCTTTGAGAGACTTTTTATAGGGCAGCACTTTTATGCCCTCTTGTGGCAAGACCACAGTGTCTAAACATTTACATATCTGTTTGATACAACTGCATGCCGCGTTTTGCAAAAATCCGGTATTTTATTTATTTTGTCAGTGAGTGTATTGTTACTTTTTATACTAATACTTATATAATAATTATCATCATTGCCTTAGCAAATATTAGGCTGTAAAGGTAATAATTGTGCTTTGTCAATTTTAAAAACTGCAGCAAAAATTGTTACGCACTGCAACATAGATAAATATGTAAGTGCTGTATATGAAATCGCTACCAATAATAATACTTTGTTATATTATGGCTAAGCACAGACCGATATTGATACATTTTTGCACATGACAAACTCCCTGCGAGTAACTAATGCTTTTAATTACTACGGTTATATAAACTACAGTAACATGGAAAAATCAATTATATGAAGTTAAATGGCCAATCTGGTAATAATCTCATAGGTCTAATGATCTATAGCTGTAATTATAACTTTAACATGGTGCTAAAGTGTAAGTAAGTAAAGCAAATTGTATAGAAGCAAGTAATGGCTACACAATTCTTGCCTCACCTAAAAGGCCAGTGATGGGGATTTACTGTCATATTGATTTTACATGATGATTTCCAATGTCTTGAATGACATTACAAATCATTTGCAAAGTTTCTCAATAATTGGGTACTGTATTTAAGATGAACTAAAGTCTATCATATGATTTATTATTCATTTTGTTAAAACAAAGCTAACAGAAATATTGTATTATATTATGTACAATATATAAATAGGAAATGGTACATATGCAGTTTTTTATCTGATATGGCGGGATATTTTAATCCCTGCAATATTTCTCAGCCCTGCATGTGAATGCATTTCTCATGTATCACTGGTGTAGGTACTCTTGGTTTTTTTTTTGTTTTGTTTTTGCTGCTTTGTTTGAGTGAAACATTGACAACTAAACTATTGGGCCTGCCCAGCTGTACTGGTTCTAGGTTGGTAACCCTGTCTGTATCTCCACTTATTGTGGAAATCCTGCTGACTAAACCAATTGTGATTTTAAGGATTAGAGTAAAACAAACGTGCCCCTCCCCTGGCCATGTGCTTTCTTTCTTAGAGTCCCCAAAATGGCCACTGACCATCTGAAACTGAATCAGGAAGCACAGGCAAAATTTATAGCGCCAAAATCTGTTTGTAAACACCCAGAAACACTGATTAAGTTTTGTACAACTATGAAATAATTGTACCAGGCATTTTGGCAGAAATGTCTTGTACCAGCAGCGTATCCCCACCAAATTAACAATCACTCGGTAACCAAAGTTAATAACATTTAATAAAACATGAATTAGCTAAACCACAATAAAACATACATACTAGCATTAATACAATAGTACATACTCTATGTTTAGCAAACTAGCATGGATCTACCTGAGTGATATATAAATATTTAGTGGACAAATGATACAGCAATATACTTATCCATCCCAGGCTATGGTGAGGAGGAGCAGAAGATGCTCCCTCTTGCAAGAAGTTCCAAAGAGACCAAAAAAAGCCCTTTACCAGACTATTATCCCCTAATGTCCTGTCTAGGGTTTAGACTCCTCCTACTTTCCTCACATAAAGCAGGCAAACAGGTTTCTTTGGCCATACCGACTGTAGCTGTGCTTGAAACTAAGCTTTAGACTGCGGGGGCAGGGAAATGTATACTAAATGGTTATTAGGGTGTAAAAACTAAACTTTTTATGTCCTTAACACCAGTGCTATGGAGTTATGGACATAAAACTTTATCCTCGGTGTAACATAAGCTCTTGGCTGCCACCAACGTGCAAAGCATCCCACTACTTACCTCACTCAATTCCTGCCATCTACTGCCTATACAACCGTGCCCCACCTGTTCTCTGGTGTCGGAGCAACATAATTGTTTCTACTGCAAAGGTTCTTGTCTGCTGAGTTTCTGTTTTCATGACCTATTCTGCTACCTGAATCTGCCTCTGTCTGATCCTGCTTGTACCTTCCTGATTCTGTCCATCACCTTAACAATAGACCAAGCCTGTGCATAATAAGCTAGCTGAACACCACATGGCTGCTTCTAAGCTACTCAGCTCTGCTACTAACACCAAGTTATCTCTGCTATATTGTAGTCTTATTGCTGCACTATACTATCTACAGTGTCAGCCTGCCCCTCTTGCTTGTATCCCCAGTGCTCCAGGGCATTCTGGCCTGCCTTTGGAGATTAAGTCATTTTTTTATATCCAGGAGTGGGATAAAGGTTGAAAACCAGGGAAATACTTAGGCTTGGCTACATATTTTGCCCAAAGCCAACTGGGATTTTGGGCTTTACACTGGATCATTTTCCTGAGAGTCCTAATTTCCAGCTATAAAATAGAATAAAATGTGAGAGGGTTCCCCTTCCCTCAAGAAACCATAGAGTGATTATTCCTGCTGGGCACAGTTATAGATTGTGGGTAGTAATTGTTACTTGTGACAGACTGTGTGGTGTATTAGACTTAAATGCATCAGACTTAAATGTACGTCCTGGTGAGCTGGTACTTAAAGCACCAGGATGTACATTTACATCCTATGCATAACCGCGAGCATCGGAGCGATGCTAGGATCATGTGCGGCAGGTCCCAGCTGCTGATAGCAGCCAAGGACCCGCCGGTAATGGCAGACGTCCGCGATCGCCGTAATCAATACATGATTGCGGTCACTAAAATGGATGATAGTATCGCCCGCAGCACTGCCGCAGCGATCAGATAATCCAGAATGGCAGACGGAGGTCCCCTCACCTGCCACCGCTGCCTTCCACGGGTCTTCTGCTCTGGTCATTTTCCCTATTTCACCCCCAAAAAGTGTAAAAAAAAGTATTTTATATACACATTTGGTATGGCCACGTGTGTAAATATCCGAACTATTAAAATTAAATGTTAATGATACCGTACGGTGAACGGCGTGAACGTAAAAAAAAAAAAAAAAAAAAAAAAGGCCAAAATAGCTGCTTTTTTACAACATTTTATTCCCAATTTTTTTTTTTATAAAAAATTTATTGAAAGTTTTATATGAGCAAATATGGTATCAATAAAAAGTAGAGATCACAGCGCAAAAAATGAGCCCTCATACTGCCGCTTATACGGAAAAATGAAAAAGTTATAGGTCTTCAAAATAGGGGGATTTTAAATGTACTAATTTGGTTAAAATGTTTGCAATTTTTTTAAAGCTCAGCAGTCATAGAAAATTATGTTATTATAGGTATCATTTTAATCCTTGTTGACCCAAAGAATAAAGAACACATGTTATTTTTACCTTAAATTGTACGGCGTGAAAACTAAACCTTCCAAAATTTGCTAAATTGTGGTTTTCTTTTTAATTTCCCCACACAAATAGTATTTTTTTTGGTTGCGCCACACATTTTATAGTAAAGTGAGTGATGACATTACAACGGACAACTGGTCGTGCAAAAAACAAGCCCTCATACTAGTCTGTGGATGAAAATATAAAAGAGTTGTGATTTTTTGAAGGTGAAGAGGAAAAAAAGAAAACTTTAAAATAAAATTGTCCTTAAAGGGGTACTTCCATGGAAAACTTTTTTGTTTTTTTTAAATCAACTAGTGCCAGAAAATTACAACAGGTTTGTAAATTACTTCTATTAAAAAATCTTAATCCTTACAGTACTTTTTAGGGGCTATATACTACAAAGGAAATGCTTATCTTTTTAGATTTCTCTGATGTCATGACCACAGTGCTCTCTGCTGACCTCTGCTGTCCATTTTAGGAACTGTCCAGAGCAGCATATTTTTTCTCCTGCCCTGGACAATTCCTAAAATGGACAGCAGAGGTCTGCAGAGAGCACTGTGGTCATGACATCAGATAAATCTAAAAATATAAGCATTTCCTCTGTAGTGTACAGCCCTTAAAAAGTACTGAAAGGATTAAGATGTTTTTAATAGAAGTAATTTACAAATCTGTTTAACTTTCTGGCACCAGTTGATTTAAAAAAATAAATAAAAAAGTTTTCCACGGGAGTACCCCTTTAAGTGGTTAAGGTGGTTTCAAGAATCATGGAAAACCAGCAACATGGGAACTGTGCACTGTTAACTGCTGGGTCTAGAGCTTGTTTTGCCCATATCCTCTGTCTTGCATACTCTGAGCCCCTACATTGGCTGTGTTGTCAATTAGGCCATCATTGCTGGAACCTTCTAATTCAGAGAAATACTAAGCTGAAGGGAAGCCTGTGGAAGAGGGTGAACCATTATCCTCTTCTCAGATCATGATGTTAAAGGTTTGTTGAGAGATACGTTTTTGAAAAAATATAAGTTGAAAGATAAGTTGATGTAAAAACTATAGAGTATAGAATAGTATATTTGTTTGTATTGTGATGACCAATAAGCACCTTGGCTTTATTCCAGAGAAGTAAAACAAATTTTTGGTTTCTGCAACTGAATTTGGTCTTTAGCACGATATTAAAGGGGAAGAGCCTTTAAAATTGTATACATATTGTAATTCAAGGTCACAAAGTGCAGTCATGATACACAAAATTAGTTAATACTGAAGTGCTTAAATATTTTAAACACATCATTACTAATTTTGTGATTCTGAAAAATATTTCTATTTATTTCCTCCCACATTCTTCCACATTAAAGGTCTCATGTTATCCTTAAAGGGAAACTGACACACTGTTCACCCACACTAAACCCAATACACTGGGTTATTGTGGGGGTGTTCAGCAATAAAGCAAGGGGTCACTTATGTTAATCGGTCCCTTTCTGGTATCCTCATTGCTACAGGGCTGCTGTGAGCAATAAAGGCTGAGAGTCAGATTGCCAAGCTCCCCTGCCTCCTCTATACACAGTGCTATGCCAGCCCTTGATATGAATTTTCTAATTTCTTCACTCTCATGTCCTTGTGATATGAGAATCTACACGGTAGCAGTGCAGGTTTTCAGGTCACAAGGATGTGAGAGTGAAGAAATAAGAATATTTATCAGATGGGTAGGAACAGAGCTGAATATAGCGGTGCAGGGGAGCTTGGTGAGCCGACTCTCCGCCTCCATTGTGCACACCGCAGTATCAGTGTTATATTACATAAAAGTGACCCCTCATTTTATTGCTGTTCACTCGCATTAAACCCAGTGTATTGAGTTAACAGCTTGTCCATTTCCCTTTAACTCTCTCTACACTTAGTGAAACTTCTAGCAATCTCATTGCATCTCCCTTCTGGGAGGAAGCCCCTGCATGGGATTATCTGGCCTCCTTCCACAGCTGCCTAATAGATGGGAATTATGACTTCATTGGGGTGGGGGTCTGCATCACATCTGCAACATACTGGCGCACTTCAACAGCAAGATCACAGTGCAATATTTTCAATTTAGGTAACTAGTAACATATGTAAAAATCATTTTTCCATATCAAAAATGTCCATAGCCCTTAAAGTGCATTTGTATGAATCAAGTAATGTATGGATAAGCAAAACATTCAGTATAGTGCAGTCTCTTACCCATTTTAGTAGGGGACCTGAACATCTTCTGATCACTCATATAACACACTGTAATACTTCTGTACTACCACTGTAATCTGCTGAATTCTATTAGTTTGTGCCTCTGGTTGGGCCTTATGGCTGTATAACAATGGAAAACCTGGGGGGATCAATAAGCCATCGGCTTCAATGACATCATTTTATCACTCCACTTGTGGGTGACAGAGGGTTTAAATGTCTAGGACTAAATTTATATGGAATGCTATTGCAGAAAAGTATCAGCTGTAACACAGCTCAACTCCTAGCCTTACTTCTTTGTGCCAGCACCATAAGGCCAAGTTCACATGTCAGAATTTTCGTGCCGGATTCCGCATTGAAATTTGATACAGAGATTTTGCTGCAGCAGAGTCTCAATGAATTCAACAGGATTCTTCTGTTCATTCTTTCTACAGACTCCGCACAGAATGCATAGCCATGTATGAGATGGTGCATCCCTGTGCGGTCCTAGCACCAGCATATTTACACCAGTGTCTGCAGTTTGCAAAATGTTGCATGGAGATTCTCCGTGTGGATATTCTGCCATGTGAACATTGCCTAAATGTACAACAGAAGGCACCAAGAGGTAAAAAGAGTAATAACAGAATCTAAAATAAGTCGGATATATTTAGATAATGTTGTCTACATTTTTGATGAGCTGGTGAATTTAAACATGTCACAGCTCATAAAAAAGTTCTGTTTAATATCACATTGTTTACAGTCTGATTTATTTTTATTTTCTAAACATGATACAGATGCTGTGTATATATTATAGATTTAAACCCTTTCTACAATTTTTCAAAACTAAGAGATATAACAACTCAGGTAAAGAAACAATTTAATCAAATGTGTTATGAGTGCAGTGAAGTGTGTGACCATCGTAATTGTTCTATAAAATAGGAATAAGTTCAGGCTGAGAAAAAAAAAATGTCTTCTGAATCAAAATATATCTACAGTAATGTGTGATGCATCAACTATTACAGCAAATTGACTAAGTGTATAAATCTTTTCATACAAAACCATTGCTAGCTAAAGCTATTAATTCCAATAGGTACAATATACAAGAAAACATAAGTTCATAGAAAATATATAATGGCGAGAATAACACAGTCTAAATTACTTTTCTCGATGGACCCATTAACAGAATTATTCTGTATTTCTTGGTAGCTATTTGAAAATAGATCACTCATAGCTGTTATAGCTCTATAAATGGAAACCATCATACTAATGTGAACAGAGCCTTAGTTAGTATTCCTTTTTTTTAACAAAAAAACACCTTACAAAAAGTGTAAAATTGCACTGCTACTTGCCTTAATTTGAAGTTCCAATTTTGTATCAGTGATTTATACCATAAAATTCTGTTATTAATATTCAGATGTACACAAGGTACATAACCTGATGAAATTAGTTTCTATAGAGTCAACTGTCAAATGTACGATCAGATTCAATGGTCACTTCAGATTGTACAGGTGCAGGAATTCCTGTTACAAGTGTAAGTGGGAGAACTTGCACAATTCGTCGCTGACTAACTACTTTTTTGCCCCACTGAATATATCAGGAAATACTCCAGACAGATTATTCTGATATAAGGATAAAATTCCAAAAGAGCTTTAATACAAAACTGCTGAGAACTTTTAATGTCCAAGGATGACATTTATTTGAACTACAGTAATTGATAACAGATCTCAAGAGCAAATGTACCATAATGTATCTCAAATTATATTTACTCTATGTATAAACATTAGGTTCTCAAATATATTTTTTGTATTGCCATGTACTGGCCTATAAGTCATAGCCTGTTCTACAACAAAAAAGTGAAAAAATACTTTGGCAAATTAAAATCTGAACTAATATTTTCATTTAAATTGATTTAGTTATTTACATCACAGGGAACCATACATTAAACCTTTAATCCCTTAACGACCAAGGACATATGTTTACGTCCTTGGCCGGCTCACCGATATAAAGAGGGGTCACGCGGTGACCCCGTGTTCTATCGGGTTGGTCCCGGCATCAGATATCTGATGCCGGGACCCGGAGCTAATAGCACACGGCAGCGATCGCGGAGCCGCGCGCTATTAACCCTTTAGACGCGTGTCTAAATCGAAAGTGAAAGCTGCCCGACTGCAAAAAAAAAAAGTTTAAAAAAAAGTTAATAGATGCGATTTAACCCTTTCCTTAATAAAAGTTCAAATCACCCCCCTTTTCCCATATAAAAAAAAAAAACACGATGTTAATAAAAATAAACATATGTGGTATTGCCGGGTGCATTAATGTCCAAACTATACAAATATATCATTAATTAAACCGCACGGTATGTTTGGTCGCTTTTTATATCATGAAAAAATAAATAAAAAGCGATCAAAAAGTCCGATCAATACAAAAAAGGTATTGCTAAAAACGTCAGATCACTGCAAAAAATGAGCCCTCATACTGCCCCATATGCGGAAAAATAAAAAAGTTATATGGGTCAGAAGATTACAATTTTAAACATATACATTTTTCTGCATGTAGTTATGATTTTTTACAGAAGTACGACAAAATCAAACCTATATAAGTAGGGTATAATTTTAATCGTATGGACTTACAGAATAAAGATAAGGTGTCATTTTTACCGAAAAATTTACTGCGTAGAAACGGAAGCCCCCAAAAGTTACAAAATTGCGTTTTTTTTCTTCAATTTCGTTACACAATAATTTTTTTTTCTGTTTCGTCGTAGATTTTTGGGTAAAATGACTAATGTCACTGCAAAGTAGAATTGGTGGTGCAAAATATAAGCCATCATATGGATTTTTAGGTGCAAAATTGAAAGGGTTATGATTTTTAAAAGGTGAGGAGGAAAAACGAAAGTGCAAGAATAGAAAAACCTGTGGTCCTTAAGGGGTTAAGGACACGCACCATAAATGTACGGCACTGCAGAGAAATACTTTGAGCACAGCACCATCCATTTACGACTTGGCTGTGCAGCTCCTGCGCTCGCTTCATGCATGGCGGGTCCTGGCAGCTGTCAGCAGCTGCAGACCCGCCGATAATGGCAGACATCAGCGATCGTGCTGATGTCCGCCATTAACCCCTCAATACAGATTACGGCTTCTGTGGCAGTACAGCACTTGAAATGGCTGATCTGATTGCCCGCGGCACTCACCCCGTATCCCCTCACCTGCCTCCGTCCGTCTTCCGGGGTCTTCTGCACTTATCTGCCTTCCAGCAGACCAGAGAGGAAGATAATACTGATCAGTGCTATGCCTATGCAGAGCATTGAACAGTATTAGCAATCTTATGATTGCTATAAATAGTCCCGAATATATTTGGTATTGCCACGTGCATAAATGTTCAAATATAATGTTAATGATCCCCTACGGTGAACGTAAAAAAAAAAAAGTACAAAGTTTCAGCTTTTTGGTCACATCACACTGCAAAAAAACTCTTGCCTGAATACGGAAAAATGAGAAAGTTAGAGGTGGTCAAAATAGGGCAATTCTAAAAGTACTGATTTTGTAAAAAAAAGTTCAAGATTTTTTTAAAACAGTACAATAATAGAAATGTATGTAACCATGGTTATCATTTTAATCGTATTGACCCAGAGAATACAGAAAACATGCTATTTTTACTGTAAAGTTTACAGCGTGAAAACGAAACAACACCCCCCTCCTCCCCCCCACACACACACATAATTTGCTAAATTGGGATTTTTGGTTAAATCTCCTTACACAAAAATATTTTTGGGGGTTTACCATACATTTTAGGGTAAAATGAGTGAGGTCATTACAAATTACAACTGTTCAAGCAAAAAACAAGCCCTCATATGGGTCTGTGAATTGAAATATGAAAGTGTTTTGGGTAGTAAAAAAGTTAGGGGCCTTTTTGGAACCTGGCTTTAAATCTGACATCTGCAAGCTTGTTAACCATTTCCAATGGCAACCATTGGAACTCTAAATGAAGAAAGGAAGGAAATGCACATAAAATAAAATATGCCAGTAAGTTTTAGGAATTTAGCGTATAGGTGACTAAATTATTTAAGTATTACGTTTAGATTTACCCAACTTCAGCAGATGTATTGCTATCTACAAAACAAAATTGTGCTAACATTCAAAAGTGTTGGTTGGGTTAAAAAATGCCTATAAAATACAACACTAAACTGAATTTAATTAAAATATGCTTGAATTTTACTTATAGATATTTATTACATACAGTACAAAATATGATTGGAATAAATTCAATTTCCAGTTTGACATTTGATTTCCACTGTGTTACATAATCTGTGGCAGAATAATTCAGCAGAGAAAATCTCTTGCTATAAGTCCTGTTTATGATTACCATATAGATGGAAATATAGTACTATGGAACATCCTTTGAAATCAAAATCAATCTGATATGTGCATCATGTCTACTATAGCAATGGTGCATTTCTAATGAATGCGTGTTCCCCACGAGAATTTACCAAAAAAAAAATAAAGTTTATAATAAAAGTTATTCTAGTACACTTAAATATGTTGGACAAACAATGGAGCAGAAAGTTTGGCTTACTGCTACCTTCTATACAAACCCTCAGACTAATAATTTCACACACATTCTTAAGGACACCTATTTAAAGTTGTTGCCCAGCAGAATAAATTTTTTTTTATCTGATCGGAATCCAAATACTGTGTATACTCTCTGTTTGTGGAGATGACACCCAAAGTTGAGATCAGTGGGAAACCAGTGCGAAGTGAAATGGCAGCATCTGGCTACCTAAAAGGTGAGCAACGCTTTTTTTCTCTTTACATTAGCACTGCCAGATTCAAAACATTTTTATATGTTGTACATCTTAGCAAAACATTATTTTAATATACTTCATAAAACAGTATTTTCATAAACTTCATAAAAAATTTTATCTCCTTTTTATATAAATCATAGCATCACTAAGGGCCCCTATAGTGTTCAGAACATAATCATGTCCGACTGCAGCATCAACTTTGTCCAAGCTGAAGCAGAGACATGGAAAAAGTTCAGAAAGTGATGGTGGAAGTAGCACTCCTCTGTGCTCACTCCTGTCCTATCGAACTGCAGCATGAAAACAGAGAGGTAGGGGTTACAGAGCAGTTTACAGTGATTGTATTAAGAGACCTAGCACAGCAGTGTACGGAATGAAAAATCAAGTGAGCAGTAGGAAAAAAAAGTATTTGTGAGAGAAATATAGGTGCTAGACACATATAAATTGTATGTAATTGATCAAGATTAGGTACTGAGTAACATATAATCATATGTATTTTGTGTGATATGACAAGTTCTCTTTAAGTTTTTTTTTTTTTTTTTTTGATCTCTCAGTGTCTTTTGACAACACACAACTGGGTTAATGAATCATGATCATCCCAGATAGCAGAGGTTATGATCTAGGAATAAACAATAAAATAATTAACTTAAAACCAGTTGCATTATCAATAAGTATTAAAACTTTCAATAGAGAACGAAAATAAAATGGCAACTCACCGGTCCAATCTTTATAAGATCAATACCTTTATTTAAAAGTTGATGAAATCCAAAGTGCAAACAGGATGTTACAGACAAACGATTTGAGGTAACTTCTCAGGTGACGGTGCTGTTTTGCGCCATAGAACTTCTATCGGCCTGCGTCATGATGTATTAGAAAAGCCTATAAACCCTGTTTCTAGAGTATTACCAAGATTACATGACAACATACATAAAGAAAAACCATTACTAAAAACATGAAAAGGGGGATATTTTTTAAAAACTGCCAAGAGGAAAAGTCGACCAGTTGGCCATATCAACCAATCATATCACTTCTTTCAATTTTCAGAGGGTTTTTTGAAAGTGAAAGAAGCAAGCTGATTGGTTGCTATGGGCAACTGGTTGAGGCTTCCAGCCTAGGAATCCACCTAGCTTCTTTGAGAAGAATATGATGCAGATCATATCCATTGCATGAAGTCTCTACTCGCTCTAGGGCAGTAAATAAGAAGCCAGTAGAATCTCTTGCAATAAGTAGTATCATTACTATGTACTTCATTCATATGAATGAAGCATCTGGCTTCAATGTCCATACACAACAAGCTGATGTGTTTACAAATGCAATTAAATAAAGGTCATTTAGTTTTTCCTACATTTATAGACTAGAGCATATACTATAGATCTGCATGTGATAAATCGATGAATATTAACAGTGTATCCTGCCAAAAAGTTAGCATTAAAGGGGTACTCCGGTGAAAAACTTTTTTCTTTTAAATCAACTGGTGGCAGAAAGTTAAACATATTTGTAAATGACTTCTATTAAAAAATCTTAATCCTTCCTGTACTTATTAGCTACTGAATACTACAGAGGAAATTATTTTCTTTTTGGAATGCTCTCTGATGACATCACGAGCACAGTTCTCTCTGCTGACGTTATTATAATAATAATAATGCTTTATTTATTGTTGTCCTTAGTGGGATTTGATCCCAAGTCCCCAGTACTGCAAGGCAGCAGCAGTAACCACTGAGCCACCATGCTGCCCTTAGCATATGTCTGCTATTCATGGTTGCTAAAATGGACAAAGATGTCAGCAGAGAGCACTGTGCTCGTGATGTCATCAGTGTTCCAAAAAGAAAGGAATTTCCTCTGGAGCATTCAGCAGCTAATAAGTACTGGAAGGATTAAGATTTTTTAATAGAAGTAATTTACAAATATGTTTAACTTTCTGCCACCAGTTGATTTAAAATAAAAAAGGTTTTCACCGGAGTACCCCTTTAAGTCCACAAAAGAAACAAGAACCGCACTGGAAGTTCCCTTTAGGTCTCAATCCAGATAGCCCATTGTTTTTCTTTTTCTCACTCAGAGGCTGACATTTATTATTGTCTTTAGACAGTTTTTTGTGTCTACAAAGGGCACAAAAAAGGCGCAAGCAGGGTTTATTTGTGCCTTTTTTGCGCCTTTTGGTTTACACATTTCTGCTGATTTTGAGGTGCAATCCACTGATTTTGGAAATAAACATGATATGGAAGGGTTTTATGAACTGCGCCTTTTTGTGAAAAGGCACAAAAAAGGCGCAAACCCATTGAAAAGTCTCTAAAACTACACCAGGAAAGCTTAGCTTTTTGGTGTATGTGAAGAGAGAGAAATTTTAGAAAATGTGACCTGCACAAAATGTATCAAATGCTCGGTGACCATTTAATAAATGTGGTGCTCCTACACGTTACCAGCACACATAAAAAAGTGTAGAAAAATGCTTCACTTACACCTACAATGATAAATGCCGGCCAGAATTCTTTGTTGTTTCTGCAAAAAACTTCTGATGGCAGTGTTCGTTTTATAGGTCACTATAGGTTCATTAATAGTATATTCTCTGATATCCTCATTCTCTTGTAAGATGTATTAATTATTGAGGATGACATTATTAACAATATTATTACTTGGAGTATTATTAAAGGAAAAAATACATTGACTTGTTAACCTTTTTTTTTTTCTTTTTAAAAATATTGTCCCTCAGAATTAGATTAACTTTTTTTCCTAGCATCCTGTACTACCTTTATGGGATTCCCTCTCTGTAGTAACCACAATTTTAATTCATCTGCTTGTTTGGAGAAAATAGAATAATCACTATTGATGCTTTTCAATCTAAGTATTTGACTATAGGGTATACTAGATTTTACTTGTGTAGGATGGGACGACTCAAAAGTAGAGAATTTTTAGCAACTGGTTTTCTATACCCTGATGTTGTTATAGTGTCATTAATTATATCAATTTGAACATCAAGAAATTCTAGATGCTGCCCCCCAAATTGAAAGGTCAACCACATTTTAACTGTGTTGTTCATATTTAGGCAGGATACAAACTATAAGAACTCACTTTCTGACCCCTCCCATATGACAAATAAATCATCCACATATCATAAATATAATTCAATGTTATGAATGAAGGGGATCTGGGATGTGAAAACTAATTTGTTTTCCAGTTTGGCGAGGAATATGTTAGCATACAAACAGGATGCCAGGGACCCCACAGCGGTCCTGTCTAATTGCCTGTTCCAATCCCCACCATACTGGAATGTATTTTTCTCAAGAATTAACATAAGGGAATTAGCAACAAAGTGAATGAAATTAGTAGACTTATCAGTCTTATTCAACAAATCACGGACAGCTTGTACACCCACACCATGAGGGATGCAGGTGTACAGGCTCTCGACACCTATCGATGTAAGTTTGTATCCTGGCTGCCAGCAAAAATCTTTTAGTACAGAAATCAAATCGCCTGTATGTCATAAATATGAGGGCAAATCCTTTATTAAGGGGGAAATAAGCCAATCAACATAGCTAGATAAAATTTTTGTAGGGGACCCTATGCCAGTTAAGATCGGGCGACTCGGGGAATGCTGTACTGTTTTGTGAACCTTTGGCAGTGTATACCAGGAAGGGGCTTTAGAATTTTTGGGCAATAATTTCTCAGTTGTCTTCTCATCAAGTACTCCTTTAATCACACATGACCTTAATAATGACCTTAACTTATCCATTATGCGATTCATAAGGTTAGATTTAAATTTCTCTTAAACCGTCACATTGCATAACTGATTCTCCACTTCTAAATCATAATCTTTTTTGGCCCAAATGACCACTGACCCTCCTTTATCAGCCTCAGTTACAATAACATCTCAGACTTAATTCAACAAGGGCTTTGCTTTTGTCAAGTGAGATATTATACTGTGGTTTAGGATAGATTAGTGCCTTTCAAAACCGCTTTCTGGAACACATCAATGACACCAACTGGAGCCACGGGTGGGCAAAAAGTAGAGGGATTACCCCTTTAAACTCCCCTATTACATCCCTATTAGCTACAGGGATCGGAATTTCAGCAAGATCTAACAGTGTCATTAACCCTTCTGTCTCCTTTGTCTCAAATTCAGTGGAAACTATAAAGCCCAGAGATCCAATTATACACAATCTCTCTCCTTCCTTAATATCCCTATTCTGATTCTTAACATTACTGATAGCAAAATATTTTTTAAAATTAATCTTTCTACAACTCCCAGCATGCCAAGACAGCTGTTTGCTGTGTGGGCATGCTGGGATTTGTAGTTTTGCAACAGCTGGAGGGCTACAGTTTGGAGATCACTGTGCAGTGATCTCTAAACTGTAACCCTCTAGATCTTGCAAAACTACAACTCCCAGGATGCCCAGACAGCTGTTTGCTGTCTGGGCATGCTAGATTTGTAGTTTTGCAACATCTGGAGGGCCACAGTTTGGAGATTACTGTGCAGTGGTCTCCAAACTGTAGCCCTACAGATGTTGCAAAAGTGCAGATCCCAGCATGCCCAAACAGTTGTTTCGGCATACTTGGAGTTGTAGTTGCATAGCTCCAGCTGTTGCATAACTACATCTCCCAGCATGCCCTTTGGCGATCAGTACATGCTGGAAGTTGTAGTTTTGCAACAGCTGGAGGTACTGGTTGGAAAATACTGAGTTAGGTAACAGAACCTAACTGAAGGTTTTCCAACCAGTGTGCCTCCAGCTGTTGCAAAAGTAAAACTCCCAGCATACATGGTCTGTCAGTACATGCTGGGAGTTGTAGTTTTGTAACAGCTGGAGGTTCCCCTCCCCCCCATGTAAATGTACAGGGTACTTTCACACGGACGAGTTTAAATTAAGTTTTCTGCTTCAAGTTTGGGCTGCGGCAAACTCATAGCGGGAAACTCACCGTAACCCGCCAGTGCGAATGTACCCTAAAAACACTATACTACACTAACACATAATAAAGGGTAAAACACTACATATACACCCCCTTACACTCCCCCCCCCCCCAATAAAAAGGAAAAACATATTTTACGGCAGTGTTTCCAAACTGGAGCCCCCAGCTGTTGCAAAACAACAACTCCCAGCATTTCCGGACAGCCACTGACTGTCCAGGCATGCTGGAAGTTTAGCAACAGCTGGAGGCACCCTGTTTGGGAATCACTGGCCCTATGTCCACCCCTATGCAATCCCTAATGTAGTCCTCAAATGTGCATGGCACTCTCTCACTTCGGAGCCCTGTCGTATTTCAAGGAATCAGTTTAGGGCCACAAGTGGGGTATTTCGGGAGAAATTGCACTACAAATTTTTTGGGGATTTTTCTCTATTTACCCCTTATGAAAAGGAAAAGTTGGGGGCTACACCAGCCTGTAAGTGTACAACAATCAACATTTTTACACTAACATGCTGATGTTGCCCCATACTTTTTATTTTTACAAGCGGAGAAAGCAAAAAAAAGACCCCCAAAATTTGTAACACAATATCTCCTGAGTACGGAAATACCCCGTATAAATGCTCTGCGGACGCACAACAAGGCTCAGGAGAGAGAGCGCACTATGTACATTTGAGGCCTAAATTGGTGATTTGCACAAGCGTGGCTGATTTTACAGCGGTTCTGATAGAAACGCAAAAAAATGAATACCCACATGTGACACCATTTTGGAAACTACACCCCTCACGGAATGTAACAAGGGGTATAGTGAGCTTTAAAATTCCCGAGAGCCTGCCGGAGATCACCAGCAGGTACGCTCTCCCTCCCCGCTATCTGCCCTGGACACGGAACTGCACACACAGGAAGAGGACTTCCCGGCACTGCAATCGGAGTGCGGGCAGCGGGGCCTGCACGCCACAGTGAATAGTCGCGTAGCCTCCAGCACTTCTGAAGGGGCCCGAGACAGACGCCTGGGATCCTGTAATGGCGGTTTCCCTCACCTATGCTGCAATGGCCTCCTCACAGCCTTCTCCAGCTCCCAGAACTGCTATTTTCTCTGCTGATCTCCTCTCACCAAGGAGGGCAGTATTAACACCTACATCCTGCACTCCCCCTCCTGATACTTTGGGGGATCCTCCAATGCCGTCCTCCTGCAAGGCATCCATTTTGCCTCCAACTGCCTCCCCATGCTCGGTATTGACGGTACCTGGTTCGCCAGCACAAGTGGTCATGGACTGGCCATCAGCAATGGACTCAGGTGACTTCCAACATGAAAAGAGTTCACATGATTCCACAGAGGGCAGCAACACCCCGAGATTATGGGAATATAGTCTCCCTGCCAAAAAAAAGCTCTTCAAGATACCTAAGAAGCATGCTGCACTTATGGATACTGATTGCCTCCGGTCCTCTTCTGATGACTCACAGGATAGGGTAAGGGGTGCTCCTGACGCTCTACCACCCACAAGTCACAAGATTCTCATGAAGTATTTAGTGAGTCTGTTCGGGTGACTCCTGATTCCCATCTGCCCTCCCTAGAAATGGCTGTTAACACCCTCAAGAACTTTCTGGCGTTCTTACCTTCTAAAAATGATCTACTTTCTAAGGCATCTGACTTGAAATTAGCGTGACAACAGGATCTCAAGTCGGTCAAAGCGGAGGTCTCTAAGTTACAGTCTCGAGTACAGAACCTTGAAGGCTTTCGCTCCTCAGTGACCTTCCAAGTTCAGGCGCTATAGACACCATAAAATCCCTCTCCCTACAGCAGGCTGCGACCGTCGAGCACCTGGATGACATTGACAATCCAAACCATAGGAACAACATTAGAATCAAGAGACTCCCAGAATTTGTTCCTCCCCAAGATATTGCCAGTACTGTGCAAAGACTTTTTAATGAGGTGCTCCAGAAACCTCCTGACAGTCCCCTAGAATTGGATCGTGCACACAGGGCCCTCAAGGCGAAAAATCCGGACCCTAAACGACCAAGAGACATCATACGTCGAGTACATCATTTCCAACAAAAAGAAGAAATAATGCGCAAAGCGGGCGCACTAAAGTCCCTCTCCTATAATGGGACTGCAGTTCAACTTTTCCCGGACCTTTCACTAGGCACTCTGAAGCTGGGGGCTGCTCTTCGGCCTCTACTACAAATGCTACAAAACATTCAAATCAATTATAGACGGGGGTACCCGTTCTCCCTTGTAGCAAAGTATGGGACTACTGCTGCTACTCTCCACCGTCCGGAGGATCTACCGGCATTCCTGATGGCTTTCTGCCTTCGTTCTGTATTGCTGCCCGATTGGGATCTTTTATTTCAACTGCATCCGCTTTTACCCCCGATGACCCCTCAGCATCGTCATGCTAGGCAGACATCTGACCGACCTCTGAATCCAAGAGAAAAACCTGACTTACTCCTGGACTCTAAGTATATTTCTACTCCCACATTGGTCTTTCCCGTGAGGAGTCCCTCTGAAGGGCCTTTTTCCTCGGGACTTCCTTCTGTGAAACCACCTAGTCCACATCCTAGTTTGGGTTTAGCCTCTACCATAACTCAAAGTACCTGATAATGTTACACACTGCTAGCCGTTGCTCTTCTGTCTCCGATCTGGCACTGTTATTTTCTTACCATTAGTCTCATACATGTCTATATGCAACTTATTTACTGTTTATCTCCCACTGTTTACTGCTTCGTTTTGCCTCCCGCCCATTAGCAGACATAGGGCATTTTTGCTTGAGTAGTTAATCTTCAGCCCATCATGACCCGCACCTCTCACCCTATCTGGATTTAGAGGCTCCTTTAGCTTCCATATGGCCCTCACCTTGTAAATGCAGTTTTCTAACGTTATTTGTATGGTTCTGCTCGCCATGGAAATACTCCTTTCCTGGAGCTCCTTCAACGTATAACCACATTATATCGCAGGTCGGACTGGATCCGACGCTGAGTCAGGCCATTATGGCCACTTCTTTTAGTCCCTCTGCTCCCATGTCTATGTGTTTGCTTTTTCCTCTCTTTTCTCGTCTTCTATTTTTTTTTACTTTTTCTCTTTTTTTTTCTTTCAGGCTTCTACTCCTATTTTCACCTCAACTTCATGGGCTGGGCAGTCTGGAGACCTCCAGATCATTTGGTGAGTGTAGTCCCGTATTTCCCACTACCATCGCAGCTGACATTAAACTGGCCTCGCTCAATGTGAAGGGATTCAATAACCCAGAAAAAAGAGCACAGACCCTCTACTCCCTGCATAGACAGAAAGTGCATGTCCTGGCATTACAGGAGAACCACTTTAAATTGGGACATCTCCCACGTATTAGTGACAGATATTATTCACAATGGTTGTATAGTGTTAATCCTGAGGCAAGGACGAAAGGGGTCTCCCTGGAGTTTCATCAGACGTTTCCAATCAACATAATTTCTTTGTCCATAGATCCCAATGCAAGGTATGTGTTCGCCAATTATGAACACTCGGGTCAACGTATAACCATAGCTTCCATCTATGTGCCCAATCAGGGACAAATCCCTTTCCAACTAAAGACCCTTGACAGTCTAGCATCCTTTGCAACGGGCCCTATTTTCCTCTGTGAGGACTTCAATCTCCCACTTTTCCCCTTTATTGACACGACATCTGGTCACTCCTATATATCTCACAGCAAACTCTGTGCCCGAGGCTTAAGCTACACTCCCTCCAACTCAGGAATGTCTGGAGGGCTCACCACCCCCAAGGCAGTGATTACACTTTCTACTCCCACCCCTAACAGTCATATAATAGAATAGACTATATTTTTTGTCCGCACCACCTACTACCTTCTGTTCTATCCACTAACATAGGAGTAGTTAGCCTCTCAGACCATGCCCCTGTGTTTTGCATATTTACTCTCCCTTCTTTTTCCAAGACCCATTCAATGTGGAGATTTAATGAGTCTCTCCTCATGGACACCCTTTGCCTCCAGGAGCTTCAGGGCTCCATATCTCACTTTCATTAAGACCACCAATCTGATTCTTCATCAACCATGGTGAAATGGGAAGCCCTCAAATGCATATTAAGAGGGGTTTTGATGAAGCATGGATCGTGGCTAAAGAGGGAAGCAGCGGCTAAGCTGTCCAGCCTTCTGCAATCGCTGCAGACACTAGAGACTCAACACAAACAATCTCAACTAGACGGAGTGTTCCGTAAACTTAGAGCACTTAGATAAAAGCAATCGCTATTACAAACAGGTCACTGGTAGGTTGTTTTTTGAGTGGGGGGAATAAATTGTCTTGCTTACTGGCTAACGTGCTTAGATTGAAGAAATCCTCACTCTTTGAACCGGCGATACGCTCCGAGTGTCGTACTCCTTCCAATGGCAGTTGAAATCGTTGACATACCTGGGTATCCAGGTACTGGCTAATCCAGCCAATACGTTTCATCTGAACTTCTCCCCTCTCCTACGTACCTTGAAATCCGACTTAACCAAATGGGAACAAAACAATGTCTGATGGTAAGGCAGAATAAATGTTTTCAAAATGAATGTGCTCCCATGCCTTCTTTATCTTTTTGGGGGTGAACCTACCCACATACCTCGTTCATTTTTTCGCGAGGTCTCCTCCCTGCAGACAGACTACATTTAGGCACATAATCATCCTAGACTGGCTAGATCCATTCTTATCAGATGTAAGGTAGTAGGGGGTCTAGCCCTCCCTGATATTATCTCATATTACCTTGTTGCGGTCCTGACCAGAGTATTAGATTCATTTTATAGCTTCGAGAGTAAATAATGGGTATCCTTGGAATGTGAAATATCTGGCAAGGACCTCAGAGCTATACTATGGACAGTTACACATCCCCCACTCCCCCACATCCCCCATAACAACTGGCCAATTATTGACTCCATATCTCTTGCTCGGTCAGCCTACTTGAGGCGCTCTTCCTAAGTCTCTCAAGATGGCCCTCTTATCCCCCTTTTTGGTAATAAGGCATTCCCTCTGGCCCTGCAGTCTCCCACTTTCCTGTCCTTTCACTGTTCCGAGGGGATGGTCTTTTACTCCTACCTGACTGAGACGGGAGTGAAACCCTTGGGAGAACTGACTAACGTTTCCCCCCCTACATCAGCACATTACTTTCAATATACGCAACGTTGTCACTTCTATCACACTCACAAACACTCCCTGTCTCTCCATCGGCCTCTGACCGGATTTGAGCGCCTCTGTACCTCGTCCTCAGCCCTTAGAAGAATGATCAGCTCCTTATATGCCCTTTTCTTAAATGACTTTGCCTCTCTCCCTCTTTATTTCCATACCTCTTGGGAGCATGAACTGGGATGTGCACTACCTGACGGCGAGTGGTGGAGAGCGCTCTCTCTATGTCACAGGACGACTATCTCATGTACAGCGCAAGAGACCACTTATAAAGGTATTAACTAGATGTATAGAGTACCTGCTTTATTATCTCGTATTTACCCCAGGGCCTAGGATGTGTATTGGAGATGTGGAGAGGTGAGGGACACAATGACCCATATTTGGCTCACATGTTCGGTACTTGAGTCGTACTTTGTCTGCTCCAGTAAGGAGGGAGGGAGGAGTACAGGGCAGGCCAGACAGGTACTAGTGGTGGGGGACTCAATTATTAGGGGGACAGACAGGGCAATCTGTCACAAAGACCGGGATCGCCGAACAGTGTGCTGTCTGCCTGGCGCACGAGTTCGGCACATCGCGGATCGGGTTGACAGGTTGTTGGGCGGGGCTGGAGAGGATCCAGCAGTCATGGTACATATTGGCACCAATGACAAAGTAAGAGGTAGGTGGAGTGTCCTTAAAAATGATTTCAGGGACTTAGGCCGCAAGCTTAAGGCAAGGACCTCCAAGGTAGTCTTTTCTGAAATACTACCAGTACCACGAGCCGCACCAGAGAGGCAGCGGGAGATCAGGGAGGTAAACAAGTGGCTCAGAAGCTGGTGTAGGAAGGAAGGGTTTGGGTTCATGGAGAACTGGGCTGACTTCGCTGTCGGTTACCGGCTCTACCGTAGGGACGGGCTGCACCTCAATGGGGAGGGTGCAGCTTTGCTTGGGGAGAAGATGGCTAGAAGGGTGGAGGAGTGTTTAAACTAGGGACTTGGGGGGAGGGAACCTACAGCAAAGAGGGGGAAGATAGTGTAGATAGAGAGGTGGGAATTATAAATGTACCTGGGGGTGGAGCGGAGGGAGGGGTTAGAATAGTTAATAGGAATAGGCTTCATAGGAAAATAAAACTTACACCCTTGAATCCCATTAACCCCAATAACATAAAGGATGGAAATGTAAAGTGTATGTTCACAAATGCCAGAAGCCTAGCAAATAAAATGGGGGAGCTTGAGGCCTTGATACTGGAGGAACATATTGATATAGTTGGGGTCACTGAGACATGGCTGGACTCCTCGCATGACTGGGCTGTCAATCTGCAGGGGTTTACATTGTTTCGCAAGGATAGAATGAACAGAAAAGGTGGTGGAGTCTGTCTGTATGTAAGAAGTGGTATGAAAGTCAGTGTGAACGATGCCATAGTGTGTGATGATTCTGAGGATGTGGAATCATTGTGGGTAGAATTACAAAAGGAGGGAAATACTGAAAAAATAATATTTGGGGTAATCTACAGACCCCATAATATCACTGAAGAGATAGAAGTTCGGCTTCATAAACAAATAGAGAGGGCCGCCCGGGCAGGTACAGTGGTAATAATGGGAGATTTTAACTATCCAGATATAGATTGGGGTCCGGGGTTGGCTAAAACTACAAAGGGGCGACAATTCCTAAATTTATTGCAGGATAATTTTATGGGCCAGTTTGTGGAGGACCCAACAAGAAGTGATGCCTTGTTGGATCTGATCATTTCCAACAACGCAGAGCTGGTTGGTAATGTAACTGTGCGGGAAAACCTTGGTAATAGCGACCACAATATAGTTACTTTTGACTTAAAATGTAGAAAACAAAGACAGGCGGGGAAGGCAAAAACATATAACTTTAAAAAGGCAAATTTCCCTGGGCTGAGGGCTGCACTACAGGACATAGACTGGGGGGAGGTGTTCTCAAATACTGATACAGAAGGTAAATGGGACATCTTTAAATCAACTCTAAATAACTATACAGCTAAATATATACCAAAGGGGAACAAATATAAACGATTGAAACTAAATCCTACATGGCTGACACATGATGTTAAAAGAGCAATAAACAACAAAAAAATAGCCTTCAAAAAATACAAATCTGATGGGTCAGCGATAACATTTAAACAGTACAAAGAGCTTAATAAAATCTGTAAAAATGTAATAAAAACAGCAAAAATTCAAAATGAGAGACAGGTGGCCAAAGAAAGCAAAACTAATCCTAAATATTTTTTTAGATATATAAATGCAAAAAAACCAAGGACAGAGCATGTAGGACCCCTTAATAATGACAATGGGGAGGTTGTCACGGGCGATCAAGAGAAGGCGGAGCTACTGAATGGGTTCTTTAGTTCTGTATACACTATGGAAGAAGGAGCTGACATTGGCCAGGTCAGTGCTGGTAACACATCATGTAATGTACTGAACTGGCTTAATGTAGAGATGGTACAACGTAAGTTAAGTGATATAAATGTAAGCAAATCCCCAGGACCGGATGGACTACACCCAAGAGTTCTTAGAGAGGTAAGTTCAGTAATATCTGTACCCCTGTTCATGATATTTAGAGATTCTCTGGTGTCTGGTATTGTGCCAAGGGACTGGCGCAAGGCGAATGTGGTGCCAATCTTCAAAAAGGGCTCTAGGTCTTCCCCAGGAAACTATAGACCGGTAAGTTTAACGTGCATTGTGGGTAAATTGTTTGAAGGACTTATAAGGGATTACATACAGGAATACATAGGGGATAATTGTATTATAAGTGATAGCCAGCATGGGTTTACTAAGGATAGAAGTTGTCAAACCAATCTAATTTGCTTTTATGAAGAGGTGAGTAGAAGCCTTGATAGAGGAATGGCTGTGGATATAGTGTTTCTGGATTTTGCTAAAGCATTTGATACTGTCCCTCATAGACGTCTGACAGGTAAGTTAAGGTCTTTGGGTTTGGAAATTTTAGTTTGTAACTGGATTGAACACTGGCTCATGGATCGTACCCAGAGAGTGGTGGTAAATGATTCGTACTCTGATTGGTCCCCGGTTATTAGTGGTGTACCCCAAGGTTCAGTACTGGGCCCGCTGTTGTTTAATTTATTTATCAATGATATAGAGGATGGTATTAACAGCTCTGTTTCTATCTTTGCAGATGACACCAAGCTTTGTAGCACAGTACAGTCTATAGAGGATGTGCATAAGTTACAAGATGACTTGGATAGACTGAGTGTCTGGGCATCCACTTGGCAAATGAGGTTCAATGTGGATAAATGTAAAGTTATGCATCTGGGTACTAATAACCTGCATGCATCGTATGTCTTAGGGGGGATTAAACTGGCAGAGTCACTGGTAGAGAAGGATCTGGGTGTACTTGTAGATCACAGACTACAGAATAGCATGCAATGTCAGGCTGCTGCTTCCAAAGCCGGCAGGATATTGTCATGTATCAAAAGAGGCATGGACTCAAGGGACAGGGACATAATACTCCCCCTTTATAAAGCATTGGTACGGCCTCACCTGGAATATGCTGTTCAGTTTTGGTCACCTGTGCATAAAAGGGACACTGCGGAGTTGGAAAGGGTGCAGAGACGCGCGACTAAACTAATATGGGGCATGGAACATCTTAGCTATGAGGAGCGATTAAAGGAGTTACAATTGTTTAGTCTTGAGAAGAGACGTTTAAGGGGGGATATGATAAACGTATATAAGTATATTAATGGCCCATACAAAAAATATGGAGAAAAACTGTTCCAGGTTAAACCCCCCCAAAGGACGAGGGGGCACTCCCTCCGTCTGGAGAAAAAAAAGTTTAGACTCATGGGGCGACGCGCCTTCTTTACCGTGAGGACTGTGAATTTATGGAACGGTCTACCTCAGGAACTGGTCACAGCAGGAACAATTAACAGCTTTAAAACAGGATTAGATACATTCCTGGAACAAAATAAGATTAATGCTTATGAAGAAATATAAAATCTCATCCCTTCCCCAATATCGCGCCACACCCCTACCCCTTAATTTCCTGGTTGAACTTGATGGACATATGTCTTTTTTCGACCGTACTAACTATGTAACTATGTAACTATGTATGACTCACTTAATTTCATGTCTCGCCTAATCTCCCACATGCTCTTAAAAACCCCTGAACTTACTCTCCTGTCCATCCTCTACCTTTCCCTGCCTAAATCTTCGGCCCTTCTACTATACTTTATGCTAATAGCGGCCCGAACTGTGATTCCGAGATTGTGGTGGTCTACCCAACCCCCTACCTTTCCGTCTTTGCTTCAGGAACTTTCCTGTATATGCAGAATGGAGGAGTTACTTGCTGAGTCGAATCGGCAGATTTTGATTCCTTACACTTGGGATCTTAGTACTGTGAATTAGGCCCTACTTCTTGACATCTCCCTCATTTTCGCTGCTGTCCCCGATCTGGAGGTGGCTGGTATTGGCTCAGTTTGCAAGGTATGTACTCTCTTTTCCTGCCTGCTCTCACTCTTCTGTCCTCTTTCTTTTCTATGCTATGATTTCTCCTAAATATCTAGTTTCCTTATTGTTCTTTTTTTTGTCCCTTCTATGTACCTCTCTCCCTCTTGGTACGATTGGACTAAACACACGGTCCTTCACTATCGACCTTCCTCGTTCCTCTTTTCAATTGTCTTTTGATCAGTCAATGACAACCACTGTTTGATATAGGAATTCTTACTCGTTTTCTGCATTATCATTGTGCATTATCCACCTATAGTTGTTACACCTGCTTGTGCTATGACCCAGAAAGAGTATCCTTTACATGTATGGAGAGAGTTGCTTTCCTATTTTTGCTTTATACTTGTTTTCCTGTATCGTTTGTTGAAAAACAATAAAGATTTTACTTAGAAAAAATAAAATCTGCCACATCCAGATGCTCTACGGCAGTGATTCTAATAGCGATGCCTGTAATCTGCATGTCATACTGAATAACAGTATTATATCACAAACCAAGCACACTCCCTATGCGTGTTAGGACAGGCAAAGTGTTCTACACCTCTGTTGAGCCTCTCTGTAGGCCAGAAATAGCTGTTTTTAATAGCTATTCGCAGCAAATAAATTCAGACCAATCCTCATTTTGTCGTAAAATTCGTTGAAACGGTCAAATCAAATTTTTCTAAAATTTGCTCTTCTCTATTCATAACTGTCATAATATTGTTTTTTTTTACATCTTTGTAGACCATAAATAATAATTCATAATTGAGTTTTTACCCTAACAGCTAAAGAAGTGACTTTCAATTCTAACACTTTAATACTGAGTAGCTGCAAAAAGTCCCTTTGCTTATAGGATGCAAAGAAGTTACCCACGTCCGCCCGCCTAGCACTAATAGCTGTCTCCAGAGGAAGAGCCATCACATCCATTTCTATAATGTGAATAATCCACAAGCAGTGTGCTCAGAACCAAAGCAAACAAGTCTTAGAAATACATATCCACACAAGAGGACTTGGCACCACTGCAAAACAGGGATCACCTCTAAGGCTATTTCCTTTTGCTCACTTTCAATAAACTGCAGATATAGCAGTAAAACTTCCAATAGAGAATGAGAATAAAAGGGCAACCCACTAGTCCAAGTTTCATAAGATCAGTACCTTAATTCAAAAGCAGATAAAATCCAGAGTGCAAACAGGACAGGAGAGATAAATGATGCGGGGTAACCTCGGGTGACGGTGCCATTTTGCACCATAGTGCTTCTACTTGCCTGCGTCCTGACATATTAGACACACCTATAAACCTTGTTACTAGGGTGTAACCAAGGTTACATGTCAACATACATAATGAAAAACCATTACTAAAAACATGTCTAAAAACAAAGTGTGCAGAGGAACTATAACAAAGCATTCATTTCAGGTCAATCATTGTGACCCCATTGGTCCCTTTGCTTCCAGCCTCAGGATCCACCTAACTTCTTTTTTGAGAATAATTTGATGCTGATCACATCCATTACTTGAAGACTCTACTCGCTCCAGGGCAGTGAATATGAAGCCAGTAGAATCATTACTATGTGCTTCATTCATATCTTGTATGAAGCATCTGTGTTCACGAATGCGATGAAATAAAGATCCTTTTTGTTTTTCCTATATAAATTGGTTACATTTACAGACTAGAGCATATACTGTATACATAGATCTGCATGTGATAAATTGATGAATATTAAAAGTGTATCCTACCAAAGTTATATGTTTAAGTTAACTCCATGCCCTGTCCCATAGACTTTCAATGAGGGGGCATGGCATGACGTCTCGAGGGGCATGGCAGGGATGTCACGAACCTGCCACTCGCACCCTGCAATCTAAACTAACACCAGGTGCTGCACGAAGTTGCGGGAGTCCTTTGGTTGTACCCCTTTAAACATATGTACAAAAGTTTTTTATTTTATTTTTTCTTGTTTTTTTTTATGACAGTAAGCTTTAAGACTTATAATTATACTTTCTGACTGATTTGCAAGACCACCGGAGGCACACCTTTAGCAGGGATACATAGCACACCTATTACTGAGGTCAGAAAGGAAAAAAAGACCACAACTCAGCATGTGGTTTAAAAGCAAACTATGGCTTTATATAGCAAGATATGATTAAGCTTTTCCAGAGACTAAAAGGATAAACTGTAGCTTTTTATTTGTATTAATGTATATAAAAAATATTGTATTTGCATTCTGGAGATTGCTGCCCTATAAACCTAATGATATGATATGATTCTATAGAACATTTACATTATGCAAATTATTTTTACTTTTTAACTTGTTACAGCTGTTAGGTATTTAAAAGTGTCTTCAATTATAATTCTAGATATGTGAAGGGTACCATTGTGCCTCTGTAACAGATGCTACACTTTCTACAATGAATATGTTTAACTATTGAATGATATGCATGTTTGATTCTCCTTGGCACATATATGAGAGAATAAAACAGGATTTCATTGAGATGCCTAATCAATATCAGGTTATATATGAATAAAATAGGGAAAGGCATTTACTCAGAAGACGATATGCCTTCAAAATCTATCAAAACAGGAACACGGTCAACAGCATAAACCTTTTGTTGTCAAAATTGGTGACAATCCAGCAGAATAATTAATTTCCACCAGGAGAGAATTGCAGATGGTATGGAATGTCCAGAACTGGCTCCTTCAGCTCAGATGATGGATTAGTATCTATTTGCATTCTATGAGTACTGGCAATATAATCATCAGATTGTAAATCAGCTCACTAGCTTCAAAGTATGTTGTTACTATAACAAAGAGAACACAATTTGTTGTTGTAAATCAACAAATAATACAAATAATATAAAGGATAAAAAAAAAAAAAAAAAGTTTGTTGTAAAATGTCATAAACCACATTATCCATTTTAACCACACCATTCCCATGGATTAACCCCTTAAGGGTTTTTCAGTTTTTGCACTTTCATTTTTTCCTCCTTACCTTTTAAAAATCATAACCACTTCAATCTTCCATCTAAAAATCCATATTATAACCTTATTTTTTGCGTCACCAATTCTACTTTGCAGTGACATTAGTCATTTTACATAAAAATTCACGGCAAAATGGAAATAAAAATCATTGTGCCACAAAATCGAAGAAAAAAAGCCATTTTGTAAATTTTGGGGGCTTCAGTTTCTACGCAGTGGATATTTCGGTAAAAATGACACCTTATCATTATTCTTTAGGTCCATACGGTTAAAATGATACCCTACTTATATAAGTTTGATTTTGTCGTACTTCTGAAAAAAATCATAACTACATGCATTAAAATTTCTACGTTTAAAAATGTCATCTTCTGACCCCTATAACTTTTTATTTTTCCACGTACAGGGCGGTATGAGGACTCATTTTTTGTGCCGTGATCTGAAGTTTTTATCGGTATGATTTTTGTTTTGATCTGACTTTTTGATCTCTTTTTATTCATTTTTTAATGGTATAAAAAGTGACCAAAATTACGCTTTTTTGGACTTTGGAACTTTTTTGCGCGTGCGCCATTGACCTTGCGATTTAATTAATGATATATTTTTAGAGTTCGGACATTTATGCATGCGGCGATACCACATATGTTTATTTTTTTTATTTACACTGTTTTTTTTTTTTTATGGGAAAAGGGGGGTGATTCAAACTTTTATTAGGGAAGGGGTTAAATGACCTTTATTAACACTTTTTTTTTTACTTTTTTTTTTTGCAGTGTTCTAGGCCCCATAGGGACCTATAACACTGCACACACTGATCTCTCATGCTGATCACTGGCGTGTATTAACACGCCTGTAATCAGTGTTATTGGCGCTTGACTGCTCCTGCCTGGATCTCAGTCAGTCATTCGTCGATCGGACACCGAGGATGCAGGTAAGGGCCCTCCCGGTGTCCTGTAAGCTGTTCGGGACGCCGCGATTTCACCGTGGCGATTCCGAACAGCCCGACTGAGCAGCCTGGATACTTTCACTTCAGACGTGGCGGGCAGTTTTGATCGCCGCATCTGAAGGGTTAATACAGGGCATCACTGCGATCGGTGATGTCCTGTATTAGCTGCGGGTCCCAGCCGTTGATAGCCGCCAGGACTGACCCGATATGACGTGGGGACACCGCGTTACCCCGAGGCATATTGCGGGAGCCGTCGGAGGACGTAAATATACGTCCTGCGTTGTTACAACACAATAGAAAAAGAAGTTGGGTAGATGATGTTGGCCTCTTTTTAGAGTACCAATAGAAATAGCCCTGGATTATTGCTTAATGCTCTTTATGTAAAGGCAAAAGACTATCTTTGTTATTCTTGATACATTGTGTATATAATTGTTTTAGGGAAAATTCCAGGGGCAGCAGATATGGGAAAGAAAATGAGTACTTAATGCAGAGTGGAAACGCATGGTCAGATGAGAAAAGTGCTATAGATGAAGACAAATAGGTACAGTTGTCCAAAATACTGAAGGATCATCTATGTCTGTTTGTTTCCACCTGTATATATGTTTCTAAGATTTGAATACATGCAAAAGAGGTGTATGTAGGACTGTGGAAAGGAACCAGGTGACTTGATACACCCTTTTTGACTTGGTTTCAGCATTTAATCTGTGTTTTTCCCTGCAGACTGACTGGTTAGTTTCTAAGCATCTGTGTGAGGTTGGGTCTTAGTTGAGCTATCAGGCAGGTTGTGAGGAAAGACCACTCTATAGTTATCATTGCATCGAAGACTAAATAAGGACTCATTGCTGATTACAGCGCCCTCCAGATAGCTCTCCAGTCCAGCCTCTATTGCCATCTAGCTCTACACCATGATAACCTTTGACTATGTTAGTGTTAGGTCAATGAAACATCTGGAGCTGGATGTCTAGCTTGTAGTCCAATGACGTGCAAGCGGCTTCTGATGGATTGTGCTTGTCTTGATACCTTATGCTTGGCATGTGATGAACAGTGCTAACATTGCTGTCTGTGTGGCGATCTGCTAGGGAGGTTAACTAAGGTCTTTTAGTTCAAGGATTCTGCCCCTCTTAGTTTGTGGCACATGATAATTTGCTTGTCAATAGATAGAAAGCATCACAGAATCATTTCACATTAACTTGATCTGATTTCTTTTCAAAACATTTTACTACCAACATTTAAGTACAATGTTGGTACAACAGTAAAATGGTGTGTATCTAAGACAATCAATCTGATTTCTGAGAATCTATGTGGCTGAAAAAAAAATTGATTTCAATCTTGCTTTTATATCCTAATGTTACAATACTTAAAATGGTATTCCTTGGAGGACTATATATATATATATATATATATATATATATATATATATATATATATATATATGTGTGTGTGTATATATATATATATATATATATATATATATATATATATATATTGTGACGATCCGTCTTGGGGATTAGCTCTGGGATCGTCCTGGACCACGCCACAGGATGCGTTTCTTCTCAATAAACCAGCAAACAAACGCTTATAATGCAAATCTGGCACCTTGCCAGTTTTATTAGACAGGTTGCAGGGTAAGAAATAAACAAAAAGCAGGAACAAAACAAAATCCTAGACCGTCTGGTCACTGACTAAACAGACCAGCTTGTCCTGACTAACAACCGCTGAGCTTCCCTCAGCCGGTTAAACATATGTCCCCTGCAACCTTCTACTCACAATGTCACTCTCTTTGAGCCACTCAGCTCGGGCTGTGTACTCCTCAGCAGCCTCTGTCTCTTCCCTACAGCCCACATGCTGTCTCCTAGGAAGAGCCACAACTATTCTGTCTCTTTTCCTTTTAAAACACACACTTTCCCTTCCTGATACCTCATTAATCAGGCCACAGGTGGAGCATTCTGCAGAGATAGCAAGGGAAATACACCCTTTCCTTGCCACACTGCCACATATCCCCCCCCCCCCCCTCTGCTCAGACCACCGGGAGGGAGCACTTGTATTCAAAAGGCAGAGTCCAACTGCCTTTCCTTTCCCTTGAACAGCTACGTCCAACAGGTTTTGAGGCAATTGGCTTCCTTCATCAGTAGATTTTATCTGCACCACTTCAATGGTGCATCCTTCTTTCATTCGCACTTTCATCAGCCACCGAGCACAAGACTTTTGGTCACCTTTGACAAATTCCTTGTAAAAAGCTCCATTCATGTCACACCTTTCCAACACCAGGTTCTTCATCTTGGTATGTGCAGTGCTCTGGACACTAGGTGCGGACAAGGCAGATGCTCTAAGCCATTGTCTTCTTCTGTCACTGGTATGACCATTGCACGAACTTTGCTGGTGGCCAACCGAGCCTGTATCACCCATTTGCAGGTCTTCTAAGTCATCCTCCACAATTTCAGGAGGCTTCCCTTTAATGCACCTGTCCATCTTCTCCTTGAGACGGACTCTTCTCCAAATTCTACTTCTGCGGACTTTCTTCCAGTGTTTTCTAATCCAGTGCCTCTCAGGGTTTCCACCACGACCCAGTCTTCTATCACAGTTACCTCTTTTTAAGGACTCTGCTTTCTTATTAGCCCTTTCTTTAGGGACACCGACTTTCACAGGCTCATTTTTAGGCTGAGAACTCTTGGCTCCTTTAGCCATTTTTTCACCTGCACCTTCAGATGTGTCACGGACTTTACTTGCAGCTTCTACAGTTATCTCTGGTTTAACTTCTACCTCAGAGAACTTCTCTGCCTCAGAATTTTCACCATGCAATGTCAATAGCTCTGCAGCTTCAGAGGACTTCCCATATGGTTTCACCTCAGTCTCAGCTTCAGAGGACCTTTCATATGGCTTCTTCTCATGGTCTTCAGACTCTACTGTTTCTTGCGTCCATTGTTCAGACTCCGCCTTTTTTAGAGAAAGCATCCCTGTCTCCAGTAGCTTTTGCCCCACAAGCAGTTTTCCTTCTTTTACACGGACGGCTGTGGCTTTGGCCTCAGTTTACATCTGAGACACTTTTAACCTCTCGTTAGCCAGTTCTACTATAGCTTGGTCACGACTTTCTTTTAGGACCTTCATGTCCCCTTCCAGCTTTAAACATTTCTGCTGCTCACTCTTGAGCTTAGCAGAGTTCTTCTTCTCACTTTCCAGCAATTCTGTCAAGTTTTTGACAGTATCCTCCAGGGACAGCAGTTGTTCTCTCATCTGCTCATTGTCTTTATTCAGTTGCGCCATTTTGGACACTTTCTGCTCATAGACTTTTAGCTGAGCCTCTTGTTCAGAGAGCTGAGTACCCAGTGAATCCAAGGCAGCTGCGCGAGACTTAATATGCGTTTCGTTCTGCGCCTCCAGGCTCTGCACCTTATGAGCCATTACCACTTTCTCCTTCTCCAACTCTTCCATGGCTACCAACCTAGCCTTGTGATCACTTTGTAGAGCCAGATATGCCCCACACAGGACATTCACTTCTTCATCCTTGAATGAGATCTGCTTGGCCAGAATCTCCAATTCTCTCTCCTTGCTGGTCATAAGACCCTGGGAGCGGGACAGTTCATCCTGCAGAGCCGCCAACTCACTTTTGTGGCGCTCCATATCTTTCTGCAGCTGAAGCGTCGCTTCCTGCTCTTTATTCAAGTCTGCAAGCGTTTTTTCTTTCTCCTCTGTCAGGTGATGAACTACTTCTTCCTTTTGAGACAATTTAGCAGAAACCATCTGTAAGGTTTCTTCAAGGTTCTGGATCTGCTCCTTTTTTTTACCAAGACCAGCGCGTTTTTTCCGAGATCTCTTACTTACAGCGGTCTCCTTACTCTCACTGCTGGACCTTGTGACATTCTCTTGTCCTCTGACAGTCACCTGTGCTTGGCCTGTCTCTTCCTTCAAGCCAACTCGTTCAGACTCTTTTCCACCTTTAGGAGTAGTCTCCCCCTTTTCAAGGGTCTTGGTCACTTGGGCTTCAGGGTAGTTCCTGGACAGTCTCTCTGGACTGTCTCTCTGCTCACTGGCAGACTTCTCTTTCACTTCAACACTGTCTCTCTGCTGCCCAGCAGAAAGGTCTAGGGCTCCTGGGTCTGCAACAACATCTGGTCCAGTGGTTCGACCTTCCTGGTCACGATCCATCTCTGGTCCAGACATCACATCTCCTTCACTCAGGACTCTGTCTGTGACAGTAAGCGCAGCACCCAGCTCCACATGTACTCTCTTCAGTACTTCTGCATTATCCACAGACATCTCTGTAGCTTCTTTTCCAGTCACCTCTTCCAGATGACCGCGCAACTCTAGCTCCAACTTGGGCTCATCTTCAGATGGCAGATGGAACCCATGTTCCTGTACCTGATCCGTTTCTGGTTTCACTGAAGATTTTGTTTCAGTCAGAGGCACACTTGTCACTTGAGTCGCTGGATCCTCTTGGACTTGACTCATGGTCTGGTCTTCAGCTCCCCCAGCAGTCTGGCAGACCCCTATCTGACCTACATCTAGTGACTGCTGACACTCCCCGTCCTCAGCCTCTGCTGAGTAACTCTCCACTAGTGTGTGGTGCAAGTCAAGTGTTGTGGGCCCATCAGGTGTACCTGCTCTAGTTACCCGACAGTCTTCCCATAATTGCTGAAAAAATTTAAAATCCGTCCCCAGTACTACATCATACTCCAAGGAGGGCTCTATTGAAACCTTGTGACCTATAGTACCATAGGGAGTAGAAATACAGACATTAACCATTTTATAACCCCAAATACCAGCCTGCATAGACACTATAGCGGGGTCTGGCTTTCTCCTGCTGGACTTTACCAGACTTATTACACATCTAGGGTCTAACAAAACCGTCATCTTTTTACCTTCTATTTCCAGCTCACACAGGTTTTCTTTTGTCCTGTCAGAGGTGGCAGCAGTACTCTTTACATCTGAACACATCAACATAAGTTTTTCAACAAAAACATTATCAGATTGCACATGTTCAAAATTTACAGGACAGTTCATAGCACTAGGACCTAACTCAGGCAAAGTGTGTTTTGTTACATTTTCTCCCAGTCCTGCATTTAACATTTTCTGTTCACCAGATTTTTTCAATCCGATCTGCACAGTGTGAACAGTCCCATCAGTCTTCATGAGGGGTTCTCCACCCTCACATGATTTTGCAACTGGACATAGGTTGGTACCACCT
This sequence comes from Hyla sarda, assembly GCF_029499605.1. Taxonomy (NCBI): domain Eukaryota; kingdom Metazoa; phylum Chordata; class Amphibia; order Anura; family Hylidae; genus Hyla; species Hyla sarda. The sequence goes on from NC_079189.1 coordinate 205,665,846, forward strand.
TGAACACTGTTCACACAGTCAACTAGGGAAACACCACCCTCCGACTCAGCCTTTTTATGCACAGTCCCATCATTCTTATGTACAGTCTCATAGTCTCTAAACATGGCCCCCATAACCCCTGGAACAGTCTTACCAGAATCTCTTGCCGTCCAGTGAGTTAAGGGCTGGTGCTGGACACCTCTCACCAGCTTCTCTGCTGCAGAACATCGCTCCACTTGCTCTTTAAGTAGCTCTGCAACCTTAAACCCAGCATCACTGTTAGGCTGCAGTGCACACTGTAGTCTTGCAGCTTGGCTTACTCCCACTTTTTGGGCATCTCCTCCAATGAATCCAAACACCAAGTTTCCCCAGTGTGTCTTGGGCCATGCCTCATGTGTAGCAATCCTTTCAAACTCTGCAAAGCTTGCTTCCTCTTGCGCTGCAGCCGTCTGCAACAAAGCACTTATCAGGACATCCATCTTGCAACACTTCAAACCTTGCAAACACAGTACAGTCCTCTGCCGAAATGTTAGCCGCTTGCCAACAAAATTTTTCCGTTGCCCCTAGCAACGCCTTTATACACAGTCTCAAAACGTAATCTGCACTCTGCAGGTGGCCCGTTCACCTGTCTCCTTACTTGAGAAAGAGTGCCCACTCGCTTGATGCGATCTGTTGCCCCTAGCAACAACTTCACCACAGGCGCAGTCCTGCTCTTGTACTCCACAGCTGGGCTCGTCCCACTGTCTCCTCTCTGAGAAAGAGTACACCCTTGCACCATGCACGGTAGTTTTCTCTTGGCAACAACTTCACTGCAACTCGACCACTGGTTGCTCCTAGCAACGTGTATGCCCGCATCCTCCACCAAAATGTGACGATCCGTCTTGGGGATTAGCTCTGGGATCGTCCTGGACCACGCCACAGGATGCGTTTCTTCTCAATAAACCAGCAAACAAACGCTTATAATGCAAATCTGGCACCTTGCCAGTTTTATTAGACAGGTTGCAGGGTAAGAAATAAACAAAAAGCAGGAACAAAACAAAATCCTAGACCGTCTGGTCACTGACTAAACAGACCAGCTTGTCCTGACTAACACCCGCTGAGCTTCCCTCAGCCGGTTAAACATATGTCCCCTGCAACCTTCTACTCACAATGTCACTCTCTTTGAGCCACTCAGCTCGGGCTGTGTACTCCTCAGCAGCCTCTGTCTCTTCCCTACAGCCCACATGCTGTCTCCTAGGAAGAGCCCCAACTATTCTGTCTCTTTTCCTTTTAAAACACACACTTTCCCTTCCTGATACCTCATTAATCAGGCCACAGGTGGAGCATTCTGCAGAGATAGCAAGGGAAATACACCCTTTCCTTGCCACACTGCCACAATATATATATATATGTGTGTATATATATATATATATATATATATATATATATATATATATATATATACATAGTGATATAGCGGCACTGTGAAGGATTAGCAATCCAATGGAAATATGGCGGGTGCTCTATCTCCTAAAGAGACCCGACCAAATCCTTACTTCAATCGAAACTCCACACAAAAATATGGTAAAGATGGCACTCAAGCGATCCAATAGTGAATAAAGTGATTTATTGGGTGAATAAATCCCTTTCTTCACTATTAGATCGCTGGAGTGCCATATATTGAAATGTAAGTAGTTAATTTGTTTTCCCTTAGTCTGACAGCAGCACAATGATGGGGTGTATCTCCGCCCCTGTGAGCTGCAGGACCCAGGAATTTTTAATGAAAGAAAATAAAAATACACGCCCCTCTGGGCATAAAAGCCCCCTCAGGACAGCCCTCCCTCGAGTTTATTATATAGTACAACTTAGATACAAAATATATATATATATATATATATATATATATATATATATATATATATATACATTTGGGAGGGAGCCTTGTGCTGATGTCCGACTAAGGGAAAACAAATTAACTACTTAAATTTCAATTTCCCTGTCGTCTGACCAGCAGCACAATGATGGGGATTTACATAGTACCCAAAGGGGTGGGAATTAAATATTAACAGCATTAATAATAGATCATGTAAAGGCAAAGTCAGGAGAAGAGGCACAGTCCCTCTTATAATGCTTGAAAAACGTAGATGGAGTGCTCCAAGAGGCACTCTGACAAATATGCTCTAAGGGAACTGACCCTCGCTCAGCTTTAGAGGTGGATAGAGCTCTAGTAGAGTGGGCTGTGAACCTTGGAGGTTCTAGGTCAGCCAAGGTATAAGCATCCTTGATGCATTCACAAATCCATCGCCCCAATGTGGGCTTAGAGGCTTTTTTCCCCTTATTTGAGCCCTGAAATAGAACAAATAAGTTCTCATCTTTACAAAAGGGAGCAGTTCTTTCAATATAAACCTGAAGAGGTCTCACAAGGTCAAGGTTGTTAAGATGACATTCCTCACCTAAGGAGGTATCAGGGACATATCTTGGTAGAGAAATCAACTGATTTCTGTTAGAGAAGGATGAGACTTTAGGGGCAAAATCAGGTAAGTACCTCAAAAGGACCTTGTCCGGAAGGAACGTTGTGTAGGGTTCAGCCGAGGAAAGGGCTTGCAGTTCTCCAAGTCTCTTGGCAGTGGTGATTGCAAGAAGGAAACAGACCTTCATAGAGAGAAATTTGAGTCCTATATCCTGTAGGGGTTAAAAGGGAGAAAAACAAACATGTTTAAGAACAAGTCCCAAGTCCCAAGAGGCAACGGGCTTGACCATTCTAAGATGCAGTCTAGATACAGCCTTAATAAAGCTTCCTACTTCAGGAATCTGGTAGAGCTTTTTTCCCAAGAAAGCTGACATAGCAGTAACTTGAACCTTTAGGGTATTAGGTGAAATACCCTTGTCAAAACCATCCTGAAGAAACTCCAGAATCTGCGGTATTGTGGGAGATGAAGAATCCAGCTGCCTAGCAGCACACCAAGCAGTAATTATCTTCTTTACTCTGGCATATGCTTTATTGGTAGCCACACTCCTAGAGTGGGAAAGTGTTTCCAATATACGGTCCAAAAAACCCTTGGCTTTTAAAATGGACCTGTCAACCTCCAAGCTGTTAGGCTGAGGGACGTTAGGTTGTGGCATAGTTGGTTGCCCTGGGCAACCAGATTGTGCCCCAGAGGGAGTCTCCAGAATGTCCCCTGGCTCATTATTATGAGAAGGGAGAACCAGGATCTCTTCGGCCAGAATGGAATTATTGCTATCTCCGAGGCCTGATCCTGTCTGACCTTCATCAATACCCTGGGTATCATTGAGGTTGGCGGAAAGATGTATGCCAGCCTGAAGTCCCATCGAATGGACATTGCGTCCACAGCCCAAGGTTGGTCCTCCGAGTATAGGGAACAAAACTGGGGTAGTTTGTTGTTGAATCTGGTCGCCATAAGGTCGATCTCCGGTAGACCCCAAAGTTGGCATAACTGCTTAAAAATTTGAGGGCATAGGGACCATTCGCCTGGAATTGAAGTTAGCCGGCTTAGGCGATCCGCCAAAGTATTCTGGACTCCTCTGATATGGATTGCGGATAACCTTGTTATCCTTGTTTCCGCCCAATTGAAGATCTTCCCCACTTCCTGAAGAAGCGACTGAGATCTGGTACCTCCTTGCTTGTTGATGTAGAACACGGACGCCATATTGTCAGATTGCACGCGGACCGCTGTTTTCGGTCAGGAGATGTTCGAACCTCTTGAGGGCATAGAAAATTGCTCTCAGTTCTCTGGCATTGGAAGACAGGCTCATCTCTTCTGGACTCCAAGTTCCTGAGATTGTGACATCTGACATCTGAGCTCCCCATCCTGAGCCGGAGGCATCGGTAGTAACAATTGTCCAAACTGGATCCTCCAGAGACATCCCATCTCTAAGGTTGGCCCACCAATGGAGAGATTGTCTGGTGACAGTTGAGAGAACATGTAAGGAGTCCAACCCTGAGATAGTTTGGTTCCAGATATGCCATAGGGCCCAAGGAACTGCTTCCGCTGCTGATGACAACAACCCCAGGAATCTCATTAGAGTTCTGAGGGGGACCTGGCGAGGAGTTCTTAGGAACCGATATCCTCTTAGGATACGATCCTTCCGTGGTACAGAGAGATACAACTTCATTTCCATCGAGTCTATGAGGAATCTGAGGAATTGTTTGGTTGTGGTCGGGGTCAAATCTGATTTGTCCCAATTGACCAACCAGCCGAAGCTCTGGAGTAAATCTAGAGTAATCTGAACATGCTCTAGGAGAATCAGTTCTGTTCTGGCTATTAAGAGCCAGTCGTCCAGGTATGGGATAACTCTTATCCCTGACATCCTGAGAACCGCCATCATACCTTGGTGAATACGAATGGAGCAGAGGTGATCCCGAATGGAAGGACCTTGAATTGCGGATGGAACAGAATCCATTGGATCCTGACCGCAATCCTGAGAAACTTCCTGAAATCCTGATGGATTGGAATATGGAAGTAGGCATCCTTTAAGTCCAGGGATGCCATGCACTCTCCTCTGTTAAGCAGAGATCTGACTGATCTGATAGTCTCCATTTTGAACTTTCTTCTTTGAAAGTGGCGGTTCAAATACCTTAAGTCTATTATAAGACGGTGTTTTCCTGAAGGCTTGGGTACAAGGAAAACTGGAGAGTATACACCTCGGCCTTCCTCCGAGGGGGGAACAGGCTCCAGTGCGGCCAAAGAAATTAGCTCTAGAATAGCGCTTTCTAAAAGAACTTGCTTTGGTTCCTGAAGAATAGTGGATATCAGAAACTTTTCTGAGGGCAGAGTAGTTAGGGGAAGAGAATAACAGTTTTTTTATCATCTCTAACATCCAAGGATGCTTGATCCTTTGTGCCCAGACTGGTAAAAATAAAGCAAGTCGGCCGCCTACTGGAGTAACGACCCCGTCAAAAGGGTTGCTTCTTATGTTCAGAAGCCCCCTTGTCCTGATTACCCTTTCTGGTCCTAGACCCCCTGCCATGGGTAGAATATCTATTCTGTCTACCCCTTCTGGGAGGAGAATACTTCCTAGAGTATCTCTTAGACGAGTTAGGGGTGAGGGGCAAGGATTTCCCTCTCCTATCCGACAACTCTTCCATAAAAGTATCCAACTCTGAGCCAAAAAGTTTACCAGGGGTAAAGAGCATATTGCAGAGTTGGGTTTTGGAATAATTATCTCACGGCCATGGACGGAGCCAAAGGGCTCTTCTGCCCGCAGTGGAAAGCCCCATAGTTTTTGCACCAAACTTTACTTGTTGGGATGAGGAGTCACACAAAAAATCGATTCCCAAGTTAATCTTCACAAAGGAAGCCAGCAAGTCCTCCCTAGGAACTCCAGAAGATATTTCTTCCTGAAGGCTATTTAGCCAGGTTCTTAAGGCCACTGCTACACTGTTAGAGACCACCGCTACTGAGGCTTGACTGGCTCCTGCAAATGTAAGTGCCCTTAAATGCAATCTCCATCCTCCTGTCAAGCGGATCCTTCAGGTTTGAGCCATCTTCTGCGGGGAGCACCGTACGTTTGGACATTTTAGCTATGGCCATGTCCACTTTGGGAGGATTCAACCACACCTTACATTGCGATTGATCAAGAGGGTACATAATTGTGTACCGCTTAGAGATTACCGGTGCCTTATCTGGATTCTCCCATTCCGCCGTCATGAGTGCGGACAGGACATCATCCATTTGAAAGAATCTAAAGACCCTAGAGGTAGATGGGTCATCCTCTTTAGGCTTAGGCTGCGATTCAGCCTGAATAAATTTTAATAGTTTCTGTGTCTTTTCTGGTGGAAAGAAACTTTTTGAAGTGTCCTCAATCATGTCCTCATCCAAGGAGTCGACCAGGGTCTCCCTGTCTTCACCTTCATCCACCTCCATGGGGGCAGGAGAAGGATGGCTGTAGCGAGAGCGCTTTCTGGGGATGGAAAGAGACTCCTTAAGGTCCCTGATGGATCCCGCGACAAAATCCTTTACCCAGACGTACACATCGCGGATATCCAGTTCCCCAGGCGAGGGAAGAGCAGGAAGTGGCCGACAAGATGCACAAGCAGTGAATTCACTATCATCAGGCAAAGGTGTGTTACACTTTCTGCAGGAAAGGTGACATGTCTTTTCTAGTGATTTGCGGGACCTAGACCCACCCGAATCTCCTGAAGACATCTAAGAGAGAATTTTTTTTTCTCTAGTTAGTAAAAGAAAGACATAACAAAACCCCCTAAAAAAGTGGGGTTTAGAACCCTAGAGGAAATAGGGGACACATCATGGTAACCACAAGAATAAGGATACAGAAGCACTCTGACAACAAAAAGCACAGGCAAAATGTGTCAGGGGAAGGCTGCAGACTCCGAAGAGACTGAGCTCCGGCCTGCCTGCCTGCAGGAGCGATTATGTGACTATCACATCCCCGCCCACCAGTTTGGTAAGAGAACGCGTGAGCGGCGCGCACACTCCTAAGAGGGAGGCAGAGGCTACTCATGCACGCGGCTCCTGGATGCCGCCTGGAGCCAGACTTGCCAATTCGCACTAAGGTAAGCCGGACGGCAGGTAGGTAATATGAAAAAAAGATCGAGAACATAGTTCCCAGCAATAAGATGAATCCCAAGTATTCTCCTCCTGAAAAGACTGAAGGGGAGAAGGGAAAAGTTATGGACAGATATGCTGTCCGCCTAGGTCCTGCTCACAGGACAGAAAAACTCGAGGGGGGGCTGTCCTGAGGGGGCTTTTATGCCCAGAGGGGCGTGTATTTTTATTTTCTTTCATAAAAAATTCCTGGGTCCTGCAGCTCACAGGGGCGGAGATACACCCCATCATTGTGCTGCTGGTCAGACGACAGGGAATTAACTCATATTTGTGTAGAATATATATATATATATATATATATATATATATATATATATAGTAGTTAGGAGTAGCCGTATTAGTCCAGTGATGCAAAAAGCACAATCATCGGTAGTTGCAGTATCTTGTAATACCTTTTTTATTGGACTAACAATATTTTGTAGAGACAAGCTTTCGGGATTCCTCCCTTTATCAAGTCAAAAGCATTTCTGAGCTCACAAGGAGAAAACACATGTTCTATCTCACGAAATATGCAGGGGTTAAAACAACATATGTGGAGAATGGACATTAAGTTGGGCCATAAATTGTATAGCTATAGGAATATAGACTACAGATAAGGATGAGGGGGGGCTGGAGAGCAGAGGTGAGAACGGTGAATACGCTGTCTTCCCTCTCCCTGCTCTAACACCATTACACCCCTGCTCCCCCTCCCCTCCCCAGTCTATGGCTCTGTAGTAAAATTGTCCTTTCTCCTCTGTCCAGCGTATTCACCGTTCTCACCTCTGCTCTCCAGCCCGCCCCCCCCCCCTCATCCTTATCTGTAGTCTATCATCCTATAGCTATACAATTTATGGCCCAACTTAATGTCCACTCTCCACATATGTTGTTTTACCCCTGCATATTTTGTGAGATAGAACATGTGTTTTCTCCTTGTGAGCTCAGAAATGCTTATGACTTAATAAAGGGAGGAATCTCCAAAGCCACCACAATGCCTAGATATGTTCCCTCTAAATGATTCTGTCTGAGATGCATGACTTCTGTGGCCCCTGTTGACTTTTCTGGCTGCTTAATATTCTTTGCCATCCTTCCTTCCCCTTGCCTAAATTTCCCAGCAATTATTGCAGCTTTGCTCTGCCAGCCAACTCCCTCTCTGAGAGCAGTCCCCTGCCTCCTTCTCTGTGAGCAGAGAGAAGTTCATTGTGTGATTGGTTGAGACCATACACACCTCCCAGCTCTCAGCACTAAAGGGAGCATCACTCATCAGTGTAGGGCAGAAAGCATGTGGTCTGTGTCTCTTAGGAGGGTTGGGGCTGCTTTCAGAGAGGGACTTGGACAGAGACCGAGTGGGTGGCTGCATGATGTCATTCCCTTACTTCATGGATGTAAGTGACAACCAAAGAGGGGAAACTGCTCTACATATCAAATTAATGATATTTAGATAATTAAATAGGTTGATGAGAGGGAAAGGATAGGCTATGGGTTTAATTCCCCAGAGTACCCCTTTAACAAACCTATGCAAGCCATTAGCAAACCCATTTTTCAAGGCTTTTATAGGATCCTCTACACTCTGAGAATAACATACTGACCTTTGTCATCTGTTATTTGGATTGTAACAGAGAGTATTTAAAGGGGTACTCTGGTGCTTAGACATCTTATCCCCTATCCAAAGAATAGGGGATAAGATGCCTGATCGCGGGAGTCCCACCACTGGGGACCCCTGTGATCTTGCACGCGGCACCCCGTTTGTAATCAGTCCCCGATGCGTGTTCGCTCCGGGTCTGATTACCGGCGACCACAGGGCCGATGGCGTTTGACGTCATGCTCCGCGCCTCAATGCAAGCCCACGGGAGGGGGCGTGATAGCTGTCACGCCCCCTCCCATAGGCTTGCATTGAGGGGCAGAGCGTGACATCACACAGGGGCGGGGGCGTGACGTCACACGCCGCCCACCCTGTGGTCGCCGAAATCATTCCCGGAGCGAACACGCTCCAGGGACTGATTACAAACGGGGTGCCGTGTGCAAGATCACGGGGGTCCCCAGCGGCAGGACTCCTGTGATCGGGCATCTTATCCCCTATCCTTTGGATAGGGGATAAGATGTCTAAGCACCGGAAGAACCCCTTTAATTCCGCAGGTAACAGAGAGATAGTCCCCACTACTGTCAGTAGCTGGGACCAGTGGCTAATGCCGGACATCAACGATCTGGGTGATGTCTGGCATTTAATCGTTAGCTGCCGCTATCAAAGTTGTTTGCAGCATCTAAAATGTAAAAAATGTCATCCCAGCTTCTTAGCGGAACTGATCGTGACACCCATGGGGTCCCGATCAGCTGAGAGGATCAGGGAAATGGATATCCTTGCCATTATATTAGTGCTCTAATGCTGCAGGAAGCCATGGCAGCCTGTGGTAATGGAGCGCGGATAACTCTGATCATACATACTGTTATATTCAAGTATGCAATCTAAAGATTACATGTATTAGTCCTCTATGGTTTCTAAAAAAAGATTAAACATTTTTTTTAAATAAATGTGAATTAACCCCCTCCCTAATAAAAGTTTTCACCCCACCCCCTTTCCCATGTTTTTAAAAACAAAATTATGTAAACAAAAATAAACATAAACATATGTGGTATCCCTGCTGCGTAAATGTCCAAACTATTAAAATATAACATTAATTAACTGCACAGTCAATGGCGTACATGTAAAAATAAATACTTTTTGAACTGCATATTTTTGATCACTTCATATAACCTAAAAAATTCTAAAAAGTGATCAAAAAGTCCCATCAAAACCAAAAAGGTACTGATAAAAACTACAAATCCTACAGTTACAAAATGGCGTTTTGTTTTCTTTTCACTTTTGCCCTACAATTTTTTTTTCTTTGCTTGAGATTTTATGGTTAAATGATTGATTGTTTGGCTGAAGCATCTGTAGTATTTGGGCAAAAAAAGTTCAATTATTTGTACAGAGACTATGCTTATTTGGGAGAATTGGTGAGAACCTTGGAGCATTGAGAGATAATAAGACAGATCAGCTTATACACTGCCACACACATTCTCCTCTCACCTGTACCTGCTCTAAACGCTCAAGGTTAGCGGGGCTCATGAATGTTGCAAGCAGAATGTTTTGGTCCAAAAACTGGATTCAAGGCATATATACTGCACATTGCACAGGAAACACATTTGATAACATTGTTCAATGAAAGGGGTTTTCAAGGTAAAACAGATTGATAACTCACCGGACATGCCCTGACATGTACACAGTGAACAGAACCAGATGCTGTTTGCTTTATACACTGTGTAGTGACCATGCCAGGCAGAGGTAGCTCTCCCATTAGGCCTCATAGCCGCCTAACTCCCCCCCCCCCCCATGTGTGAGTGGTGATGAGTACAATGTACACATTGCCACTCTTCAGTGCTTTGTCCAGGATGCATTTCAGTATAGGCGAATCTAACAGAGGTGCATATAGCTAAATGCGGCACTCTGCTGTTTGACAGAGCGAATTGCCATTGGCTTCCCATTCTGTCAATCTCTCTTGTGGCCGCTCGCATTACGCATTCAGCCATGAGAGAGGATGAACGTCCTTCCTCTGAGCTCCGGCGCATGAGTGACGCATGAGTGAAGAGGAGAAGACAGAAGTGGCCATGCTGCAGACTACGCAAAAGCCAGGTTAGTATCTTTGTTTTTTTCTTTAATAACTACAGGGGGCTGCTGCCGTTTTTAATTACTGGAGGGGGCTGTTGCTGCTTTTAATAACCACAGGGGACTGCTGCTGTTTTTAATAACTACAGGGGTTGCTGCTGTTTTTAATAACTAAAGGGGGCTGCAGCTTTTAAAAACTACAAGGGGCTGCGGCTGTTTTTAATAACTAGAAGGGGCTGCTGCTGTTTGTATGACTACAGGAGGCCGCTGCTGATTTTAATAACTACAGGGGCTGCTGCTGTTTTTAATAACTAGAGGTGGCTGCCGCTGCTACTTTTAATTGCTAGAGTGGGCTGCTGCTGTTTATATGACTACTGTAGGCTGCTGCTGTTTTTAATAACTACAGGGGGCTGCTGCTGTTTTTAAAAACTAGAGGGGGTGCTGCTGCTTTTAATAACTATAGGGGGCTGCTGCTGCTTTTAATAACTACAGGGGGCTGCTACTGTTTCTAACCCCTTAAAGACACAGCCCATTTTGGACTTAAGGACACAGCCAATTTTATGTTTGTATTTTCATTTTTTCTTCTAAAAAATCATAACTCTTTTATATTTTCATCCACATACCAATATGAGGGCTTGTTTTTTGAGTGACCAGTTGTCCTTTGTAATGACCTCACTCATATTACCATTAAATGCAAACCAAAAAAATATTATTTGTGTGGGGAAATTGAAAAGAAAATAGCAATTTTGCAAATTTTGGAAGGTTTTGTTTTCACGCTGTATACTTTATGGTAAAAATGACATGTTTTCTTTATTCTGTGGGTCGACAAGATTAAAATGATAGCCATGACTACATCCTTTTCTATTATTGTACTGCTTAAAAAAGATCGATAACTTGACGATCGATAACTTTCTAATTTTTCGTATACGGGGCAGTATGAGGGCTATTTTTTTTGAGCCGTGATCTGTACTTTTTATCGATACAACATTTGCGTATATGAAACTTTTTTAAAAGTGCTTTTTATTAACTTTTTTTTATCAGCATAGCACTGATCAGTGTTATCGGCGATCTTCTGCTCTGGTCTGCTTGATCTCATACGAGAGCAGAAGACCCCTGAAGACAAATGGAGACAGGTGAGGGGACCTCCAGCTGCCATTTTAGATGATCGGATCCCTGCATTGCTGCACGATCACTGATGTCCGCCATTACCGGTGGGTCCCTGGCTGCTGATAGCAGCCAGGACCTGCTGTGTATGATGTGAGCACCGGTCCGGTGCTCGTGTCATGTACAGGACATAAATGTACGTCCTGGTGCATTATGTACCACCGCATCAGGACATACATTTACATCCTGTGTCGTTAAGGGGTTAATAATGACAGGGGGCTTCTACTGCTTTTAATAACTACAGGGGGCGTCTACTGTTTTTAATGGCCAAATGGGACTGCTGCTGTATTTAATAACTTCAGGGGGCCGCTGCTGTTTTTACCATTTAAAGGGGGCTGTTGCTGTTTTGCTACCTAGAGGGGGCTGCTGCTCTTTTTACTACCTTAAGGAAGCTGCTGCTGTTTTACTACCTAAAGGGGGCTGCTGTTTTACTACCTAAAGATGGTTGTTGCTGTTTTTACCACCTAAAGGGGGCTGCTGTTTTACTACCTAAAGGGGGTTGTTGCTGTTTTTACCACCTAAAGGGGGCTGCTGTTTTACTACCTAAAATGGGTTGTTGCTTTTTTTACCACCTAAAGGGGGCTGCTGCTATTTTTACCATTTAAAGGGGGCTGTTGCTCTTTTTGCTACCTAGAGGGGGCTGCTGCTGTTTTTACTACCAAAAGGGGGCTGCTGCTGTTTTACTACCAAAAGGGGGCTGCTGTTTTACTAAATAAAGAGGGTTGTTGCTATTTTTACCACCTAAAGGGGGCTGCTGTTTAACTACCTAAAGAGGGTTGTTGCTGTTATTACCACCTAAAGGGGGCTGCTTCTGTTTTTAATAACTACAGGGGCTGCTGCTGCTTTTAATAACTAGAGGGGCTGCTGATGCTTTTAAATAACTACAGGGGACTTCTGTTTTTAATAAATAGAGGGGGCTGCTGATGTTTTTACTACCTAAAGGGGGCTGCTGCTTTTTACTACCTAAAGGGGGCTGCTGCTGTTTTACTACCTAAAGGGGGTTCCTGCAGTTTTTAGCACCTAAAGGGGGCTGCTGCTGTTTTTCATCTAAAGGGGGCTGCTGCTGTTTTTACTACCTAAAGGGGGATACTGCTTTTACTACCTAAAGGGAGTGGCTGCTGTTTTCACCACCTAAAGGGGGCTGCTGCTGTTTTCCTACCTAAAGGGTCTACTGCTGTTTTACTACCTAAAGGGGGCTGCTGCTGTTTTACTACCTAAAGGGAGCTGCTTCTGTTTTTATCACCTAAAGGGGGGTTGCGGCTGCCTTTACTACCTAAAGGGGGTAAATGCAGTTTTTAGTACCTGAAGGGGGTTGCTGCTGCTTTTGCTACCTAAAGTGGTCTGCTGCTGCTGCCTTTACTACCTAAAAGGGGCTGTTGCTACCACTTAAAGGGGTTTCCTATTACTACCAAGTAAAAGAGGGTGCATATTACTACCATCTAACGGAGGCTTCTATTACTACCACCTAAAGGGGGCTACTATTACTACCACCTAAAGGGGGCTATTATTACTACCACCTAAAGGAGGCTTCTATTACTACCTAAAGGAGGCTGCTGCTACTATCTAAAGGGGGCCAGTGCTCCCACTATATATGGGGGACTGCAGCTATCTACAGGGGGACATATCAAAATTGAAACGGTTATGATTTTTAAAAGGTAAGGAGGAAAAAACTAAAAAGTGCAAAAACCCTCCGTCCCCAAGGGGTTAATTTAGTATGTTCTTATGTTAAATAATGCTTTTATCTACAACTTACATTACCACAAACTATCAGATCTCACTTCATAAAAAAAAAAAAAATGTAATAAATAAATACATCTGTAGTGGCTGTTAGAGATGAGCGAACTTACAGTAAATTCGATTCGTCACAAACTTCTCGGCTCGACAGTTGATGACTTATCCTGCATAAATTAGTTCAGCTTTCAGGTGCTCCGGTGGGCTGGAAAAGGTGGATACAGTCCTAGGAAAGAGTCTCCTAAGACTGTATCCACCTTTTCCAGCCCACGGGAGCACCTTAAAGCTAAAATAATTTATGCAGGAAAAGTCATCAACTGCCGAGCCGAGAAGTTCGTGACAAATTGAATTTACTGTAAGTTGGCTCATCTCTAGTGGCTGTGTAACTTATAGAACTGGAAAATAAATTAACATAGTAAAAAAAAAAATAAAGAAAGAAACTGAATGAAGCTAGTAGTCTTTTCTTAGTAAAAACCCTCTGTAAAGAACTCAATACTCATATGTTTGCATATTAGTTCTTATTAGCAATGTAGTCAAATGACAAATTTAACTTTGCTATGTCAGTATAATGTCAAACTCATTATAGAGTATGAAGATGAATTTGTGCCCGAGTAAAATTAATTGGACCGTCTCTATTTATAGCAATAAAAGCTGCGATATGGTCAGTAACAACAATTGTTTGTTTGTTTGTTGACTTCAGTTTAGAACATATCTTCATTTATGAAATGAATTTGTCGCACTCTGGTCTTTCACTGAGAAGAATGAAAGTTCTCATGCCTGATTTAGACAAATGTTTTGGTTTAAATTAGGTTCTATTAGTCTCATTTCTTTGAGTAAGTTGATGTGGTTTCCCACTGTGACGGAGTTCTTACATAGAAAATTATATTGCTTACAATTACAAGGCCCAAATTTTGTGCAGCAATGAAAAGCTACAATTCATGAAATGTAATTAAAATATTCACTTTCCAGAGGAAATCCCTTGTTTTTCTAAAGCCATATTAACATGAATAATTTATTTGTATTAATTGCAAATTGGTACATGGAAGAAAAAATTAGCATGAAACTAAGCATTGAAAATGACATGGAAATACATTAGACATTATTTTGGGCCTCTTTTTACACACGTGGAGTTCCCTATTGCTGTAAAAATATCAAACCCATGCAACATATTTTTCTTTTATAGGTGGACAGATTTTACTATTTACTGTTTATTTTATCCTGTATATCATTTTATTATGTTACTGTGATAGTGTGAGTCAAAAGGGCCCTGTGTCTCGCCCACTAAACCTTGTTTTCAACTGTTAATAAATTACATATTCTTATAAAAATTCTATAATGCTACTATGCATTTGGTATGTTTATCAGAAGCGACCGACCAATAGCAGATTGGGGAGTTCTGCCCACCCACAGTAGTCCGGGCAGAACGGGGGAACCGATGGTGATCGGCGTCGGAGGCCCACTTACCATCGGCGATCGGCAGCGGGCGGCAGAGGACGGCGAAGCGGCTCCCTGGTGCGGCGATGACGTGCGGCTCCCTGGTGTGGCAATCCTACGGAAGCCGGTGATTAGTTGCCTAGCAACATCCGGAGGTGTACAGTTTTGAGACCACTATACAGTGGTCTCTAAACTGTAGCCCTCCAGATGTTGCAAAACCTACAACTCCCAGCATGCCCAGACAGCTGTTTGCTGTTTGGGCATGCTGGGATTTGCAGTTTTGCAACAGTTGGAGGGCTACAGTTTGGAGATCACTGTGCAGTGGACTCTAAACTGTGGCCCTCTAGATCTTGCAAAACTACAACTCCCAGCATGCCCACACAGCAGTTTGTTGTCTGGGCATGCTGGGATTTGTAGTTTTGCAACATCTGGAGGGCCACAGTTTGGAGATCACTGTGCAGTGGACTCTAAACTGTGGCCCTTCAGATCTTGCAAAACTACAACTCCCAGCATGTCCAAACAGCTGTTTCGCTAGTTGCGTACCTCCAGCTGTTGCATAACTACATCTCCCAGCATGCCCTTCGGCGATCAGTACATGCTGGGAGTTGTAGTTTTACAACAGCTGGAGGCTCACTGGTCGGAAAATACTGAGTAAGGTAACAGAACCCAACTGAAGGTTTTCCAATCAGTGTGCCTCCAGCTGTTGCAAAAGTACAACTCCCAGCATGCATGGTCTGTCAGTGCATGCTGGTAGTTGTAGTTTTGCAACAGCAGGATGTTTGCCCCCCCCCCCCCCCCCATGTGAATGTACAGGGTCCATTCACACGGGTGGGTTTAAAGTCTTAGCAGTGGCAAATTTTCTGCCACAGCGCAAACTCCTAGTGGGAAACTCACCGTCACCCCCCCCCCCCCCCAGTGAGAATGTACCTGAAAAACACTACACTAACACATAATAATGGGTAAAACACTACATATACACCCCCTTACACTGCCCGACCCCCCCCAATAAAAATGAAAAACATATCATACGGCATTGTTTTCAAAACGGAGCCTCCAGCTTTTGCAAAACAACAACTCCCAGCATTTCCGGACAGCCACTGACTCCCTGTTTGGGAATCACTGGTGTAGAATACCCCTATGTCCACCCTTATGCAATCCCTAATTTAGCCCTCTAATGTGCATGGCGCTCTCTCACTTCGGAGCCATGTCTTATTTCAAGTTGGATGAGAAAATGAAAAAAAAAATATCACTAAAATGCAAGTGTTACCCAAAATTTTTCATTTTTATAAGGAAAAATAGAAAAAAGACCCCCAAAATTTGTAACCCCATATGTGGATGTAAAGTGCTCTGCAGATGCACTACAATGCTCAGAAGAGAAGGAGCGCCATTGGGCTTTTGGAGAGAAAATGTGTCCAGAATTGAAGGTCAAGTGTGTCTACAAAGCCCCCATAGTGCGAGAACAATGGAACCCCCCCCCCCACATGTGACCCCATTTTGGAAACTACACCCTTCACGTAATGTAATAAGGGGTGCAGTGAGCATTTACACCCCACAAGTGTCTGACAGATTTTTGGAACAGTGATCCATGAGAATGAAAAATTACATTTTTCATTTGCACAGCCCACTGTACCAAAGATCTGTTAAACATCAATGGTGTGTAAATACCCACTGCACCCTTTATTAAATTCTGTGAGGGGTGTAGTTTCCAAAATGGAGTCAAATGTGGGGGGTCCACTGTTCTGGCACAATAGGGGGCTTTGTAAACACACATGGCCCCTGACTTTCATTCCAAATAAATTCTAGCTCCAAAACCTCAATGGCGCTCCTCCTCATATGAGCATTGTAGTGTGCCAGCAGAGCACTTGATGTCCAAACATGGGGCATTTCCATACTCAGAAGAAATGGGGTTGAAAATTTTAGGGTTCATTTTCTCCTATTACCCCTTGTAAAAATGTAAAATTTGGGGAAAAGCCAGCATTTTAGTGAATTTTTTTTTTATTTTCATTTACAACTTTAACAAAAAGTTGTCAAACACCTGTGGGGTGTTAAGGCTCACTGTTCCCCTTGTTACATTCCTTGAGGGGTGTAGTTTTCTGATTTCACCTGCTCTGATCTGTCCATTAATGCAGGTACTACAGGGACTAATTATCGGGAGCGATATTATTCAGTATATATTTTCACTTTACTTTTTTAGCCCCATTTATTTAATTTTATTTAAATTTTTCGGGCATTTAGATGTGCTGCCATGAATAATTGCGGGTGTCAGAGATGAGACGAGGACAGGGGCATCAGTAATATGTATAAAACAGTAAGCAAAAAAAAAGGCTGACAGTTTTCTTAATTTACCAAAAATCCCAAAATTTACAGAGGTCTTCTATCAGAAATGAAAGATACTTCAAATAGTTTTTTGCGGAGGCAGATGGCCAGAACAATAATGTATGTATGTATTAAAAGGAAAACTGTCAGCTTTCTCCCCCCGCGCTAACCAGCAGTACTGGCTGGTACTGCGGGGGACGCTGATCAGTTTGATCCTTACCGTGTCCGGATCCGCCTCGTCGTTTGGCCGTACTCTTCTATTTTCAGGGATATTCAAATGAGGTGCTAACTGGCACTCTGACGTCAGTGTCGGGTCGTAGCGCCGCCCAGCTCATCAATATTCCTCCCCTCCCTCTGCCTCTCCCTCTTCTCCTCCTCTCTGTAATGAAGAGAAAGGGGAGGAATATTGATGAGCTGGGCGGCGCTGCGGCCCGGCACTGACATCAGAGTGCCAGTTAGCACCTCATTTGAATATACAGAAAATAGAAGATTAAGGCCGAACGGCTCAGTGGATCCGGGCACGGTTAGCATTAACGCGTCCTCCTCCCCCGCACTACCAGCCAGTACTGCTGGTCAGTGCGGGGGGGAAGAAACCTGACAGTTTTTCTTTAATGTAATTGGTAAAGACAATGTCATTATACAGTATGAGCTGGTTTTAATTGACAAACTACTGAAAAACTCTTCTTGCAATTCCAATGTCTTTGCTCTGTATGTGAAAAATATTTTATTTTTTATGTAGGGGATGATGGGAGTTGAAATTCGTGAATTCCAGTACAGTGGTTGCAGCGGGACCAGCAGGGAGTCTATGGCTGTCCTAGGGAAGAAATAAAGTTTTGAAATGTACAGTAGCTGCTCTAATTAGAGCCACTTAAGGTTAATTGAATAATGAGACCACATCCAATTAAGGTCAAATAAGTAAAAGAACATCAAAGGACTGTAGGTCAAGTGGTTTAACCTTAAAGGAGTAGTCCAGTGGTGATTCAGTGGTGAGCAACTTATCCCCTATCCTAAGGATAGGGGATAAGTTGCAGATCGCGGGGGGTCCGACCCCTGGGGCCCCCCGCGATCTCCTGTACGGAGCCCCGACAGCCCGCTGGAAGGGGGCGTGTCGACCTCCGCACGAGGCGGCGGCCGACACGCCGCCTCAATACAACTCTATGGCAGAGCCGAAGCGCTGCCTTCGGCAATCTCCGGCTCTGCCATAGAGATGTATTGAGGGGGTGTGTCGGCCGCCGCCTCGTGCGGGGGTCGACACCCGCTATCTCGGCGGAGAGCCGGGGCCCCGTACAGAGAGATCGCAGGGGGCCCCAGCGGTCGGACCCCCGCGATCTCAAACTTATCCCCTATCCTTAGGATAGGGGATAAGTTTTTCACCACTGGACTACCCCTTTAATTGGTTGTGGTTTTATTTTTCATTTAAGGTCTTTACCTCTTATTTTCTGTTCTTCATTCATCTGTCTGCTGTGTGTGAGTGAAAAAAAACAATATATATACATATATGATTCCACCCATGTACAGAAACTGAAGCAGGGCGCAGCACTCAAAAACAACTGATTTATTTTATCATGTGAGCATTACAACGCCTCCTGGAGCATTTATTGCTTGAAAATGGCTCTAGGAGGTTGAAACATTGTAATGCTCACATGAGAAAATAAATCACAGTTGTTTTTGAGTGCTGCACCCTACTTCGGTCTCTCTATCTCTCTCTCTCTCTCTCTCTCTCTCTATATATATATATATATATATATATATACCTATATCTATATCTATCTATCTATCTATCTATCTATCTATCTATCTATATATATATATATATATATATGGATAGCTATATGTATGTGTATATATATATATATATATATATATATATATATATATATATATATATACACAGTCATGGCCGTAAATGCTGGCACCCCTGAAATTTTTCTAGAAAATTAAGTATTTCTCACAGAAAAGGATTGCAGTTACACATGTTTTGCTATACACATATTTATTCCCTTTCTGTGTGATGGACAAAACCAAAAAAGGGAGGGAAAAAAGCTAATTGGACATAAACTCCAAAAATGGTCTGGACAAAATTATTGGCACCCTTTCAAAATTGGGAAAAATAAGATTGTTTCAAGCATGTGATGCTCCTTTAAACTTACCTAGGGCAAGTAACAGGTGTGGGCAATATAAAATCACACCTGAAAGCAATTAAAAGGAGAGAAGTTCACTTAGTCTTTGCCTCGTGTGTCTGTGAGTGTCACACTTCGCATGGACAATAGAAAGAGGAGAAAAATATCAACAATCTCAAGGTTAAGAGATCTAGATTTGCCTTTGTCCACGGTGCGCAACATTATCAAGAAGTTTGCAACCCATTGCACTGTAGCTAATCTCCCTGGATGTGGATGGAAGAGAAAAATTGATGAAATGTGTCAATACAGGATAGTCTGGATGGTGGATAAGCAGCCCCAAACAAGTTCCAAAGATATTCAAACTACACTGCAGGCTCAGGGAGCATCAGTGCCAGTGCGAACTATCCATTGCCTTTAAATGAAATGAAATGCTATGGCAGGAGACCCAGGAGGACCCCACTGCTGACACGGAGACATTAAAAAGCAAGACTACATTTTGCCAAAATGAACTTGAGTAAGCCAAAATCCTTCTTGGAAACGTCTTGTGGACAGATGAGACCAAGATAGAGCTTTTAGGTAAAGCACATCATTCTACTGTTTACCGAAAAGGGAATGAGGCCTACAAAGAAAAGAACACAGGCACCTACAATAAAATATGGTGGAAGTTCTATGATGTTTTGGGGTTGTTTTGCTGCCTCTGGCACTGGGTGCCTTAAATGTGTGCAAGGCATCATGAAATCTGAGGATTACCAACGGATTTTGGGTCGCACTGTACTGCCCAGTGTCAGAAAGCTGGGTGTGCATCCGAGATCTTGGGTCTTCCAGCAGGAAATTGACCTCAAACATACGTCAAAAATCACCCAGAAATGGATGGCAACAAAGTGCTGGAGAGTTCTGAAGTGGCAGCAATGAGTCCAGATCTAAATACCATTGAACACCTGTGGAGAGATGTTAAAATTGCTGTTGGGAAAAGGCCTCCTTTCAATAAGAGAGACCTGAAGCAGTTTGCAAAGGAAGAGTGGTCCAACATTCTAGCTGAGAGGTGTAAGAAGCTTATTGATAGTTATAGGAAGCCACTGATTTCAGTTATTTTTTCCAAAGCGTGTGCAACCAAATATTAAGTTAAGGGTGCCAATAATTTTGTCCAGACCAATTTTGGAGTTTGGTGGGACATTATGTCCAATTAGCTTTTTTTCCTCACTTTTTTGGTTTAGTTCTAGTGTTGGGTGCGAATATTCGCATTTCAAATTTTTATTGCAAATATTGCAAATTAGCGAATATTGCTAATATATTTGCTATATATTCTAAATTACGAATATTCACTTTTTTCCGCATATGCGCATATTCGCATATGCGAATAAGCGCATATGCACATATTCGCATATGTAAATATTCGCATATTCCTTCTTTTCACTTGTGAGACAACTAGAATGATGCAAATACACTTGTCAGAGGTTATCAACAACATCCCTAGCAACCAATAGTAAAGTTGCCCACCCCCTCACTGTTTTTTTCCTCGAATACGCGAATATGCGAATATTCACATATGCGAATATTCGCATTTGAGAATATTCGCATATGCAAATATAACGAATATGCGAAATTCGCGAATATAGGACGAATATTCATCTATATATTCGCAAAATATCACACATTTGAATATTGGCAATGCCGCTCATTGTTAACCAGACACAGCTTCGTATTTTAAGTAGTGGCTGTACCTGGTATTGCAACTCACTGATATTCATGGCCTAAGTATAAGCCATCATAACTAGTGTTAAAGGGGTACACCGGTGGTAAACAATTTATTTTAACCCCTTAAGGAAGCAGCCCTTTTTCACCTTAAGGACTGAGCCCTTTTTCGCAATTCTGCCCACCGTCGCTTTATGAATTAATAACTCGAAAACGCTTTTACCGAATATTCTGATTCTCAGATTGTTTTTTCATGACATATTCGATTTTATTTTGGTGGTAAATTTTTGGCGTTACTTGCATCCTTTTTGGTGAAAAATTCCAAAATGTCATGAAAATTTTGAAAATGTAGCATTTTTCTAACTTTGAAGCTCTCTACTTGTAAGGAAAATGGATATTTCCAATACATTTTATTTTTATTCACAAATACAATAAGTCCACTTTATGTTGGCATCATAAAATTGACATATT
This sequence comes from Hyla sarda, assembly GCF_029499605.1. NCBI lineage: Eukaryota > Metazoa > Chordata > Amphibia > Anura > Hylidae > Hyla > Hyla sarda. Next base: position 205,686,938 of record NC_079189.1, read on the forward strand.
TTAACATTTTGAAAAAACTAGAGGGCTTCAAAGTAGAGCAGCAATTTTCAAAAATTTCATGAAAATGGCAAAATCTAAAGGGACAGATGTTACAGAACTACAACTCCCAGCATGCCTGGGCAGCCTAGGCATGCTGAGAGTTGTAGTTTGGCAACAACTGGAGGGCTATCATTTGGGCACCAATGTAACAGTGGTCTCCAAACTGTGACCCTCCAGATGTTGCAAAACTACAACTCCCAGCATGCCCAGACAGCCCCAAAGGTTGTCTGGGCATGCTGGGTGTTGCAGTTTGGCCTTCCCAGTTTGCCCCCCCCCACCGTCGTTTCCCTACCTGTGCCTGTCTCCAGCGATGATCCGGGGTCCCCACGCATCTTCTCCTCCAGGTATCGGCCTCCATTTTCTCCCCACGTTCCCCACGACATGGAGGGCTGCCATTGGTCAGACTCAGTTCTGACCAATGGCAGGGGATATGAGGAGATCGCAGAAATGCGACCTCGCTCCTAGCCCTCAGGATGTTACGGGCTGTCACTGACAGCTCCGATCATCCCTATTTTCCTGGTGATCAAGTCACCAAAGACCCGATCAGCCCGGAATAGCAGCCCGGAATCGCATGTTTGAATTGATTTTCTGCGATCGCCGACATGGGGTGATGTGCCGGGATGCCTGCTGAATGATTTCAGCAGGCATCCCGGTCCGGTCCCCAACCGGCTAGCGGCGGGGACCAGAATTCCCACTGGCCTATGCACAAGCCGCACGTCCTTAAGTTCTCGAGATGCAGGGCGTATGCATACGCCCGGCGTCCTGAAGAGGTAAAGAAGCATAAAAATGCCATAAAAGGATGAAAAAAACACCACAGGTGTCTGGCGTTTCATATTACTCTATTGACTCAAACTTGTTGATCTTCTGGCTCATCTCATGATGGCTCAGAGTCAAAGGCACTGGGAGGGCCTTTCGGTCATCTTTGGTCAAGCAGCAGATATTACTTTCTAAAAGCAGGCCATTGAGGAAACAAGCACCTCTACTGCTCCGCTCTTCCAATCAGCTGAAGTCAGGGAGCATTTGAGCAGACTTGCCTGCGTGCTGCACTTTTGCTCCTCTTAAAGTGACAGTGGTCTCCAGCCTAATCTGTCAGTGGCGGCGGGGGCACGCTATCTGGCCCGACTGAAGTGTGTAAAAAAAATGGGATGATGGCAACCGCAGAGCCCCTCTGTTTTCTGCCCCTGGCGGTGACCAGCGATTGCTGCTTTAAGACCTGCGGCTGCCAGTTGACGCTTTAAGATCTGTGGGCAGCGGTTGTGGCTTTAAAGGCTGCGGCCAGCGGTTGCTGCTTTAAGAGCTCCTAAAGGAGATCTGCAGCGGTATATATATATATATATATATATATATATATATATATATATATAACCCCGCAATCTCCTGTATGGGGCCCCGGCTCTGCCGTGTCTCTTCCCGTGCAGGAGGAATGTTGGCTGCAGCATGACGCCGTGCCCGACAGGCCCCCTCCATGTATCTCTCTCAGTGAGGTCGACGACACAAGTACTAGCCGACATTGCCTCGCGACATTGCCGGGTCCAGGCGGTCAAACCCCCTGCGATCAAACAATTATCCCCACTCCTGACACTGATGGTCTGGCCCACCAGGCAAATGCCCAGTGTCCCCGATGGCCAGTCCGCCCTCATTGCCTTTGCAACTGTTCCGCCCAGCATCAACTGCCTCTCTCTTTACAAGGAACTATGCAGATCGCACAGGACACTAGGGAGAAAAAAAATCATATCATCCACATTTTGCTAACACTATTTTTCATTCACAGAAATAAAATAAATGAGTCGAACAAGTCAAAGAAAGGTTAAAAAAGGGGAAACTTTATTTATTATTTATTACAATGTTTGTGTTGGTTTTTTTTGTAACCTCCCATCACTCACAAAGAGCATACAGTAACTAATACTCAGGACAGGAAAAACCTCCAGAGGGGAGGAAACCTGTAGGGAATCCATGGCTACTGTATTGCCCTTCCTCTGGGCATACTAAAGGAGGTTACCTATAGAATTTGGGCAAATGTGTCTGTGTATGTGCGTGATTCCAGGGGTTATGTCTTCATCCAACTTCTTGCTGTAAGTCTGGAAATGTGACTCCACATCCTGGAAATACTGCATCTAAGATAGAAAAACAAAAGAAAAGAAAGATTCTTTACATGTTTATTATAGAAATGTACATGGGACGACACTAACCAATCCTGTGTATGAATTTGCATTCCCAGGTTCCTACAGTGTCCAGCATCGGCCCCTCACTGATGGAGATTGAGCAGGAGCCGTGTTATATCTGCTCAGTGCTGCTCTCTGGTGGACAGTGGTTATGACATCACGTGTGACACGCTGCTCCTCCTGGGAGTTCTATTTGGGCAGTGCTGCCCTCTGATTGGCTGAAATCCAGAAAGCTTTTTAAGATATTGTGCATGACTGTTTCTGCAAATTTTTATTAAAATGGTGCTACTCTCTATGGGGTGCACTGTATTTGTTTCTCCTAACCAGACACTCAGTATATGTAATGTCATTTTGGGTCCTCAGCAGCCTGGGCCCATAGGTTTCTTACACAGATCAGTGTGGCTCTAGCAGGCTCAATGAGCAGCACTGGCTGCTGGGACGTCTGACAAATGACACCCCTGACATTGCCCCGCGGAGAGGAAGGATGTCACTTGTCATGCGTCCTCACAGCCAGCGCTGCTCATTGATTTAACCCCTTAACGACGAAGGACATAAATGTACGTCCGGGTGAGGTGGTACATTTACGTCCTAAGCATAACCGCGGGCATCGGAGCGATGCCCGGATCATGCGCCACAGGTCCCGGCTGTTGATCGCAGCCAGGGATCCGCCGGTAATGGCGGACATCCGCGATCCCACGGATGTCCGCCATTAACCCCTCAGATGCCGTGATCAGTACAGATCACGGCATCTGCAGCATCGCGGTCACTTAAATGGATGATCGGATCGCCCGCAGTGCTGCCGCGGCGTTCTTATCATCCAGCACAGCAGACAGAGGTCCCCTCACCTGGCTCCGCTGCCTTCCAGGAGTCTTCTGCTCTTGTCTGCGGGAAGGCAGACCTATACATATGTCCTATACATAGCACTGAACAGCATTAGCAATTGAATGATTGAATGATTGAGTCCCTATGGGGACCTATGGGGACTATTAAAGTGTAAAAATAAAAGTAAAAAAAGTAAAAAAATAAAGTAAAAAAAAATTTTAAAAACCCTCCCCCAATAAAAATGTAAATTGTCCCATTTTCCTATTTCACCCTCAAAAAGTGTTAAAAAAATATTTTATATACATATTTGGTATCGCCGCGTGCTTTTTTATAGCATTTTATTTAAAAAAAATAATAAAAATGTTCTTAAAAGTTTTATATAAGCAAATATGGTATCAATAAAATGTAAAAATCACTGCACAAAAAATGAGCCCTCATACCGCTGCTTATACGGAAAAATGAAAAAGTTATAGGTCTTCAAAATAGGGAGATCTTAAACGTACTAATTTGGTTAAAAAGTTTGTGATTTTTTTAAGCGCAACAGTAATAACAAAGTATGTTATCATAGGTATCATTTTAATTGTATTGACCCAAAGAATAGATAACACATGTCATTTTTACCGTAAATTGTACTGTGTGAAAACAAAACCTTCCAAAATTAGCAAAATTGCGGTTTTCTTTTTAATTTCCCGACACAAATAGTATTTTTTAGTTGCGCTATATATTTTATGGTAAAGTGAGTGATGGCATTACAACGGACAACTGGTCGCGCAAAAAACAAGCCCTCATACTAGTCTGTGGATGAAAATATAAAAGAGTTATGATTTTTTGAAGGCGAGGAGGAAAAAACGAAAACGTAAAAATAAAATTGTCTGCGTCCTCATGGCCCAAATGGTCTGCGTCCTTAAGGGTTTAATGTGGCTGTGGCTCCTGCTGATAGTTGAAGGAGTTGTCTGGTGAAAAATAACTTATCCCCTATCCAAAGGATAGGGGATAAGTTATAGATCACTGGGGGTCTGAGCACTGGGACCTCCTGCAATCTCCTGAACTGGGCCCCGGCAGTCTGCCGGAAGGGGGCATGCCGACCAACACATGGAGTTCTGGCCGACGCGCCCCTCCATGTGCCCCATAGAGATAAATGGAGGGAGTGTGCCTGCCGCAGCCTCCTGCCGAGGTCGGACGTCAGCTTCCAGCAAACTGCCGGGGCCCCGTGTCGGAGATCGCTGGGTGTCCCAGCGCTCGGACACCCTGTGATCTATAACTTATCCCCTAGGATAGGGGATAAGTTATTTTTCACTAGACTACTCTTTTAAGGATCAGCAGCATGGGCCAAGATTGACATGCGGTATCAGTGATCCCAATGGCTCTCCAGCTGTTGCAAAAGTACAACTCCCAGCATGCCTGGACAGCCGAAGGCTGTCAGGGCATGCTGGGAATTGTAGTCTTGCTGGACAGAAATAAAGCCAAAAATAAAGCAATGTGGATTTCGATTTTTAAAAAGGCCTCTGAAAACTGAAAGAAGCAATCTGATTGGTTGCTATGGGCAACTGGCCAAATTTTCTTCAGCACAGGTATTCATAAATCTCCCCATTGTGTACTTTTATAGACCTTTTGCTTCTTTGGCATTTTATTTTTTCCCCTATGTTTATCAAAAAGCTCAGACCCCCTGACAAAGGAGGATCAGCCGCACCTGGCGTACACTAGTGCGCCACATAGACAGAAAAAAAAAAGAACCCAAAGTTGCATGTGTTCATAAATGACCCCCTAGCGTTTTAAAGGCATTTTGTTTCTTTGGAGTTTGTCTTTTTTCCCTGTGTTTTTCTCAATACAAGTCATGGGGTCCTTTTATCATGTGATTCAAGGATTTTTTTGTGAAAAAATGGGAAGACAAACGCCAAGATTTCATGAAAAAAAACACCAGAGAAGATTTATCAAAACCTGTGTAGAGGAGGAGTGGAGCAGTTGCCCATAGCAACCAATCAGATCGTTTCTTTCATTTAAAAAAAAAAAAGGCCATTGAAAAAGAAAGAAGCAATCTGATTGGTTGCTGTGGTCAACAGCACCACTTTAACAAACCTCCTCCTCATGTAATCTCCTTACTACTGGGGTGACACACTATAACAAACCTCCTCCTCATGTAATCTCTTTACTACTGGAGTGACAGACTGTAACAAACCTCCTCCTCATGTAATCTCTTTACTACTGGAGTGACAGACTGTAACAAACCCCCTCCTCATGCAATCTCCTTACCACCGGGATGAGACTGTAACAAACCTCCTCCTCATGTAATCTCCTTACTACTGGGGTGACACACTGTAAATAACCTCCTCCTCATGTAATCTCCTTACTACTGGAGTGACACACTGTAACAAACCTCCTACTCATGAAATCTCCTTACTACTGGGGTTACACACTTTAACACACCTCCTCCTCATGTAATCTCCTTTCTACTGGAGAGACACACTGTAACAAACCCCCTCCTCATGTAATCTCCTTACTACCGGGATGACAGTGTAACAAACCTCCTCCTCATGTAATCTCCTTACTACTGGGGTGACACACTGTAACAAACCTCCTCCTCATGTAATCTCCCTACTACTGGGGTGACATACTGTAACAAACCTCCTCCTCATATAATCTCCTTACTACTGTGGTGACACACTGTAACAGACCTCCTCCTCATGTAATGTCCTTACTAGTGGGGTGACATGCTGTTACAAACCTCCTCCTCATGTAATCTCCTTACTACCAGGGGGACACACTGTAACAAACCCCATCCTCATATAATCTCCTTACTACTAGGGTCACACACTATAACAAACCCCTCCTCATGTAATCACCTTACTACTGTGGTGACACACTGTAACAAACCCCCTCCTCATGTAATTACCTTACTACTGTGGTGACACACTGTAACAAACCTCTTCCTCATGTAATCACATAGAAACATAGAATGTGTCAGCAGATAAGAACCATTTGGCCCATCTAGTCTGCCCAATAATCTGAATCCTATCAATAGTCTCTTTCACTATCTTATATGAAGGATAGCCTTATGCTTATCCCATGCATGTTTAAACTCCTTCACTGTATTTGCAGCGATCACTTCTGCAGGAAGGCTATTCCTTGCATCCACTACTCTCTCAGTAAAGTAATACCTGATATTACTTTTAAACCTTTGCCCCTCTAATTTAAAACTATGTCCTCTTGTGGCAGTTTTTCTTCTTTTAAATATGCTCTCCGCCTTTACCGTGTTGATTCCCTTTATGTATTTAAAGTTTCTATCATATCCCCTCTGACTCTTCTTTCTTCCAAGCTATACATGTTAAGGTCCTTTAACCTTCCCTGGTAAGTTTTATCCTGCAATCCATGTACTAGTTTAGTAGCTCTTCTCTGAACTCTCTCTAAAGTATCTATATCCTTCTGGAGATACGGCCACCAGTACTGTGCACAATACTCCAAATGAGGTCTCACCAGTGTTCTGTACGGCGGCATGAGCACTTCCCTTTCTACTGCTTATACCTCTCCCTATACATCCAAGCATTCTGCTAGTGTTCCCTGCTGCTCTATTACATTGTCTTCCTACCTTTAAGTCTTCTGAAATAATTGCTCCTAAATCCCTCTCCTCAGATATTGAGGTCAAGACTGTGTCTAATATTCTATATTCTGCCCGAGGGTTTTTACGCTCCAGGTACATTATCTTGCACTTATCCACTTTAAATTTCAGTTGCCAGAGTTCTGACCATTCTTCTAGTTTGTCTAAATCCTTTTCCATTTGGAGTATCCCTCCAGGAACATCAACCCTGTTACATATCTTTGTGTCATCAGCAAAAAGACATACCTTACCACCGAGACCTTCTGTAATATCACTAATGAAGATATTAAACAATCACCTTACTACTGGAGTGACACACTGTAAAGAACCTCCTCCTCATATAATCTCCTTACTACTGGGGTAACACACTGTAACAAACCTCCCCTTCATGTAATCTTCTTACTACTGGGGTGACACACTGTAACAAACCTCCTCTTAATGTAGTCTCGTTACTTCTGGGGTGACACGCTGTAACAAACCCCCTCCTCATATAATCTCCCTACTACTGGGGTGACACACTGTAACAAACCCCCTCCTCATGTAATCTCCTTAATACTGGGATCTCTTCACTTATCGGACCAATATATGGAGGGTTAAATTAATTTATCAACCTATAGATCCCTATTAATAGGAGTCCAAAAATCCCTAATTTCCCATATATATTATCTTTATGGTGAACCCACAAGCTTTATTAAAGTAATTGTGCATAAACATATAATGAAGACTCACATGAATTAAAAGTTAGCAGAGCGGCAGCTCAGTGTTTGAACTAGTATATATCTACTGTGCATCAAGGCCAGTGTACTCCAGCCTGTTATGATTGGCTATACTAAAGTGGAGGAGCCCGGCGTGTCTGCAGTACACGCTGAGCAAATTCTGAGCTACTGCTTTGCTTTATATTAAAATTGAGTCCCTACTCTGCCCCCCTCGACATGTTTCGCTGCCTCTGCAGCTTTATCAAGAGGTAGCGGGCATGCAGAGGCAGCGAAACATGTCGAGGGGGGCAGAGTAGGGACTCAATTTTAATATAAAGCAAAGCAGTAGCTCAGAATTTGCTCAGCGTGACATGCAGACACGCCGGGCTCCTCCACTTTAGTATAGCCAATCAGAACAGGCTGGAGTACACTGGCCTTGATGCACAGTAGATATATACTAGTTCAAACACTGAGCTGCCGCTCTGCTAACTTTTAATTCATGTGAGTCTTCATTATATGTTTATGCACAATTACTTTAATAAAGCTTGTGGGTTCACCATAAAGATAATATATATGGGAAATTAGGGATTTTTGGACTCCTATTAATAGGGATCTATAGCTTAATACTGGGATGACACACTGTAACAAACCTCCTCCTCATCTAATCTCCTTACTACTGGGATGACACACTGTAACAAACCTCCTCCTCATGTAATCTTCTTATTACTGGGGTGACACACTGTAACAAACCTCCTCCTCATGTAATCTCCTTATTACTGGGGTGACACACTGTAACAAATCTCCTCCTCATGTTACTAACTTACTACTGGGGTGACACACTGTAACAAACCTCCTCCTCATGTAATCTCCTTACTACTGGGGTGACACACTGTAACAAACCTCCTCCTCATGTAATCTCCATCCTACTGGGATGACACTGTAACAAACCCCCTCCATATGTAATCACCTTACTACTGTGGTGACACACTGTAACAGACCTCCTCCTCATGTAATGTCCTTACTAATGGGGTGACACACTGTAACAAACCTCCTCCTCATTTTTTTATGAGCAAAATGAAAAAATGAAAAAAAATAAATAAATAAATAAATAAAACGTTATATTATGTTCCCAGAACATATTGTCACAGATTTTGGTTATATGGTGTATAAGTTAATGGTATTGTGAGCACATATAGGCTAGGAAGTACCCAAAAACAAATTAATGTCTTGGGGACATTTGTTATATATATATATATATATATATATATATATATATATATATATATATATATATATACCTACAGGAAAAGCAGCACAACTCAAAAACAGCAAAGTGCAGGAAATATGTGGGTGCAGGCAGCCTGTTGGGCCCAGTGTATGACCTCAATCCAGATACAGCAAAAACAAGATGGTTGCAGCACTCCAGAGATAAAAAAAATAAAGTTACTTTTATTCCATTAGCAAATACGGTGCAACGTTTCAGCTGGCCATGCAGCCTTTTTCAAGCATGGCAAGTGACCACAATTTGGCGGTTTAAATACACACTCTCAATGAATACAGTGTTTGTGAAAATCCAGCAGGGCCACGTCAGAGCCCGTGCAGATTAAAAACACGTCATCTATATAGCTCCACCACCCCAGCACATGGCTGGAATGGTGGCACATATAAACAAACTTGTCCTCTAGCACTGCCATGTACACATTAACGTATGTGGGCATGACGGTGCCAGAGTACTGTAGATAAAAGACATCATCAAAGACAAAATAATTGTTACGAAGAATTAGTTCCAGAAATGTAATGATAAATTTCACCTTTGTAGCTGAGAAATCTGACATGATAGAAGATCTGATGGCCTGTACACCTTCATCATGGGGGATGGAGGTGTACAGGCTCACCACATCTTGGGTTGCAATGATGGAGTTTGGAGGAATTGTAAATGCTTCAATTTTTTGGAGAATATATGTTGTGTCCCTCAAATACGACCTAGATTTCGTTGCATATGGGCGGAGAATCTGATCGACAAAAATTGATAGATGGCATGTAGCTGATCCCCGGCCCGACACAATGGGTCTGCCGGGGGGATTTTCTACCGACTTGTGTATTTTCAGCAATAAATACAAAAGTGGTACGATGGGATGAACAATATACAGATAGTTATATAACATCCTGTCAATCAGATTCCATTCCAAAGCATCATCAAGGACCCTTATAATTTTGGCATCAACTTCTTTAGTAGGGTTTCCACGTAATCTCAAATAGGTAGAGGTGCCTTGAAGTTGGCGCTCTGCCTCCGCTACGTATTTTGCCCTGTCCATGACCACGATCCCTCCGCCTTTATCTGCTTGTTTAATTGCTAGATTGTGGTCATGGACAAGCGAATTCAGAGCATCAAGTTCAAGAGAAGTCAGATTAGGATGTTTTAAATGAGTGTGAGTACTTGTAAGGTGTGCAATATCTCTCTGAACCAGTTGGCAAAAAGTATCAAGGGCACACGAGTTAACCATCGGGTTAAATGAACTAGGAATATTAAGATCAAAATCTGAAAAATTGAAGCCATCATTAGAAAATACATCTGTAGTCTTGTTAACAGGTGGATGGGAGCTGAACCAGATATTCAGTCTAAGGCACCTGAAGAGCTGGTACAGGTCCAGTTCCACCTGAAACCAGTCAGTATATGATGAGGGGCAAAATGATAAACCCTTGGACAATAACTCAAGTTGTGATGTGGATTAAGTAACAGAAGAAATGTTTACCGTAATGCATTGATCTATTTCTTTTTGAAGGGCAATTTCTGCTGTAGCACCTTCTGAGTTTTCTGTGCCCTTGTTCTTTTGGGACCGTCTGTCACGGCGGCCCCCTCGTCTAGTGGGTCTTGGACGGCATGTGTCTCTGTGCCTAAAAAAATGGTGGAATTGTCAGCATTGGAATCAACATTGTTAGTAGATTTAGGCATATTAGTCTTAGTAGAGTCAGTTCTAGAGTCTCTAAATTTCCGTGGTTGTCTTTGTGGTGCAGAGAGCTGGTTCCAAGTATACACCGGATTAGAAGAGTAGTCGTTGGCATCTCTGTGCCATTTGTGTCTTTTAGTGTTTTCAAGTTCACCCCTAAATTTTTGGAGAAAAGTCATTTGTTTTACAATAAATTTATCAAAGTCCTCTTGGGTGCTGGCCGATTTGAGGGATTCTTCAGCAATAGTCACATGGTCTTTAGTGGAGAAAATGTCCTTCTGGAGAAATTCAATGTTAAACAGAATTAAATTAAATGCATATTGGTTTGATTTCAGTTCATACTTGGCTCTATAATCTGCGTCATGTGCGTATGAATTATCCTTTGGTTGAGTACGGAGGCCTCTATTAATACGTTGGGAATGATAATACTCACTCAGTGCCGTAAGATGCAAATGTAGAGAAAGTAAGCATTTGATATCATTCTCATATTGGCGTTGAAGATCAATCACAGAGGGGGCATGAAGGAAAGAAGTGTCTTCAGTAATCTGACTGAAAATCCGGTGGCTGAAAATCGATGTCCCAGGAGAATATAAAAAGGTCCAAGAGCAAATAAGAAAATGTCTGCACTCACCACAGGATTCCTTTAAAATCAGGACTTTATTCAGGCAATAGGCAATGTCGATACATAACGATTCACACCCGAGTGCACAGGGAGGGAGAGCAGCTAGCGGCTAGGCAGCCAAAGTATACTGGAACAACAGCACCGTTTCACGTCTGTGACACTTCTTCCGGTTCCTTATGGAACCGGAAGAAGCGTCACAGACGTGAAACAGTGCTGTTGTTCCAGTATACTTTGGCTGCCTAGCCGCTAGCTGCTCTAGCTGCTCTCCCACCCTGTGCACTCGTGTGTGAATTGCCTATTGCCTGAATAATGTCCTGATTTTAAAGGAATCCTGTGGTGAGTGCAGACATTTTTTTCTTTGCTCTTGGATTTATGGAAATTGCCTTTTTTCCTTGATGTGTCTGGCACCCCATAGAACCACACTCACACCGGGTCATCATTACATGGTCTCTCTCAACTGCAAGCATTAGGTGTTGCAGTGCCCATCCCATCTACGTTCAACTGAATATAAAAAAGGTATTTGCAGAAGCCACAGAGAATAAACCAGGAGTATCCATGGTGAAAAAAGTAAAAGGGATGCAAGCTCCCCAAACCAACCGATAGAAAAAATACAGGAAAAGCAGCACAACCCAAAAACAGCAAAGTGCAGGAAATATGTGGGTGCAGGCAAACAGTTGGGCCCGGTGTATGGCCCCAATCCAGATACAGCAAAAACAAGATGGAGGCAGCGCTCCAGAGGTAGAACAAATAAAGTGACTTTTATTCCATTAGCAAATACGGTGCAACGTTTCAGCTGCCCATGCAGCCTTTTTCAAGCATGGCAAGTGACCACAACTTGGCAGTCTAAATACACACTCTCAATGAATTCAGTGTATATGCAGTGTAAACACCAATTAACCTGTTAAGGACCAAGTATGTACCGGTACATCCTGATTGCTTTCCATTTCTATAATGCGTGGCCACGGCGGATCAGGCCCAGCCTCTAACAACGGCTAATAGCGTGCAGCACTGACCGCGGTGCCGCGTGCTATTAACCCTTTAGACGCGGCATTCAAAGATGAAGGCCGCGTCTAAAGTCAAAGTAAAACCATGCCGGTTAGCTGTTCGAAATTGCGGCATCCCGAACAGCTAACAAGACAGCCAGAGGATCCCTACCTGCCTATGAGAAACCAGTGATCAATGTAAAAGATCAGTGTGTGCAGTGTTATAGGTCCCTATGGGAGCTATAACACTGCAAAAAAAAGTGGGAAAAAAGTGAATAAAGATCATTTAACCCCTCCCCTAATAAAAGTTTGAATCACCCCCCTTTTCCCATAAAAAATAAAAACAGTGTAAATAAAAATAAACATATAAGGTATTGACGGATGCGGAAATGTCCGAATTATAAAAATATATCATTAATTAAACCGTGTGGTCAATGGAGTACGCGCAAAAAAAATCCAAAATTGTGTATTTTTGGTGACTTTTTATATTATCAATAAGTCCGATCAATACAAAAATGGTACCGCTAAAAACTTCAGATCACGGTGCAAAAAAATTAGCCCTCATACCACCCTAACGCAGAAAAATAAAAAAGTTATAGGGGTCAGAAGATGACAATTTTAAACGTATACATTTTCCTGCATGTAGTTATGATTTTTTTCAGAAGTACGACAAAATCCAACCTATATAAGTAGGGTATCATTTTAATCGTATGGACCTGCAGAATAAAGATAATTTGTCATTTTTACCAAAAAATGTATGGCATAGAAGCAGAAGCCCCCAAAAGTAACAAAATTACTGATATCATTACAAAGTAGAATTGGTGCTGCAAAAAATAAGCCATAATATGTATTTTTAGGAGCAAAATTTAAAGTTATGATTTTTAAAGGTAAGGATGAAAAAATGAAAGTGCAAAAACGGAAAAACCCCTGATCCATAAAAAGTCAAAATATAAAACATCGATATTACTGATAACACATATTTTGGCCATTGGTGCTAATTGAGGTAGGACCAGGACTGGTCCAAGACCACTGCTCCATCCGTCTGACTGGCGACCAGACACCTGGCGTGAGACACCTGGAGCAATGTGGTTCGTTCCGCACTGCTCCGGATGTTGTAGCAGTGGTGGACCTAGGGTACCTACAGGAAAACTTCCTTGCACCTAAGTTGAACCACTTTAAAAAAAAAATGATTAATAAAAAACTACAGCATACAATTATTTTTTATATTTTCTTTGATTTTTTTTTTTTATTTACATTTTTTACATTTTTAAATTTTTTATTTTTATTTTTAAATGTATTCATTTATCTATTTTTAATTTCTCTATTTCTTTCTTTTTTTTCTTTCTTTTTTCTTATTCTCCTTTTTATTTCTCTCATTACCTCATTTCATTCTCCTCTGTGGTCACTCTTCTAAACACATTTGACCTCTGTATTGTTCTTGGATGGGCTTGCCCTTCATTAAGATGGCTTTGGGTGCCCGTGAAACGTAATGCGCATGCGCGGCATTATTGCACCTTTTAGAGATGAGCGAATCAAAGTTGACGAACCCGAATTCGTTACGAATTTCATGAAAAATTCGATTTGCAACGAATACGAATATTGCCGCGATTCTATCGCACAAATCGCTTCATTAAACTCCATTTTACAGCATTCCAGGCTATTGGGGACCTAAGATGGCGGATCCACATGTGAGTATATATAGGACAGGGAATTATGGGAGGGCGGGAAACAGCGGCGGGAATGAAGGTAGGCGGGCTGACCCTGAATCACATGTGAGATGCAGCCTATCATTGTTCACTGACCCCTGTGATGTCACAGCCCCTATATAATCGGCGGCCATCTTGCCTCTCTTCATTTTATCTATGCACTCAGATGGAGAGGACGGGACTGCGTGTGTGTGAATAGCTCATTCCACAGCGTTACACTGCAACTGCTACTCACATCAGCATTAGGGAAAGGCAGGAGTGCAGAGTGCTTTGCTGTTACACTGAGAAGGATCATTCATTGCTAAAACTCCTATTTATGTTATTGAGCATTGCAGCAGAGAGGGGCAGATAGCTGTCAGCTGCCTCATACAGATCTCCAAGCTGCCTGAACTTTCTGAAGCATCTTATCTCCTCATTGTTCAGCCCAATTGAGTTTATTTTTATTTGCTCCACAAAACTTCTGCTGCTCAGAATTGTGTGACAGAGTGCAATTTAGGGTTTAATCCCTGGATTTTTTTTTTTTTTGTGGTGCTGCACTGTTGTGTCCTGCTGCTGTTCAGAAATACGATATTGTTCAGTGGACTGTAGTGCATTTGCACCATTTTGTACCTGTTAATCTGTTAAGGGGCTGGCTATATACTGTGCAAGTCCAAAAAATACTATTCACTGGTTGTTTTTCTTTTTTCAACAGTTTTTTCTACGTATAGTTACGCATATATAACTGCCCTCATCAGTGCATACTGCATTGAAAGTATTGTACCATTTAGTACCTGTTAAGCTGTCAAGGTGCTCCATACCGTCAAAGTCCAAACAATAGTATCCACCGGCTGGTGATTTACAAAAATACTGAGTTTTTTCTGCTAATAGGCATATTACTGCCCTCATCAGTGCATACCGCTTAGGTACATGCAAGTATTGTACCATTTAGTACCTGTTAAGCTGTCAAGGTGCTCCATACCGTCAAAGTCCAAACAATAGTATCCACCGGCTGGTGTATTACAAAAATACAGAGTTTTTTCTGCTAATAGGCCCTCATCAGTGCATACCGCATAGGTACATCTGCTGCTGTTCTAGACAAATACTATTTAAAGAGTAGTGTAGCATATTGTAATACCCTTATAAATGCACTAAGTATGTCAGGCAGAGAAGTGCCAGGACGTGCACAGAGGAGTGGCAGAGGCCTAAATACTTCAGGCAGAGTTGGCAGCAGACTTGGGGCGAGTGGCAGCAGGAGTCGCAGCGAGAGGCCTGAGCTCCCGTTATCAGCCAGCGGTCGTGTCTCCACCAGCAACCCATCTGCCATCGTCGATTGGTTAACACGCTCATCCACATCATCACAAGTGACATCTGACACCCCCAGTCAACAGTCAGTGGGTTCCTCAGACACAACCCTCAGTTGGCATGGCCCGGGAGCAGTCCGTGTCCTCTTATTTCCTTTGTCCTATGCTGTTCCTTCTCCTAAAGAAGTATCTTATGCTGTGGGTTCAGCTCTACTATTTACTGAGGACCATCCAATAGAGGACAGTCAGCAGCTACTGGACAGCCAAGAAGGGGAGGAGACATGCGCCGCTTGCTCCACTAGGCGGCCAAGTAGTGATGTGGAGAGGGACGTGGGAGGTGGTGTTGCAAGTGTTCAGGGTCCTGAAGCAGACACTGTTGGGGAACCTGAGGAGGACATCAGTGACGTGCACACAACTGTTGATGATGATGAAGCCGATCGCAATTGGGAGCCGGGTGCAGAAGGGGCTTCATCATCATCAGGAGAAGAGAGTTGCAGGTTGCCCTTGAGGCAGCAAGGCGGTAGCATGTTTGGCAATCAGCGTGGTGGCAGTAGTAGAAATTCAGGAGCCAAACATGCCCGAGGGAGACTACCTGCTTCGCGGCAGCCTACGTTTCCGGGAGGTAGTGGAACAGGGGTTCCTGGAGACGGCGCCAGTAGCAGTCAATTAGTGCGGCCTGCGGGTGGGAAAATCAGCAGCTCGGCGGTGTGGAAGTTTTCCATAAGGCATCCGTAGGAGGTTCACGTAGCTACATGCAAGATCTGTCGGCAGAAGGTGAAGCGTGGCCAGGGTCCCAATGTCAGCACCACGGCCCTGCGTCAACACATGCATCGCCACCATAAAGCGGCCTGGTAGAACCGTGGCTCCGATGTAGTGGTCCAGCCTGCTGCATCACCCAGTGGCCATCCGCTCCCTCCTTCATCCAGCCAAGGCTCCACCACCTCAGCCGAAGGGAGCTGTGTGTCAAACCCTCCTTCTGTCGCTCCCGCTTCTCCCGCTTTTAGTCAGCCATTCCGCCAACAATCCCTCGGCGAAGCCATGTCCAAGAGACAACAATATGCGCCCACTCATCCAACGGCGCAGAAGTTGAATGTGCTCCTGTCCAAGTTGCTGGTGTTGCAGTCCCTCCCTTTTCAAGTGGTGGACTCAGCACCTTTCAGAGAATTGATGGCTTGTGCCGAGCCGAGGTGGAGAGTCCCAAGCCGTCATTTCTTTACGAAGAAGGCAGTACCAGCCCTGCATAAGTTTGTACAAGAGAAGGTGAGCCAGTCTTTGAGCCTGTCGGTGTGTTCAAAAGTGCACGGAAGCGCCGACGTGTGGAGCTGTAACTACGGGCAGGAACAAAACTTGTCTTTTACGGCTCACTGGGTAAATGTGGTTCCTGCACAGCCACAACAGCAACTTGGACAGGTCACACCACTTCCTCCTCCACGCTCTCGCTCCCAGGCAGTTCGTCCTGTTACAGTGTGCGACACCGCCTCCTCATGCTCCACCGTGTCCACGGCCTCCACTGCACGTCCAAATCTCGGTTGCCATTCATCGTACCATGTGGGTAGGGCACGGCGGTGTCAAGCTGGTCTTCACATGGTTTGCCTTGGCGAACGGAGTCACACAGGGGAAGAACTGCTAAAGTTCATTCGTTAAGAAATCCGAGTACGGCTTACTCCACAAAATCTGGAAATGGGAACCATGGTGACAGACAACGGGAAGAACATCGTGTCCGCGCTGTGACAAGGAAGTGTGAAACATGCGCCCTGCATGGCACACATGTTGAATTTGGTTGTCAAGCACTTCCTCAAGTCTTCACCCCATTTGCAAAACATCCTGAAAATGGCAAGGAAACTGTGCATGCATTTCAGCCAATCGTACACCGCCAAGCACACCTTCCTTGAGCTGCAGAGTCAGAACGGTACCCCACAACATAGTCTTATTTGTGACGTTGCCACACGTTGGAATTCCAACCTCCATATGTTGGACAGACTATACGAACAAAGAAAAGCCATCACCGATGTCTTGATGATCCAAGCAGATAGGAGTACTCCCCTGTGTAACTTCAATGTGAACCAGTGGCAGCTCATACGTGACACCTGCTGTTTGCTGAGGCCCTTTGAGGAAGCCACATTATTTGTGAGTCGCCTGGATTATGCCATGAATGACGTAATTCCACTCCTACATTTCCTACAACAAATGATTGAAACCATGTCTGGTCATGGCAATAGAAACGTTGCGCCTACATCTCAAGGCTACATGAGCCCTGTGGGGGCTGAACTGGAGAAGGAGGATGATGAGGGGCAGAGCGGAGCACAGTTTGGGTTGGATGAGATGGCCGGTGTTTCTAGTCTTCTGACAGGAGAGGAGGAGCAGCCAGAGGAGCTGGAGGGTTATGAAGAAGTTGAGACAGAGGACCCAGACACACCGTGGCAGTATGCAGTGGAGTTGGAGGCAGGTAGTCCCTCCGAGACACTGGCGCAAATGGCACGATGCATGCTCAGTTGCTTGCTTAGTGACCCCCGAATTGTCAAAATTTGTCAGCTTCTGGATGACTTCTGGATCTCCACCTTATTAGACCCTCGCTACCATCCCAAAATGGGGGCCTTTTTTACACCCACTGAGAGGGAGGACAAACTGACCTACTACAGAGAGATTCTACGTAGTCAGTTGGCTGATGCCTATCGGCCACATGGTCCATCCACTTGCAGGTCTGACTCGGGAGGCTCTCTGCGCTCACCTTTCACTGCCATGGCTGCTGGGAAGGGGAGGGGTGGAAGGAGCAGTACCAGCTCAATCAGCAGAAGCCTGAGTCTACAGTCGCTGATGAGTAGCTTTCTTCACCCGCATAGTGAAGCAACTCATCAGCAGCAGGTAGACATGGAGCAGGACCTGAACCAGCAGGTGGTGGCATACCTTGACATGGCCATGCCAACAACCATTGAAGATCTGCTGGACTTCTGGGCAGCTAAACTTGATTTATGGCCACAACTAGCAGAGTTTGCCCTGGAAAAGCTGTCCTGCCCGGCCAGTAGTGTGCCGTCAGAGCGGGTGTTTAGTGCGGCCCGGGGCCATAGTCACCCCAAGGCGAACTCGTCTGTCCACTAAAAATGTGGAGAGACTGACATTTGTCAAGATGAATCAGGGATGGATCAGCCAGGATTTCCAGCCACCAATGACAGATGGGTCTGAGTAGATTGACCATGCTCCTACAACAAAATTTTCTCTATTATGGTTGGTTATGAAACCCTCTTGGGCAGATCTGGGCATTGTACTGCCCGTTTGCCACATATGGCCCTTTGATTGGCTCTGACCGGCCCACGCTGACTGGGGGACAACTATGCTGCCTAATCTGGGGGACAATTATGCTCCTAATCTGGGGGACAATTATGCTCCTAATCTGGGGGACAACTATGCTCCTAATCTGGGGGACAACTATGCTCCCAATCTGGGGGACATCTATGCTGCCTAATCTGGGGGACATCTATGCTGCCTAATCTGGGGGACAATTATGCTCCTAATCTGTGGGACATCTGTGCTGCCTAATCTGGGGGACAATTATGCTCCTAATCTGGGGGATATCTATGCTGCCTAATCTGGGGGCCATCTATGCTCCTAATCTGGGGGACAAATATGCTCCTAATATGGGGGAAACTGATGCTTCTGGCCATGGGCCTGTAATTTTTTGAAGTTTAGCAGTAGCTAAATACATGCTTAATGCAAATGTAAACATTGATCTTTAAATGTAAGGGGTTATGAAACCCTCTTGGGTACTGTGAATGACTGCTACAGACTCATTCTGTGTCTTTCACAAACATCTTGCCTCCCTTGTGCCTCTGGCCTTAGGCCTTACATTTTTGGATGTTTAGCAGTAGCTAAATACATGCTTAATGCAAATGTAAACATTGATCTTTAAATGTAAAGGGTTATGAAACACTCTTGGGTACTGCGAATGACTGCTCCAGACTCATTCTGTGTCTTTCAAAAACTACTTGCCTCACTGGTGCCTCAGGCCTTGGGCCTATAATTTTTTGAAGTTTAGCATTACTATGTAATAACTATGTAATTAGCTAAATACATGCTTAATGCAAATGTAAACATTGATCTTTAAATGTAAGGGGTTATGAAACCCTCTTGGGTACTGCGAATGACTGCTCCAGACACATTCTGTGTATTTCATAAACTACTTGCCTCCCTGGTGCCTCTGGCCTTGGGCCTTAAATTTTTGTATGTTTAGCAGTAGCTAAATACATGCTTAATGCAAATTTCAACAATGATCGTTAAATTCTCGGCGCTCTGCCAGGGCCTTCTCCTACCCCGCCTGGGCCGATCAGAGGACCTAACTATCAATCCAATCGGTTGTAGCGACAGGCGGTGTGTACAAAGGGCAGGGACTTAATCAACACGAGCTTATGACCCTCACTTACTGGTAATTCCTCGTTTTAAGGGTAAATAATTGCAATCCCAGATCCTTATCACGAACTGGTTTCAGCATGTAACATGCACCTGTCCTTGAAAGATAGAGACACGCTAATCCGTTCAGTGGAGCGCTAGTGCGGCCCAGGACATCTGAGGCCATAACACACCTGTTATTGCTCGATCTCGCAATTGATCGGGCAAGGTAAGGGGTTATTAAAGCCTCTTGGGTACTGCTGAGGCCTACTTCTGACTGTTCCTGGTGCAATGTATGAGGTAATTAAACACTCTTGGGTAGTGTTATTGTTAAATTTACTGATAATTTTATCAGTAATAACATTGAAATTTGAAGAATGCTAACCGTTACACAACGGAACGCTTGTTGCGTGTGATTTTTTAATGAAAATTAAAAAAAAAAAATCAGGAGAGGGATTAACTCTGCTTAATCATTTTTGGCAAAAAAAATCCTTTGGTGATCTAATCTTTTGGAGACACGTGCGCTTACACACATATGTAATCATTTTTTTAAAATCATTTTAAACATTGTGTGGTTTATCATTTTTGAGAAGGAAATCTTTGGGTGGTCCACCGTACTGCATTATAGAGTCTTCTGAAATGTTGGATATGCGCTTGTTCTTACACAAAGGTATACATTTTTGAAAAGAAACAAATTATACAATTTTGTTGATTTTGGGGCGGATTGTGAAGCCCTGTGTGTACTGGTGCATCAGCCAACTCCAGGCTGTGTCCTTCAGGCAATATATGGGTTCCTGATGTCGCAGAGGTGGGGCCTGGGTCTGGGAATTTTACATTTTTGGATAGCGGGTGCTACCTATGAGAAATCTCTTTCAAACATTTCTCATTTTGTGTTGTTTTTTGGGGGGGATTGTGAAGCCCTGGTGTGTAGTGTACTCGTGCATCAGCCAACTCCACGCTGTGCCATTCAGCCACTATATGGTGTCCTCATGCTGCCAACACCTCCACGCTGTGCCATTCAGCCACTATATGGTGTCCTCATGCTGCCAACACCTCCACGCTGTGCCACTCAGTTGATGGTTGACAACATTTATTTGCATTCCCTTAACACTGTTACTAAGACCTGGGGTAATGGTTTTCTGCTGTGAAATCTGGATAGTCTTGGTAATGTTTATGGATGGGGACCATTGAGCCATGGCGGAGTTCATAGTGATGGTCGGTGCGCTCCTCTTCAGGCTGATATTTTCCCGGGCGTCCATCAATTTTGGCGGTTTTACTGCAAAACCCACCTGCTGCTTTTTAGAATTCAACATCTCTCGGGCATCTTGCACTTTTCCCTTTATTCTGAAACGTGCATCTTTGGCTACCATTTTCTCGCGGGCATCCTTCATGCCTAGCTTCAGACGGGCATCTGTCACGCCAATCTTCTGACGGTCATCAAACGTTCTATGGAAACTTTTTTGCAGGGATGCACGTTTCAGAATAAAGGGTAACATGCAAGAGGCCATTGCAAGCCAGCTTGTCCTGGTATGGTATAATAAGTTTTATCTTCCGAGGATGTCCTACATTTGGGAAAACAGGGTAATTAATGTGAAATTTCCAGAAGGATAACCATTACACAACGGAACGCTTGTTGTGTTTGATTTATTATGTAAAAATTTACAAAAAAAAAATACAAAGAGGGATTAATTCTGCTTCTTCATCCTTTTTGGTGAAAATTATGATTTTTTGTGGTCCACCGTCCTTAATTTTGGGGCCTCATCAACTCGTTCATTTGAGATTGTTTTTATCACAAAAATGTTTTAAATCTTTGTCAAAAAAATTATCATTATGTTGTTCTTGGGGGGAGTTGTGAAGCCTTGGTGTGTACTCTTGAATCAGCCAACTCCAGGCTGTGTCCTTCATGCAATATATGGGTTACTGATGCCGCAGAGGTGGGGACTGGGTCTGTGAATTTTAAAATTTGGGATAGCGGGTGCAACCTATGAGAAATCTTTGTGAAAAGCCCCGGTGTGTACTGGTGCATCAGCCAACTCCAGGCTGTGTCCTTGAGCCAATATATGGGTTACCAATGCCGCTGTGGTGGGGCTTGGGTCTGTGAATTTCAATTTTTTTGGATAGAGGGTGCTACCTATGAGAAATCTTGGTCATACATTTTTAATTGTGTTGTTTTTTGGTGGGGATTGTGAATCCCTGGTGTGTAGTCTTGCATCAGCCAACTCCAGGCTGTGTCATTCAGGCAATATATGGGTTACTGATGCCGCAGGGGTGGGGCCTGGTTCTGGAAATTTCAAATGTTTGGATAGCGGGTGCTACCAATGAGAAATCTTGGACAAAAAATTCTCATTGTGTTCTTTTTGGAGGGGGGATTGTGAAGCCCTGGTGTGTACTGTTGCATCAGCCAACTCCAGGCTGTGTCCTTCAGCCAACACATGGGTTACTGATGCCGCAGAAGTGGGGCCTGGGTCTGTGAATTTATAAATTTTGGATAGCAGGTGCTACCTATGAGAAATCTTTGTGAAAAATTTCTCAATGTCTTGTTTTTTGGGGGGGATTGTGAAGCCCTGGTGTGTACTGGTGCATCAGCCAACTCCAGGCTGTGTCCTTCAGCCAATATATGGGTTACTGATGCCGCAGAGGTGGGGCCTGGGTCTGGGAATTTAAAATTTTTGGATAGCGGGTGCTACCTATGAGAAATCTTTGTCAAAAACTTCTCATAGTGTTGTTTTTTTTTGGGGGGGGGGGGGGGAGGGGGATTGTGAAGCCCTGGTGTGTAGTGTACTAGTGCATGAGCCAACTCCACGCTGTGCCATTCAGCCACTAAATGGTATCCTCTTGCTGCCGACTTGTCCACGCTGTGTCATTCAGCCACTATATGGTGTCCTCATGCTGCCAACACTTCCATTCTGTGTCATTGAGCCACTATACGGTGTCCTCATGCTTCAGCCTCATCCAAGCTGTGTCATTCAGCCACTATATGGTGTCCTCATGCTTCAGCCTCATCCAAGCTGTGTCATTCAGCCACTATATGGTGTCCTCATGCTTCAGCCCCATCCAAGCTGTGTCATTCAGCCACTATATGGTGTCCTCATGCTGCCAACACCTCAATGCTGTGCCATTCAGCCACCAAATGGTCTCCTCATGCTGCCAACACCTCCAAGCTGTCTTTCAGTCACTATATGGTCTCCTGACACTGATGCCACCACCAGGCTCTGTCATTGTGCTGCTGTGCGGCAGTGATTCTAAAAGTGATGTCGGTAAACTGCATGTTATTCTGAAGAACAGTATTATTTCACTAACCCAGCACACTCCATATGCGTTTTAGAACACAGCAAAGTGTTCTATACCCATATAGAGGCTGTATGTATGCTAGAAATAGCCTTTTTTTAATATAGATTCACTGCGAAAAAATTTGGATCGAAACAAGCTTTTCCGGAAAATTCGGCGAATCGGCCGAATCTAATTTTTGAAAAGTTCGCTCATCTCTAGCGCCTCTGCATGTCACGTGACCGGCGCTCTGAGGCCACTGATTGGATTACATTAATTTCCTTGTATGGGAGCCTACGCAGCCGCACTAGAGACACGCACTAATGGCGTGCATACTTCTTGTATCACTGAACATCCGGTGAGTGTCTTACCGCCTCCCCTGCCCCTTATTAATATATTAATGTTGCATATTTTATCATTAAATATGCATATTTTCTCATGTATCGACACTTTTGCACTGTAACACTTTACACTGCCACTTGGACGTCTAGCAGATGTCCCATATAAATTGCACTTTTTATGTTATCATTAATATCGATCTTTTATATTTTGACTTGTACACTATTAATTGAGAGTATATATATATATATATATATATATATATATATATACATATATATATATATATATATATATATATATGCAAAATACAAAAATGTACTGGGAACCTTCAATAAAACTTCACTTTTAATAGGTCCTATTTAAAAATACTGAAATAGATCATCAAAACTTAGATACACTCTGACCGCCACCAGTACTCTTGAGCGCTGCAGAGTCCCCTTATTTTGCACTATAATTCCACATACTGTAAACTTGATTGTTATTGCACAAATTGCACAGCAGCATATGGCATCACTACATGTTATGGCACATTTGTCTGTACCTTTCTTACGTACATTATTTCTGCTTATGTGGGAGTTCAAGATACAAAATTACAAAAAAATATATAAAAATCCAGATACTCTATTGCAGCTTCCTCATAATTATATTCAACAATATCCAGAATCGTCATTGTTATTAACGGCTCCAGTGTATTATTCTTGTAGAGCCTATTGTACGTCTGTTGTAGCATACGGCACCTAACAACATTAGTGCAAAATAGTCTATTCTGCAAATATATCCAAATCATTTTTATATATTCACTTCCACTGCATTATAGACATCTAGCGCATAGTTCACATTCAATGTGGTATGTAATCACCCACTGCAATTGCCCAAACAAGTAGGGCACTCCGAACAGTATTATATTCACTTCCACTGCTTTATGGACATCCAGTACACAGTTCACATTTAATGCGGTATATAGTCACCAACTTTATTATCCAAACAAGAAGCACTAATTCAGAATATATATTTTATTTCATAAACCATTTAAGTTAGTATGCATACTATGATTTTTTAATGCATTTTTTTTATTCATATCTTCATATTGTACGTGCTATTAAAATGATGACATCAGGACATACAATTTATAGCCTCTTTCACATGTATGCTGTTATATGCCCAGGACAAACCGCAGCAATAATGTCCATTTACCATATGACCATATTCAGACTCCCAACCGGCATGTACTAAATAATCATACTTCACTCCGTGGGATTTTTCATTGGAAGACCAGTATACATCCTTCCGAGGATTTACTGTAAATAAAACTTGCATGTGTAATCAAAAATCATAAGCCAAGAGTCAATGTTTTTTATTAACCCTGTTTATTTATTTTTTAATGATTTAGAATTATCTATAATTAAATGTGCCTTAGGATTACCAATGCTCATCAAGTATTATCAGATACAAAATTAAAGAATGCATTATTTATGCAGAAATTTAGAAATAGCCATCAAATACATGTTTTGGAAGTAAAAAGAGCCAACATAAAATAATCAATTTACATATCCAAATAACCTACTAAAATAACTCTTTTTGAAAGGACTCAATAATATTGTTTGTAAAGCTGAAAAAAGGCACACAGTGGCCCTGATTTACTATTGTAAACCCTACAAGTTTTGTCAGGCTGTGCGCCAGAATCTGGCGCATTGCGCCAGAAATTCTGTCTGTGCCAGAATTTGTGCCAGAATTGAAAAAAACCCGACTAACTCCCCATTTTATTGGGAAAAATGAAAAAGAGGTGGGGCTATCAAGAAAAGTGGGCAGTTTCGCCAAAAATATTCTGACATTTTCACAAAAACTGTGGTGGATTTGAGCTGAGGAAAACCCGACAGATCAGAGCATGTGTAAAAGGCAAAATGCAGGGAAAGTGCAAAATGTGGGGAAACCTTAGTAAATACCATTGTAAAAAAAACTGTAGGGAATTAAAACCTAAAAAGAAAACTACACTCCACTCTTAGTAAATCAGGGCCAGTATGTGCATGCAGTTTGTCCTGTTATCTTTTTAATGTTCATCCAGAAGAAAAAGAAAACTGTGAAATAGAAGCCAATGTTCCATACTTACTATTTCATAGAGAGAGAAAAAAAAGTCTTCAGAATCTATTCTTAGATGACTCTTCTCCAGAATCTAGCAACTATTGTAATAATATTGTGGTGTCCCATCACCTAAGGCTGTCCTGTGGGCTGCAAATCTCCTCGAGCAGACCTGTGGCAAAGGTGTTGGGCCCATTACGTGACTGTCTGCATTATTTCTATTGTTCACGCACTTTATCCTATATTGTATTATGTTTATAATATGCACTATATTATATGTTATTTATGTGTGTTGTACCTTTAAGAACAGAGGAGCAGTGTAAGTCGTGTGACCCTGCCTGCCCAATGGGAATCCCTAAATTCTGCCCCAGTTCCTGTGTGAGCTCATGCTGAGCACAAGTGTGGTAAATAAGTGAAGTGGTGTGTATAGAAATCCTGAGGGAAGTCCAAAGACAAATCTATTCTCAAGTCTTATCCAGCCATTCTGCAAGGGACCCCCATATAGTGGAAAGTCAAGCCCTGGTGGAGAAAGCAATTGGACCTTGTCAGAACCCTAGCAGGCCTGGAAAATATTCAGTCTCACATCAAGTCAGTATTAATAATAATCAAGTGGGTGAAAAGCACCATAAGTCCCATCAAGGCAATAGGGCTCCCAAAGAGTTACACTGCATCCTCTCCACTCTGCACCATACTGTGTGAGTGTAATAACATCCATTTTATTCACCATTTATTTTATTTTTTCGTAGATTTATAGATCATTTATTTATTATTTTGACTGGGTCAGAGAAACAAGTTACCGATTTTGTGAATGAATTAAATAGGAATACTTGGAGTATTAAATTTATCCTTAATTTATCTGCTACCACCATACAATTTCTAGATTTAGAAGTTATGAATATTGATGGCAATATAGTTACATAGTTACATAGTTAGTATGGTTGAAAAAAGACATACGTCCATCAAGTTCAACTAGGGAATTGAAGGGAAGGGTGTAAGGGGATAAGGGGAAGGGATGTAGTTTTATAATTCTGCATAAGCATTAATGTTATTTTGTTCCAGGAATGTATCTAACCCTGTTTTAAAGCTATTAATTGTTCCTGCTGTGACCAGTTCCTGAGGTAGACTCTTCCATAAATTCACAGTTCTTATGGTAAAGAAGGCGTGTCGCCCCTTTAGACGAAACCTTTTCTTCTCCAGACGGAGGGAGTGCCCCCTCGTCCTTTGGGGGGGGGGGGGGTTTAACCTGGAACAGTTTTTCTCCATATTTTTTGTATAGGCCATTAATATACTTATATACATTTATCATATCCCCCCTTAAACATCTCTTCTCAAGACTAAACAATTGTAATTCATTTAATCGTTCCTCGTAGCTAAAATGTTCCATGCCCCATTTTAGTTTAGTCGCACATCTCTGCACCCTTTCCAGCTCCGCAGTGTCCCTTTTATGGACAGGCGAACAAAACTGAACAGCGTATTCCAGGTGAGGCCGTATCAATGTTTTATAAAGGGGGAGTATTATGTCCCTGTCCCTTGAGTCCATGCCTCTTTTTATACATGACAATATCCTGCCGGCTTTGGAAGCAGCAGCATGACATTGCATGCTATTCTGTAGTCTGTAATCTACAAGTACACCCAGATCCTTCTCTACCAGTGACTCTGACAGTTTAATCCCCCCTAAGACATACGACGCATGCATGTTATTTGTACCCAGATGCATAACTTTACATTTATCCACATTAAACCTCATTTGCCAAGTGGATGTCCAGACACTTAGTCTATCCAAGTCATCTTGTAACTTATGCACATCCTCTATAGACTGTACCGTGCTACAAAGCTTGGTGTCATCTGCAAAGATAGAAACAGAGCTGTTAATACCATCCTCTATATCATTGATAAATAAATTAAACAACAGAACTCATTTCAAACAGGCAGATGTTAACAGTTTTTAAAATTTCAATAGCACCCACTATCCAAAATGGCTCAATGTGGTCCCATACGGACAATATTTACGTATTAGAAAAAATTGTACATCTGACAAAGATTTTAAAGAACAAGCAAATATATTGAGAACAAGATTCTCTGCAAAGGGATATCCAAAAGGGCTGTTGACATCAGCTTATCACAAGGTCATTGAAATGAAACAGAGTGATTTAATTATAAATGAATAAAAAAAAAGTGAGGATAATAAAGACATGTATGATAAATATAGGTTTAATTTAATTACTGATTATAATCATGAAGCTACCACCATTAAAAACATTTTAAAGAAAAACTGGTCTATTATTACAAGTGATCCCATCCTGAAAGACATGGCACCAAAGTGCCCCCAAATTACATTCAGAAGAGCAAAAAATCTGCAAAGTCTTATAGCTCCAAATAGAATAAAAAAAAAAATATTGAGCTGAATGCCAGTAAAACATATTTACCGCATATAGGCTGCTCTGCGTGTAAACAAAAAAACTAAATGTTTATGTTGTAGAATGATAGGGAATAATTTAATTGTTTCCTTTCAGTCTACACAAACCTTGAAACAATTCCCCAATGTTCATAAATTAAATTATGAGACACAGTTTGCTATTTATCTACTCACTTGCATTTGCGGTTTGCAGTACATTGGCCGCACCATTCAGATGGTGCGGTCACGTATGTGCAAACATCGCTCTAATGTTAAGAATATTTTTTTTTTACATTGTGTGTCACGTCATCTCACAATTACTCACCCAGGTAATGTGGATTCATTGTCTCTCATTATACTGGAAACTATACTGAGTGACTGTCCAAATCGATTTCAGCGATTAATTAATCGCAAATCGTTTTGGATTTTTAAGTTATCCACATTTTCCCCGCAGGGTTTAAAAGAGAATATTGAAAATGCACGATAATCAGATATATATATATATATATATATATATATATATATATATATATATATATTTTTTTTTTTTTTTTTCTTATATTGTTATATTCTTATTTGTAAAATATACTTTATGTATTGTGTATATTTTGTATAATATTTTTGTTGTGTCAAATTGTCTTGCTATATG
Source organism: Hyla sarda (assembly GCF_029499605.1). NCBI lineage: Eukaryota > Metazoa > Chordata > Amphibia > Anura > Hylidae > Hyla > Hyla sarda. Next base: position 205,714,896 of record NC_079189.1, read on the forward strand.
ATATATTTTGTTTATATCTTTTGTTCATATTTATTGTATACTCTATATACTCCATTAACCAGATCTTATATATTTTTTTATGTATGATATGGATATTTTAGCATTGAGAACATTGTATACCTCTCATGGGTTAATGTTTGGTAACCAAGTGGCTAGCTTGGTCTTATTTATACCTGCCCCTTTCCCCTACTTACCATGCCTGATGAATCTGCGATTGCGCAGGGAAATGCGTTGTATCAAATAAATTAGATTTTATCTCCTTACCTGCTGTGTCCTGGGTCCATTCAGTGCCGATGTACTCCTGCACTCAATCTACACATTGTGGAATCCACACCAGGAGGGCTGCAGACGGACCATTGTATCTAAGCGAATTCCATTGTTGTGTATGTTACTACACAACCACCCAGGGCGAGCAGTTCAAAATTAGCTTTTACTCTCCCCTCCCCCTATCTCCAGTGGTATTACCCTATGAAGCGCCTTCTCTCCTGTTTTTAGAACTGCTAAGTAAAAGGCAGTTATCCATAACCCGACGTTGGTGTGTTTCTTTACTCCCTATGTCTGGCCCAGGAGAAGCTGTCTCTACCTCGGACTCTGTATAGGCTAACGGTGCCCTAGCATCACAAAGTGATCAGGTATTCCTTGCACCTCCATGTCACCACAATATTATACTCCAGCAATGCATATATTGCTGGAACTAAGCATAGTATTTTTTACAGGATATCCTTAGCTACCCCACACCCTCAAGGCAATTTAAAAAAAGGACAGAAAAAGGAAAAATTATAAAATACCCAAACCCAGAGTAAGCTTTGCCAGCCCACATTTAACAACTACATATCCAATATTGAGATTTTAGATGGAAAGGAATAGCAGAGCTTACCAATAATAAAAACCTCATATTACAAGCTTACAAAAAAAAAAAAAAAAAGAGAAAAAAGGGGATGTACACAGGGAGGAAATACAAGTCAGCCACCTCTTATGACAACAGAAGTGTTTTAAAAAATTTAATAAATTTGTCTTTAATGGTATTTGAGAGTTCCAAAGATATAGTGAGTTAAATTATGTTCCCCTAGCTGGGTGCTTGCCAAACTGTGTGCTGCGACACATTACTGAGTTGGCGGCAATCCCCAGGGGGGTCGCCGATCCATCCTGTTGGCAGCAGCAGCCGCTACTGGTCACTGTACTTAAGTAGTCAATGCTTGTGCTGCCTAATTTTGAACTGGCAGCTGGTGCTACTCCACTTTGTCAGTGGGCAGTGCTGGCTGTCGGGACTGACCAGTGACATTACAGTATTACGCTTGTCGGAATTACTAAAATAATAGGGTATATGATAGAGATTTTTAAATATACAAAGGGAATCAACACGGTAAAGGAGGAGAGCATATTTAAAAGAAGAAAAACTACCACAAGAGGACATAGTTTTAAATTAGAGGGGCAAAGGTTTAAAAGTAATATCAGAAAGTATTACTTTACTGAGAGAGTAGTGGATGCATGGAATAGCCTTCCTGCAGAAGTGGTCGCAGCAAATACAGTGAAGGAGTTTAAACATGCATGGGATAAGCATAAGGCTATCCTTCATATAAGATAAAGCCAGAGACTATTGATAGGATTCAGATTATTGGGCAGACTAGATGGGCCAAATGGTTCTTATCTGCCAACACATTCTATGTTTCTATGTTTCTATTTAGGGACTTGAAGCTACCATATTACAAAATTCTTGATTTTTGGACAAATAAATATATCTTTGTATCGAATACAATTGAGGACACATCCTATAAAAATTACTGATAAACTGAGAAATTTTCCTTAACCCCTTAAGGACACATGACGTTCTCATACGTCTCCATGTCCGAGTCCTTAAGGACACATGACGTATGAGAACGTCATGTGTTTTGCCGGCCCCCCGCAACCATCTGGAGCGAAGCCGGCGCCCGATGCCTGCTGAAATCGATCAGCAGGCATCGGGGCATATCGCCCAGGGGGGTCATGATGACCCCCCATGTCGGCGATCGCGGCGCATCGCTCGTCAATTCAGACGAGCGATGCGCTGCGATTCCGTTCCCCGCCGCTCGCCGGGCGGGGATCGGAGCTGGATGTCTGCTGATTTCTATCAGCAGACATCCCGGCAGTGTGCCGGAGGAGGTCCGGAGGACCTCCTATACCGGCGATCGCTGCAGGACGCCGGTAACTACTAACCGGCGTTCTGCAGCGGTTCCAGGTCATCAGGGTCACGTGTGACCCTGTGACCTGGATATAGATGGTGACTGGTGGTGTAGTATACACCACCAATCGCCATCCATGCTGTACTGGGGGCTGGCATTGTGGCCACCCCCTCAGTACAGTTGTGATTGGGTGGCCAAAGTGGCCACACCAATCACATAGTAATGGGAGGGGATCTGGTGGGCTAGGAGCATGTTGCTCCGTTCTGCCCACCATTCCACAGAGATCTGGTGTGCAGGACGGAGCCCCGTGCTGCCCACCATCCCCTCAGTAAAAAAAAGTGCCCCTTTCCCCCTTTCTGTGGCCCCTTGGCACAGAAATCCCAGGGATAGCTTTAGATTAGGTAGGGACAGGTTAGGGTTAAAAAAAAAAAAATAGTTTAATTTTTTTTTTTTTTCCGGCGTACCTCAGTGGGTGTCCGTGGGTCCGTAGCACCTTTAGCTGCGTGACCCTGGCCCTGCTGGGTCGCTGCGGTCTGCCGTCAGCCTTTTTTTTTTGGCGCAGATCTTTTTTTTTTTTTTTCACTAAGCGTGTGTGCGGACCCTCTCAGTTATAAAAGAGCGGTCCGCCACCGTTTGTTAAAGCCCACCCGCCGCTGATCAGTCCCGTAGTACTGATCAGCGTTTTTTTTTGTGGTGCCGGCGCTTTTTTTCGGGTTTTCTAGCGTGTTTTTGCACCCATAGGCGGTCCGTGCCACCAGTAGCAAGCGTGTACTGTGTGGCCGGACCGTACCTGTGTGTGCGGCGTGCCTCACCGCTGTCAGTGATTTATCACTGATCAGCTTTTTTTTTGTGGTAAAGGCACCTTTTTCGGTTAACGCAGATTTTTTTTGCACACATAGGCGGTCCGTGCCACCAGTAGCAGGCGTGTACTGTGTGGACGGACCGTACCTGTGTGTGCAGCCTGTCCCACCGCTGTCGGTGATTTATCACTGATCAGCGTTTTTTTTTTTGGGTTCAGGCGGGTGCATTTTTTTCGGGGTAAAGCGTTTTTTTATTTAATTTTTCGGGTTTTTTGTGTGGGGGTCTGTGAACAAGCCACCAGCCACTGTCCTGGGCTGAGTGGCTGGACCCCCCACTGACTTCTGCGCCCCCTGCCGCCACAAGCGCTAATCAGTGCGCACACCACTGATTAGATAAATGCTTATTTTTTTGGTGCAGGTTTTTTTTTTTGCGCTAGAAGTCCCCCTTTTTTTTTAAAAGTCCCCTTTTTATTTTATATTTTTTTCTGTTAGGGCGGGTTAGTTTAGTTAGGTTAGGCTAGGGCGGGTTAGGGCGGGTTAGGGAGGTAGTATCGCACCACACCACACGCAGCACACACACCAATAAAGTTTTCCCCCCCACACACACACATACCCGTATCCCCATTAGAGTAGGGAAATGGCCCGCAGAGTGTTTTCGGCGGAGGAGGCATATGACCTAATTGCCTCCGACTCTGAAAGCATCTCAGAGGACGATGAAGACCCCACCTTCCTTATTTCATCGTCCTCCTCATCATCTAGTTCAGATGATGAGCCACCAAGGCGGCGAACTCGCCGCCATGCGGTGCCGCAAACCTCCTCTGTCCTTGAGCCTGTGCCCCATGCTAGTATGAGTCCCCCTGGCGCTCATACTAGTGAAGCCCCCCTGCCAAGGTCACTTGTACCTCGTACCGGAGAACTTTACTGGGCTGAGCCAGCGGACCACGAGCCTGTGATTCCTGAGTTTGTTGGCGACTCAGGAATCAAAATTAACATCGCCGGGTTCACTGAAAAGGACTTTTTCGGTCACTGTAACACTGTTACGTTCCCCAAGGGGTCTAGTTTCCAAAATGTATGCCATGTTTTTTTTTTTTTTTTACTGTCCTGGCACCATAGGGGCTTCCGAAATGCGGCATGTCCCCAGAGCAAAATTTGTAACTCCTCTTCTGAGACCTGTAGTGCGCCAGCAGAGCACTTTTCACCCCCATATGGGGCGTTTTCTGAATCGGGAGAAATTGGGCTTCAAATTTTGGGGGGTATTTACTGCTTTAACCCTTTGTAAAAATGTAACATTTTTGGGAAACCAAGCTTTTTTGGTAAAATTTATTCTTTTTTTTTGCATATGCCAAAGTTGTGAAACCCCTGTGGGGTATTAAGGTTCACTTTACCCCTTGTTACGTTCCCCAAGGGGTCTAGTTTCCAAAATGGTATGCCATGTGTTTTTTTTTTGCTCTCCTGGCACCATAGGGGCTTCCTAAAAGAGGCATGCCCCCAGAGCAAAATTTGCTTCAAAAAAGCCAAATGTGACTCCTTCTCTTCTGGGACCTGTAGTGCGCCAGCAGAGCACTTTTCACCCCCATATGGGGTGTTTTCTGAATCGGGAGAAATTGGGCTTCAAATTTTGGGGGGTATTTTCTGCTTTAACCCTTTGTAAAAATGTAAAATTTTTGGGAAACCAAGCATTTTTGGTAAATTTTTTTTTTTTTTTTTTTTTTGCATATGCCAAAGTCGTGAAACCCCTGTGGGGTATTAAGGTTCACTTTACCCCTTGTTACGTTCCCCAAGGGGTCTATTTTCTAAAATGGTATGCCATGTGTTTTTTTTTTGCTGTCCTGGCACCATAGGGGCTTCCTAAAAGAGGCATGCCCCCAGAGCAAAATTTGCTTCAAAAAAGCCAAATGTGACTCCTTCTCTTCTGGGACCTGTAGTGCGCCAGCAGAGCACTTTTCACCCCCATATGGGGTGTTTTCTGAATCGGGAGAAATTGGGCTTCAAATTTTGGGGGGTATTTTCTGCTTTAACCCTTTGTAAAAATGTAAAATTTTTGGGAAACCAAGCATTTTTGGGAAAATGTATTCTTTTTTTTTTGCATATGCCAAAGTTGCGAAACCCCTGTGGGGTATTAAGGTTCACTTTACCCCTTGTTACGTTCCCCAAGGGGTCTAGTTTCCAAAATGGTATGCCATGTGTTTTTTTTTTGCTGTCCTGGCACCATAGGGGCTTCCTAAAAGAGGCATGCCCCCAGAGCAAAATTTGCTTCAAAAAAGCCAAATGTGACTCCTGCTCTTCTGGGACCTGTAGTGCGCCAGCAGAGCACTTTTCACCCCCATATGGGGTGTTTTCTGAATCGGGAGAAATTGGGCTTCAAATTGTGGTGGGTATTTTCTGCTTTAACCCTTTGTAAAAATGTCAAATTTTTGGGAAACCAAGCATTTTTGGTAAAATTTATTCTTTTTTTTTTTTTGCATATGCCAAAGTCGTGAAACCCCTGTGGGGTATTAAGGTTCACTTTACCCCTTGTTACGTTCCCCAAGGGGTCTAGTTTCCAAAATGGTATGCCATGTGGTTTTTTTTGCTGTCCTGGCACCATAGGGGCTTCCTAAAAGAGGCATGCCCCCAGAGCAAAATTTGCTTCAAAGAAGCCAAATGTGACTCCTTCTCTTCTGGGACCTGTAGTGCGCCAACCGAGCACTTTTCACCCCCATATGGGGTGTTTTCTGAATCGGGAGAAATTGGGCTTCAAATTTTGGGGGGTATTTTCTGCTTTAACCCTTTGTAAAAATGTTAATTTTTTGGGAAACCAAGCATTTTTGGTAAAATTTATTCTTTTTTTTTTGCATATGCCAAAGTCGTGAAACCCCTGTGGGGTATTAAGGTTCACTTTACCCCTTGTTACATTCCCCAAGGGGTCTAGTTTCCAAAATGGTATGCCATGTGTTTTTTTTTGCTGTCCTGGCACCATAGGGGCTTCCTAAATGAGGCATGCCCCCAGAGCAAAATTTGCTTCAAAAAAGCCAAATGTGACTCCTTCTCTTCTGGGACCTGTAGTGCGCCAGCAGAGCACTTTTCACCCCCATATGGGGTGTTTTCTGAATCGGGAGAAATTGGGCTTCAAATTTTGGGGGGTATTTTTTGCTTTAACCCTTTGTAAAAATGTAAAATTTTTGGGAAACCAAGCATTTTTGGTAAAATGTATTCTTTTTTTTTTGCATATGCCAAAGTTGCGAAACCCCTGTGGGGTATTAAGGTTCACTTTACCCCTTGTTACGTTCCCCAAGGGGTCTAGTTTCCAAAATGGTATGCCATGTGTTTTTTTTTTGCTGTCCTGGCACCATAGGGGCTTCCTAAAAGAGGCATGCCCCCAGAGCAAAATTTGCTTCAAAAAAGCCAAATGTGACTCCTGCTCTTCTGGGACCTGTAGTGCGCCAGCAGAGCACTTTTCACCCCCATATGGGGTGTTTTCTGAATCGGGAGAAATTGGGCTTCAAATTGTGGTGGGTATTTTCTGCTTTAACCCTTTGTAAAAATGTCAAATTTTTGGGAAACCAAGCATTTTTGGTAAAATTTATTCTTTTTTTTTTTTTGCATATGCCAAAGTCGTGAAACCCCTGTGGGGTATTAAGGTTCACTTTACCCCTTGTTACGTTCCCCAAGGGGTCTAGTTTCCAAAATGGTATGCCATGTGGTTTTTTTTGCTGTCCTGGCACCATAGGGGCTTCCTAAAAGAGGCATGCCCCCAGAGCAAAATTTGCTTCAAAGAAGCCAAATGTGACTCCTTCTCTTCTGGGACCTGTAGTGCGCCAACCGAGCACTTTTCACCCCCATATGGGGTGTTTTCTGAATCGGGAGAAATTGGGCTTCAAATTTTGGGGGGTATTTTCTGCTTTAACCCTTTGTAAAAATGTTAATTTTTTGGGAAACCAAGCATTTTTGGTAAAATTTATTCTTTTTTTTTTGCATATGCCAAAGTCGTGAAACCCCTGTGGGGTATTAAGGTTCACTTTACCCCTTGTTACATTCCCCAAGGGGTCTAGTTTCCAAAATGGTATGCCATGTGTTTTTTTTTGCTGTCCTGGCACCATAGGGGCTTCCTAAATGAGGCATGCCCCCAGAGCAAAATTTGCTTCAAAAAAGCCAAATGTGACTCCTTCTCTTCTGGGACCTGTAGTGCGCCAGCAGAGCACTTTTCACCCCCATATGGGGTGTTTTCTGAATCGGGAGAAATTGGGCTTCAAATTTTGGGGGGTATTTTTTGCTTTAACCCTTTGTAAAAATGTAAAATTTTTGGGAAACCAAGCATTTTTGGTAAAATGTATTCTTTTTTTTTTGCATATGCCAAAGTCGTGAAACCCCTGTGGGGTATTAAGGTTCACTTTACCCCTTGTTACGTTCCCCAAGGGGTCTAGTTTCCAAAATGGTATGCCATGTGTTTTTTTTTTGCTGTCCTGGCACCATAGGGGCTTCCTAAAAGAGGCATGCCCCCAGAGCAAAATTTGCTTCAAAAAAGCCAAATGTGACTCCTTCTCTTCTGGGACCTGTAGTGCGCCAACAGAGCACTTTTCACCCCCATATGGGGCGTTTTCTGAATCGGGAGAAAATGGGCTTCAAATTTTGGGGGGTATTTTCTGCTTTAACCCTTTGTAAAAATGTTAAATTTTTGGGAAACCAAGCATTTTTGGTAAAATTTATTCTTTTTTTTTGCATATGCCAAAGTCGTAAAACCCCTGTGGGGTATTAAGGTTCACTTTACCCCTTGTTACGTTCCCCAAGGGGTCTAGTTTCCAAAATGGTATGCCATGTGTTTTTTTTTGCTGTCCTGGCACCATAGGGGCTTCCTAAATGAGGCATGCCCCCAGAGCAAAATTTGCTTCAAAAAAGCCAAATGTGACTCCTTCTCTTCTGGGACCTGTAGTGCGCCAGCAGAGCACTTTTCACCCCCATATGGGGGGTTTTCTGAATCGGGAGAAATTGGGCTTCAAATTTTGGGGGGTATTTTCGGATTTAACCCTTTGTAAAAATGTTAAATTTTTGGGAAACCAAGCATTTTTGGTAAAATTTATTCTTTTTTTTGCATATGCCAAAGTCGTGAAACCCCTGTGTGGTATTAAGGTTCACTTTACCCCTTGTTACGTTCCCCAAGGGGTCTAGTTTCCAAAATGGTATGCCATGTGTTTTTTTTTTGCTGTCCTGGCACCATAGGGGCTTCCTAAATGAGGCATGCCCCCAGAGCAAAATTTGCTTCAAAAAAGCCAAATGTGACTCCTTCTCTTCTGGGAACTGTAGTGCGCCAGCAGAGCACTTTTCACCCCAATATGGGGGGTTTTCTGAATCGGGAGAAATTGGGCTTCAAATTTTGGGGGGTATTTTCGGATTTAACCCTTTGTAAAAATGTCAAATTTTTGGGAAACCAAGCATTTTAGATATTTTTTTTTTTTTACATTTGCAAAAGGTGTGAAACCCCTGTGGGGTATTAAGGCTCACTTAATTCCTTGTTACGTTCCTCAAGGGGTCTAGTTTCCAAAATGGTATGGCATGTGGGCGGTTTTAGCTGTTCTGCCACCATAGGGGCTTCCTAAATGCAACATGCCCCCCAAAAACCATTTCAGAAAAATATACTCTCCAAAATCCCGTTGTCGCTCCTTCGCTTCTGAGCCCTCTACTGCGCCCGCCGAACAATTAACATAGACATATGAGGTATGTGCTTACTCGAGAGGAATTGGGCTACAAACACAAGTAAAAATTTTCTCCTTTTACCCCTTGCAAACATAAAAAAATTGGGTCTACAAGAACATGCGAGTGTAAAAAATGAAGATTTTGAATTTTCTCCTTCACTTTGCTGCTATTCCTGTGAAACACCTAAAGGGTTAACACACTTACTGAATGTCATTTTGAATACTTTGGGGGGTGTAGTTTTTATAATGGGGTCATTTATGGTGTATTTCTAATATGAAGACCCTTCAAATCCACTTCAAACCTGAACTGGTCCCTGAAAAATATTGAGTTTGAAAATTTTGTGAAAATTTGGAAAATTGCTGCTGAACTTTGAAGCCCTCTGGTGTCTTCCAAAAGTAAAAACTCGTCAATTTTATGATGCAATCATAAAGTAGACATATTGTATATGTGAATAAAAAAAAAATTATTTTGAATATCCATTTTCCTTACAAGCAGAGAGCTTCAAAGTTAGAAAAATGCAAAATTTTCAATTTTTTCGTCAAATTTTGGGATTTTTCACCAAGAAAGGATGCAAGTTACCATAAAATTTTACCACTATGTTAAAGTAGAATATGTCACGAAAAAACAATCTCGGAATCAGAATGATAACTAAAAGCATTCCAGAGTTATTAATGTTTAAAGTGACAGTGGTCAGAATTGCAAAAAACGTTCCGGTCCTTAAGGTATAAAATGGCCTGGTCCTTAAGGGGTTAAGGACTGACAGTTGTTATGTAAAAGTTAGATTATGTTAACGCTATTGAAAATATGTTGCAAGCAGACATTTGAAGATATTTGGTAAACCATGAGAGAGAGTATTACCCCTGTCACTCATGGAAACAAGTAAGTGGAAACATTATCTTGCATACCCAAAGTGGTCACCCAAAACTCGTGCAATTCTGGTAGGTAAACAAACCTGAGCCACACATGAATGTAATAATCTAGGCAAGTACAACAGAGTCTGGGGAGATTTGTGGTAAATTATGTAAAAGGGGATATCCAACTTGGGTTTTTGAGAGGGTCAACATAATTGTATAGACAAAAGAGAGAAACAGTATGATTACGGGATGTAAGACATAAAATAAAAAAGGATACACCCAAGCTAGTATTCAAGTATAGTCAGGGCTGCCATCAGAAATTCTGGGGCCCCTTATACAGCTCAGTCGGGGCCCCCCTCCTCCTCTTCCAATGGCATATGCTGGATATTATTATAGTATCAAGCTCAGAAACATAAAATAATACCTCCACTTCAGGACGTCTTCTCTGTTCGGAGTCGTTCACTTTTCTCTTTCTTCTCCATCTGTTCTGGGTAATCATGAAGACGTCTCCCGACCACAACTCGTCTTCACCGAATCTGCCAGACAAACATTTTAGGATTCTCGCTACAGCAAAATCCTCCTCTTTATACAACCCCTCTATAGGTATTACACTGCCCCATATAGTATTAGATCCCTCTGTGTCCCTCTATAGTGCTAGGCCCCCTCACATTGCCCCCATATATCATTAGGCCCCTTTATATTGCTCTCTCACATCGCCCCCAGAGTAGCAGGCCCCCTCACATTACTACCATAAAGTAGCAGGTCAGAAACATTGCCACCATAAAGTAAAGTATTATGGCCCAAACATTGCCAGCATAGAGTATTAGGCCCCAAACATTGCCCCCCTATATTGTCCCCATAGATTATTATGCCCCCTTACTTTTCCCCTATAGATTATTATACCACCTTACATTGCACCCATAGATCATTATGTCCCCTAACATTGCCCCATAGACCATTATGCCCCCTGTCATTGCCCCATAGATTATTGTAGCCCTTTAAATTGCCCCATAGATCATTATGTCCCCTTAAATTGCCCCATAGATCATTATGCCCCCTTACATTGCACCATAGGTCATTATGCCCCCTTACATTGCCCCATAGACCATTATGCCCCATTACATTGCCCCATAGGTAATTATGCCCCCTTACATTGCCCCATAGGTAATTATGCCCCCTTACATTGCCCCATAGGTCATCATGCCCCCTTACATTGCCCCATTGGTCATCATGCCCCCTTACATTGCCCCATAGGTCATTATGCCCCCTTACATTGCCCCATAGGTCATCATGCCCCCTTACATTGCCCCATAGGTCATCATGCCCCCTTACATTGCCCCATAGGTCATTATGCCCCCTTACCTTGAATAGATTAGAAAAAATAAACACTCACCTCTCCTTTGTTCCCCCGCAGCTCCTGTCTTTCTTCTGCCTCAGCTTCCTGCGCAGACAGCATCATTAGGAGCTGCTGCCGCACAAGAAGCCTGGGCTACAGTGACAGGACAGAGCTGCTGGCTCCTTCCTGTCACGTGAGCCACCGCTGCGCGCATTCAACACTGTGTGTGTCTTAAAGGCGCACTCAGTATTGAAAGTTGCTGCCGCTTGGGGATTTGGGGCAGGTGTCCCGGATCCCCTGGTGGCCTCCCCTTAACCTGCGGGCCCAATTGCAGGGGGTGTGAAACGGTGCCCGCAGTTGAAGAGTCCTGTTACCCCACTGCAGGGACCGTGTCACCACGGTTCCTAGCATGGGAGTTACAGGCCACAGGGTGCAGCCATAGGGCTCTGGGCCCCCTGGGGGCTTGGGTCTTTTCCTGGGGTACTGGCTGTACCCCCCCTGATGGCGGCCCTGAGTATAGTGCACAGTTTAATAGACTTAAACCTATAGTTCAAAAACACTTGCCTATTCTAACAAAACATGTCAAGCTTTCTAGGATCCTAGAAAAGCGGTACAAGCTAAGCATTTACCAATGGTAATATGTTGTCACCTATCATCAAAAATTGGGTTTAGCGCACCAACCCTGCTGAGCAGAGCTAGTTAACTCCTTGAGGGGGTGGGGTATTAAAACTACTTTACAGGCTTATTAGTGGAAACTGTTTCATAGACGGAGCCCATTACTAAGCCGGGGCTTTGCATTAGCCCCAAAAATAGCTAGAGCTAACCCTCAATTAATTATTAGCCTAGTACCCACCTCGACAGGGATTTCGGTAAGAGTTGGTACCAAGAGACTGACAGCCTTTGGCTGTCGGGGAATGATGTCTGTAAGGATCTGTTCACATTATACATTTTTAACATGCCTTTCCAAACAAAAAGGCATTCTAAAAATGCATAATATGAACAGATCATTACTTATCACTGGAGATCCTGGCTGTAGTTCTGCTTCTAGTGGTGTCATCACTAGAGGCGGAGCTACAGATAAGGCTGGAGGAGGAGCCAGGAGGATAAGTGGACATCTCTGCCCACAGTATACAAATACAGCCACCTATATAGATGGCTGTATACTGTAAACCCCCCTCCCCCCCATGGAGCACACCCATGTAAAACATATATGCATTTCAAACCAACTAGATGTTTTGTAATAAGAAGCAAAAATTACCCTTCAAATCCTACATTAAGTGTAGGTGTGTTATGTACACCATACAATGTACTCAGTGTCATATACAATAGGTTGGTTCAACTGCATATAAGCTCAGACAGAGGACATTGGAGCATTTATATGACTTGCATCCAGGTACACAACATCTTTCAGTTGCTTTATAACATTTCATAGCGACACATGAGGTCGAGATAGGAGGTCGGGAGAGGAGGTCGGGATAGGTCGGGATAGGAGAACGAGATAGGAGGTCGAGATAGGAGGACGGGATAGGAGGGTGAGATGGGAGGATGGGATAGGAGGTAGGTATAGGAGGTCGGGATATGACAACAATATATGAAGTCAAAAGCTTCCTCTGTTGATTTTCCTCCACAACAAGGATTAGGAAGGAAAAACGGGGCAACACCGGGTACTCTGCTAGTAAGAGATGAAGAGGCAAACTAAGTAATCAAATATATAGCAGATACCCAGCAGATCTAAATTTCAGACATGAATTCATGTATTATTTTTAATGCCGTTGTTATAAAACATATACAGTGGGGATGAAAAGTTTGGGCACCCCAGGTAAAAATTTGTATTAATGTGCATAAAGAAGCCAAGGAAAGATGGAAAAATCTCCAAAAGGCATCAAATTACAGATTAGACAATCTTATAATATGTCAACAAAAGTTAGATTTTATTTCCATCATTTACACTTTCAAAATAACAGAAAACAAAAAAATAGCGTCTGCAAAAGTTTGGGCACCCTGCAGAATTTATAGCATGCACTGCCCCCTTTGCAAAGCTGAGACCTGCCAGTGTCATGGATTGTTCTCAATCATCATCTGGGAAGACCATATGATGTAAATCTCAAAGCTTTTAAATGCCCAGACTCATCTGACCTTGCCCCAACAATCAGCACCATGGGTTCTTCTAAGCAGTTGTCTAGAAATCTGAAAATGAAAATAGTTGATGCTCACAAAACTGGAGAAGGCTATAAGAAGATAGCAAAACATTTTCAGATGTCAATATCCTCTGTTCGGAATGTAATTAAGAAATGGCAGTCATCAGGAACAGTGGAAGTTAAAGCAAGATCTGGAAGACCAAGAAAAATATCAGACAGAACAGCTTGCAGGATTGTGAGAAAAACTATTCAAAACCCACTTTTGACTGCACAATCCCTCCAGAAAGATCTGGCAGACACTGGAGTTGTGGTACACTATTCCACTATAAAGAGATACTTGTACAAATATGATCTTCATGAAAGAGTCATCAGAAGAAAACCTCTTCTACGTCCTCACCACAAAAATCAGCGTTTGAACTTTGCAAATGAACATATAGACAAGGCTGATGCATTTTGGAAATAAGTTCTGTGGACCGATGAGGTTAAAATGGAACTTTTTGGCCGGAATTAGCAAAGGTACGTTTGGAGAAGAAGGGGAACAGAATTTAATGAAAAGAACCTCTGTCCAACTGTTAAGCATGGGGGTGGATCAATCATGCTTTGGGGTTGTATTGCAGCCAGTGGCACAGGGAACATCTCACGAGTAGAAGGAAAAATTGATTCAATAAAATTTCAGCTAATTTTGGGCGCTAACTTGATGCCATCTGTGAAAATGCTGAAGTTAAAGAGAGGATGGCTTCTACAAATGGATAATGATCCTAAACACACCTCAAAATCCACGGGGGATTACATCAAGAGGCGTAAACTGAAGTTTTTTTCATGGCCTTTACAATCTCCTGACCTCAACATAATTGAAAATCTATGTATAAACCTTAAAAGAACAGTGCGTGACAGACAGCACAGAAATCTCAAAGAACTGGAAGACTTTTCTAAGGAAGAATGGGCAAAGATACCTCAAACAAGAATTGAAAGACTCTTGGCTGGCTACAAAAAGTGTTTGAAAGCTGTGATACTTGCCAAAGGGGGCAGTACAAGATATTAACTCCACAGGGTGCCCAAACTTTTGCAGACGCCATTTTTTTGTTTTCTGTTATTTTGAAAGTGTAAATTATGGAAATAAAATAAAAATTTTGTTGACATATTATAAGAATGTCTGTAATTTGATGACTTTTGGAGATTTTCCATCTTTACTTGGCTTCTTTATGCACATTAACCCCTTAAGGACCGGGCTTTTTCGGTTTTTGCTCTTTCATGTTTTCCTCCTTACCTTTAAAAAATCATTACTCTTAAAATTTTGCACCTAAAAATCTGTATTATGGCTTATTTGTTTGCGCCACTAATTCTACTTTGTAATGATATCAGTCATTTTACCCAAAAATCTATGGCGAAATGGGGAAAAAAATCATTGTGCGACAAAATTGAACAAATACAGCCATTTTGTAACTTTTGGGGGCTTCCGTTTCTACGTAGTACATTTTTCGGTAAAAATGACACCTTATCTTTATTTTCTAGGTCCATATGGTTAAAATGATATCCTACTTGTATAGGTTTGATTTTGTCGTACTTCTGGAAAAAATCATAACTACATGCAGAAAAATGTATACGTTTAAAATTATCATCTTCTGACCCCTATAACATTTTTATTTTTCCGTGTTCAGGGCGCTATGAGGATTCATTTTTTGTGCCGTGATCTGTAGTTTTTGTCGGTACCATTTTTGCTTTGATCTGACTTTTTGATCGCTTTTTATTCATCTTTTCATGATATAAAATGTGACCAAAAATACGCTATTTTGGACTTTGGAATTTTTTTGCGCATACACCATTGACAGTGCGGTTTAATTAGCAGTATATATTTTTTAAATCGGACATTTCTGCACGCGACGATACCACATATGTTTATTTTTGTTTTTATTTACACAGTTTTTTTTAATATTGGAAATGCCGGGTGATTCAAACTTTTATTAGGGGAAGGGATAATTGAAAGGGCTAATGATTTTTTTACACTTTTCTTTTGCAATATTATAGCCCCCATAGGGGCTATAACATTGCATTTACTGATCTTTAACTGTGTTCAATGCATCTCCATAGAGATGCATTGATCAGGGTTTTCGGCGATTGATTGCTCAAGCCTGAATCTAAGGCTTGAAGAATTCAATTGGCGATCGGACTGCAGGAAGGAAGGTAAGAGACCTTCCTCCTGTAGTACAGCTGTTCGGGATGCCGCGATTTCACCGCGGCGATCCCGAACAGCTCCCTGAGCTAACCGGCACTTTTTACTTTCACTTTTAGCCGCATGGCTCAGCTTTGAGAGGCTATTAGAGGCGGGTCCCCGCTTCACTATGACGCCGGGCCCACCGTGATATGATGCGGGGTCACCGTGGGACCCCGTGTTATATCATGGGAGCGGGACCAAGGACATACTCATATGTCCTTGGTCCTTAAGGAGTTAATCTTTTTTTTTTACCTGGGTTGCCCAAACTTTTGAAACCAGATCTCAGATTGCAGTTATTGTGCGCTTTACACTATCCTTTCGTGGTTTCGTCAGAGTAAGGGTGCATTCGCGTCACTTTTTATACATACGGTTGCCATATACAGTTTTTAATTTAAAAACTGTATGCATCCGAATGAAAAAACATATTCATTGGCATCCCATTTAAAATTGTACAAAACTAGTTGTATTAGTTGTGTATGGTTTTGTTTTTGTATGTTTTTTTTCCTGTGTGCAAAACAGTAGTCTACTACAGTGTTGGGCATGGGTCTTTCTGGTGTTGGGTTCCTTCATCATGTTATAACCTGTTCATCAGGTCTTTATAACATTGCACTTACAAATGCATTGCATTACAATTGTTTAAACTTCCCTTTAGTCCCCAAACCACACAATGTAAGAACAAAAAAGAAGACTTGGGAGAATTAATATCAGGAATTTAGGGGGGACTATGCTTAATATGGATCAACAAGATGATTATGGTAGAAAAAAACCATATATCATAATACTATGTCATGCGATATGATATATGTGTCTATGTGTGGCCACAGGTTGTTGTAAATCATAGCCTGTTTATGATTTTGATAGCATCATATGTTATTGAATTGAATTTGGTATAATTCTCTATGGAATCCCCAACTAAATTTCATAGAAATGTAGTGGTTAACTCATACCAAAAAGAAATAAATAGTTTAATTTAGTGTTTATTATTATGACCCAAAACATGTCCCAATTGAAAATGGCAACACACTTTTAGAAATTTAGAAAATTTCAGACACTTTTAGCCTTTTTTAAGGCCTTAAATGAGCCATAAAAGACCAGTTTGTGTCTTGTTAATTTGGCGTAGAGTGTCTGCGACATGTCTGCGCCAGTGTGAGACAGTGTATGCCTGTAAAATCCGACAAACCCGACATTGCACTGTGAAAAGCCGAAAAAGGGTCTGGGCTGTCGCAAATAGGGTGTGGCCGTCCCGAAAAGGGGCGTGGTTTAACACACCTGACCGATTTACTACTGAATTCACACAAAATCCTGTGGATAAATGGCTGGAAATATCCACCTAGAAAAAGCTGGTCAGAAAATGTTCCTGACTTTTCCCAATAGTAAATAGAGAGGAATCCTGCAAGTCTAAAACAACATTTCCCACTAGTAAAAACCCGAAAATCTTAGTAAATGAATGTTTAGCTGCAAACTGGAAAGAGGCAAAATTAGACAACTCTCTTTAACCCTTTAAGGACTAGGCCTTTTTTCATTGTTGCACTTTCGCTTTTTCCTCCTCACCTTTAGTGTTGAGCGCTAATATTCGAAATGCGAATTGTACTGCAAATATCGGAACTTCGCCATTTTGCGAATATTTAGAATATAACAATATACATTTGTAATGACAAATATTATTTTTTTTTCTTCACAGTACACATCACAACAATGATGTGTACTGTGTAAAAAAAAAGTGATCATCCCTCCCTGCTTCCAGCTTGTGGTTCAAAGAAGGCTCCAATATTATTTACTGTGTGAGTCGGTGTGGAACGTGAATATTTTGCATATGCGAATATGCAAATATTAGCAAAAATCGGCACTTCCAGAGGACACTGATCCCTCCCTTCTTTTAGGTGAAAGATATAATCGCGCATGCACACTATGCAAATTTTATTAAGAATTTTTGCATGGAAAAAAAAGGGGAACGAACATAGTGAACATGCTAATTTTGTGAACATAGGACGAATTTTCGTCCATATATTTGCGAAATATCGCTAATTCGAATATGGCACCTGCCACTCATCACTTCTAAAAATAATAACACTTAAAATTTTCTACCTACAGTATGAGGACTTGTTTTTTTTGCACCACCAATTTTACTTTGTAATACCATTAATCATTTCCCCACAAAATATATGACAAAACCAGAAAAAAAATATT
Organism: Hyla sarda; assembly: GCF_029499605.1. Taxonomy (NCBI): domain Eukaryota; kingdom Metazoa; phylum Chordata; class Amphibia; order Anura; family Hylidae; genus Hyla; species Hyla sarda. Next base: position 205,732,252 of record NC_079189.1, read on the forward strand.
CGTGGGGCAAAATTGAAAAAATAAACAAAAACACTGTTTTCCAATTCTACGCAGTGCCATAGCATAGCATTGGTCATAGCCTGCTGAGGCTGACTGGAGCTTCAGACCAATGATCGGACGGCGAGGAGACAGGTAAGGGCCCTCCCACCGTCTCCTAAGCTGATCGGGACACTGCGGTTTCACCTGCATCTCCTGTATATCCCCATGTCCTGCTGTTACACCATTATCACCTCTGTTCTCCCCCCCCCCCCACACACACACCCCTGTCTCATCCTTATCTGTAGTCTATGGTCCTGTAGCTGGATTGTCTTCTCACCTGCATCTCCCCATGTCCTGCTTAATTACCATTCTCAGCTCTGCTCCGCCCTTCTCCTCCTTATCTATGTATTCTATTGTCCCAAAGCTATACAATTTATGGCCCAACTTAGTTTGAATTCTCCACATCTGTTGTTTTGTTGTTTTAAAGGGGTACTCCAGTGGAAGACAATTTTTTTGGAATCAACTGGTGCCATAGAGTTGAACAGATTTGTAGATTACTTCTATTTGAGGGTATTGATCAGATCACTTCTTTCATTTTTGTAACAACCTCTCAGCAACTTTTGGGCAACTCTGCAAATTTTCCTCTGGGCAGGTTCTGAAAAATCTCCTCCACACTGTATATGTTCATAAATTGTAAAAGACAATTTAAAAGATATTATAGTTTTTAGAATTATTTTCAGGTAAATCCAGAATATCACATACTTCCCCTTGCTTGCCCTATTGCAATGCAATTCCTAGTTCAATGGACCATGAAAGACAGTTTTGCATTTTTACATAAATAAAAATGGCACATTAAATAAAAGCATCTCTTATCCCTTACTTTCACAACTTAACATAAATAAGATACCAACAGGCAGTATTTTATTCATTTTATTGGTCTTTTTAAGAGTTATTTATTTTGCCACTATATTAACTCTGTGAGTACCAATGCCAGTGTTAATACAGAAGATAATAAAAACAACACCTTATCAAATTATGGTGCATGTCCTTAAGGGGTCCATAAATTTGCTGAAGACAAGCAGACTAAGGACATGGATTACTGAAACCATGTACTGAGAACAAGATAAACTTATTTGATGCAGATGGTGTCAAGCATGTGGGGTTGGTAGCCAGGTCAGAAATACAAGGACAGGTGTGTCTTGCATACCATCAAGCATTGTGGTAGGAGTGTCATGGTCTGGGGCTGCATGAGTGCTGCTGGCACTGGGAAGCTACAGTTTATTGAGGGAACCATGAATTTCAACATGTACTGTGATATACTGAAGCAGAACAGGATCCCCTCCTGGGCAGCAGGACAGTATTCCAACATAGTAACAACCCCAATCACACCTCCAAGATGACCACTGTGTTACTAGAGAAGCTAAGGGTAAAGGTGATGGAATGACCAAGCATATCTTCAGACCTTAACCCTATTGAGCATCTGTGGGGCATCCTCAAACGGAAAGTGGAGTAACACAAGGTCTATAACATCCACCAGCTCTGTGATGTCTTCATGGAATAAAGGAAGAGTACTCCAGTGGCAACCTGTGAAGCTCTGGTGATCTCTATGCCCAAGAGGCTTAAGGCAGTGCTGGAAAATAATGGTGGCCACACAAAATATTTACCATTTTGGTCCAATTTGGACATTTCCACTTACTGTTGTTGCCATTACTGGCTGTGTGTTGAGTTCTTTTTAAAAGGAGTTGCCCGGTACGGACTATTCCTATTTCATCCTGCCCAGGCTGCAAAAAAAGAGAAAACAAACTTTCACTTACCTTCCTACGTTCCCTAGGAGCTCTGCTTAAGCTGATTGGTCGGCTGGGCTGCCTGCTTCCTATTTCATTTAGCCCGGGACGTCACATGATGCTTCAGCCTATCACCGGCCGAGGTGGGACATAGCTGCGGCCGGTGATAGGCTGAAGCACCATGTGACGTCCCGGGCTAAAGGAAGTAGGAAGCAGGCAGCCCGGCTGACCGATCAGCTGTTGCGGAGCTCCGGGGAACATAGGAAGGTAAGTGAAAGCATGTTTTCTCTTTTTTTGCAGCCCGGGCAGAATGGAATAGGAATAGTCCATACCAGACATCTCCTTTAATGTTTTTATTTTATTTTATTATACAGGCTATGCACTCACTACTTTACATTGTAGTAGAGAGTCATTTCTTTAGTGTTGCCACATGAAAAGATATCATAAAATATTTACAAAAATGCGAGGGATATACTCACTTTTGTGAGATACTGTACGTGTTAGGGGATATCTGCATCAGTTTCGAATTATATTTCTGACGTATACAGTAAAATGTCTCCAAATGACCACCTGTTTGAGAACCCCCCCAGACTTTCTGTGACAGATTTTTAGTTATACATTAAGAATATTATACATTTGTTAAGAATATCATTCCCTTAAAAGATCACTTTTTGTGTAATTTTGTTCAGTTATCTAAAAGTGGTTTCACTGTATTTTCTATTATTTCCTATATTGCACTTCTTGTACTACCATAGAAATGTATTTTATATTATGTTTTGTGAGCAGCATCTTGTTATACTAAATTCTCAATAAAAATGTGCAACTTGTCTACCATGCACCAAAGAGAGCTTGGGAGCTTACTGCATACTATTTTATTGATCTCCATGCCAGAATAAATGCTAAATTACATATAAAAAGTACATATATCCTTCTGAAATGTTCATTGGTGAATGTAGGTGAATGCATTCTCTTCCAATTTTTTTTATATAAGTTTCCAACAGGCAACATTTATTGTTGCCCTTTTTTGTTTAGTATTTTTTTTATAGAAAAGGTAACAGGTACTTGAAGTCATGTTGTTTAATTATAAACTCAAGTTCCTTTTTTTTTACACTGGAGAAACAAACCTGAGGGTCTTGAAGGGAGAAGAACCACAGGCAAGTAAAAACATAAAAAATACATATGCATTTTTTTAAATGTATTCAGAAAATAAATTAACAAAGCTATCTCAAATGAACAAAGCTATCTCAAATGAACTCAACTGATTTTCAGCCCACAGACTTATGTAGACAAATGTCTTGGTCAAAATCAAGAAAACATTAGAAATGAAGAAACTATGGGTCTATAGTCACAACAATTGGTATAAAGCTAAGTCTCAATTTTTAGCAAAAAATGGGGGGAAAAAAGTCCAAAACAGCCTCACTGTTTTTTCTTTCTTTTGTGTGAAGAAAACACCATGGCCAGATGTTCGCTGCAAGTCAATAGGGATGTCATTTATTTATTTGTCATTTTCTACTCCTCTGCATTTTTTCTATGATTTTGGGCTCAATGGCAGTTCAAAATCACAACATGTAGAGACTATGGCATTTTTTTCACTGATATCTTGATGTTTTTCTCCTATAGTTTGGGTCTTGCATTGGAAGTTTTTTTCTGGTGTTTTTATATCTTATTTTTTATAAAAGAAGAGTTAAAAAAAAAGGGTGGACACAGGCACAGGAAAAAATGGCAAAGGAGAAAAAACATAATTTTCATTCAAAGGTAAACCCACCAGGAAACCCACAAAAATGCAGCAGCTGTTTTTCTGGCATTTTTTTTTTCTGTCTTTTTTTGCCAAGTGGATACCCAGCCTAAGTGTGCTTTTTGGATTGTCTAAAAATTACTCTGGATTTGTGACTATATAATTTCCTGAGATATCTATCCCAAGGTAAATAATGGAGAAACTGAGACATAAAATACCTACATAAAGCTTGCATATAAAAGTAAGATATATCTTGCAATGTAATAGGTATTCTTTAGTTAAAAAGTTACTTTATAAGTAATAATCAAAAACAATGATCATTTGGATGCTATTTACCATTTTATTTTCTACCATAATAGTAAATTTCCTTATTAAACTTATTTATGTTGGGTTGAATTGACTTGTACTCATAGGGTGAATGCTCAGTAGGAAATTGATTCTTGTCTGCAGAAATACTTATTACATTGCATTAGATGCATTAAAGATTTTGATTACAATATATGTCAACTTGGCAAGAGGAATCATTAAAAATTACAGTGCCACAGTAGGATCCATTTATTCTCCTCCAGAAACCAGGTACAGCCGTTCACGCATAATTGGGTTTATCTGATCAAATCAATCACTGTTCTATAAGCATAGTGTGCCGTAATATATAAATACACACCTATAACCATGGGACAATTTTTATGCAGGATTAATAGAATCCGGTTGTAATCCTTTTAACTTAATGTTGTCACCAAAGTATTTTTTTCCCTTTTACATTGTATTGTTTCAACAATACCTGAATTCCTTCATTAGTAACTGATTTACAATGGGCATAATAAATACATGATAAAAATGGATCTGCTTTATTAGGTAGTTAAAATTTATGTAGCTACAGTAGATTAAAATGTGATTCCTTTCTTGAAAGTTCTATGCAGAGAATAATTAATAGGTATTTTATTGTTTTGCTATGAAACCAAATTATGCTACACATGTATATGAAACATCCATGGCTTGTTGTTCCTATGACCAGATTCTGTATAACTTAAAGTGTACCTGTCATTTGCAAAAACTTTTTATATAATGTAGATAATATAATTATATCTATATTTGTAATATACACTGGTTGAAAAATATGCATATTTTTGTGAAATGCTGTCCCTGCAGCTATTGCCTGTATGTCTCTGTGTGGAGACCAAATACAATAACTGACTTGTCAATCAAAAGCCCTGCTTGTCCTCAATATACAGAGCCATGTTCGTCCTCAGTGCACAGAGCCCTGCTTGTCCTCAGTGCACAGAGCCCTGCTTGTCCTCAGTGCACAGAGCCCTGCTTGTCCTCAGTGCACAGAGCCCTGCTTGTCCTCAGTGCACAGAGCCCTGCTTGTCCTCAGTGCACAGAGCCCTGCTTGTCCTCAGTGCACAGAGCCCTGCTTGTCCTCAGTGCACAGAGCCCTGCTTGTCCCCAGTGCACAGAGCCCTGCTTGTCCCCAGTGCACAGAGCCCTGCTTGTCCCAGTGCACAGAGCCCTGCTTGTCCCCAGTGCACAGAGCCCTGCTTGTCCTCAGTGCACAGAGCCCTGCTTATCCTCAGTGCACAGAGCCCTGTTTGTCCTCACTGCACAGAGCCTTGCTTGTCCTCAGTGGACAGAGCCCTGCTTGTCCTCACTACGCATAGCCCTGCTGGTCCTCAGTGCACAGAGCCCTGCTTATCCTCAGTGCACAGAGCCCTGTTTGTCCTTACTGCACAGAGCCTTGCTTGTCCTCAGTGGACAGAGCCCTGCTTGTCCTCACTACGCATAGCCCTGCTGGTCCTCAGTGCACAGAGCCATGCTTGTCCTCACTGCACAGAGCCCTGCTTGTCCTCACTGCACAGAGCCCTGCTGGTCCTCAGTGCACAGAGCCCTGCCTGTCCTCACTGCACAGAGCCCTGCTTGTCCTCACTGCACAGAGCCCTGCTTGTCCTCAGTGCACAGAGCCCTGCTTGACCTCAGTGCACAGAGCCCTGCTTGACCTCAGTGCACAGAGCCCTGCTTGTCCTCAGTGCACAGAGCCCTGCTTGTCCTCAGTGCACAGAGCCCTGCTTGTCCTCAGTGCGCAGAGCCCTGCTTGTCCTCAGTGCGCAGAGCCCTGCTTGTCCTCAGTGCAAAGAGCCCTGCTTGTCCTCAGTGCAAAGAGCCCTGCTTGTCCTCAGTGCAAAGAGCCCTGCTTGTCCTCAGTGCAAAGAGCCCTGCTTGTCCTCAGTGCAAAGAGCCCTGCTTGTCCTCAGTGCAAAGAGCCCTGCTTGTCCTCAGTGCAAAGAGCCCTGCTTGTCCTCAGTGCAAGGAGCCCTGCTTGTCCTCAGTGCAAAGAGCCCTGCTTGTCCTCAGTGCAAAGAGCCCTGCTTGTCCTCAGTGCAAAGAGCCCTGCTTGTCCTCGATAGTGATGACCCTCATCTTTCTAATGACTGATCAATATATTAATATTAAAATGCCATTGCTGCTGGAAAAATATGTGTTCCCTTACCCTTTAACTCAGATACATCAGAATGCTAAATGCAAACATTTCATCTTATCGCTTTTCCCTTTCACTAAGACTAGAGCCTTGAGATGGAGACTATGGATACAAGACGTCTAAACATTGGACTTTGTGGAAAGATGCTGAAGTCTTAAGCTAAGAGGACTTGCAAGATAATGACTTATGCTGCGCCACGCTCAAATGACACATCGAATTGTAATATGCTAATTGTGATGTCATAATTCACCCTCCTTCTTTGTACAATGTAAAAAACAAATTTATTTCCTGTAATAAACAGAACTCCCTGGTGTACTGAGGAGAGAACCCCTACCAACCTGGCCTGGTGTGAATTTTCTTACGTCGAAAATTAGTACAGCGGTAGTCACTCACAGATTAAGGCTGCACATTAACAAATCCTTAACAGTTGGTGGCAGCGCGGAATGGCGGAACCACGCTCGAGGGAAGATCCGAATCCAGTGGAGCAACACTTTGAGCCGCCCAAGGCAACCCATTATTACCCAAGCTAGGGGAATGATCAACCCAATGAAAACACAGTAAGTCTGCAGATTTTTATAAATCTGTAACCTTGCTTGTGTTTTGGGGTGGTTTTTGTGGGAAGTCTTGACAGCCTAAGTCGACCCTCTAGGATTTAACTCTTAGCGACAGATTTTCCCGCTGTGTTGTTCTCTTGTTCTCTTGTTTTTTTTAGTCGCTTGTGATTGACTGCTGCTTTAAATAGGCTTAGGAGGCAAAAACTTAGATTTTTCCTTTGCCACAAGTTTGCAGGCTTATAAAAACTATTTTTTTCGCTATTCCTTGGGCTGTAAATTCCTTATCTGAGAAGCAGATAAGGTGTGCTGTAACAAGGTCAGATTTGTTTCATAATGTAAACAGGAGAATGATTTAACTGTGAGAAAGATTCTTGGGATTTTTGAGTCTTTAAAAAACCCATTTTTTTTTTTTCTTTCCTGATAGTCCGGATTTAATTTAATTTCAGATTTTTTAATTTTATAGTTTAGGCTAAGGCAGATAAGTGACGTAGATTTTTGAGTTCTAGGTTCTCTAATATCTTTTTCTGGGTTGTACGTGGGCACAATAACTTTTCTGGATGTCAGATAAGCTGATAGCTTCAGATTGCATTGGTCAGTAACTTTAAACTTATTAGAGGACGGCATTACTAATAGCTTCAGACAGTATTGGAGCAAGGATTAGCTGCTCCCGTAGCTTTTAAATTATATTAGTAATGCACCAGAGTAGCAGATATTAGTAGCATCATACACACTGTGGTTGTCATGTTGACAGCCTTCTTTTTGTATTGGTGTTTAGTATCAATTTGTTTGGCCAATCCACTGAGTTTTTTTTTTGGGTTACTGAACTGTGTCAAGGGATGGATGGCTGTGTGAGAAGAGGTGTGTCTGTGTTGTAAATTAAGTTGTTGAGTAGGATTAATTGCTTTAGTGTCCCCTAAAGAACGTTCCTTGGTGGTTTTGTTATATGGTGGTTTGAGTGGACAAATGTCTGTCTGCATTGTGTTGAGGAAATTGTTGTTTTTGGTCTGGTGTATGCAAGTGGTAGGAGTAGAGTTTTGTAAATTGCTTGATAGGATTAGAGAGAGAGATTGTTGTCAGAAATAGAGATTCAACGTTTTGGTGAAAAAGCAGGTGATTTGTGAAGGGAAAAGCATGTGAAAATTAAGCTGGTTGAAAATTTGGAATATCCTGATGGTTAATGGTTAAAGGTATGGATAAACAGGAGTGTTATATACAATATTTGTATACAGTTTTAAGCTGAAAAGCAAAGGGAAATTAAAAAGGTGACTGCTGCTGTTTAGCAGGATGATGCTGCTGAATACGCAGACTGGAAGTCTGGATGAGCAGAGCTGGAAGTGTTCGTGTAAGTGATATTATGGTACAGGAATGTAGTCCAATAAATTTGTTAAAGTGATGAAACAGCGTTAATCCTTTAGTCTTTGTTCAGGAAAGTACTAAAGGTGTTAGGGGGGAAACTTGGGGGTCCCCTGGATCAATGAGGGAGATGAGTGAATGGAATGCAGATAAGGTGTTAGGTCTCTGGGAAAGTTGGGTGTATGTAGTCATGTGATGATGTTCATAAAGGGTTCTTGTGATATAAAGTATGTTGTATATGTGTAATGTATACTGATGAATCAGGAATGTATGGGAAATGACCAGTGAATGTTTCCACTATGAAGTTGTTTGTGTCGTAATGAATTTTGGTGTTGGAGGAGGAGGATATCTGTGTGGTATTAATTGAACCGTTTAATGATATTTCATTAATTTCCTTGTCTTCACAGTTCCACTAATGGATGCCATGCCAAAAAATGAAATGTATCAGAAAATGCGATTAATTGTCTGATTATATTATAGGAGTAACAAAAGAAAAAGTTTGGAGAAGAAAAATAAAATGATACAAAAGGAGAAAAGAGATCACTATTGAATTGATAAATGTTTAAAAACAGCTAATTTTTCCTTCTTCCCCCAAAAGAGCTCTACTTAATTTTTTCTTTTGCATTTTTTGTTGAGAATGTTGGCCATGTGTGTTATGTGGACCCTGCGTGTTCTGTATGTCGGTATTGTTACATGTTACATGTGTCTTGTATGTCTCTTGTTGTAAAGTAACACAGAAATCCAGTGAGAAACTGGACACTCAAAGGTTTTTGAAAAATGAGCAAGTTTCAGGGAAAGCAGAGAGCCAGACTTAAAGGGGCGGTGACTGGTGGCACAGAGGTATATATAATATATATATATATATATATATATATATATAATAAATATATATAATATATAAACAGAATATGTTTATAGGACCTGCATATACAATGTGATATACTTATACTTTCTAGGGTTGCATTTATTTGAAATACTACCAATTTTGAATGGATAACCTTATAATGAGATATATATATATATATATATATATATATATATATATATATATATATATATGTAATATATTTTCCTCTCTTTCTCCTTCCTCTTTTGTCAGTTTTGCTACTCTGAGATTATGATTAAAATATATATATTTTTTTTTACTTATGCGGTTAAGCATTTAAGAGCTATAAAAAAAAAAACAGGGAATCCATGGTTAATGCTGAGTTATAAATGCAAGTTTGTTCCAAGTAATGTAAAGATGTAATATATAACACAGGATATATGGTGACCACAGAATGAAGTTCTACTACAATAAACCACTTAATCTGAGCAGTGGTTCAGGAAGTAGAGTTCAAGATATTCACTGATATAGTAAGATATTTGAAGGTATGACAATGAGTATGGGTACACTTTTATTACCACCCACAGGCATGGGCCTATTGAACTTAGAAAGGTTTTTCTTAATCCTGGGGCGAACCAATCGGTAGTTGGCAATTCAAGTGTTCAAATCCGAGAGCGGCCTGAGAAAGTGGCCATTGTAAAGATAAACCCAGCATGAAGGAAGCTGCCCCAGAAGCCATGGGGACGGAATGGTAATGGAGACTGCCAAGGCTGCAGTGCTCCTATGTCCCCACAACTATGGTACAAAGTGTACAGGTGGATGGGGAGTGGGGATTTTTCTAGTTCGGTCTCTTGCAGGAACCGAGAGAGACCAATGGAAGAAGAAGAGAGGTGGTACAGGACAAAGACGGCATCTGAAAAGTTGGTACAAGCAGTCTTGTACCCCATGTTAAAATATGTGGCCTCATATGCTAAACAGAAGGAATGTGTGTAGTAATGTCCTTATATTGGATGGCCTAAGGATTCAACAAGGCAAAAAGAGAGTTTATACAGACTTCATTATTTGCATCTGTTATGACTTAGGTAAAAATAAATGTACCCTACCAACACACTCCTAAACATCTTGCCTGTCTCAAAGAATATGAGTAGACTTCATCTGACTGCCTAAGGTGGGCCACTATAAGTATATTCTTTGTCTGACTGTACTAAACTGTGCTGTCCCGTGGACACAATGGAAATAAGTGTGTGAGTGCACCCTAAGTAATAATAACTGAATTGTAACTAAATTGAAAATTAGAAGCTTAAGATATTACATCTGAGTGCCAGACTAGAGGTGCCAGACTAGCAGTTGAATTTCTTAATTCAATAGTCGAGACATTTTTTCCTACCGTGTTCATCTAAATAATTGTGGCTATCATTTGTACATATTCATTAATGGTTTACAACCAGTATTGACACGTTAATATACTGGAAGTTAAATTGCATAATTATGTTTGCACATTGGTCATGTGCCGTAAAAGTAAACAAAATTTGTAGTCTATTTGTTTTAAATTAAAGGTATGGTCTCCAGAATGTGATAGTGGGGAGCACTTTACCTCTTATTCATTTCGGGTGAGTCAGTTTCCTGGTGACTCACGAAATTAAAGGGGGGGGGGGTGTTTTAAATATGTTGTTTCCCTTTTGATCCTGGCAGCCATGTTTAAGCAGATACATTCAAATCTTCACCCTAAAAATACCAAATGATTGAAATGAAAGTGCATTACACAAACATATATATATATTATATTCACCTTCTGTATATAAGCTGTACACTGTATCACCCATGACAAGTGATTTTAACATTTAATAGAGTTTTTTTTAAGATGCACTCTTGTCCTAGCTACAATACCCTTTATAGTCAGTCATGAACAATAGTTACTTGATGTCCATGGATTCTATCCTTTGTAAATAAATCATGGTTTAATAAGTGAAATATATATATATATATATATATATATATATATATATATATTTATGGTCAGGGCCTTCCAGTGCGTATTGGAACGTACACCTACCTGACCTAACATACCATGATGTAACTTTAACCCTACTTCCTATCCTGTAACAAGAATACCAGACATAACTTACCTTACCTAATCAGCGGCAGAGGTGTGCCCAGACCGCTGTCGGGGGTACACCTTAAGAGGGCAAAACACAGCATACCTAGGGGAGTAGTATATAATGTGCCCTTAAGTGATACCAGAGCCTGAGCTGTCGACCCCGCCTTCAGGCCATGGTCCCAACCCCCTCACCGCATAGCCAATAGTACTGCGGACATCCCAATAATAACACCTACCTCACCAGAAGCCATAGCTACCATCTAGACACCACGTACATATTCGTCACCTGAACTTGCTGAATGGACTGAACAAACCGCTCCCCATCCTACTGTACCTCATGACCCACTCTTAGTAAACCTAGTATGCAGTTTGCAGGATTATGGGCCAAACCTGACAAACCGTAGGGAATTGTACAAAGAAACCCAAGTGTCATGAGAGACAGACCATTACGGACGTCTATAGCCGATACAATGAACTATTCCCTACATCAACGACCATAACTATGGACGAAAACAACTAACTGAACCATGTTACCATGTGTGAATATGTCACCTGTAAATGATCACTTAATACCGGTATGACAGTCGTATCCTGTAAACGTGTCAGAACATACGACTAAGCAGTATATCCCACCTGAGAGCGTGACAGGCATAACGGGTATACAGCTGCCTATGTGTAGTGATGTTATTGTTCTGAAAACGTGTCAGCAACAATAACCAAGTAGTATATCCCATCTGAGAACGTGTCAGGCATGTCAGGTATATATTCCTCTATGTGTCATGCTGCTATTGCCCAGGAAAATGTGTCCGAAACAATAGCCCAGATGCTGTATTCCCCTGCAGACGTGGCAGGCAGGCTGTAAACGTGACATGATCAAAAGTGGTTGATAATGCCCCTATGTGCATGATGCGTATGACCATTATGTGTACGTTTTGTGAACTGTGATACCTTGTAAGCCCTATGCCCAGCTTGTAGTATTATACCCGCATCAATGACGTGAGCGTGTGACTACCGTATACAAAGTAAGATAGCTTGAAGTAAAACCCTTTAACAGTGATATGGTAACGTAACCTGACCTATTCCTAAACGTAGAATCGTACTGAGGTAACCTGCTTAAAATAACGTACGTGTATGGAGACATTTACTGGGTACCCGGAACAAATGGGCAGATAAGCATCGCGTCATGCAAGTAGTAACGTACACGTAGAGCGCTCAAACTTACGTAGCGCATGTGCCGTAGTCCATGCTATGATAATAAGCGAAATGACATATGTATACGTACCCATATTATGGCAACAAGACTCAGTTCACCTGTAAATGATCACTTTAATACCTGTATAGCAGTCGTGTCCTGCAGACGTGTCAGAACATAGGAGTATGCAGTGCATACCACCTGAGAACGTGACAGGCATAACGGGTATACAGCTGCCTATGTGTAGTGATGTTATTTCTCTGAAAATGTGTCAGCAACAATAACCAAGTAGTATATCCCATCTGAGAACGTGTCAGGCATGTCAGGTGTATACTCCTCTATGTGTCCTGCTGCTATTGCTCAGGAAAACGAGTCCGTAACAATAGCCCAAATGATATATTCCCCTGCAGACGTGGCAGGCAGGCTGAGCATATCCACAACCTGTAAACATGACATGATCCAAAATGGTTGAAAAATGCGACTTAGTAACATATGTCTAAAACACAATTACCATAAACCCTATGCTTACCAGAGTGTGGAAACATGAGTCAGTTATACTATAGCCTGTTAAGCGTGTAACACCGTATGGAAGCCTACGGGGGTGTGTGAAAGCTATATGGAAATTGATCGCATTAATCGTGTGGAACACTACGTGTTATGCCGTATAGACGCATAAGCGTATAATAACGTGTGGAAACCTGAGCGTATACCACGTATGGAACATAGGCGTGTTGTACCATATGGTGAACAATAGTATGCCATGTTATATGGAAATAAGAATAGAGTATTGTTATGAAACATCAATCTTTTAACCCATTTGGAAACCTAAGTGTCACACCATCTAAACCATAATCATTTTATCCTGTATGGACCTGAGCGTGTAAACTGAATGGAACAAACAAGTATGTATACTGTGTGGTAATTGCCAGCATACATACTGAATGGTAAACACCAGTGCGCACCCCGTATGCCAACCACAGGCGGGCACACCGTACGGAAAATACAGGCATGCACGCTGCACAGTAGACACCAGTGCGCACACCCACGACAACCACCGGCATGCATACAGCCTGATAACCTCCAGCGTGCCTACAGTATGGAAAAATGCGATAGTGTATATTGTTTGAAAAATGCTCTCATGTATACTGTACGGAAAATGCAATCATGTATACTGTGCATACAATACAATCGTGCCTACCGTACAGAAGATACTGTATGGAAAATGCAATCGTGTGTACCGTATGGACAATACCATAGTGTATACTGTACGTAAATGCAATCATGTATACTGTACAGACAATACAATCGTGCCTACTGTACAGAAGATACTGTATGGAAAATGCAATTGTGTGCACCGTACGGAAAATACGATCGTGTATACTGTACGGAAAATACATATGTATATACTATAGAAAAGCAAACGTGTTATACTGTACTGGAAATGCAAGCATGTATAATGTACTGGAAATACTAGAATGTATACTGTACTGGTAATATGAGCGTGTATACTGTACTGGAAATACGAGAATGTATACTGTACTGGAAATGCGAGCATGTATACTGTACTGGAATACGAGAATATATACTGTACTGGAAATACTAGCTTGTATACTATATGAAAATATAAGCATGCATACTGTCCTGGAAATACGAACATGTATACTGTCCTGAAAATACGAGCATGTACACTGTATGAAAGAGTAAGCGTGTATACTGTACGAAAAAGCAAGCATGTGTACCGCATGAAACACCAGTGTAAATATTATATGAAAAAACACAACCGTGTATAACTTGAGAAAACCCAAGCGTGTAATCTATATGGAAAATGCAAGTGAACCTACCATACGGAAAATACAAACGTGTGTACTTTATGAGAAATACAAGCGTGTATACTGTGTGAATATACAATCGCATATTCTGAAGAAACTTTAAAGGCAAAGCCAGCTCACGCCTGGTCCGAATATTGAGCACGGAAAAGTGCGGACTTGCTCTTAAGCACAATGAAAAAATAGAACGGAATCCAGCTCAAATGCAGATCAAATATGCGCAGCTTTATTTCAACATCATGCCCAAAGCAACAGGTACAAGTCGGAAATGACGCGTTTCGGCCAGGTGCTGGCCTTAGTATGACTAAGGCCAGCACCTGGCCGAAACGTGTCATTTCCGACTTGTACCTGTTGCTTTGGACATGATGTTGAAATAAAGCTGCGCATATTTGATCTGCATTTGAGCTGGATTCCGTTCTATTTTTTCAATCGCATATTCTGTATGCAAATACAATCACATGTTCTGTATGAACAAGCGTGTATCCTGTAAGCAAATACAGGCATGGACTGTATTCAAAACAAGTGAGCATTCTACCTGAATGATACAAGCGCCTATACTGTAGGAAAACACAGCGTATATACTGTATTAAAATCCAAACGTGTACACTGTATGAAAATCCAAGCGTGTTCTTGAAAATACAAGCGTGTCATACTGTATGAAAATAGGAGCGTGTCATATTGTATGAAACAACATGCTGTATGAAAATACAAGCGTGTCAACCTATATGAAAGTACGACCGTGTCATACTGAATGAGAATATGAGCGTGTCATGTTTAATGAAAACAAGCGTGTCATACTATATGACATACAAGCGTATCAAACTGTATGAAAATACAAGCGTATCATACTGTATGAAAATACAAACGTGTCAACTGTATGAAAAACAAGCGTGTCATACTGTATGAAAATACGAGCGTGTCACGTTGTATGAAAAACAAGCGTGTCATACTGCATGAAATACAAGTGTGTCAAACTGTATAAAAATATAAGCGTGTCATACTGTATGAAAATACAAGCGTGTTCTATTGTATGTAAATGCAACGTGTTCTATTATATGAAATACAATCATGTTATACTGTAAGGACAATACAAGCGTGTATACTATATGGAAACTACAAGCGGGTATACTGTATGGAAAATATAACGTGTATACTGTATGGGAAATACAAGCGTTTACCCTGTATGGGAAATACAAGCGTGTATACTGTATGGGAAATACAAACATATTCTACTGTATGGAGATGCAAGCTTGTAATGAGCTTGTGAGCTCCGCTCCCCCCCCCCCCCCCCCCCGCACCACGTGGCCGGGCAACCAAGGACGAGGCCGGTCAAGCCGCCCGGAGCCACGGGGAGCGAGAAGGAGGAGACCCGGCGTGGGAACCCAGGTAAGGGACCGGTCGGGCACCAACGGCAGTGGGCCACGCCCCCCCCTCCCCCCGTGGCCCAGCGGCACCGCTCCGGTGAGCGGGTGGGAAGTTGATCTCACTGCTCAGGCCATGGGGAGCCAGAGGGGCGGGGACCCCGGTGAGACTCCCGGGCAAAGGATTT
This sequence comes from Hyla sarda, assembly GCF_029499605.1. Taxonomy (NCBI): domain Eukaryota; kingdom Metazoa; phylum Chordata; class Amphibia; order Anura; family Hylidae; genus Hyla; species Hyla sarda. Next base: position 205,747,621 of record NC_079189.1, read on the forward strand.
GGGCCCACCTGGCATAGGCCAGGATCTCCCCCCGTCGCTCCGACAGCCCAGTCGCCTCCGAGGCCCCTCCCAGACCAGGCGCCACCGCGGAGAGACCTGAGGAGAGTCCGGGACGGGGGAACCGGGGACAGAGTGCTCCGATCCTCCCCCGAGACCCTGTGTAGTGGAGCGCAGCGGGGAGGAACGGGCAGACCCCCGGGGGGACCTGGTGCGTGGGTGGGAACATAAAGGACTAAAATTGCTGAAACCGGGGCCGGGATTGACCGAGGGTGCCCTCCGGAGAGAGGGCTGCAGCGCACGCCGCCGTGCCGGCTGGCCCCGGCCGCATACCATTACCCTGAAGACCTGAACTCCTTTGCATCAGCTGACAGCGTGACGTCCAAAGTGCACCCGAGCCTGCACGTACTGGTATTTATACCACCCAGGCCCCTCCCATAAACACAGATTGTCATTCAACCTTTAATAAATAAATATATATATATATATATATATATATATATATATATATATATAATTTCATGGTAATTTGCAGTAATACATTTTAAAAAACTGCAGCTGAACTCCTTATTTTTCCTTGTTTTGGTTAGTTTTTTCCTCACAGACACTGTTAAGTCACATTTTCTGTTTTGCATAATGTTTTCCTTTTTAACTACTTTATGCCAATGGTGCAAGTGTATACCCAGCAGAGTAGGGTGAACATAGAAGTCCCAGGTAAATGATTTGTCTGACTACAAAGGGGGCGGTTCACAAGGGGCCGCTCGTCTCAATTTAGTGAAGCATCCCATACCCGTTTTTTATTTTACCCACCTGAACTTGGGACTATTAGGCAGAACCCACCATAGGGAGAGATGTCATGTACGGTAACAGATATCTTTTAGGGGGGAATTGATAGGGATGACCCTTATGTTTCTAATGACTGATCAATATATTAATATTAAAATGCCATTGCTGCTGGAAAAATATCTGTTCCCTTACCCTTTAACCCAGATACATCAGAATGCTAAATGCAAACATTTCATCTTATCGCTTTGCCCTTTCACTAAGACTAGAGCCTTGAGATGGAGACTATGGATACAAGACGTCTAAACATTGGACTTTGTGGAAAGATGCTGAAGTCTTAAGCTAAGAGGACTTATGCTACGCCACACTCAAATGACCAATCAAATTGTGATATGCTAATTGTGGTGTCATAATTCACCCTCCTTCTTTGTACAATGTAAAAAAACAAATTTACTTGCTGTAATAAACAGAACTCCCTGGGGTACCGAGGAGAGAATCCATACCAACCTGGCCTGGTGTGAATTTTCTTAAGTCGGAAATTAGTACAGCGGTAGTCACTCACAGATTAAGGCTGCACATTAACAAATCCTTAACAGTCTCACTGCACAGAGCCCTGCTTGTCCTCAGTGCACAGAGCCCTGCTTGTCCTCGGTGTACAGAGCACTGCTTGTCCTCCCACACTTGTATTTGGTCTCCACACAGAGACACACAGGCAATATCTCCAGGGACAAAAATATACGCAATTTTTAACTAATGCATATTACAAATAAACATATACATATAATGTTATTTTCTACATTACATAAAAAGTTTTTGCAATTGACCAATACACTTTAAATCTACCAGCAAAATCTCAGTTGCACCTAAAGTCAGTTAAAACTTACAACATCCTCTATACTGCCAGGGTTAAACTTAACCTGTTGGGGATGGAGGGCGTACCTGTACACCCTCCACCCACTCCTTTTCTATAACGCGGGGCCACGTGGGTTGGGCCCAGCACCTAGCAACGGCCAGGACCCGTGGCTAATAGCTTACGGTACTGATCGCAGTGCTGCACAATATTAACCCTTTAGACGCAGCGTTCAAAGTTGAACACCATGTCTAAAGTTAAAGTAAAATAATGCCGGTTAGCTCAGGGGGCTGTTCGGGATCCCCGCGGGGAAATTGCGGCATCCCAAACAGCTGTAGGACAGCAGGATTGCTTTCCGATTGCCGAATGACTGCTCAGTGCCTGAGATCCAGGCATGAGCAGTCAAGCGGCAGAATCATTGACCAATGGTTTCCAATGAAAAACCATTGATCGATGTAAAAGATCAGTGTGTGCACTGTTATAGCCCCTATGGGAGCTATAACACTGCAAAAAAAGTGAAAAAACATTAATAAACATCATTTAACCCCTTCCCTAATAAATGTTTGAATCACCCCCCTTTTCCCATTTAAAAAAAAAACTGTGTAAATAAAAATAATCATATATGATATCCCTTCTTGTGGGAAATGTCCGACTTATAAAAATATATTGTTAATCAAACCGCACGGTCAATGGTGTACGTGCAAAAAAATTCCAAAGTCCAAAATGGCGTATTTTTGGTCACTTTTTATATCATAAAAAAAATAATAAAAAGAGGTCAAAAAGTCCAATCAATACAAAAATGGTACTGCTAAAAATTTCAGATCACGGTGCAAATGAGCCCTCAGATCCCCCTGTACGCGGAAAAATAAAAAAGTTATAGGGGTCAGAAGATGACAATTTTAAACATATAAATGTTCCTGCATGTACCGTATATACTCGAGTATAAGCCGACTCGAGTATAAGCCGAGGCCCCTAATTTCAACCCAAAATCCCAGGAAAAGTTATTGACTCGAGTATAAGCCTAGGGTGGGAAATACATCATCCCCCCCTGTCATCATCCAGACCCCCGTCATTAACATCCTCATCATCATCATCACCGCCTGTCATCATCCAGACCCTCATCATCATCACCTGTCATCATCCCCTTGTCATCATCCCACACCCCCCCTTCATCATCCCCTTGTAATCATCCCACACACCCCCTTCATCATCCCCTTGTCATCATCCCCACCCCCCTTCATCATCTCCTTGTAATCATCCCAAACACCCCCCTTCATCATCCCCTTGTCATCATCCCCACCCCCCTTCATCATCCCACACCCCCCCTTCATCATCCTCTTGTCATCATCCGCCCTCAGTGGTCTTCAACCTGCGGACCTCCAGAGGTTTCAAAACTACAACTCCCAGCAAGCCCGGGCAGCCATCGGCTGTCCGGGCTTGCTGGGAGTTGTAGTTTTGAAACCTCCGGAGGTCCGCAGGTTGAAGACCACTGCGGCCTTCGACATCATCCAGCCCCCTCTCACCCCTTTTAGTTCTGTACAGTACTTGCCTCCGCTCGGCGCTGGTCCGGTGCTTCAGGGCTGTCCGGTGAGGAGGTCGTCCGGTGGGATAGTGGTTCCGGGCTGCTATCTTCACTGGGGGCGCCTCTTCTCCGTGCTTCGGGCCCAGAATAGAGGCGTTGCCTTGACGATGACGCAGAAGTACGTTGGTAATGAACGTACCTCTGCGTCGTCGTCAAGGCAACGTGACAATTCTGGGGCCGGGCCCGAAGCGCTTAGAAGAGGCCTCCCCGGTGAAGATAGCAGCCCGGAACCACTATCCCACCGGACCACCTCCTCTCCGGACAGTCCTGCAGCACCGGACCAGCGCTGAGCGGAGGCGAGTACTGTACAGAACTAAAGGGGGTGAGAGGGGGCTGGATGATGTCGAAGGCCGCAGTGGTCTTCAACCTGCGGACCTCCGGAGGTTTCAAAACTACAACTCCCAGCAAGCCCGGACAGCCGATGGCTGCCCGGGCTTGCTGGGAGTTGTAGTTTTGAAACCTCTGGAGGTCCGCAGGTTGAAGACCACTGAGGGCGGATGATGACAAGAGGATGATGAAGGGGGGGTGTGGGATGATGAAGGGGGGTGGGGATGATGACAAGGGGATGATGAAGGGGGGTGTGTGGGATGATTACAAGGGGATGATGGCTGCCCGGGCTTGCTGGGAGTTGTAGTTTTGAGACCTCTGGAGGTCCGCAGGTTGAAGACCACTGCGGGTGGAGAGTTCACTCGAGTATAAGCCGAGGGGGGTGTTTTCAGCACGAAAAATCGTGCTGAAAAACTCGGCTTATACGGTAGTTATGATTTTTTCCAGAAGTACGACAAAATCAAAACCTAAATAAGTAGGGTATCATTTTAACCGTATGGACCTACAGCATAAAGATAAGGTGTCATTTTTACCAAAAAATTTACTGCATAGAAACGAATGCCCCCAAATTTGAAAAATTGCGTTTTTTCTTCAATTTTGTCGCACAATGATTTTTTTTTTTCGTTTAGCCGTAGATATTTGGGTAAAATCACTGATGTCATTACAACATATAATTGGTGGTGCAAAAAATAAGATTTTTAGGTGCAAAATTGAAAGGGTTATGATTTTTAAAAGGTGAGGAGGAAAAAACGAAAGTGCAAAAACGGAAAAACCCTCCGTCCCCAAGAGGTTAAAGTGCCTTTCACTATTCAAAAATTTTCTGAAGTCTTCTCCATAATCCTAAAAGACAAAAGCCCAAACCCTGTAATCTACTTTAAAACTTAAATGTTACTTTAAATTATAACAGTGTCTACAATGTCTGTAATTTCCTTTGGTCAAAACTAGAGATGGGCGAATTGAAGCCAATGAAGTCGAATTCGAATTGTGGAGCTCATTGTTCTATATATCGTGTGCAACATACTGCATCTCAAAATAAGAATGATTGATTTAATACAGCATCATTGGTATGCTTCTGGCTTTATTTTAGTTTTAACAACTTATTGGCCATCATGTCTAAAATTAAATGCTGGGAAATCAGTAAACGTACCCTAAAAACATTTGCCAAAAGCACTGTATCTAGGCTAGTTGTTACAAATTGATTTCATCCAAGTGCCAGAATACTTGGTTGACCAAGGCACACAGTTCATATGACAGTAAATGCACTTGATGATGGCAGATATACGGAGAAAACATCAGTTTTATATAGATTTTTTCCAATTCCATGTGATATCTGAACTATAATTTTACTTGGATAAACAAAATTGCAAAGGTGTGTGAATGGGTTAAAATAGACTCAAGCTTTGAGTTTGTCACTAATATCTATAAGGAACACACTCCGTAAACCTCTGAATGGGTTACCCTTTGACATACTCTTTCAACAAGCCACTTAAGATAAGGCTCACAAACAAAATCTGATTTGTGCCTTGCTACTCAGTATGTACATAAGCAGGGACTTCTTTCTTTGACAGAGGTCCCTGCTCTTGTGCATTGGCCGAGAGGTAAGCAGCAATGCTTAATGCTTTGCACTAAGTGTAGAAATTGCACTTTAAAGGGTTACTCCGGTGGAAAACTATTTTTTTTAAATGAACACGTGCCAGAAAGTTAAACAAAATTGTAAATTCCTTCTATTAAAAAAATGTTTATCCTTGCAGTACTTATTAGCAGCTGTATGCTACAGAGGAAATTATTTGCTTTTTTGTCTTGTCCACAGTGCTCTCTGCTGACACCTATGTCCGTGTCAGGAACTGTCCAAAGTAGCATAGGTTTGCTATGAAGATTTTCTCCTGCTCTGGACAGTTCCTGATAAGGGCATCAGGTGTCAGCAAAGAGCACCGTGGACAAGACAAAAAAGAAATTCAAAAAGAAAAGAATTACCTCTGTAGCATACAGCTGCTAAACATTACTGGAAGGATTAAGATTTTTAAATAGAAGTAATTTATAAATCTGTTTAACTTTCTGGCACCAGTTTATTTAAAAAAAAAAAAAATGTTTTCCACCGGAGTACCCCTTTAAATTGAATTGTACTTTTAATTCAACTTGTGTTTTTTTCTCCATAGATTTATAGAGGGTTGTTTCATTGGTCATTTGTTAACCAGAGATATGCAGGGTTTGTTGTCTCTCGTGTTATAATGAAAAGAACTGTAAATCAATAATTTTTAGACTCATTTAACCAGTACAGGTACTGTTGGCACACCACAAGGGAGTATGTCTATAGACTCGACTATTTGCTTCTGCCTTTTTGTTGAGATCACATGGAGGTAGGCAGTGAAGTTACAATATTTGGTAAAAAGAATTAGAGAGTTATAGCAATTAAAATTTATTCCTTGATCCCTAATGTTAAGAAGGATGCAGGATTAATATAACATTGCATCAGTTTGAAAGTAATGATAATAGACTGGTGCCTGTGCATTTTTGACTCACACATTAGGGATAGGGAGGGGGAGGATTTATCATTGTATGTTTAGCTATACATTTTTTTTTTAAACTGACTTACCAGGCTCAAATAATGTGTACATGCACCTAATTTATTAAAAGTCGCTCGGTGTGATAAATTTGATGATCAGCTGTCTTTGTTGTTTTTCCCAATGCTCCACTGTCATTTTAAAAAAACACACCTTCCTTCAGCTGTATCATGCTTCAGTTTACTTGAAAGGAAAAAACATGTTTTCGAAAATAGCTGGAATATTGCATATTTCTCCATTGTGCATACTTTTCAAATGCATACTTTCTGTAGGACTATAAATAAATGTCCTAATAATAACTACATAAACAAATAACTACATAAAAATGAGTTAGCACCATACTTGCAAGAGGGCTGTATCTATATCACTTAAAAACACTACTAATGTTTTTTCAAGTTAGCTAATAGTAGAATAAGTTCTTACAGACTTTGCTAATAAAGTACACAGAGCTAATGAAACTGGCCCTCCTAACTTAAAAATTGGGTTATTTAAGAAAATAGCCTTTAGGATATGTCTGCCTTACTAGACTAACCAATCCTTGGTCCTCCCTGGGAACCTGTAATTCTGTTTTGGCCACAGGACCTATATGCTGTGTGTTCTGTAGGGAACCATACTTATGGGAATGTTGTTCCAGCTACATAGATCAGGTTATTAATGAGACAGATGATGCTCTTACAGAAATCTCCTTAGAACTAGCACAAGCATGGCGGTGAATTTACAGAAATAGATAGCAGATCATTGCTTATCAGTGTGTGTCAGTGGGGGTTGAATGGTATACCTTTATCACTGACAGTTTTGGTACTGAAGTATGTTACCAACAAAAGGTAAGGAAGTTCTAACAAAAAAAAGTAAAGTCTTTTTGTTTTATATTAATTGAGCTAAACATATGGGGATCAATCACATGGAAAATCAAATGTGTTGGAGATGCATCTATGATTAAATGCATTATTTATTTTAGTTATTGGAATGCTCATCCAAAAATTAGGGCAAAGTCCAGGTTTCCAAAGCATAAAAGTATAAATGAGGCCATCTCCAACATTAGCGTGGAGGTTTGTGCTATAGGTAAGATTAAAAACCTGACTGGTGTCTCTTGACACCTAGACAGGGATGTCACACAACACTTAGATTGATACACAGAGTAACTGGAAGCTACACAGAATAAATCTTAACAATGGACAGGTTGGAGTGAAGTATGGGAGGCTGCTGTAAGGAAGTTTAAAAACCTGACTGGTGTCCCTTGACACCTAGACAGGGATGTCACACTACCCCCCAACATACTGTTAGAGCACAATAACTAAGTAAACAAAATAGAAAACTAGAAACAATGTAGGGAAGGTGAAAGAAAAAGGAGAAAGGACGGACAGTAGAAGGATACAGTTTGAACCAGGTGGTACGTTACGCACAGGAATACCAGCACTATGGGAAGCGTGAAACTATACTCAAAAAGCATATAGAACAGTCTGCATAGCACCGACAGTTAACCAGGGCTGTTGGCATCCGCAGATCTGGGCCGGTCAGAGTCCACAGCTGGGGGACCATTGGAAGACGCGTAACGCTCAGAAGGATCATCATCAGCAAGGAGGCCCCAGGAACGTAGAGCGTCTATACCCTCATCTACTGAGGAGAAGGCAAGGGTCCGGCCCTGGCATTCTAGTAGTATTTTAGTCGGGTATCCCCACCTATAGGGCAGACCAAGGTCCCGGAGAAGTCCAGTAAGTGGGACAAAATCTCTGCTAGCCTGCAGAGTGGCGGCTGATAGATCTGCATACATTTTAAGTCCCTCATATGGAGCCGGGAGTTTGGGATGTTTTCTGGAGAACTGGAGCAATTTGTCTTTGGTCTGGAAAAAGGTAAAGCATGCCAGGACATCCCTAGGAATCTTATCTGGTAGCGTGCGAGGTTTTTGGACCCTGTGGGCCCTGTCAATGCAGTAATGATATGTCTCCATATTAAGCAATAAGGTGTGAGTAAGGTCTTGGACATATTGTAGAAGCTGAGAAGGCGCTATATCTTCAGGGATGCCTCTAAACTTTACAATATTGCGCCGATTTCTATCTTCGGCATCTGCAAGCTTAGATTGTAAGGCCGCCACTGTATCCTCCAGGTCATCATGGGAGTCAGCTAATTCATTATGCGCTGCCGCAAAGGTGGTCATGCTAGTTTCTGTGTGGGCCGTTTTGCGTTCCAAAGTGTGTATAGAGGCCTGGACAGGTGAGAGTAACTGACTAAAGTCTTTAGGCAGGGTACTGCAGAACACCAGTAGCATGTAGCGTTGTATCTCAGACCACTGAATCAGAAGTGGGGTAAGTGTTAAACAAGTCAGGCTCAGGCAGTGGAAGGGTGTCATCTAGATCAGGGAGGGCTGGCAGGCCCTCCGAGGCATGAAGCCTGGGACGTTGTTTAAGAGGGCTTATTTGAGGGGACATGGAGGGAGCCGATACATCCACTGAGGCTGTCATGCCCCCGGCGGAGGTTGCGCTCTCACTCGGAGCAGAGTCCCGGGCATCATTAGGAGTGGACTCACCATGATGGCGGCGGGAAGTCCTCTCCGGGTCCCTCTCTTGCTCTGGTAAGTTGAAGTGCAGTCTGCGGGGTTGTCCTTCCACTGTCGAGCTTTGCCGGGATGGGTTCCAGGTAGTGCCGCCTCTCTGCGAGTTAGTTCTTTTAGCGGCCTCTCGCATGTGGGGTTCGCGCGCGGCGCGCTCCTCAGCGCCATCTTTGCTCTCAGTCGTCTTCTTAGGACCGACCTGAAAAAACTGTTGCATCGGCTTGTAGCGCCCCATTTTGGAGTTGCGTTTTCTGCCATAAGTTGCCATGGTCATCAGCTAGGTCCCCGTGGGGTTTGTTAGTCGATATCGGCAGTGAAAGCTGTATTTTCGGCGGTGCTTAGCAGGAGCTCTATCTCTACACGGCCATTCCGTTCAGCGGCCAAGCCACGCCCCCCCCATAACGCTGTATTGAGGGGGCGTGTTGGCCGCCGCTTCATGCGATCTCTGGCCAGTTTGCCGGGGCCCCATATGGGAGATCGCAGGGAGTGCCAGCAGTCAGACCCCCCGCGATCGGAAACTTATCCCCTATCCTTAGGATAATTATTATTTTTTCAGGACTGGACTTCTCCTTTAAGTATCAGGATGCAAGTTGGTACCTGTACACTGTTCGTCCTTAATAGGTTAAAACAATGAGCAGTATTGTATAGTACAAAATGGCAAGGGTATAACAAAGTCAGAAATATACTCATATGCAGCTACATATGGTAACTGAAATAGACATTAGGCCACTAATAATAAAATATGATTTAACATCTCAGATTGAGACCTGCTGGGAACTTAGTTCTGATGTGGTATATCCAAAATGCCCCCTTATCTAAAAGGAAACATGAGATATTCCCTCCTCAGGGTGATTTTTTCACTTGTTCAGGAATGCACCATCGGAACGAGTCAAGCGACCTACCATGTCTTTCCATAAAAGGTTTAGATGACTGGTACACCTAATATAGGTACACCTAATATAGGCTATTATAACTAGTTTTTAAGTTTTGCATCTTTTTTTTATGCTTGAGGCCATAAACACTTGAAGATAACACACTATTTGGAGTGGTAGCTCTGAAGAGACCGCTTTTCAGAATTTTAAAAAGTTTTGTATCCAAAAAGAAAATGGACAAATTGTTTGTATATTATTTCCTTTCTCTGTCAGTGATTACTGAATTGTTAGGCCCCTTTCACACTAAAAAGTTGCTCCGTTAAAAGACCCGTTATAAACTTCTGTTAGAATAGTCTTAAAAGCGGATGTTAAACGGCCATTACAAAATCCCATTTAAGTGATGGGATTATTTGATTATCCGTTATGACACATTATAGACCGTCAGGAATAACGGACGTTATTTGTGATAGAAGAAAAAAACGGCACATGCACTAATTTTTCTTCCGTCACAAGAAACGGGTAAATTAATGGCTGTTATTTTTAACATTGAAGTCTTAGGCAAAAGGGTGAGCCTTTATGTCCTGCGTTTGCACCTGGTTTATGATATCCGTTATTACTTCTGAGCATGCTCAGAAGAGGTTACATCAGCAGATTCCTGCAGTGCTGAGGGACTACTACTACTGTCATCATGGAACAGACTTGTTTCAATGACGGGAGTAGTAATTTCCCAGCTGCGGGAGTCTGCTGGTGGCTGGGGAGGCTACATTAGTGTTTGTGCTACAACCCCCATCATGGAACAGACTCTGTTCCATGATGGAGGTTGTAGTACAGGGGCTGAAGGATTGATCTTACCAGGTCTCCGTTGGGTATGGAGATGAGCAGCGGGGAACAGACTGACATGAGGAAGACTGACATGAGGCATAGCATAGGGGGTACAGGTCAGGTACCAGCAGCAGGGAATGGAGTGCTATAACAGGTCCCTCCATTCTCCGTGCTCCTCTGTCAGATACGGATATGAGCAGCAGGGAATGAAATGGCATGTTCCTGCTGTGTGCTGTGACTGCGCTAGAAGAGGACCGGGCCACAGGCGGGGGGAATCATATATTTACACATGGGGGGGGGGAATAAAATGAATATACTTAAGGGATAATTTGATTATACAGTAAAGAACACTGAAGTTTAAAAACCTTGCTGGGAGCCCTGAATGGCTCATTCGTACCGGCCATTCAGGGCTCCCAGTGGGGAATTTAAAAGTGACCCCCTTCAGGGTCTTTTCCATGATAGGGGTAGTAAGAGAAACACTAATGTAGCCTACGCAGCCACCGTGCAGACTCCCGCGAACTACTACTCCAAACATGGAAACAAGTCGGTTCCATGATGGGAATTGTAGTAGTCTAGGCTGTGGGAGTCTGTAGGCAGAGGTGTTAAAACGGCCATACATGAGGGATGTTATAATATGTCTTAATGGATGAATATGCCCGTTATTTTGACGGACGCTATTAATCCGTTAGCACCCGTTATTACATCTGTTATTATGCATCCGTTTTTTCCAAATAAAACTGCTGTTTAATAACGGATGTATACTTATAGTGTGAAAGTAGCCTTACTCTACAAATTTTTAGATTTTAGATGTATTGATATTTGCAAAATAAATTAAACAGTTTACTATACTCATTGCTCTATTTATTGTAGATAACCCCAACACTTCAAACGCTGACGGCATGATTGTGCTTCTTATTCATACTGAGTGGCATTGGAACAGTTACACTTTATGTGAATAAGTTCTCCCACAGGAATACCTATGATAATGTGTACAGAATGCCTGCTGTCAGCATGTAAAATGGTGTTTCCTGCAGGATTTTTAGCAAAAAGTTTATGTTTAAATAACTCCAGTGTTAGTACCTGACAAGCGCAATTCGAGAAAAGCTGCAGAATGTGCTTGGTGGTTTATGGTTAAGGCAAGAGCAAACAGATTATTATTTAAATAATCCTTATACACTGGTATGGAGACTTCACCACTCCAGGAAGTGAGTAAAATCCACAAGGTTATTCTGCATGATCTCATTGTAAGTACTTTATTCACCAAGATGATAACATAGTACCTCCAAGGCTACCTGGTGAGCAATAGATGTATATAGGAAAATAACAACACAACAACTAATCTCACATAGTGACCCAATATTCGTCTCATGAATGGGGGAACTATGGGCACTTGGGGATTTTTAACCATCAAAAAGTTACTTTCTTTTGGTGTAGTAACACATACTGCTACACTCTCCCAAATTAATGATGACATAGACTTTTGAAAATCAATAATATAATTAGAAATGAGCGAACTTTTGAAAACTTTGATTTGGCCGATTCGCCAAATTTTCCGAAAATAAATAGTTTTGAGTCAAATTTATTTGCAGCGAATCCATGTTAAAAACTGCTATTTCTGCCCTACAAAGAGCCCCAATAGGGGTGTAGAACACTTTGCTTTGTTTTAACATGCATATGGAATGTGCTTGGGTAGTAAAATAAAACAGTTATTCAGTATTGCATGCAGATTAGAATCATTGCCGCAGAGCGGCACAATGACAGGGCCTGGAAGTGGAATCAGTATGAGGAGACCATATAGTGGCTGAATGACACAGCCTGGAGGTGTTGGCAGCATGAGGAGACCATATAGTGGCTAAATGACACAGTGTGGAGGTGTTGGCAGCATAAGAGACAATATAGTGGCTTAATGACACAGCTTGGATGGGGCTGAAGCATGAGGAGACCATATAGTAGTGGAATGACACAGTGTGGGGGTGTTGGCAGCATGAGGAGACCATATAGTGGCTGTAGACAGCTTGGATGTGGCTCAAGCATGAGGAGACCATGTATTGGCTGAATGACACAACATGGAGGTGTTGGCAGCATGAAAAGACCATATACTGGCTAAATGACACAGCGTGGAGGCGTTGGCAGCATGAGGAAACCATATAGTGGCTGAATGACACAGCATGGAGGTGTTGGCAGCATGAGGAGACCATATAGTGGCTGAAAGACACAGCGTGGAGGTGTTGGCAGCATGAGGAGATCATATAGTAGTTGAATGACTGTTATGATTCGGCTAGCTGGATGTGGATCCTCTGTGTCAGCAATGGATAGCGTGGACCGTGTCGGTGGACCGGTTCTAGGGTTGCTACTGGTATTCACCAGAGCCCGCCGCAAAGCGGGATGGTCTTGCTGCGGCGGTAGCAACCAGGTCGTATCCACCGGCAACGGCTCAACCTCGCTGACTGCTGAGAAGGCGTAGGACAGAAGGACTAGGCAGAGTCAAGGTCAGACGTAGCAGAAGGTCGGGGCAGGCGGCAAGGTTCGTAGTCAATAGCAACAGCAAGAGGTCAGGTACACCGGTAAGGCAAACACTGAAACGCTTTCTCTGGCACAAAGGCAACAAGATCCGGCAAGGAAGTGAAGGGGAAGTGAGGTAATATACACAGGGAGCAGTTGGAAGCTAATTACACTGATTGGGCCAGGCACCAATCATTGGTGCACTCGCCCTTTAAATCTTAGAGAGCTGGCGCGCGCGCGCCCTAAGGAGCGGAGCCGCTCGTGCCAGGACGTGACAGCCGGGGACCGGGACAGGTGAGTGACTTGGGATGCGATTCGCGAGCGGGCGCTTCCCGCTATGTGAATCGCATCCCCGCCGGCAGAGTCAGTGCAGCGCTCCCGGTCAGCGGGTCTGACCGGGGCGCTGCAGAGAGAGGAACGCCGCGAGCGCTCCGGGTCCCTGCTCCTCCTCGGAGCGCTCGCGGCGTTCCTCTCTCTGCAAAGCCTGGAGTTGGCAGCTGCATGAGTAGACACTAGGGCTTCACAATCCCTAAGATTAAAAGATGAATTTTGAAATTGAAATTGAAGATTTTTGGTGGCTAGTGCAACAATAAATAGTTTTAGGCCCAGGCCCAGCAGCATCAGTAAATCATATATTGGCTGAATCAAACAGCCTGGAGGTGGCTGAATCATGAGGAGACCCTATAGTGACTGAATGGCACAGCCTGCAGGTGGCTGAAGCATGAGGAGACCATATAGTGGCTGAATTGCACAGCCTGGAGGTGGCTGAAGCATGAGGATAGACCATATAGTTGCTGAATGACACAGCCTGGAGCTGGCAGCAACATGAGTAGACACCAGGGCTTCAAAATCCCTAAGATTAAAAAATGAATTTTGAAATTTAAATTGAAGATTTATGGTAGCTAGTGCTACCAAAAAAAGTTTTAGGCCAAGGCCCAGCAGCATTAGTAAATCATATATTGGCTGAATGACACCGCCTGGAGGTAGAATCAAAACAGGATGACCGTGAATTCAGGAGTTCGTCCGGCGCAGAGAGGAACCATCAGGAAGCCAAATAAAATCAATGGATTTATTAAATGCAACGCATTTCGCTGCGCATGCGCAGCGAAACGCATTGCATTTAATAAATCCATTGATTTTATTTGGCTTCCTGATGGTTCCTAAATGTGCCGGACGAACTCCTGAATTCATAGTCATCCTGTTTTGATTCTACTTCTACCCAGGAGGGCTGCAGTGGACCTTCACTTATATTTATTCTACATTTTACCTTGTTGTGTGTGGGCGCACAACCAACTTTGGTAAGCGGCCTGGGAATTACCGTCCCCCACCCCCACTAACAAGATCTGCTGATCCCGCACATGAGGCGCCTTCCTTCCTCTCTCTAGACCGCCTGGAGGTGGCTGAATCATGAAGAGACCATATAGTGGCTTAATGGCACAGCCTGGAGTTGGCAGAAGCATGAGGAGACCCATGAAATTTAAGATTTTTAAATTAAAATTTAAGATATTGAAATTGAGGATTTTGAAATTGAAATTTGAACTCCCAAGTTTTAGTGTCCCGGACCCCAGCGTGTTGGTACAAAGGACCAAATTTAACAAGAAGTCACATGTCACATGGCAACACAATGACAAAGCCTAGAGGTGGCATCAGTATGAGGAGACCATATAGTGGCTGAATGGCACAGCCTGAAGTTGGCTGAAGCATAAGGAGACCATATAGTGGCTGAATGGCACAGCCTGGAGGTGGCTGAAGCATGAGGATACCATATAGTGGCTGAATGAGGCAGCCTGGATGTGGCAGCAGCAACACCAGGAGTTCTGAAAGTGACCCTAATGCAGAGGAATTTCTGAAACTGGGGACCAGCACCTAAATTATGTTTTGTAGTATCCATGGAAGCACAATGAGAGAGCCTGGAGGTGGTGGCGTCAGCATGAAAAGACCATAGAGCAGCACAATTAGAGAGCCTGGAGGTGGCAGCATCAGCATGAAAAGACCATAGAGCAGCACAATTAGAGCGCCTAGAGGTGGCAGCATCAGCATGAAAAAAACATAGAGCAGCACAATTAGAGAGCCTGGAGGTGGCAGCATCAACATGAATAGACCATATGGTGGCACAATGACAGAGCGTGGAGGTGGTAGCATCAGCATGAGGAGACCATAGAGAAGCACAATGAGAGAGCCTGGAGGTGGCAGCATCAGCATGAGGAGACCATATGGCGGCACAATGACAGAGCCTGGAGGTAGTAGCACCAGCATGAGGCAACCATATGGTGGCATAATGACAGAGTGTGGAGGAAGTAGCATTAGCATGAGGAGACCATAGAGCAGCACAATGAGAGAGCCTGCAGGTGGCAGCATCAGCATAAGGAGACCATATGGCGGCACAATGACAGAGCCTGGAGGTGGTAGCATTAGCATGAGGACACCATAGAGCAGCACAATGACAGAGCCTTGAGATGGCAGCAACAGCATGATGGCCATGCCAAGTCAGGGTTGAGTCTGAGGAATCCACCGACTGTTGACTGGGGGTATCTGATGTCACTTGAGATGAAGTGGATGACCGAGTAAACCGATCAATCACGGCTGATGGGTTGCTGATTGAGACACGACTTCTAGCTGACACCGGGAGCTCAGACCTCTCACTGCAACTCCGGCTGCCACACACATCTACTCAGCTGCGACCTCTGCTTGCGCCTGATGAAATTAGGCCTCTGCCACTCCACTGTGCACATCCTGGCACTACTCTTCCTTACATATTTATTGCATATATCAGGGGAGTACAATACGCTTCACTACGCTTAAAACAATATTTGTCTAGAACAGCAGCAGGTGTGTACTATTAGCTGTCCTTTCACAGTATATAGGCCCTTGACAAATTAACAGGTACAAAATAGTACACTACTTAGATGTAGGTATGTGGTATGCAATTATGAGGACAGAAAAATGTGCTACAGTACACTCAAAAAACTACCTGAGTACAACACCAGCCAGTGAGTACTTTTGCCTGGACTTTCACAGTATGTAGGCCCTTGACAGATTAACAGGTACAAAATAGTACACTAATTTGATATATGTATGTGGTATGCACTTATGAGGGTAGAAAAATGCGCTACAGTACACTTAAAAAGAATCTGAGTACAACACCAGCTGGTAAGTACTTTTGCCTGAACTTTTACAGTATCTAGGACCTTAACAGATTAACAGGTACAAAATAGTACACTACTTAGATGTACATATGTGGTATCAGGTATGCCATTATAAGGGCAGAAAAATGCGGTACAGTATGCTTAAAAAAATACATATTTTTGTAAAACACCAGCCAGTGATTACTTTTCCCTGGACTTTTACAGTATGTAGGCCCACAACAGATTAGCAGGTAATAAATAGTACACTACTTAGGTATGGGGTATGCACTTATTAGGGCAGAAAAATGTGCTACAGTACGCTTAAAAACTCTTTATTTTTGTAACACACCAGCCGGTGATTACTTTTGTCTGAACTCAGCTGCGACCTCTGCTTGCGCCTGATGAAATTAGGCCTCTGCCACTCCACTGTGCACATCCTGGCACTACTCTTCCTTACATATTTATTGCATATATCAGGGGAGTACAATACGCTTCACTACGCTTAAAACAATATTTGTCTAGAACAGCAGCAGGTGTGTACTATTAGCTGTTCTTTCACAGTATATAGGCCCTTGACAGATTAACAAGTACAAAATAGTACACTACTTAGATGTACATATGTGGTATCAGGTATGCCCTTATGAGGGCAGAAAAATTCGGCACAGTATGCTTAAAAAACGTATTTGAGTAAAACACAAGCCAGTGATTACTTTTCCCTGGACTTTCACAGTATGTAGGCCCACAACAGATTTACAGGTACAAAATAGTACACTACTTAGATGTACGTATGTGGTATGCACTTATGAAGGCAGAAAATGCCCTACAGTACACTTAAAAAATAATCAGAGTACAACACCAGCAGGTGAATACTTTTGCCTGGACTTTCACAGTATATAGGCCATTGACAGATTAACAGGTACAAAAATAGTACACTACTTAGATGTAGGTATGTGGTATGCACTTATGATTGGCTGCATCCTGCATGTGATTCAGGGTCATCCCGCCTACTTCCCTTCCCGTCTTACCTTCCCACCTTCCCAGCGTTCCTTGCCCCATGTACTGACATGTGGATCTGCCATTTTAGATGCCCTGGAGCCTGGACCGCAGTAAATGGAGTTTAATGAAGCAATTTGCACAATAGAATCACGGCGATATTCACATTCATTGCAAATCGAATATTTAATGAAATTCGTAATGAATTCAGGTTTGTCAGCTTTGATTCGCTCATCTCTAAATATAATCTTTTGAGAGTCTTTGTTGTACATTGCCATTAGATAACATGACTTTGATTTGTGTGACACACATTGCTGAATCCATAAGCACAATTGTGTCACCTTTATCCTCCATCTTAATCTTCAAACTAGCATTATCTTTGAATTTCTTAAAGGGGTACTCTTCCAAAAAATATCATCCAAAGGATAGGGCATAAGATGTCTGATTGCGTGGGTCCCACCCATGATCTCTGGCGCGGCACCCCAGTCAACTAAGCACGGAGAAAACTCTGCTCCATGCCGGATGATTGGTTACTACAGCCGCCACGCCCCTTTCCTTCATTGTTCCCTCATGGTTTAATTCTTAAATATGTACTGCTATACATATATATATATATATATATATATATATATATATATATATATGATGTTTTTTGGCAGAGTATCCCTTTAATATCTATTTTATGGCAGGATTTAAGATTAGTGGAATGCATGGCACACAGCAACCACCTACGTTTTGAAATCAATCTGTCATTTCCACCTTGTATTGTAAGGCGTAAAAATAAGGTTAGAGGTGATAAAGAAAACTTCAGAGTGGATTTTCTGAAAAATCCCTTAATTCTTGAAACTTCATAAAAAAAAGGATAGACCTTTTGCAATACTGTTTTTTTGTTTGGTAACTTGTCATTATTATATGTTCTTTTTCTTTTATTTTCGATCAAAAGCCTTAATAAAATTAGAGCTGACAAAAAAAAGAATAATTGCATGCCATGTAGACCCTAAAGATAGTGCAAGTTTGAAGCAACAAATAACAACAGTAATAATTGCTAATTGCTTCAACCAGCTACTGTATATCCTGCCTCTAAGAATTTCTATGGAGATATCACTTTATGAAAGCACATTGCTCATGTACCACTTTTGCACAATTGCACCCCTGTCACACCCATAAATCATGCCATTGCAGCAGCAGTACATATTTAAGAATTACACCATGAGGGAACAATGAAGAAAAGGGGCCCAGTACATATGCTTTTAATTTTCCTAAGCTGGACTCGCTTTTAGAGAGAAACTGGACTGAATGAGAACTGCCCAAGAGCCAAAGAAGGGTAAAGCTGGGGAAACAAACAAAAGGCCCTTCTGTTCTTTGTGACAAATTATAGAATGGGTGTTCATTTTGCTCTTTGTTATTAAGAACGCTTTCTATGGAAACTACTGCAGTAGCATTTTTACTACACCCACTAAGGGCCATACTGGAAATAAAAAACAAAAAATAATTCTACCAGCCAACATTCAATATGACCTCACCGAAAAAAAAACACTAAGACTTAACTTTTAATATATATAGCTCAAAAGGGATCTAAAAAATAGGTCCCGAACCATCAATCACAAGACTAACAAAGAAAAAAGAACAAACTTAATAACAAGAATTTGTCCTTGGACTCACGTTGCCTACCCCCAAACAAATAATCAAGATGCATCTGCTCGACTGGACCAAATGATACAAGGAACAACAATAATGATTATTGCTTAAAGATAATGATACAAAAAATAATACATTTTGAGGTAAGAGAGGGGGAGGGAACTAGGGGGATGTTGATTGGTCAAGGTGTTGCAATAGGCCACTAACCTACCGTCTCCCTATAACACCCTCTCTCTAAGATCTGCCCCTAGTCGGAGTTTACACCCTGATAAGGCCGGCTCCGCTCCATAACCTAAACCTCTCCTGTTCCTGTATGCCCTAAAATAGGAGGTATGGAGGAGGGGGACTCACTTTCTCACTGGGGTGCCCTGTATAACTTGAGGGATGGGGAAAGAGAACCCTTCTAATGTACCAATGAGGTGTGTGCATCAATGGGTGATCCTGTCGCATATATCAATGGAGCCACTGATTAAATTATAGCTATGTCAGAGAGATCACAATAGGTAAGTATAGTATGTGAAATTCTACAGTCAGAAACAATTAGGATGATCAGACCACCAAAGTAAATATGTACAATATGGTGAAGCAGGAAAATCGAAAAAATAATTATCCAGCAATACTAGATACAATAATAGTAGCTTGGTATAGAGTAATAATTGATAATGAAAATAGTGTCAGATGATATTAACACCTATATTCAGTACACCGTTACCAAAGTAACCTATACCTCATTAATAACCATTCTGCAACACTGGCTAGATTGTCAGACTACTGACTATATATCAAATACAATGGCTCGAAATAAATGGTGACTGAATTAAACAATTTTATAAAAAGATATACTTATCAAAACAAAAGGACCGATCTCTGAGAAGGATGTCAGGAAAAAGTCCCATGCTGGACAGACATTAAAACACATTTCACAACCCTCTGTTCATCAGGGGACACTGTGGAGGATGGATGCAGAGAAAAGACAATCCTTGGATGGCCAGATGGAGAGCAGTGCAAATGGTGGCAAGCTGCTGGTGATCATGTGTCTGTATGAGAGCCTCCCGGTTTAAATGTGAATTCAGGAATCCTCCCCCTCTATCATAACCAACCAGGTGCTTCCCGCTGGGAATAAGCTTACCTCATTGGATGTGTCCATGCCATGATGGATCCATCTACACCAGCCCAGGTAGTTTACTGGAACTTACATCATACGCCAGCTCGAGGCATCTGTTCATGCCTCAGAAGGACTTAGTACTGAAGAGATAGAGCGTACTTATGGTCCGGGCTGGGTGGTGATCACATGATCAATGCCATGTGCTTGATCCTCTCATGTAAACACGGGTCACGTGCGCACGCTGTCAACGCGAGCCGTGTATATCGCTCCTTTCACTCAGGATCCGGGCTGTGTGATGGGCACATGACCTGAGTCATGTGCTCCGTCATCTCATATAGGGGATAGAACATAACGGCATATCTCTTGTCACCATGACAATAGAGAATGCTGTTTAAGGCCTTCAGTGGCTATCCAGTTGCCTAGGCAACGAAGGACGCTGGAGGAAAAAGCAGGGATTCTTAAAGTGATAGTACCTTAAATGGAGCTGATCTATATGCATTTGAGTAATTTGACCATCATGCTGTATGGACCCTGGGTGAAAAAAATAGAGAGGGTGGAGGGGAAGGGGATGGGGCAAGACCAATAATGAGGCACATGATCTAATAGACCCAGTAGTAAAAAATATTTAATAAATACCTAATTAGTGGTCACTGCTCCATAATTGAAGATCATAACAGACCAGGAACTATCAAAAAGCAACCGGTCAAAATGATATGGTGAAATGCTGGATCATTTATGTAAGAGCACTAACACCATAAAATTCCCTATGGGTCCAAAATTACCCATATTAACAATTTAAAAAAAAATGACACTATCATGTGCCAATAAAATGGCAGATTTAGGACACCAACAGACGTCCTGAATGTAGATATATTAATGGAAAGGGCATATGATCATACCCCAACCAGTGACTCATCATACTGTAAAAAGACATGGCAGAGATGAATAAAACAAATCACAGAAGGAATTAAACATTCAATATGCCCCAAGCAACCCCCTACTCGGATTAGAGAAATAGGAAAATAATGAAAGACGTGGTGAATTTGAATATACTTTATCATGCATTCAGAACTCTAATAAATATGTCTATTACACCATCAACACATTAAGGAAATTTCAAATAAAGAGATTTTAGCATTTTTAGGACCCAAAAAAAGCCAACAGATAAGTAAATCAATTCAATTAATTTTACATTTTTTCTCCTCTAATTTTAGGCAAAGTCAATTCAAATACTTTTACCATATATCTCCAAAATGTTGTGCTCACTAAAACTTATGTTAATTTTAGAAGCCAAAACCTAGTTTATTCTTACAAAATGTATAGCTCAGTTTTTTTAACCACAGAATATGAATAAAATCAGACTTTTCTCTTCATGCCCCCCAGTTTACATGAACTATTTTAAACATTTTATCTCAGCAATACATGCTTATTATAATTCCACATCTTAAATAGTTCAATAATATAAGATCATGGATCAATTTAAACTTAAAGAATGAAATAGTTATCCTTCCACCTAGATATTCACAATATATTTTTCATTGACAAAATAACGTAAATCAAAGTTCCTTTTGACATGTAATAGTAAATCTTGTGAGTCATGTTCTCATAAATCACATTCAATTCATGTGATGTTATTCTCATGAACAAAACTTAATTCTCTTCTGTATAAAAATTGTGCTTCTAAAAGCTTTTGCACATGGGAAACCAGCTCTTCTTATCTCAGCCATCAGGCAGCATAAGGTATATGCAGTGAATTTTTCTAATCTTAGATAATTCTTTAAAATGTAAATTAATGATGATTTACTTCTAGCACTTTCATTGTTTGCTAAGAATTTTCTATACTTTTCTGGTACTTTAAAGGGGTTATCCAGGAAAAAACTTATTTTTATATATCAACTGGCTCCAGAAAGTTAAACAGACTTGTAAATTACTTCTATTAAAAAATCTTAATCCTTTCAGTACTTATGAGCTTCTGAAGTTAAGGTTGTTCTTTTCTGTCTAAGTGCTCTCTGATGACACGTGTCTCGGGAACTGCCCAGTTTAGAAGCAAATCCCCATAGCAAACCTCTTCTAAACTGTCATCAGAGAGCACTTAGACAGAAAAGAACAACCTTAACTTCAGAAGCTCATAAGTACTGAAAGGATTAGGATTTTTTCATAGAAGTAATTTACAAATCTGTTTAACTTTCTGGAGCCAGTTGATATATATATAAAAAAAAGTTTTTTCCTGGATAACCCCTTTAACTTCTTAAGGACCCATGACGTACCGGTACGTCATGAGTCCGCTCCCGATCTATAACGCGGGGCCACGGCCTCTAACAAAGGCCGGGACCCGTGGCTAATAGCGCGCGGCATTGATCGCGGTGCCGCGCGCTATTAACCCTTTAGATGCGGCATTCAAAGTTGAATGCCGCGTCTAAAGTGAAAGCATGCCGGTTAGCTCAGGGAGCTGTTCGGGATAGCCGCGGCGAAATCGTGGCATCCCGAACAGCTTACAGGACAGCTGGAGGATCCCTACCTGCCTCCTCGCTGTCCAATCGCCGAATGACTGCTCAGTGCCTGAGATCCAGGCATGAGCAGTCAAGCGGCAGAATCATCGATCACTGGTTTCCTATGAGAAACCAGTGATCAATGTAATAGGTCAGTGCGGCAGTGTTATAGGTCCGCAAATAGTGCATAATAGATCAATAAGTCCTATCAATGCAAAAATGGTACCGCTAAAAACTTAAGATCATGGCACAAAAAATGAGCCCTCATACCACCCCATACGCGGAAAAATAGAAAAGTTATAGGGGTCAGAAGATGACAATTTTAAACGTATTAATTTTCCTGCATGTAGTTATGATTTTTTCCAGAAGTACGACAAAATCAAACCTATACAAGTAGGATATCATTTTAATTGTATGGACCTACAAAATAAAGATAAGGTGTCATTTTTATGAAAAATGTACTACGTAGAAATGGAAGCCCCCAAAAGTTACAAAACAGCGGTTTTTTTTTTTTCAATGTTGTCTCACAATGATTTTTTTTCCGTTTCGCCGTAGATTTTTGGGCAAAATGACTGATGTCATTACAAAGTAGAATTAGTGGCACAAAAAATAAGCCATCATATGGATTTTTAGGTGCAAAATTGAAAGAGTCATGATTTTTTAAAGGCAAGGAGGAAAAAGCGAAAATGCAAAAACGGAAAAACCCTCGGTCCTTAAGGGGTTAAGTACATGTACACAGTTAAACCTTTCTACTAAAATTGAAACTTTCTACTAAACAATATAAATCACCCTCATAGTCTTTATTCATGGGCCACTGTTGCATCATGTATGGTAGATCTGTTCTCTAGTACCAAGTTTCTCCTCTCCATTATGACACACATTCCAGAAATCATTTGCTGTATTTGAAAAGTCTAATTGCATTTGGTCCCAGAACTACATTTGTATAGTTAGATGACACATGATAAGGAAGCTGATGCTGAAACAAATTGCAGCTAAACTGCTCACAAAACCACAATAGAAACCTCAATAATCATTAAATGGGCACTGTCATTAAAACAAATTTTGATGGTAAATAAAAAATCTTCTTATATACTTTGTTTAAAGGAGAATGCGGTGCAACACTTTTACCTTCCCTTGTGCCCGGGCTGCAAAAAAAAAAAGAAAACTTTAACTCACCTTCCCCCCGTTGCACTGATATTGGAATCCCAATATCAAAAATGTGCCTCCAGCTGTTGCATAACTACAGCCCCCATGCACAAACTGCCAAAGGGTTGCCAACTTTTAGGGACACCCCCACAGCAGGATTCCTGATTCGTCGGGCGGTAAAGGCCAACAAATCAGGGAGATTGTGAGGTGGCACCAGTGCCACCTTGCTCCTGCTGCTAAAGGATGATAGGTGCCATCTCAGATGGCACCTATCATTCTTTTTTCTGGGTTACTGGGCACCCGATTGACCTGGAATTGCCACAAATCGCTGTTGTCACAGGATGCCTGCTGAATGATTTCAGCAGGCATCCCGGTCCGGTGAGCAGCAGGGACCGGAATTACTCAGGGGGTATGGAGGCACCACCAAGAGGTTAGAATCGCCCTATTTTGACCGCCTAAAACTTTTTCATTTTTCTGTATACGGGGATGTTTAAGGACAAATTTTTTGCACCATGACTTGTAGTTTTCTTTAGTACCCCGTTTGTGTATATGTGACTATTTGATCACTGTGATTTTGTGAATGTGATGTGACCAAAAAGCATCAATTCTGGACTTTTTTAAAGTTTACGCTGTTCACCGTATGGGTTCATTAACATTATATTTAGCTAAATCAGACATTTACACATGCTGCGATACCAAATATGTTACATTTTAATTTTTTACTCTTTTTTTAAGTAAAATGGGGAAAAGATGTGATTTCAATTGTTATTGGGGGAGGGGATTTTTTTTTTTTACTTTTATTT
The DNA here is from genome assembly GCF_029499605.1 of Hyla sarda. Classification (NCBI taxonomy): domain Eukaryota; kingdom Metazoa; phylum Chordata; class Amphibia; order Anura; family Hylidae; genus Hyla; species Hyla sarda. The sequence continues at coordinate 205,771,764 of NC_079189.1, forward strand.
TTAACTCATTATGTACCCATAGGGGACTATCTATAGCAATCCTTAGATTGCTAATACTGTTCAGTGCTATGCATAGGTATTGGCGATCATCTGCTCTGGTCTGCTGGAAGGCAGATCAGAGCAGAAGACCCTGGAAGAGAGGCAGGTGAGGGGACCTTTGGCTGCCATCCTGGCTGATCTGATCCTCGCGGACATCACAATTGTCACACTGACACAGATCCATGATCTGTATTGATCACTGCATCTGAGGAGTTAATGGCGGACAAGAGCGCTATAGCATCCGGCACCTGCCGTGCATGACACGAGCACCGCTCCGATGCTCAAGGTCATGTACAAGACATAAATGTACGTCCTGGTGCGCAAAGTACCAGCGCACCAGGACATACATTTACGTCCATTGTCCTTAAGGGGGTTAAAAAATTTTGTTTTCTATGTTTTATTTTTGTTTATAAAATTTGCCACTAGGTGTCTCCTTACTTGTCCAGAGCACATCTCCCCCCAAATCCCCCCCCCCATCTCTTGCGTAGAGTTTGGACTCCTGCTGGCCTTGCAGAAGTCCAAAATCAGGAAATGCAGTCTGAAGTGCTGAGGGAGGGGGGGGTCCAGCTTTAGCCAATCATAGCTCATCCCACACTGAACTGCTCCAGGCTGTGTGTAGAGTTAGGGAGGAGGTTCTTCCCTGTTTGGCTTTAAATCATGTCACGGCTGCTGGGTAACGCCCTTTCCCAGTCTGTGAATCTGACTGAGACTGTCATGATGGGGACAGTGAACTGGAAAGATGATAAAATGTAACAAGATCATGACAGGTACTCTTTAAATAAAAGAAGCTTGGCAGAGCTGATCAGTAATAATGGGTGGCAGTACAATCAAAGGTTACTAGTAATGATTCTGTTACTGTGAGTTTTAAGCTCTGTGGTCTCTGGCAACTTTTGTCTGCAGATGAGAAACCCGATAGTTACTGAAGCACCCCTTCAATAATTTTAAAGAAAATATGGTAAATATATGGTTTATTGGTTTAGTAGCAACTAGGGATGAAAGAGCCGAGCTTGCAAACATTTAATCTTTGTCAGGCTCAGCTCACGTGACTTGGCAATGCTGCCATCATAGAAGAAGATATGAGGAACACATGCCACTTTGGCACTTGAATGATGGGATGAGGAAGCAACACTAAATTATCATCAGGGTGGCCCAGCATACCTTGCAGCTAACAGCAAGATCACATAACCATAGGTTCACCATTAATAGTTTGCATTATGTTACATACAGCTCCCAGGCCAATCAATAGACAGCTTATCGGGGGTTTAAGTGAATAATAAAACCCTGTGGACTGCATCACAGTTGCCATCTTGGAGAGATAGCTGAGCAGTTAGTAGTGCACAGAAGAACTATCTGTGGAACTATGTATCCCAAAAGGCTATGACACTATAAATCAAAGCAAGTTGAGCAAAGCATTGAGCAGTGGGCTGACCTCAGACAGTGACTTGTCACAAGCATAACTGTTTACAATTCATGCACTACATATCCAAGTAGTGTGACTGCAGAAAGAGCCCATAAAAGTTATGACACTATAAATCAAAGCAAGTTGACCAAAGCAATGTGCAGTGGACTGACATGAATTTTGACATAAATCTGAAAACATTGAGAGTAAACATGGAATAAGCATTTTATGTCAAGCCCTATATTCTATGTCTTTAATCAAACAAATAGCATTTCTAGCTGAGTGTAACAGAAATCTGCATTGAAAGCTAGTGGTGATGGTGGTGGTAATGCTGTATGGGGGAGCAAGGAGCCTATGATTAGACATCACAAGTTAATGCTGAGGGAAGTGGCAGGGACAATGAGGAGGAGTTTGATGATGATGATGATGTGTTGCTCAGGATGTTGAAACCAGGGGAGGTGGTACTGTCAGCAAAGTAGACCATGGTCCAGAAAATCTGTCAAACATGCCAGACATAAGTCTGCTGGTCTGAAGTTGTCTGCAGCTCAAACACAGTTGATGGCAATGCTGCTGCATCTGTAGGCTCCAGAAGACAAATCTTCCAAAGGAGGGGCACGATCAGGTGCGGGTGTACCTGTCCGGTATTCTGCTATGTGAAAATCCTTTTCTACCTTACAAGATGAAGAAAACGTGCAACTGTGCCATCTCTGCAAACATCAAGTAAGCAATGGCCAGGGTGCAAGTATAAGTTTTTACTTGCCAGCCTAAAAACCTGTTACTACTCAAAAAAGGGAGGATTTTTGGAGCACTTGAAAAAAAAAAAAAAAAAACATTGCATCTTCCAATACCTGTGTGCATTTCAACACCTGCAGGCATCTGCCAACAACCAGGGATAATTTATGTACCTTTATTTTAGTGTTAAAAAGCACATAAAATCCCCCAAAGCAATGTGTTTATAAACAAGCTGTTAGTTACCATGGGATAACACTTTTTTTTGGCATTTTGACCTTACCTTAGTTTAACCCCTTGAAAACCAGCTACCGTTATGTGCAGCGTGCTCAGAAGCTGAGCGCGATTTGTACCTGCTGGGTCCCGGTTACTATCAGCAACCAGGACCCGCAGCTAATACCGGACATCGACAACCCTTTAGATGCCGCAATCAAAGTTGATCACGCCTCTAAAATGGGAGAAATCAATGCCAGTTAGCTCAGCGGAGCTGTTCAAGATAGCTGAGTGGACAGCGGGAGTCACCTTACCTTGCTCCACACTGTCTGATCATCATTTGATTGCTCCAAGCCTGAGATCCAGGCTTGAGCAATCAAACACAGATTACACTGATTAATGCTATGCTATGGCATAGCATTGATCAGTATATGCAATCAAAGGATTGCAAGTAATTGTCCACTATGGGGGCTAAAAAAAAGTATAAAAATAGTTTTAAAAAAATGAATAAATGTGATTTAACCCCTTCCTAAATAAAAGTTTGAATCACCCCCTTTTTCCCATTTAAAAAAAAAAAATTTGAAAAAATCATATGTGGAACTGCCGTGTGCGTAAATGTCCGAACTATTTAAATATAATGTTAATTAAACTGCACAGTCAATGGTGTATTTTTGGTCACTTTGTATCCCCTAAAAAATGTATAAAAAGTAATCAAAAAGTCTGATCAAAACAATCATGGTACCAATAAGAACTTCAGATCACAGCACACAAAATTAGTCCTATAACACCCTGTATACGGGAATTTTTTTGTTTTTTTTCAATTTTGCCCCACAAATATTTTTGTTCTGCTTTCGCCATACATTTTTGGGTGAAATGATTGATGTAATTGCAAAGTACAATTGGTGGCACAAAAAACAAGCCCTCAAATGGGTCTGTAGGTGAAAAATTATGATTTTTAAAAGATGAGGAGGTGCAAAAAGTGCAAAAACAGAAAAATGCTCAGTCCTTAAAGGGGTACTCCGATAGAAAACTTTTTTTTTTTTTTAAATCAAGTGGTGCCAGAAAGTTAAACAGATTTGTAAATTACTTCTAATAAAAAAAATCTTACTACTTTCAGTACTTATTTGCTGCTGAATACTACAGAGAAAATTATTTTCTTTTTGGAACATAGTGGTCTCTGCTGACATCATGACTACAGTGCTCTCTGCTGACATCTCTGTCCATTTTAGAAACTGTCCAGAACAGCATATGTTTGAAATGGCAGTCCTTAAAATGGACAGAGGTGTGACCAGAGAGCATTGTGGTCATGATGTCAGCAGAGAGCACTGTGTTCCAAAAAGAAAATAATTATCTCTGTAGTATTCAGCAGCTAATAAGTACTGAAAGGAGTAAGATTTTAGAGCTCCTAGGCAGTGTTAGACACATGTTTTGAGGCTTCTTGTATTTCGTTTGAATGATAATGCTACAAATGTGAGAGCTCAATAGCACATCATTGTTCAATGCCCAAAGTAACTTAATATTAAATAATAGAAAGTGTAACGTGTAAGCTTAGCTATCACCAGGTGAGTGTCTCTTTTCTATAGGAATATATCAGTGCTTTAAATGAAGCATGTTCAAGGTAAGCCACCACATATGACAATTGTATCGTGATTATTTCAAATACAATTTTACATTTGTATTTAAAGCAAATCCAAACTAAAAGTAAAGTTTCCCATTAAAAAAAGCCACCTTCACAAAGGTCAAGTACCCCTGTGTAATATCACAAATAACAAGTAGGTCAAGCCAAAGTAGCATCTGAGATTTGAAAAAAAATGCCAATCTTTGTTCATGAAATCTCAACCTTCTTTTGTAAGTTTAATTATCTTAAAGCTTTTAGGCTGTAACTGCCAAATGGCCTCACAGTTAGTAACAGACCAAAAATAAAGTGCAGATTACAGAACCTTAGGGATTCTCCTGTCCTTTAACTATCAAGTCTGTTCATACAGTTTCATTAAACAATTAGAGATATGAAATGTGAAGGTGAATAAGAGAAGGCACTCAAAAACTTTAACTTTCAGGAATCAGGTTATTCTCAACAATAAGCTGATATAGCACCCTTACAAATAATAAAAAAGAAAGAAATATACAAATGTTATCAAGTCTATACTTATAGCAGAAAAAGCACAATATTAAAAATGCCTGCTTTGTTTTCAGCTATTTTCCTCAGACTATAAATAGTTCTAAGATGACGAATACACTGCACAAAGAATAAAGCATCACATTATAATACCAAGAAATATCAATCTGTCTAGTAAGGGTGTGTTCACACATTTAGTTTTTTTTTTTTTTATTGTATTTTAATTATTAAATACAAAGCCAGAAATAGATTTAAATAGATAAGTCAATTGTTAACACACAATTGGGAAGCATAAATGAAACATAGAAACATACAGTACATAGAAACATAGAATGTGTCGGCAGATAAGACCCATTTGGCCCATCTAGTCTGCCTAATATTCTGAATACCATCAATGGTCCCTGGTCCTGTCTTAAATGAAGGATAGCCTTATGCTTATCCCATGCATTCTTAAACTCCTTCACTGTATATACAGCTACCACTTCTGCATGAAGGTTGTTCCATAGATCCACTACTCTCTCAGTAAAGTAATACTGTTGTAACTTTTTTTGCTTCCAAACATCTGAAGTGGATTTCGTAATCACTTGGAACTGAATCTCCAGAAGAATCTAGATACATTGGAGACAATTCAGATTAAGATTTATAAGCTAATACATGAATTGCAGGATAAAACAAACCAGGAAAAGTTAAAGGGGTACTCTAGTGGAAAACTATTTTTTTCTAATAAACTGGTGGCCGAAAGATAAACACATTTGTAAATAACTTTTATTAAAAAATCTTAAAGGGGTACTCCGGCCCTGAGACATCTTATTGTGATGTCACGACTCTGCCCCCATGTGACATCACCCCCCTGCTATGCAAGTCTATGGGAGGGGGGGGGGGTGATGTCACACGGGGACGGAGTAACTGTCCGGAGCAGGAGAGGTTTGCTATAGGGATTTGTTTGTACTTTATGTGGAAAGACATTAATGTTCTGTTGCAACATTGAATTATATTTTTAATATAATTTACAAATATTGACTAAATGAAACTACAAGCCAAATGCATATAGAACATCACTGTACTTGTATATTATAACATGATTAATCTAATAATAATATATTCATAGAAAATCACCAATTAGGCTCAAAATGTAGCTGCCCAGGCTCATGGGCAGCCATCATCTGCTGTCTCCTGCATCAGTTTACTATATCCATATCACCGACGTGCTAGCTATCTGTTTGGCTGCCTGCTCATCTTATGTGACCATCCATATCAGGTGATGGTGTTTTACTATATGTTCTCTATCCTGGATCATTTAGCTGTGAGCCTGACTGTATTCTAAGAAATTAGCTTTGGTTGCTGTATCCGTAACAAATCCGGTAGAGAAGATAGTCATTTTTGGGGGGATAGTCAGTTTTGAGGGATAGTCATTTTTACAGCGGGAATACACCCATAAAAAGTGATAAATTGCATTCTTCATCGATCCATCAGCGCACGCAGCTCTCGGAAAAGGTTAGGATAGTTAACAGAGTACAAGGAGGCATAGCTAGGGGAGAGCGACACTCCTAGATAGGAGACAGCCGATTCAGACCAGCGAAAAGAGTAGTTAGCCTGCAGAAGGGAGATCAGCAATTTAGAGAGATCGACTTTATAGCCAAATACAAGTTCAAAGTTATGGAGAAGCTTATACAGAGAAGGCAGGGATATAAGGGGGTTAGTAAGAGTGAGCAAGATTTCATCAGTGAAGAGACAGAGTTTAAAGGCCCTAGCATCGAGCGAAACCCCAGAGATGTTCGGATCCCCCCGGATCAAACCAGCAAGGGGTTTAATGAATAAGGCAAAGATCAAGGGGGATAACAGACAACCCTGTCTGGTACCATTATGCAGAGTAAAAGTAGGAGAGGAAGCAGAGGGGAGTTTAAGGGAGGCTGTAGAAGAGGAGTAAAGACCCTGCAAAGCCGTAAGAAAGTTGCCAGAGATCCCAAATTTTTGCAAAGTAGCAAACATAAATGGCCAACTCAACCTACCAGAGGCTTCTTCAGCGTCTAAGCTTAAGACTAGGGCCTGCTCCAATCTCCGATTGACCACATCAATCAAATCAACCACTCTTCTCGTGTTATCCCCCCCCCCCCCCCCCGCCCTGGAGGTAGGGAATAAAGCCCACCTGGTCTTTGTGAACAAGAGAAGGCATAAAGCGACAAAAGACGGTTCGCCAAGACCTTAGAGAAAAGTTTCAGATTCGAGTTGAGGAGGGCAGGAACAGTAGTGAAGGTCAGGTCCTTACCGGGCTTAGGGATCAAGGTAAGCAAAGAATGAAGAAAGGACTGAGGGATACCCACAGCCCCCAAGAATGAGTTGAACAATGAAACCATATGAGGGAGGTGAGTAGATGAGTAAGTCTTATAATATAGGTAAGTAAAACACTCAGGGCCCTGTGAGCGGCCCGCAGGGAGAGATTTGAGAACCTCCTCAAGAGTGACTGCCCCATTCAACAATTCTCTATCAGCCCCAGAAAGGGCCGGGAGGCTGCAATTAGAGAGAAAGGAGGTAAGCTCTGCAGAACACTCACCTGGGTCCGAGGGAAGCTTAGAGGGGAGGGATTACAGCTTAGAGCAATAAAATAGATTAGCAATAGAGTCAGGATGATACTGAAGGTTTCCCGAGGGGTCCCTCAGTGCAGAGGGGGCCTGAGCAGCAGCACGATCCCGGAGGGCTAAGTCACTCAACTGGGACCGTGCCGTGACCAGGCGGGTCCTGATTTTCCGGGAACGGCCTAAGGCATAACGCTTTAACGGGAACCCAAGGCAATACAATGGCCACGAATGACCGCTTTATGGGCTTCCCACAAAACTGCCAGTGAGGACACAGAGCCCTCATTGTCGGCAAAATAAGCAGTAATCTAGAGGAAAAAGTGTTTATAGAGAAGCTTTGTTTAATGTTCTAAGCATGCTCTGTTCATTCGAAATATCAAATATATATTTTAAACCCTAAAGTTACGTGCTAAAATGCCTTGTCCTATATTTTATGTGTGCACTTAACATTGAGTATTATGAAAGAAATAAGATATTTAGACAGTAAGTGAGCAGTAGCTTCTAATAATTTGTGTGTTGGAAGCAGGAAATATAGGTAAGTGTTAGACTTGTGCACACGGGGGCATTTTTTGAAAAAATTTCGGTTCGGTAATATTTTAGGTTTTGATTTTTCGGATACATTCGGTATTCGGGTGTTCGGTTTGATTTTTTTTCGGATACATTCGGTATTCGGGTACATTCGGTAAATCTTTTTATTCTTTTTTGGACTTTAGCGATCCTAAAAAATTATGGAGATACCTTTTTTATAAAAATTTCGTAGGGTACCATAAAAAAATTATAATAAAAAAGATACAGTAGTGATGGAAAAAATTGTATCTAACGAAATGTATCTTTTTTATTATGAACTGTTTATTAATTTTTAAACAGGGATCAATTTATGTGAGCGGGTAAAGCACTAAAAATGTAGCCGACAATAATAAAAATGTAGTGTGTGTGTGTGTTTTTCACTTTTTTTTTTTTTAACTTTTTAGGTAGTACTAATACTCCCAGCATGGAACCCACTCTTCCAGGATGGGAGTAGTAGTTACCTGTACTAATTGACAGGTCTCCGGGGTCCCTTGCGATCCTCTTGTATGATGTATATATGCGGCGGCCGCTCTTCTATGGTCCCCTGCACTCACGTATATATACACATATTCATATTTCCCGCAGAGCTTTGATTGGTCAGATGGTTCCAGCCAATCACAGCTCTCTGTGAGAAATAGGAATATGTGTATATATACGGCCGTACAGGGGACCATGGGAGAGCGGGCGCCGCATCCATACAATATACAGGAGCATCACAGCGGGTGTCAGGAGTGATACCCGCAGTGATCTTTCCTTTACTACAAGTACTACTACTCCCAACATGGAGTACACTCTGCTCCATGCTGGGAGCTGTAGTACCTGCATTAATAGACAGATCACAGCAGGTGTCAGAAGTTACACTCGCTGCGATATGTATATTAATGCAGATACTACAGCTCCCAGCATGGAGCAGAGTGTGCTCCATGTTGGGAGTATTAGTAACTGCAGTAAGGGACGGATCGCAGCGGATGTCACTTCTCCTGACACCCACTGCGATCGTCCTTATGTGAATGTCGGGATCAGCTGTTCTCAGGGCTACAGAGTCGGGAGAACAGCTGAAGCTGAGCTGTAGATATACATCATATATCTACTGCCTAGCAAGAACTTACACTGAGCCTGCAATGTCTATACAGTATACACATTGCTGGCTCACTTAACCCCTTGCTGAGCTGGGCGCTATGCGCAAGCCCAGCAAGGGAAGAGTTAACTTATACTGCTGGACAGTGTAGGTTAACCCTTTGGGCGGTATACACTATATACAGCTATCTATAGATGTAGCTCCGCCCCCTAGTGATGACGTCATTAGGGGCAGAGCTACAGAAGGGAACTAGGCTAGTTAATCTGAAGCTCTTTTCACATTGTCTGTTTTGTATAATGTGAACAGACCCTTCTGTCAGTGTCTACCCAGACAGGGAGACTCCAGCTGTTGCTAAACTACAACTCCCAGCATGCCCAGATAGCCAAAGGCTGTCTGGGCATGACGGGAGTTGTAGTTTTGCACCAATTGGTGGCTCCCTGTTTCGGTAGACGTTGCATCATGGGTGCTCTCCCCAGCGGACAGCGCCAAAAATGTCATAACCAATTTTTTGTGTTTTTTTTCTTCTCGTTTCAGATCCGTGTATGCAGAGGATTACTGCAGATTTGATGGATTACGGTGGATTATTATTTTTTTCTTTTAATAAAATGGTTAACGAGGGCTGTGGGGGAGTGTTTTTTTAAATAAAATAATTTTTCCAATGTGTTGTGTTTTTTTATTTTTATTGAATTTTCAGGCGTAGTAGTGGAAGCCGGTCTTATTGACTGAATACATTACTAAGCCAGGGCTTAGTGCTAGCCCCAAAAACAGCTAGTGCTAACCCCTAATTATTACCCATGTACCCATGTACAGGAGGCGGTACCAACAGGCCCGGAGCGTCAAAAGTGGCGTTCCTGGGCCTAGGCGGTAACAGGCTGGCGTTATTTAGGCTGGGGAGGGCCAGTAACAATGGTCCTCGCCCACCCTGATAACGTCAGGCTGTTGCTGTTTGGTTGGTATTGTGCTGAGAATGAAAATACGGGGAACCCTATGCGTTTAAATTTTTTTTTATTGAAATAAATAAATAAAAAAACGCATAAGGTTCCCCGTATTTTCATTCTCAGCACAATACCAACCAAACAGCAACAGCCTGACGTTACCAGGGTGGGCGAGGACCATTGTTACTGGCCCTCCCCAGCCTTAATAATGCCAGCCTGTTACCGCCTAGGCCCAGGAGCGCCATTTTTTACACCCCGGGCCTGTTGGTACCCCTGTGGTGGTGGGTACCGGGGTAATAATTGGGGGTTAGCGCTAGCTGTTTTTGGGGATAGCGCTAAGCCCTGGCTTAGTAATGGATTCAGTCAATAAGACCAGCTTCCACTACTAAGCCTGAAAATTCAATAAAAAAAAACACAACACATTAGAAAAAAAATTTTATTTAAAAAAACACTCCCCCACCGCCCTTGTTAACCATTTTATTAAATGAAAAAAAATAATCTGCCGTAATCCATCAAATCCACAGTAATCCTCTGCATACACGGATCTGAAACGAGAAGAAAAAAAAGAAAAAAATGGTTATGAAATTTTTGGAGCTGTCCGCTGGGGAGAGCACCCATGATGTAATGCCTTTGGCTGTCTGGGCATGCTGGGAGTTGTAGTTTAGCAACAGCTGTAGGTCTCCCTGTCTGGGTAGACACTGCCAGAAGGGTCTGTTCACATTATTCAAAAGGGACAATGTGAACAGAGCTTCAGATTAACTAGCCTAGTTCCCTTTTGTAGCTCCGCCCCTAATGACATCATCACTAGGGGGCGGAGCTACATGGACCTGCCCGGTACTCGAGGGAAGTAAACGGACTTCGTCTTCTGTATACACTATACACAGCTATCTATGGATAGCTGTATATAGTGTATACCGCCCAAAGGGTTAACCTACACTGTCCAGCAGTGTAAGTTAACTCTTTTCTTGCTGGGCTTGCGCATAGCGCACAGCTCAGAAAAGGGGTTAAGTGAGCCAGCAATGTGTATACTGTATACACATTGCAGGCTCACTGTAAGTTCTTGCTAGGCAGTAGATATACGATGTATATCTACGGCTCAGCGTCAGCTGTTCTCCCGGCTCTGTAGCCCTGAGAACAACTGATCCCGACATTCACATAAGGACAATCGCAGCGGGTGTCAGGAAGAGTGATATCCACTGGGATCTGTCCCTTACTGCAGGTACTAATATTCCCAACATGGAGCACACTCTGCACACTCTGCTGCATGCTGGGAGCTGTAGTACCTGCATTAATAGACATATCGCAGCGAGTGTAACTTCTGACACCCGCTGGGATCTGATTAATGCAGGTACTACAGCTCCCAGCATGGAGCAGAGTGTACTCCATGTTGCAAGTAGTAGTACTTGTAGTAAAGGAAAGATCACTGCGGGTATCACTCCTGACACCCTCTATGATGCTTCTGTATAATGTATGGATGCGGCGGCCGTCTCCCATGGTCCCCTGCACGGCCGTATATATACACATATTCCTATTTCTCACAGAGAGGTGTGATTGGCTGGAACCATCTGGCCAATCACAGCTCTGCGGGAAATATGAATATGTGTGTATATATACGTGAGTGCAGGGGACCATAGAAGAGTGGTTGCATCTATACATTATACAAGAGGATCGCAAGTGACCCCGGCGATCTGTCAATTAGTACAGGTAACTACTACTCCCATCATGGAAGAGTATTTCCCATACTGGGAGTAGTAGTACTACCAAAAAAAAAAATTTTTTAAAGTGAAAAACACCCACACACTACATTTTTATTATTGTCGGCTACATTTTTAGTGCTTTACCCGCTCACATAAATTGATCCCTGTTTAAAAATTAATAAACATTTCATAATAAAAAAGATACATTTCGTTAGATAATTTTTTTTCCATCACTACTGTATCTTTTTTATTATTATTTTTTTATGGTACCCTACGAAACTTTAATAAAAAAGGTATCTCCATATTTTTTTTGGATCGCTAAAGTAAAAAAAAGAATAAAAAGATTTACCGAATGTACCCGAATACCGAATGTATCCGAAAAATCAAACCGTATCTGTATCCTTTTTATTATTTTTGTTATTAGAATGAATTCTTTACGTTCGTTTACGGATAACAAATGCATTTGTTATTTACCGCATGCATTCGGTAAATAACTAATGCATTCATTATTGTGCTATTCGTCTTATCGTAGCTATTCGGGAATGTTCAAAATATGTTTTCGTGCATTTGGATCGGTCCAAATGCCCGAAAACGGTAAAATTCGGTAAATTAGACATTCGTGCCGAACCGAATTGCACATGTCTAGTAAGTGTAAGTATCTCACTGACTTTGACAAGGGCCAAGTATTCATAACCGGAGTCTAGAAGTTGAGTCTAAGACTACAATAGAAGATTGTCACAACACATAGTTTATCTCTACTCGTTGCATATGGAGCTGTCTAGAGTACTTATGCTGACCCTTGAGAAGTTGACCTGGTTGGATGTATCACATTTTCTTTTACCTCATGTGGATGGCTGACTGTTGGTCTATTATACTGGGGTAAGAGAAGGAACAAAGATGCATAATACAAAGGCAAGCAAGAAGGCCGTGGGATGCTTTGGGAATTCTCTGCTAAAAATTTAGCAGAAATTGTTTGAGAAAAAGAGGGCCAGAGTTGTTTTGGAAGACCTAAACAAGGTGGACATACGCAAGTTATGACAGATTGGTGTAGATTATATGTAAAATTAATGGAGGTTCAAATATGGAAATTAGCCTAATTTGGCCAACAAATGAGATCCTAAAGGTATTTAATCTGGAAAGCCCCTCTCAGTTACCAAAATGGTCCTTTTTATTCTGATAACTCAAATAGAATAACAAGCACATAAGAATTTAAGAGAATAAAAAAACATAAAACACAACTTTGCGGTGGACACACTGGTTGTTGTCATTCATAGCGACACTCAATACTTAAATAAACTTTTTTCACCAAACATGAGTAAGTGAAGATTAAAGACTTAAATTAGACTCCCGATCAATATTCCATTGTGTGAGTTAAGTGACACCAAGACATCAGACATGAAAGCACTCAGATACCTGACATTTTTTTGTCAGAGAAGAATTGAGCTTGTAAGTGTCTTGTCTTTTCTGACAAGTGAACTACAATGAATATTTATTCCTGTTTTAGTATGCTACATTTGCTTCTTCTTACTCTCTTTTTCTCTGCCCTAAAGTGTTGATCTTTTCATATCAAATGCACCAAAAATATATTCTTTACAACCGCTTCTTCAGTAGTGCTTTAGAAGGCTTCAAAACAGATGGACATGCCGCATTACTTGAATTATTACACTTTGAAAGAGGGATGAACCACAATCCAGCACTAATACTGTATGGTATCTGAAAAACTGCTGCACTAATTTCATGTCTGAGGACAACCTACATAGAATTTAGGAATAATTTTGATGCAATACACACGTTTATTGATGTTAAAGCTCAGAAGATATACAATGCATATGATGCTTAAATGGTACCTGTCATTTAAAGTTATTTTTAATATGTTGAATTATTATATTATGAAACAACTTTGTAATATATTTCATTGAAAAAAATTGTATTTGTGTGATTTTTCACTTTAAAACGTACCCGTTAGATCCAATAATATTTCCCTCAGTACCTAATCCTGACCATGTACATTTTTATGTATCTAGCACCTAAATTTATTAAAGCACCTTTATTTATTTTTTATTACACTTTTATTTAAGCTCACTAGTCTGAATTCCATTCAAAGGGAGGGGGCGTGGCCTCATTGTGCAGGTCTCCGCCCCTTCTTCAGTATGCTGTCTGCTCACATCTCCACTAGCATTAGCAAAACTACAACTCCCAGCTTGTCCTCACTGACAGTAGCGGGATACAAGCTGACAGTGGGAGGATTTTTCCTCCAGCTTAGCCCTGCGCTCACAGCTGTCAATCAAGAAGTGGGTCCATGACATAGGTGATGATGCATGGACACAGCAGGACTAGTATGTGTCCAAGCAGGCAGGGAGGGCAGTTGCTTGACTGGCTTTTTCAGTATGAAATACTGAAAATTTTCAAATGAAAGCAATTGTAAAACCTATTGGTTTTGCATGCTTTACAACATATAACAAGTTTTTGTATCTGACACTGCTCATTTAAACTTCTGGCCACTAGGTGTCTACCTTTCAGGTCGTACTGCATTCCCTGTCTCCTCTCGCTGGCCTTGCAGGAGACCAAAATAGGAAATGCTGACAGGACCTGATCTCAACACAGCACTCGCTCTATGCCCTGTCAATCATGCAGGGGAGAGCAAGTGCTGTGTTCATCAGTGTGGCAGGTCTGTGCCAATCCCCCTCTTCTCTGTGTTACAGATACAAAGAGGAGGGGATGCGCTACCTAGTTTGAGCGCAGCATAGAAAAGAGAGGGCAGAAGCACTTCCCCGGCAGGGCTTCAGAGGATGTTGCGCCTGCCGTGGAACACCCCCTTCAGCACTCTCGAGCACACACACTGTCATCTGCAGGACCCCCGCGATCTCTCCTGCAGCACCCTGTTCATTAGCTGCACGGAGCGAAGATCGTTCTGTGGCTGATGACAGGTGATACAGGGGCCGGAGTATCATGATGTCATGGCTCCGCCCTCTCAATGCAAGTCTATGGGAGGGGGCAGGGTGTCCGCCATGCCCCATCCCATAGGCTTACATTGAAGGGGTGGGGTGTGACATGATGAGGGGGCGGAGCTTAGAAGTCATGATACTTCGGCCCCTGTATTGCCCGTTATCAGCCACGGAGCAATCATATGTGATGCCGCCGTATGCGTAATTGTCCGACCTCTTAAAATATAAGCTTAGATGAACAGCACAGTTGATGGAGTACTGTTACGCCAAGCGCTCCGGGTCCCCGCTCCTCCCCGGAGCGCTCGCAGCGTTCTCTCATTCGCAGCGCCCCGGTCAGACCTGCTGACCGGGTGCACTGCGATATTACTCCCAGCCGGGATGCGATTCGCGATGCGGGACGCGCCCGCTCGCGATGCGCATCTCGGCTCCCGTACCTGACCCGTTCCCCGTCTGTGTTGTCCCGGCGCACGCGACCCCACTCCTTAGGGCGCGCGCGCGCTGGGTCTCTGCCATTTAAAGGGCCGCTGCGCCACTGATTGGCGCAGCAGGCCTAATCAGTATTCTCACCTGTGCACTCCCTACTTATACCTCACTTCCCCTGCACTCCCTCGCCGGATCTTGTTGCCAATGTGCCAGTGAAAGCGTTCCCTTGTGTGTTCCTAGCCTGTGTTCCAGACCTCCTGCCGTTGCCCCTGACTACGATCCTTGCTGCCTGCCCTGACCTTCTGCTACGTCCGACTTTGCTCTTGTCTACTCCCTTGTACCGCGCCTATCTTCAGCAGTCAGAGAGGTTGAGCCGTTGCTGGTGGATACGACCTGGTTGCTACCGCCGCTGCAAGACCATCCCGCTTTGCGGCGGGCTCTGGTGAATACCAGTAGCAACTTAGAACCGGTCCACCAGCACGGTCCACGCCAATCCCTCTCTGGCACAGAGGATCCACCTCCTGCCAGCCGAATCGTGACAGTAGATCCGGCCATGGATCCCGCTGAAGTCCCACTGCCAGTTGTCGCCGACCTCACCACGGTGGTCGCCCAGCAGTCGCAACAGATAGCGCAACAAGGTCACCAGCTGTCTCAACTGACCGTGATGCTACAGCAGCTATTACCACAGCTCCAGCAACAATCTCCTCCGCCAGCTCCTGCACCTCCTCCGCAGCGAGTGGCCGCTTCCGGCTTACGATTATCCTTGCCGGATAAATTTGATGGGGACTCTAAGTTTTGCCGTGGCTTTCTTTCGCAATGTTCCCTGCACTTGGAGATGATGTCGGACCAGTTTCCAACTGAAAGGTCTAAGGTGGCTTTCGTAGTCAGCCTTCTGTCTGGGAAAGCTCTGTCATGGGCCACAACGCTCTGGGACCGCAATGACCCTGTCACTGCCTCTGTACACTCCTTCTTCACAGAGATCCGAAGTGTCTTTGAGGAACCTGCCCGAGCCTCTTCTGCTGAGACTGCCCTGCTGAACCTGGTCCAGGGTAATTCTTCTGTTGGCGAGTACGCCATCCAATTCCGTACTCTTGCCTCCGAATTATCCTGGAATAATGAGGCCCTCTGCGCGACCTTTAAAAAAGGCCTATCCAGCAACATTAAAGATGTGCTGGCCGCACGAGAAATTCCTGCTAACCTGCATGAACTTATTCATCTTGCCACCCGCATTGACATGCGTTTTTCCGAAAGGCGTCAGGAGCTCCGCCAGGATATGGACTTTGTTCGCACGAGGCGGTTTCTCTCCCCGGCTCCTCTCTCCTCTGGTCCTCTGCAATCCTATCCTGTGCCTCCCGCCGTGGAGGCTATGCAAGTTGACCGGTCTCGCTTGACACCTCAAGAGAGGACACAACGCCGCATGGAGAACCTATGCCTGTACTGTGCAGGTACCGAACACTTCTTGAAAGATTGTCCTATCCGTCCTCCCCGCCTGGAAAGACGTATGCTGACTCCGCACAAAGATGAGACAGTTCTTGATGTCTACTCTGCTTCTCCACACCTTACTGTGCCTGTGCGGATATCTTCCTCTACCTTCTCCTTCTCTGCTACGGCCTTCTTGGATTCCGGATCTGCAGGAAATTCTATTTTGGCCTCTCTCATCAACAGGTTCAACATTCCGGTGACCAGTCTCGCCAGACCCCTCTACATCAATTCTGTTAACAATGAAAGATTGGACTGTACCGTGCGTTACCGCACGGAACCTATCCTAATGTGCATCGGACTTCATCACGAAAAAATTTAATTTTTGGTCCTCTCCAACTGCACTTCTGAAATTCTTCTTGGATTACCGTGGCTTCAACGCCATTCCCCAACCCTTGATTGGTCCACAGGAGAAATCAAGAACTGGGGTACTTCTTGTCACAAGGACTGTCTTAAATCGGTTCCCAGTACTCCTTGCCGTGACCCTGTGGTTCCCCCTGTATCCGGTCTTCCTAAGGCTTATATGGACTATTCTGACGTTTTTTGCAAAAAGCAAGCTGAGACTTTGCCTCCTCACAGGCCTTATGACTGTCCTATTGACCTCCTCCCGGGTACTACCCCACCCCGGGGCAGAATCTATCCTCTGTCTGCTCCAGAGACTCTTGCCATGTCGGAGTACATCCAGGAGAATTTAAAAAAGGGGTTTATCCGCAAGTCCTCCTCTCCTGCCGGAGCTGGATTTTTTTTTGTGTCCAAAAAAGATGGCTCCCTACGTCCTTGTATTGATTACCGCGGACTTAATAAAATCACGGTAAAAAAACGCTACCCCTTACCTCTTATCTCGGAACTCTTTGATCGCTTACAAGGTGCCCACATCTTTACCAAACTGGACTTGAGGTGCTTATAATCTCATCCGCATCAGGGAGGGGGACGAATGGAAGACCGCATTTAACACCAGAGATGGACACTTTGAGTATCTGGTCATGCCCTTTGGCCTATGCAACGCCCCTGCCGTCTTCCAAGACTTTGTTAATGAAATTTTTCGTGATCTCCTATATTCCTGTGTTGTGGTTTATGTGGACGATATTCTGATTTTTTCTGCCAACTTAGAAGAACACCGCCAGCATGTCCGCATGGTTCTTCAGAGACTTCGTGACAATCAACTTTATGCCAAAATGGAGAAATGTCTCTTTGAATGTCAATCTCTTCCTTTCCTAGGATACTTGGTCTCTGGCCAGGGACTACAAATGGACCCAGATAAACTCTCTGCCATCTTAGATTGGCCACGCCCCTCCGGACTCCGTGCTATCCAACGTTTTTTGGGGTTCGCCAATTATTACAGACAGTTTATTCCACACTTTTCCACTATTGTGGCTCCTATCGTGGCTTTAACCAAGAAAAATGACAATCCCAAGTCCTGGTCCCCCCAAGCGGAAGACGCATTTAAACATCTCAAGTCTGCATTTTCTTCCGCTCCCGTGCCCTCCAGACCTGACCCATCTAAACCCTTCCTATTGGAGGTAGATGCCTCCTCAGTGGGAGCTGGAGCTGTCCTTCTACAAAAAAATTCTTCCGGGCATGCTGTGACTTGTGGTTTTTTTTCTAGGACCTTCTCCCCGGCGGAGAGAAACTATTCCATCGGGGATCGAGAACTACTGGCCATTAAATTGGCGCTTGAGGAATGGAGGCACCTGCTGGAGGGATCAAAATTTCCAGTTATCATATACACTGATCACAAGAATCTCTCCTACCTCCAGTCTGCCCAACGACTGAACCCTCGCCAGGCTAGGTGGTCGTTGTTCTTTGCCCGTTTTAACTTTGAAATCCATTTTCGCCCTGCTGACAAGAACATTAGGGCTGATGCCCTCTCTCGTTCTTCTGATGCCTCTGAAGTAGAGGTCTCTCCGCAACACATCATTCCTCTGGACTGTCTGATCTCCACTTCTCCAGCTTCCATCAGGCAAACTCCTCCAGGGAAGACCTTCGTTTCTCCACGCCAGCGTCTCGGGATTCTCAAATGGGGACACTCCTCCCACCTCGCAGGCCATGTGGGCATCAAAAAATCCTTGCAACTCATCTCTCGATTTTATTGGTGGCCGACTCTGGAGACTGATGTTATTGATTTCGTGCGGGCCTATACTGTCTGTGCCCGGGATAAGACTCCTCGCCAGAAGCCTGCTGGTCTCCTTCATCCTCTGCCTGTTCCTGAACAGCCTTGGTCACAGATTGGTATGGACTTTATTACGGACTTGCCCTCATCCCGTGGCAACACAGTTGTTTGGGTGGTCGTTGATCGATTTTCCAAGATGGCACATTTTATTCCTCTTCCTGGTCTTCCTTCAGCGCCTCAGTTGGCAAAGCAATTTTTTGTACACATTTTTCGCCTTCACGGTTTGCCCACGCATATCGTCTCAGATAGAGGCGTCCAATTCGTGTCTAAATTCTGGAGGGCCCTCTGTAAACAGCTCAAGATCAAATTAAACTTCTCTTCTTCTTATCATCCCCAATCCAATGGGCAAGTAGAAAGAGTTAATCAGGTCCTGGGTGACTATTTACGGCATTTTGTTTCCTCCCGCCAGGATGACTGGGCAGATCTTCTACCATGGGCCGAATTCTCATACAACTTCAGAGTCTCCGAATCTTCTGCTAAATCCCCATTTTTCGTGGTGTACGGCCGTCACCCTCTTCCTCCCCTCCCTACTCCCTTGCCCTCTGGTTTGCCCGCTGTGGATGAAGTGACTCGTGATCTTTCCACCATATGGAAAGAGACCCAAAATTCTCTTTTACAGGCTTCATCCCGGATGAAAAGATTTGCTGATAAAAAAAGAAGAACTCCCCCCATTTTTGCTCCCGGAGACAAGGTATGGCTCTCCGCTAAATATGTCCGCTTTCGTGTCCCCAGTTACAAACTGGGACCACGCTATCTTGGTCCTTTCAAAATCAAGTGCCAGATCAACCCTGTCTCTTACAAACTCCTTCTTCCTCCTTCTCTCCGTATTCCCAATGCCTTCCATGTCTCTCTCCTTAAACCACTCATCCTTAACTGCTTCTCTCCCAAAGTTGTTTCTCCCACTCCAGTTTCCGGATCTTCTGACGTCTTTTCTGTGAAGGAGATTCTAGCATCCAAGACGGTCAGAGGTAAAAGATTCTTCTTGGTCGACTGGGAGAATTGCGGCCCTGAGGAGAGATCCTGGGAACCTGAGGACAACATCCTGGACAAAAGTCTTATCCTCAGGTTCTCAGGCTCCAAAAAGAGGGGGAGACCCAAGGGGGGGGGGGTACTGTTACGCCGAGCGCTCCGGGTCCCCGCTCCTCCCCGGAGCGCTCGCAGCGTTTTCTCATTCGCAGCGCCCCGGTCAGACCTGCTGACCGGGTGCGCTGCGATATTACTCCCAGCCGGGATGCGATTCGCGATGCGGAACGCGCCGGCTCGCGATGCGCATCTCGGCTCCCGTACCTGACCCGTTCCCCGTCTGTGTTGTCCCGGCGCGCGCGGCCCCGCTCCTTAGGGCGCGCGCGCGCCAGGTCTCTGCCATTTAAAGGGCCGCTGCGCCACTGATTGGCGCAGCAGGCCTAATCAGTATTCTCACCTCTGCACTCCCTACTTATACCTCACTTCCCCTGCACTCCCTCGCCGGATCTTGTTGCCATTGTGCCAGTGAAAGCGTTCCCTTGTGTGTTCCTAGCCTGTGTTCCAGACCTCCTGCCGTTGCCCCTGACTACGATCCTTGCTGCCTGCCCTGACCTTCTGCTACATCCGACTTTGCTCTTGTCTACTCCCTTGTACCGCGCCTATTTTCAGCAGTCAGAGAGGATGAGCCGTTGCTGGTGGATACGACCTGGTTGCTACCGCCGCTGCAAGACCATCCCGCTTTGCGGCGGGCTCTGGTGAATACCAGTAGCAACTTAGAGCCGGTCCACCAGCACGGTCCACGCCAATCCCTCTCTGGCACAGAGGATCCACCTCCTGCCAGCCGAATAGTGACAAGTACACATAAAAAAATACCAAAATCTAAAGTTGTGCATTTTTGGTCATTTCATATGAAAAAAGACTACAGACCATGGTGCAAAAAATGTGCCTTCACACATCCCCGTATAAAGAAAAATAAAAAAGTTATAGGGGTCAGAAGAGAACAATTTTATGTACAAATTTTCTTGCACAAAGTTATACTTTTTTAACAGAAGTAAAACAAAACAAAACCTATATAAGTTGGGTAACATTTTAATTGTATGCACCTACAGAATAAAGATGAAGTATAGAAAAGGTGCACTGTGTAGAAATGGAAGCGGCTAAAAATTACAAAATGGCATTTTTTTTTTACAATTTTGTCCCACAAATATTTTTTTTAGTTTTGCTGTAGATTTTGTGATGAAATGACTCATGTCATTGCAAAGTAAAATTGGTAGCACATAAAACAAGCCCTCATAATGGTCTGTTGGTGGGAAACTGAAACCGTTATGATTTTATAGGGTGAGGTGGAAAGAATGGAAGTGCAAAAATGGAAAAACCCTGAGTCCTTAAGGGGTTAACAATTTTGATTAAACCTTTGCCCTTCTCCTGAACATGCACTAGGAATGGGAGGAGGGGATTTTTCTAATATTAACATTCCAGGTCATTCTGGCTAGCAGCTGTCACTTACAGTCTATGAAGCGAGCTCAGCTTGCTTTGTGGTCCAACCACCTCTTAGGTTGTAAATGGGTGTTCTGGTGCATTAAGTTCTAGGGCATCGGGACATACATTTACGACAGATGTCCTTAACCTCTTAAGGCCGTAGGGCATATCTGTACGCCCTGAGCCCGGTCCTGGTGTTAAAAATGGGGTCACACCGTGACCCCGCATCATACCGGGTTGGTCCCGGCTGCTAATCATAGCCGGGACCCTGGGCTAACAGCGTGCAGCATTGATCGATCAAAGTTGATCGCCGCATCTGAAAACTAAAGTAAACGCTTCCCGGCAGCTCAGTCGGACTGATCGGGACATCGCAATAAAATTGCGATGTCCCGATCAGCTGGGACGCAGGTGGAGGTCTCCTTACCTGTTTCCGCGGCATCCGATCGTCGGTTGATTGCTCCAAGCCTGAGCTAAAAGCTTGAGCAATCGAGCCCCTATCTGGCTGATCCGTGCAAAGCTATGGCTTTGCAGGGATCAGCATAGGAGATCAGTGTGTGCAGTGCTATAGCTCCCTATGGGAGCTATAGCACTGCAAAAAAAAGTGAAAAAAAACAAAAGTTAACAAAGGTCTTTTAACCCCTTCCCTAATAAAAGTTTGAATCACCCCCTTTTTCCCATAAAAATACTGTGTAAATAAAAATAAGAATAACCATATGTGGTATCGCCGCGTGCGAAAATGTCCGAACTATAAAAATATATCATTAATTAAATCGCACGGTCAATGGCGTGCGCACAAAAAAATTCCAAAGTCCAAAATAGTGTATTTTTCTTCACTTTTTATATCATGAAAAAATGAATAAAAAGCGAACCAAAAGTCAGATCAATACAAAAATTGTACCGATAAAAACTTCAGAAGACGGCGCAAAAAATGAGTCCTCACACCGGCCCGTATGCGGAAAAATAAAAAAGTTGCTAAATTGCTAAATCTGAAGAGACAGATGTTACAGAACTACAACTCCCAGAATGCCTGGGCAGTCTAGGCATGCTGAGAGTTGTAGTTTGGCAACATCTGGAGGGCTACCATTTGGGCACCACTGTAACAGTGGTCTCCAAACTGTGACCCTCCAGATGTTGCAAAACTACAACTCCCAGCATGCCCAGACAGCCTTTGGCTGCCTGGGCATGCTGGGAGTTGCAGTCTGGCCTTCCTAGTGGTTGCCACAGTAAAGATTGTTTTACTTTCACTTTCATTCCCCCCCCCCCCCCCCCACCACCATCGTTTCCCAACCTGAGCCAGGATCTTTGCAGTCTCCAGCGAAGATCAGTGGTTCCCAGGCATCTTCTCCTACAGGTACGGGCCTCCATCTTCTTTCCATGTTCTGCTCAACATCCAGGGGTGGGCAGAACAGGAGGTTGCCATGACAACCCACTGTCCTGCTCTGCCATTGGTCAGAATCAGTTCTGACCAATGGCAGGGGATAGGAGGAGATCGCAGCACTGCGACCTCAATCCTAGCCCTCAGGATGATCGGGGCTGTCACTGACAGCTCCGATCATCCCTATTTTCTGAGTGATCAGGTCACCAGAGACCCGATCAGCCCGGAATAGCAGAAAATCGCATGTCTGAATAGACATACGATTTTCTGCTATCGCCGACATGGGGGAGAGGTCTCAGGACCCCCCTGGGCGATGTGCCGTTGTGCCTGCTGAATGATGGTGCCGGCTAGCGGTGGGGACCGGAATTCCCACGGGGCATATGCATACGCCCCACGTCCTTAAGGACTCGGGATGCAGGGCGTATGCATACACCTGGTGTCCTTAAGAGGTTAATAGTTAGATTTATATGCCATACTTTATGGCTATTCACCAGTCCACATTATACAAATATCCAGTATTTGTTACTTAGGAAAACATGCCATGGATATCAAGTGCAAAGTTCAAAAGTGCCTGTTCGGCAGCAATTAAAGTGTACCTGTCGTCAACAAAAAGTTCTTATGTAATGTAGATAATAACAATATATGTATATTTGTAATATACATTGGTTAAAAAATGTGTATATTTTTGGGTGAAAAATTGCTGTCTCTGCAGATATTGCATGTGTGTCTCTGTGAGGAGTCCACAGGAAATGAGGACAGGACAAGCAGGGCTCTGTGCAGGATCCTGGCTTGTCAATCATCCTCATGTGTGAGCCCATAGCATGTCACAGAGCCTCATTGTACAGAGCCCTGCTTGTCCTCTGTGCACAGAGCCCTGCTTGTCCTCAGTGCAAAGAGCCCTGCTTGTCCACCCTCACTTCCTGTATTTGGACTCCTCATAGAGACACACAGGTAATAGTTGCAGAGACAAAAATATACATATTTTTTAACCAATGTATAGTAAAAATATACATATAATGGTAATATCTACATTATGTAATAAGTTTTTGCTGAGGACAGGTACACTTTGATAATCATTCTCAAAATCCATAAGTTATATTCATCTAGTTTATTACTTTAAATGGCATTGACTTAGTGTTTATCTTGTAAGGGGGGAAGATTCCAAAATGCATGTGCACACAGTTCAACTGAACGTTTTGTACATATTCAACATTAATGCAATAACAAAACTGTTGTCCCGGGCTTGCTTTGTCCCTTGAATTGGTCTTATTGAAAGATGATATACATATGATTCCAACATGTTTCTTACTGTTCATTCATCAGGAATCGCTTTAACAGTGATTTATTTTCTTTTTCATTTTACATAGCTCTTAGTGCAGTGTGGCATTCGTGGCTCTGATGGCAGTTGGGCGATATTGACTCTTATGATAGGCCAGCTATCACTAAGTTTCAGAAAACCCCTTAACTCCTTAACGACGCAGGACGTATATTTATGTCCTGCACCGGCTCACGCAATATAACGCGGGGTCAGTCATATCGGGTCGGTCCTGGTGGCCGGACCTGCGGCTAATATAGGACATCAACGATCGCGATGATGCCCTGTATTAACCCTTCAGACGCGGCAATCAAAGTTGACCGCCATATCTGAAGTGAAAGTATCCCGGCAGCTCAGTCGGGCCGCGATGAAATTGCGGCATCCCAAACAGCTTACAGTACACTGGGAGCATCCCTACCTGCCTCCTCGGTGTTCGATTGGCGAATGACTGGTCTGTGCCTGAGATCCAGGCAGGAGCAGTCAAGCGCCGATAACACTGATCAATGGCATATTAATACATGCCAGTGATCAGTGTAAAAGATCAGTGTGTGCAGTATTATAGCCCACTATGGGCGCTATAACTCTGCAAACAAAAGTGAAAAAAAAAGTGTTAATACATATGATTTAACCCCTTCCCTAATAAAAGTTTGGATCACCCCCCTTTTCCCATAAAAAAACAACTGTGTAAATAAAAATAAACATATGTGGTATCGCTGCATGCGGAAATGTCCGAGCTATAAAAATATATTGTTAATTAAACCGTACAGTCAATGGCATACATGTAAAAAAAAATCAAAAATCCAAAATAGCGTATTTTGGTCCCTTTTTATACCATTAAAAATGAAAAAAAAAAGCGATCAAAAAGTCCGATCAAAATAAAAATGGTACGATAAAAACTTTAGATCACGGCGCAAAAAATCACCCTCAAACTGACCTGTACGTGGACAAATTTAAAAGTTATAGGGGTCAGAAGAGGACATTTTTAAACGTATACATTTTCCTTCATGTAGTTATGATCGTCCTATCTACTGCAGAGAGGGAGCAGCTTTCTCCTGTGCTCGCATCTCTGCACTATAATCCGGCCGGCCAGTGATGTGAATAGGTGAATAGAATTCGCATCACTTATTGATATTTCCCGCAGAGAGCTGTGATTGGCCAGAGGGTTCCACCCATTCTGCGGGAAATATGAATAATAGGTATATATACGGCATATTCTCATACTACAGTGGGACCAGAGAAGAGCGGCTGGCCGCCCGCATCTATACATTATACAGGACAATCGCATTGGGTGTCAGAAGTGACACTCACTGCGATCTGTCTATTAATGCAGGTACTACCACTCACAGCATGGAACAGAGTGTGCTCCACATTGGAAGCAGTAGTACCTGCAGTTGAGGACAGATCCCAGTGGGTGTCACTCCTGACACCCGCCGCGATCATCCTATCTATTGCCTAGAACCGAGTGCAGGAGAAAGCCACTCGCATCTATACATTATACAGGATAATCGCAGGGGTATCACTAATGAAGAAATTTGTTATTTCAAATCGAATCGAAGTTCGGATTCGGTCCGAATCTAATTTTTCATAAAATTTTGGTTGATTTTGACTTCATTAGATTTCATTTGCTCATCTCTACTGTAGACATTACAGCGGCAATCTGTAATGCCAGCGATGTGTCCTGGCACTCACTGCCACCGAGCCGCATTCTCTGCTCCATGTCTCCACTGTAGGCTCTGGGTTTCCTCATCTGGACTCACTTTTGCTGTCCTCTAGGGGCCACGCCCAAGCACTGGCTGTAACTTAAATGGGCACTGTCAGATCCAAAAACGTTTCATATGTTGTTACAGTTTTCAGGAAAGCATACATCTTAATATAATCAAAAAAAAATGATGTTATGTGAAACCACCTTGTGAATGATTCTATCATCCATATTGATACTATTTGTCACAGCTTTAATTGATTTATTGCTATTAAGTCAACAGATGGATACTAAACCTTCTTGATACACACAGCAACATTTTCTGTTCAATGATGAAACATCTTTCTCACTTATAATCAACAAGAAACACTTTTGTATTTATAACTCAAATTTTACCCAGGCAATATTGTGTACACCAGAAACATTGTTTTTATTAAAAAGAAAGACTTTTCACATGCTGAGATTTTATTAAAGCTGAACTTGATCAGAATTCATTTTCTTCTCTTTCTGAATTGCTGAAATCTTACATTGTTATGCTGCAAGATATAATAACCTGACTTGTCTTTATGCAGCTAGAAAATAACTAATTCTGGTATTTTTTTTTAACTTTCTTCACCACTTCACTAGCATACTTATACAATTCAATAAAACACAGAAGTGAACAATAAACTACATTTTTTTGCATAATTGTTTATTTTAAAGAAGTTTTTCCAGTCTACAACAATTACAGAATACGAAAGAGAAAAAGAAGATACACATTAAACTGTGGTACATAGAACTGTAGTAATTGAAACACATATTAACTTCGGATATAAGTACAGTATGTTAGATCAATGGCAAAAGATTGTACAATTTCCACATTACGTAGACTCAGCACGATCCATCCAGTTTCTCTCTCAAGTATAAAAATCTTGTGGATATCTTAAGGTGGATAGTAGGTTATTGCTGATGAAATTGTAGGGTAACCTATATAACTTGAGATATATTAAAGGAATACTCCGGAGCGTACTTTTTTCATGTTATCCCGTCCGGGCTGCAAAATAAAAGAAAACGCACTTTATCTTACCTGCCAACGAGCCCCCGGAGCTCCGGTACAGGTGTTCGGTCCCCGGGCTGTATTCTTCTTACTTCCGGTTAGCCCGGGACATCGCTGTGGCCAGTGATAGGCTGAAGCTCCGTGTGACGTGCCGGGCTAACCGGAAGTAAGAAGAATATAGCCCGGGGACCGAACACCTGTACCAGAGCTCCGGGGGCTCGTTGGCAGGTAAGATAAAGTGCGTTTTCGTTTATTTTGCAGCCCGGACGGGATAACATGAAAAAGTGTGCACCAGAGTACTCCTTTAAGTACTGCTCCATTTTTTGTTCTTCTATGTTGTCTAGTACTGAACTACTAACAGAAAACAAACTGTGTTGTTTAGTGCTGCTATGTGCTAGAGTTTAGAGGTGATTTCTCCTAGATTGTCCCAAAGCTATTAAATGGACTGTCAGTCAGTGTGTCTCCTCTGATCTTGTTTTTGTAGTTGTTCATGGGTATTGTATAGGCCCCAGACTTTACAGTGGCACTGTTTGCTGACATATACAGAAGCTCTGTTCATACTGATATTCTTCCTTCCTAGGCTGCAGTGACCCAATATGGCCACTACACAATGTATGGCTGTTTCACCAGAAAACAGCTGTTTGGGGGAGATCCCCAAGATTTAATATTATATCTGATGTATGTTTATTTCACAGATTGTATATGTTTCATACCAAAAGGAAAAGACCCAAGCATTGCTCAGAGGAGGTGGGAGACTTATCAGAATGATTTATCTTGAGCACTTGCTTCTGGGGACACTTACTTGAGGAAAACGTTGCTTGCCTTTAAATACCTAAGGGTGTGTAGTGTCCATTAATGGTAACTATAACCTTAATATGACTGAAATTCCATTCCTTTTTTATATATTTTTATACACTCAATCAGAATATTATTAATATTACATTTAGAGTTAGCTTGTCATTGAGCAAGATGGTCAGAATGCAAACAATTTTGCCAATGTAGTACTGTATTCTTTCATTCAGTCTGCATGATAGCAATGTCCTGTCAGCATGTCGTATTGTTAATATACCACTATATGGTAGAGCCCTGCACGGGACTGTTTTTTTTTTTAACTCCTTAAGGACCAAGTCCATTTTGACCTTAAAAGGGTACTCCACTGGAAAACATTTTCTTTTAAATCAACAGGTGCCAGAAAGTTAAACAGATTTGTAAATCACTTCTATTAAAAAATTCCAATCCTTTCACTACTTATTAGCTGCTGTATACTACAGAGGAAGTTCTTTTCTTTTTGAATTTCATTTCTGCCTGACCACAAGTGCTCTCTGCTGACACCTCTGTCCCTTTTAGGAACTGTCCAGAGTAGGAGAAAATCCCCATAGCAAACCTCTCTTACCCTGAACAGTTCCTGACATGGACAGAGGTGTCAGCAGAGAGCACTTGTGGTCAGGCAGAAAGGAAATTCAAAAAGAAAAGAATTTCTTCTGTAGTATTCAGCAGCCAATAAGAACTGGAAGGATAGGGATTTTTTTTTAATAGAAGTAATTTACAAATCTGTTTAACTTTTTGGCACCAGTTGATTTAAAAGAAAATGTTTTCCAGTGCAGTACCCCTTTAAGGACCAGGCCAATTTTCATTTTTGCACTTTCGTCTTTTCCTCCTCCCCTTCTAAAAATCATAGGGCTTTCAATTTTGCACTTACAGACCTATATAAGGGCTTGTTTTTTTGCACCACCAATTGTACTTTGTAATGACATTCATGGTCATTTAATAACAAAATCTACTGCAAAACCAAAAATATATATATTTATGCAGTGAAATAAAAAAATAAAAAAACTTTTGGGGGCTTCTTTTTCTACACAGTGTTATTTTCTGTAAAAATGACACCTTATATTTATTCTGTAGGTCCATACGGTCACAAGGATACCCAATTTATGTAGGTTTTTATTTTATTTTACTATGTTAAAAAAAATCTAACTACATGCACCAAAATTTGTATGTTTAACCCCTTAAGGACCAGGCCATTTTACACCTTAGGGACCGGAGCGTTTTTTGCAATTCTGACCACTGTCACTTGGAATGCTTTTAGTTATCATTCTGATTCCGAGATTGTTTTTTCGTGACATATAATTCTTTAACTTAGTGGTAAAATTTTATGGTAACTTGCATCCTTTCTTGGTGAAAAATCCCAAAATTTGATGAAAAAAATGAAAATTTTGCATTTTTCGAACTTTGAAGCTCTCTGCTTGTAAGGAAAATGGATATTCAAAATATATATTTTTTGGGTTCACATATACAATATGTCTACTTTATGTTTGCATCATAAAATTTATGAGTTTTTACTTTTGGAAGACACCAGAGGGCTTCAAAGTTCAGCAGCAATTTTGAAATTTTTCACAAAATTTTCAAACTCACTATTTTTCAGGGACCAGTTCAGTTTTGAAGTGGATTTGAAGGGTCTTCATATTAGAAATACCCCATAAAAGACCCCATTATAAAAAGTACACCCCCCAAAGTATTCAAAATGACATTCAGTAAGTGTATTAACCCTTTAGGTGTTTCACAGGAATAGCAGCAAAGTGAAGGAGAAAATTCAAAATCTTCATTTTTTACACTCGCATGTTCTTGTAGACCCAATTTTTGAATTTTTGCAAGGGGTAAAAAGGAGAAAATTTTTACTTGTATTTGAAACCCAATTTCTCTCGAGTAAGCACATACCTCATATGTCTATGTTAATTGTTCAGCGGGCGCAGTAGAGGGCTCAGAAGGGAAGGAGCGACAAATGGTTTTTGGGGGGCATGCCGCATTTAGGAAGCCCCTATGGTGCCAGGACAGCAAAAAAAAAACACATGGCATACCATTTTGGAAACTAGACCCCTCAGGGAACGTAACAAGGGGTAAAGTGAACCTTAATACCCTACAGGTGATTCACGACTTTTGCATATGTAAAGAAAATATATATATTTTTTACCTAAAATGCTTGGTTTCCCAAAAATTTTACATTTTTAAAAAGGGTAATAGCAGAAAATACCCCCCAAAATTTGAAGCCCAATTTCTCCCGATACAGAAAACACCTCGCATGGGGGTGAAAAGAGCTCTGCTGGCGCACTACAGGTCTCAGAAGAGAAGGAGTCACATTTGGCTTTTTGAAAGCAAATTTTGCTCTGGGGGCATGCCGCATTTAGGAAGCCCCTATGGTGCCAGAACAGCAAAAAAAAAAAAACACATGGCATACCATTTTGGAAACTAGACCCCTCGGGGAATGTAACAAGGGGTATTGTGAACCTTAATACCCTACAGGTGTTTCACGACTTTTGCATATGTAAAAAAATATATATTTTTTTTACCTAAAATGCTTGGTTTCCCAAAATTTTTACAATTTTAAAAAGAGTAATAGCAGAAAATACCCCCCCAAAATTTGAAGCCCAATTTCTCCCGATTCAGAAAACACCCCATATGGGGGTGAAAAGTGCTCTGCTGGCGCACTACAGGTCTCAGAAGAGAAGGAGTCACATTTGGCTTTTTGAAAGCGAATTTTGCTCTGGGGGCATGCCGCATTTAGGTAGCCCCTATGGTGCCAGGACAGCAAAAAAAAAACACATGGCATACCATTTTGGAAACTAGACCCCTCGGGGAACGTAACAAGGGGTAATTTGAACCTTAATACCCTACAGGTGTTTCACGACTTTTGCATATGTAAAAAAAATATATATATTTTTTTACCTAAAATGCTTGTTTTCCCAAAAATCTTACATTTTTAAAAAGGGTAATAGCAGAAAATACCCCCCAAAATTTGTTAGGCAATTTCTCCCGAGTACGGCGATACCCCATATGCGCCCCTAAACTGTTGCCTTGAAATATGACAGGGCTCCAAAGTGAGAGCGCCATGCGCATTTGAGGCCTAAATTAGGGACTTGCATAGGGGTGGACATAGGGGTATTCTACGCCAGTGATTCCCAAACAGGGTGCCTCCAGCTGTTGTAAAACTCCCAGCATGCCTAGACAGTCAACGGCTATCTGGCAATACTGGGAGTAGTTGTTTTGCAACAGCTGGAGGCTCCGTTTTGGAAACAGTGGCGTACCAGGGGCTGTGTAGGGGTATGTGTATACGTAGTGTTTTTTACTTTTTATTTTATTGTGTGTTAGTGTAGTGTAGTGTTTTTAGGGTACAGTCGCACGGGCGGGGGTTCACAGTAGTTTCTCGCTGGCAGTTTGAGCTGCGGCAGAAATTTTGCCGCACCTCAAACTTGCAGCCAGATACTTACTGTAATCCTCCGCCCATGTGAGTGTACCCTGTACATTCACATTGGGGGGGGGGGGGACATCCAGCAGTTGCAAAACTACAACTCCCAGCATGTACGGTCTATCAGTGCATGCTGGGAGTTGTAGTTTTGCAACAGCTGGAGGCACACTGGTTGTGAAACACCGAGTTTGGTAACAAACTCAGTGTTTTGCAACCAGTGTGCCTTCAGCTGTTGCAAAAGCTACAACCCCCAATAGTTATGCAACAGCTGGAGGCATACTACTTTGGCTGGGGATGCTGGGGATTGTAATTATGCAACAGCTGGAGACACACTGGTTTGCTACTTAACTCATTCCCTTATGAGCATGCTGGGACTTGTAGTTTTGCAACAGCTGGAGGCACATTCTTTCTATGGAAAAGTGTACCTTCAGCTGTTGCAAAACTACAACTCTTAGCAGTCACCGACAGCCAACGGGCATGCTGGGAGTTGTAGTTATGCAACCACCAGATGCACCACTACAACTCCCAGCATGCACTTTAGCTGATTGTGCAAGCTGGGAGTTGTAGTTATACAACAGCTGAAGGTACACTTTTCCATAGAAAGAATGTGCCTCCAGCTGTTGCAAAACTACAAGTCCCAGCATGCTCATAAGGGAATGCTGGGAGTTGTGGTCGTCTGCCTCCTGCTGTTGCATAACTACAGCTCCCAGCATGCCCTTTTTGCATGCTGGGAGCTGTTGCTAAGCAACAGCAGGAGGCTGTCACTCACCTCCAACGATCCTCGCCGCACAGGTCAGTCCCTCGTCGTCGCCGCCACTGCTCCTGGGGCCCCGATCCCAACAGGGACGCCGGGGATCGGGGTCCCCAGCACCCGGGGTGCACGTCCCGCATCCGCTCACGTCCTCCGGAAGAGGGGCGGAGCGGGTTGCGGGAGTGACACCCGCAGCAGGCGCCCTGATTGGTCGGCCGGTAATCCAGCCGACGAATCAGGGCGATCGTGAGGTGGCACCAGTGCCACCTCACCCCTGCAGGCTCCGACTGGATCAGCCAATAATTCCGGGTCACCGGGTCACTGGAGACCCGATTGACCCGGAATCTGCCGCAGATCGCTGGACTGAATTGTCCAGCGATCTGCGGCCATCGCCGACATGGGGGGTCAACATGACCCCCCTGGGCGATATGCCCCGATGCCTGCTGAACGATTTCAGCAGGCATCGGGCACCGGCTCTGCTCCAGATGGTTGCGGGGGGCCGGTAAAACACATGACGTTCTCATACGTCATGTGTCCTTAAGGACTCGGAAATGGAGACGTATGAGAATGTCATGTGTCCTTAAGGGGTTAAAATTGATATCTTCTGACCACTATAACTTTTTTATTTTTCCGTATATAGGGCTATACGAGGGCTAATTTTTTGCACCATCGTCTGTAATCTTTATTGATATGAAGTCATCAAAAATGCACAACTTTGGACTTTGGTATTTTTTTTACGTGTACTCCATCGACTGTGCGGTTTAGCTTAACTTATATTTTAAGAGTTCGGACATTTATGCATGTGGCTGCACCACATATGATTATTTTTAGTTTTTAATTCATTTTTTTTTAGCCCCCATAGGGGGCTATACCATGCAATCTTCTGATTTCAAGTATTGAACAGTGTTCTTGGTGTTCTGCTGCTCCAGCCTGCTTAGCAGGCTTGGAGCAGCAGATCGCCGAACGGAGAATGAGGAGGCAGGTGAGGACCCTCCCATTGTCCAGTCAGCTGATCGGGACCCTCCAATCCGGCCTGCTCCCAGTTACATGTGTGTCCAATCACTGATGTTCGTCATTACTGGTGGATCCCTGGCTGCTGATAGCAGTCAGCACCCAAGGTCTATGATGCGAGCACAGCTCCTGCACTTTATAGCTGTGGTGGGGTGCAAGACGTACATGTTCATTCTGGTGCATTAATTCCCAGGTGCCCAGGGCGAACCTGTACCCCCTGTGTCCTCTAGGGGTTAAACCATTTTATTATACAACACCATTTAATGTTTTTAAAGATCGTTCTAATGTATGTTACAGGTACACAATGAGATGAGTAAAGTGTTTCCCATTTATAGGAACCAAGAAACATTCCAGCAAGAGTGTAGTTAATTATACCTTAGGTTCATTGCATGTGGGTACCCTAAAAAATGGATGCATAGAGCTTATGCTAGAGCCAAAGCTACATCATGTAGCCAACTTCTGGAGAGTCAGACAAGATCTTGTTATTTAGAAAACAATAAAACTATACAGTGTATAGGTACATTTGATTAAAATAACAAGCAAATACTCAGAATTATGGAAAAATACTGGCCCCTGCTCACCAATGATATGGACCTAAAAGATGTTCTACTAATAAGACCTGCAATAACCTATCGGCGAGGATGCAATATGCTAGAAGTGTTAGTACACAGTTTTTACTCCTAAGATAATACCAAAACATGGTTAAAGTCATCAGTCAAAGGATCATACCTTGTTGATTGTTCTTTTTGAAGATTGATGCCCAAAACAAAGGAGTTTGAGAATCTAGTGAATGGAAAAAATATACCATCAACTCATTTATCAACTGCCAGACAATGGGGGTAGTCTATGTTGCACAGTGCCCATGCCCTAAGCTGTATGTCGGCAAGACTGTGCAGCAGTTAAGGAGTAGAATATCAAAACATGTGAACACCATTAACACAGACACTGATACCACCTGTCTAGAGTTTTATGGTGGTAATGCTATGTTATTGTGCTTCTGGGGTCTAGAACACTTTTCTTTGGGTCCCAGACGTGGAGATCTAAACCGGAAGCTATTAAAAGAAGAAGCATTCTGGATTTACAGGCTTCAATCACGCAGTCCCAAAGGTTTAAATGAGGGCTTCACATAAACCACATTTCTATGAATATCTCGGCCTACTATGTGCAATAATCTGAAGGTTTCTAGATTACGTAGAAGAGTGAGTTGTGCCTGCGAGTTTTAATGATTTTCCATTTACATACCAATCATAGTCTATAGAATCCTTCTGTTAATATGTCAATATGTAGGATAACGCCAACTTAAACTATAAATGGAACCAAAATCAATTGTTGCACCCTAGTAATTCATGAGCCCCCTATAGGGAATACTTTTGTGAGCCCTATGATATTTGATGATCCATCACAGTAGAGGTCTACCTTGTTATAACAATAGATGTTTCTGGTATATGTAGTGTTACTTTGAGAGAATCACAAGATTGGACAAATCCACTTGTGGATATGTGCACAATGTATGAATTATGTAATTATCAACTACCCATCTTTTGTGTATTACCAGATATTCACTTAATTTGTATTTATATATAGAATACCAAACCCTGTAATAGGAATTGTTCATATCAGGTTGCAATTGGGCTTTAATAAATACATTTATAAATTGAGAACAAGTAGATGGATTGGTCTTGAGATAGAGTGGAGACAATAAGAAGACACGTGTATTTTTAGACATATTTATTGTAACTAACCTGAGAAAGAATATTTCAAGATATGAGGACATACACTAAATAATACTTACTAGTACCAATCAGAGAAGTATATGATACAGGGGTATATATGAAATTAATACTTACCAGTAACTCTAAGGACTATACTAAAATCATTTAGTCATAAGTGAATATCATCACAAATACACAGGGTTGTTCTTAATTATAGATACATTTTTTTGGAACCAATAACATAAGCATAGAAAGTCACATCCTTTTAGAATGAGATATCATTCTGACATTTAGATTACTGCGCCTGCACGGGAGACATAAGAGGCGCTTTGCTAGTAAGGTTCGTGCAGTTATGGTTATTTCACACGCAGGCGCAGTGGTGATCAGACCCATACAGACAGTATTATTTGGCACATGCGTTAATCCTGGTGCCGGCGCAGATGCGCCGATGATTTTGGAGTGTCCTGCTCTTGGATCTGCATGTGCGCAGTTCCATTGGTATATTGCGATCACTCCTGGATGGGTAAGTTCTTGCAACTGCTCAAACCGGGACTTCTATGACGTGAGTTCTATTTTTAATTCACCAGTAGGTGTTGTCATGTTTTGATGGACAGGGGGTGAGTCTATTTATTTACATGTTAACAGACAAACAGGGCGGATACTGCTGCTATCAGACATGCTTACCTGGAAGATAACAGGTGAATACACCTGTCAAGATAATGAGAGGAATATGATTGGTTTATTGAGGAAGGAGTGGCATGTGATGTCACAAAGAGAGGTTTCAAAACCCTCAGCACCGCATTATCTAGAGCCATTGCCCCATTGACATCACATGCCATGATGAAACATGTTAGGGGGGGGCTTTGTTGTAGTTATAACGTCAGCATAACCCCCACAACACCAGGGCATACGCTGAAGGTATTCCCAGGAAGCTAATTTATGATATTGTGTGCTGTAAAGCAACAAATGATATGCAGTAAATCAGGTGGTGACATGCTGTGGTTTTTAACCTCTCTCCATTTTGATACCCACAATTATTATTTTGTTGTTAATAAAAGTTATGTTTTATATATTTCTATGGTGAGAGATAAAAAGTGGACAATTTTTTTTCTGTCCTTTTAGGCGGAGCTGCTTAGAAATTAACTATTGTTAGTAGAGATGAGCGAACTTACAGTAAATTTGATTCTTCACAAACTTCTCGGCTCGGCAGTTGATGCCTTTTCCTGCATAAATTAGTTCAGCTTTCAAGTGCTCCGGTGGGCTGGAAAAGGTGGAAACAGTCCTAGGAGACTCTTTTCTAGGAATGTATCCACCTTTTCCAGCCCACCGGAGCACCTGAAGGCTGAACTAATTTTACGCAGGATAAGACATCAACTGCCGAGCCGAGAAGTTCGTGACGAATCGAATTTACTGTAAGTTCGCTCATCTCTAATTGTTAGTCCTCCCCTCATCTGGGTCTATTTTTTGTGCTTTTTTCCTGTTTATATTAAGCACAAGTTTATATGATTTTATTATATGTTATTTTCTAAGCAATAGCTTTATTGAAGAAAAGGCAACCATATTTGAATCCATTACATGCTTATTCTGCTTTGTATTGTATCTTTTTAATATATGGAGTAGCTAAACAGTCCTGAAAACTCTTCTTTATTGTGTTTCCACAGAAACCATCTACTTCTCTTATTTCTTCTGCTTATCACTAGCTGAGGTTAAAATAGATATATAAAGCTTCTTTAGCTCTATCTGAGGTAGAATTCTAGTTAATGGTAACTAGTAAGTTTCAAAAGGAGCATCTCTGAAACATTTTTGTACAGTGCATTAGCAGGTATAACAATGTACCATATGCAGCATACGTAAATTAAGTTTAGGTGATTTTAAAGGGCTACTCCGGTGGAAAACTTTTTTTCTTTTTAATCAACTGGTGCCAGAAAGTTAAACAGATTTGTAAATTACTTCTATTACTTATTAGCTGCTGAATACTACAGAGGAAATTATTTTCTTTTGGGAACACAGAGCTCTCTGCTGACATCATGACCACAGTGCTCTATGCTGACATCTCTGTCCATTTTAAGAACTGTCCAGAGTAGGAGAAAATCCCCATAGCAAATATATTCTGCTCTGGACAGTTCCTAAAATGGACAGAAATGCCCCTGTGAAGAGTCAAAAGGAGCCAAGCACTGAAGTACCCTCGACTGCAACTCCTCTCCCTTTCTCTAAGCTCTGCTTACATTTTGCGCATGTGCTGTGCATTCAGATTGTAGCACATGCGCAGTAAGTTTGTCCACTCCAGCTTAATTAATTGTGTGAGAGTGAGACAGTTCTGTCTGCCAATTAAAGAGGGAGAGGGCTGTAAAAGAGAGCAGGAAGAGGCATTGCAGCACAGGAAAATTCAGTGCCTTACTCTCACTGCTCCCATGAAACCATATCAGCAGTTTGCTAGTTGTTTTCTAGATGAGAGAGGCTCTTCAAACTTTATGGTACATCCCCCCACCACTCACACTAATTTAATCTAATAAACTGGTGGACAGGAGTGAAAACTCAACCTAGGGTTACATATATTAAATATAAAAATTACAGACTGGCTTAGTGGTTCTGATCCAAATCTGAAATGTGCTGCCCTTGTTTTTTCCTACCCCCAAGGATGAAAAAGATACTGAAAAATGCACAGTAAGGCATGTCTATGGTATGGCCTAACAGAAATGATCGCAGGGTAGCCCAGGGGTCCTTTAGTAGGCCTAGGTAGCATTTTCCTTTTTGGGTTATGGAATTAAGGCATAATAAAATGGTCTTAAAGTAGCATTCCATGCATTTTTTTAAATTTGACTATGCTACAGGGGCTGTAAAGTTAGTGTAGCTCATAATATAGTGTCTGTACCTGTGTGTGACGGTTTTCTCACAATTGTTCTGTGATTTTAACCCCAATATTTATTTTTAACAGCATACAAAATGACTCAGGATTTCCCAGGTTGCAGTGCGTCGAGACCTGACATTACTAGTCAGCTGATCAGAAGGAGCCTGTCCTACTTTTGCAACAGCTGTAGGCCCCCTGATTAGAAAACACTGTGTTTCAATGGGTGAGGTGGCTGATGTGTGGGAGGAAGGAAAATTATAGAGAATGAAATCAAACAGGAAAAACCCAGTTCTGGCAGGTGAGTACTAAAATCACCTTATGGTGGATAATGGCAAACATCAGCGCTGATGTGTGCCATTAACCCCTCAGATGCCATGATGATAAATACAGATCATGGCATCTCCGGCAGTGTGGTCACTAAAATGGATGAACGGATCGCCCGCAGCGCTGCTGTGGGGATCCGATCATCCAACATGGCAGCCAGAGGTCCCCTCTCCAGGGGTCTTCTGCTCTGGTCTGAGATTGAGCAAACCAGAGCAGAAGATGACCGATAACACTGATCAGTGCTATGCCCTGTGCATAGCACTGAACAGTATTAGCAATCAAGTGATTGCTATAGATAGTCCCCTATGAATTCCCCAAAAAATTGATAAAACATTTATTAAAAGTTTTATATATGCAAATGTGGTATCAATAAAAAGTACAGATCAAGATGCAAAAAAATTAGCCCTCATACTGCCGCTTATGCAAAAAAAAAAAAGGTAATAGGTCATCAAAACAGAGGGAAAACTTGACAATAATAGAAAAGTATGAAATCATGGGTGTCATTTTAATCATATTGACCCACAGAATAAAGAAAACATGTCAATTTTACTGTAAATTGAACAGTGTAAAAACAAAACCTTCCTAAATTGGCAAAATTGCGGTTTTTGTTTCAATTTCCCCACACAAATAGTATTTTTTTGGTTGTACCATACATTTTATGGTAAAAGGAGGGATTTCATTACAAAGGACAACTGGTCGCGCAAAAAACAAGCCCTCATACTCATCTGTGGATGAAAATATAAAAGAGTTATGATTTTTAGAAGGCAAGGAGGAAAAAACAAAAACGTTAAAATAAAATTTGCTGAGTCCTTAAAGGAGAACTCCAGACCATAAAAATTGTCCCCCATAGTGCTGGCAGTAAAAAGATAAAGATGTACATACCTTCCTCCGCTCCCCCGGGGCCTCCGGTAACCGGCTCCGGTCTCTGCCGCAATCCACTTCCTGGTTGCCGGCGGTCGGCTGAATCAGCCAATCACCAGCCGCAGCGTAGTCCGACTCAGCCGGCGATAGGCTGAGCGGCAGTGTGACATTTTTGGCCCCGGCCGCAGGTGCCGGTGTAGTGAAGAATTTTGTGTCCTGAAGCGTTTTCACACTGCCGCTTAGCCTATTGCCGGCCGAGTCGGACTGCGCTGCGGCTGGTGATTGGCTGATTCATCCGACCACCGGCAACCAGGAAGTGGATTGCGGCAGAGACCGGAGCCGGTTACCGGAGGTCCCGGGGGAGCGGAGGAAGGTATCTTTATTTTTTTACTGCCGGCACTATGGGGGACAATTTTTATGGTCTGGAGTTCTCCTTTAAGGCCAAGATGGGCTAAAATTTGCTGAGTCCTTAAGGGGTTAAAAACTAAGGCCTGGAGTTAGATATTTTATGTATTTCATCTTGAGTCCTGCTGTATGACCTGTCAAGATCAATAAACTAACTTCCTGCTTTGCACACACTGTTAAAAAAAATGTCCCTAATTCCAATGTTACAGACATATTTTGCTATTCATTTTATCTTGTGCAAACATAGCCATACAGACACATATATGCTATATATAGAAGAGGATTCTAAATACTTTAGGCAAAATCCTTCACAATATGAGTTATTTTGGAAGAATAAAGCATAATTGCAGATATATTATAACATTGTGTTTCAAATTACTTGGAACTATAGCTAGTCACTCCCATTCACAATATAATGTGCACATGTCTCTTCTTGTTTGACTATAATTAATCTTTCCAAAAGCTTAAAACACCTGTCGATGCTGGATCTGTACCAGGAAACTTTGTTTATCCGTTTTGTGATTATGGAGTAATTTCAGCAAGTTGGTAAAATTACAAGACTTTAATGCAGATGAGGATCATTTTATTTTACACTTAAATGAGGATTCAAAAGGACATTCTTGTTGAGCATCTTTTTGATGTGATAATGTTCAAACGCTTGCTTGTAATTTGAAGGCGATACATTACACCTTAACTATGTGCTAATGAATAAAATATTCCGAGTTCATAATTTCCTTCTTTTTTTTTTATTACAAAAAGTTATAATCTAGTAAAAGATTCAGTAGCTGTCAAATTGCTACACTTACTTTGATAAGAACAATAAAAATGATTCTTTTGCCTGCCTTTAAAGGGTATTCCTGCTTTATATATCTTATCCTCTATGCAAAGGATGGGGAATAAGATGTATGATCGAAGGGGTCCTGCCACTGGGGACCCCCACAATCTGGGTGCAGCCCCCGGCATTCTGTGCAGGGTGCTGCCTCCGAGATGGGGGGCATGACATCACAACCACGCCCCCTAGTGACATCATGCCACACCTCCTCCATTTATGTCTATGAATGGAGGGCGTGTAGACCTACTGTAGACATGAATGGAGGAGCCATCACCCCCCCTTCCACAGACATAAATGTAGGGGGCATGGCGTGACATCACTAGGGGGCATGGCCATGATGTCATGTCCCTGTCTCGGAGGCACAGAATGCCGGGAGCTGCACCAAGATCGCGGGGGTCCCCAGCGTCAGGACCCCTGCGATCATACCTCTTATTCCCCTATCCTTTGGATAGTGGATAAGATGCATAAAGCCAGAATACTCCTTTAATACACACCTGTCTGCAGCAGGAAACCTACCCCAAAGCTCTAAAGGCTACAGCAGACCAGGCTGTTACTCCCTGAAATGGGTAATTGAAGCATACATGGTATGCAGGGACTAAGCTTTGTAGATATACATAGTTATCTAGTGCATATTTCATGCCTTTGGTAGCTTATTTTAGATTGCGTTGACTTCCGGGGAGTGATTTTATGGGTTTAACACAATGCTTTACTTTATCAATTAGCCACATTTTAGGTGTTCTGTCTGATTTGTGAGGGTCTAACCACTTGGACCTTCATCAATCATTGAAACAGGGATACTGAGTGCCTCTTTGTAAATATTGTGGCAGTTGAGCTTTACTCGTGAATGTACAGTACAGGAATCCTATAGTGGGTGAATGTAATGACAACGCACGTTTAACTGTGGTTCCATTTAAACAAAAGACACCCCAATATTTGGTTCAGTAGGGCTCACAGAAGTCAGACATCTCCCAATAAGACACCGTGATCATAAGTCCCCATAGAAATCGATCTAAGATAATATTTTGAGATCGGAACTCTTTATCATGAAAGTGGTTGAAAAGGAGGCAAAAGGTGGTGGTGGGGGGTATATCAAGGGAGGGAATGATGAATCAGTTAAAGCACTTGTTATTTTGTGAGATCAAAAACTACACATTATCTGTAAGTATTGTATTCATTTTCTTTAGTACTGGCTGTTTTCCTGCTTCTTAGATCTCTATTAGAACAGAGCTGTGAACTGTGACTACAGCACAGCTACATTGCCTACAGGAAGTCTGAAGTGCCCTTGCTGTTTTTTTATTGGTTCAGGCTCCTGTTATCTCCCTCTTCACTGCACTTCGGTCTCCTTGGATTGGCTGCTGTGTATATATATCTATATAAAAAATTCTATCTCAGGTTCCCTGGAGCCATTATATGGAGAGCTGATTTACAACAAGTGCAAAACGATTGTCAAATACAGACCATTAAACTACTAGAAGAAAGTTCAGAAACAAATATAAAAGTAAATGAACAGTCGTAAGGAGGACTGCGGAGAGTTGTTTAAATACAAACAAACAAATAATTAAAAAATGTGATGCCAAAAATACCAAAATAATTATTTGCATCCTTCAGAAACATTTACGTGTTTCTAAAAATAATAATAATAATTAAAAAAAAAGAACTGCATTTTTTTCTAATTGTTTTCTGAATTTTGTATTGGCAAATCATAATATGCTATGGTTCTGATTTATTATTATATGTTACATATCAGAACTGGGATATTCTGTTGCGGTATTCCAAGTTACAATATTTTTTATCAATTCCATATGGTTAAATCAAACTACAAGAAACAGAAAATTCATTACAAAAATCTGCATCAGGGGAATTTCGTCTTTAAATGACACAGTGCAGAGCTAAAGGCCTTTGACTTAGAGTTTTGCTCTCTTGGGCCCAATTATGAATCATGTCACAAATGGTTTGTCACAAATAGATAAATGCCATATAATTCACTGTCAAGTGAAAGTTTCAGGCTCTGGTATTTAATAATACAGGCAATATCAGAATACAGGGCTGCAAGATGCAGATCAAAGGTCAATATATTTAGTTAACAAATTTTAGTTTTCTGTAGGAATTTAACATTTATATGTATCATGTGCTTCTACAAGTTGTGCCATGCACTAGTAAAGTGACATTTACAGATATTTACAAGCAATCATATGCAAAAATAGAAGTTGACACCCCCTGTGTACTTGCCCTTAAAATTTTGAACTCTAGTATTCAATTTTATGAGAAACGGTTTGACAATTTTGTCCGTTTGTCCACTATAACACTGGTTTTGCAGTATTTGGGTGAATGGATCTTATTCTACATACTGTATATGTTCAGGGGATAGTAGATAGCTGCTATGTTGCAATAGCTTTAAAGAAATTAAAAATAAACATCCTTCAAATGATGATAACCCCTTTGGCGCACTCTCATATTTTTTTTTTTTTTTTGGGGGGGGGGGGGAACTATTTAATTCCAAATGAATTGTATGTAAACATGATTTATAGAAAGGGAAATCAATAATTTCTGTCCCCAAATTTATGAAAGAGTTCTACTTACACTGCATAGACAGCTGCAACTGGAGGTAAAGTGCCTCTTCTCTCTAACCCCATTGGACAGGGAGGTAATGGGTGATCTACCTATACTATGATCTCCCACCAGCTCTGTTTTTTCCCATTTTAGTTTTTCCCACATTTTGTTTTTGCTTTCATATACTGTTATTCTGTTTAATATATGGTGTGACATGAATTATGAAATCTTATTCCTGTTTAATATATGGTGTGACATGAATTATGAAATCTTATTCCGAAAATGTTTAACAAAATCTCTCTTTTATCAATTCATATATATATATATATATATATATATATATATATATATATATATATATATTGTGACGATCCGTCTTGGGGATTAGCTCTGGGATCGTCCTGGACCACGCCACAGGATGCGTTTCTTCTCAATAAACCGGCAAACAATGAGTCCTTTCTGCAATTCTGGCTCCTCGCCAGGTTTATTAACTGGGATGCAGGATAAACAAAACATAAAAATAACTCCTAGGCCGTCTAGCCACTCACTACACATGTAGCATGCCCTGACTAATAACTGATGGGCTTTTCCCTGTCAGTTTAAACACAATAAGTCCTGCAGCCTTATAAGACACAGTTCACATTTGAACATAAAGTCCCATTCGTACAGCCACCTTGCTATATGTTACAGGAGCCGCGTCTCTCACTTCGGGAGTCC
The DNA here is from genome assembly GCF_029499605.1 of Hyla sarda. NCBI lineage: Eukaryota > Metazoa > Chordata > Amphibia > Anura > Hylidae > Hyla > Hyla sarda. The sequence continues at coordinate 205,814,245 of NC_079189.1, forward strand.
ACGCTTGTGTCCTCAGCAGCCCTTGCTGTGCCCGCCTGGCACTGGACACGGTGTCTCCCCCCTCTAACAGCCACTTCTGTCTAGGGGAGAGCCCAGATTATTCTGTTTCTCTTCCTTTTAAGGACCCTTCCCCTTTCTGCTGCCTCATTGATTAGTCCACAGGTGGAGATTTCTGCAGGATCAGTGTGGGAAATGCACCCTTTCCTTGCCACACTGTCACATACCCCCCCCCCCCCTCTGCTCAGAACACTGGGGATGAGCACTTGTCTTCAAAAGACAGTGCACACACGACCATGCATCTGTCCTTCTCTTTGGTCGAGTTAGCTGAAGTTGGTCCACTTTCTTCAACCTTTTGAGGTGGTAGTCCAGTAGAATGGTTGCTTTAGTAACACTGTCCTTTGTGCCCAGGAATACAAAGCGGACCATTCCCTCGTCTTGGGAGCTCTTCTTATTACTCTCAACTCTCACTCTGACAACCGCTGACTGGTCGACAACCTTCTGAATGTGCCTTCCTTTCTTCCCAATGACTTTTCCCACCAAGTTTCGGGGAACCCACATTACCACCTCAGCCAACTCCAGGTAACTTCTTGCCTTCTTCACAGCATCTTGGTTCTCACCATACACATGACACGTACATGTATCTTTATCAAGAATAACAGCAGTCACCCCAGGGATTCTCCTTGCTTGTTGTATATTTGTGCCATGAGTGCCGATTACTGAGCGCATCAAGTCTTTTCGTACATCAAACTGCACATGGAATCTAGACACTGACAGACATAAGCTTTCCAGATTCTTTTTGGCTTCTTTGATTCTCGATATCACAGACAATTTTGTCCGAAGACTTCGGAAATGGATGTTACCCAACATGTTCACCCTCTGAATGGTAACTTCATTGTCAGACAAGATGACCAGCTGGGCATTCTCTGAGTCATAAGACACCGAAAAGGCTTCCACTGCCTTTGAAAAGTCTTTATGAGCCGATTCCTTTACGCACATCTGCTGCAAGTCTTCAGGAATTTTCAGCTTCACTTTATAGAAACTGTTCTTCACAACTGGTGTTCCAAAGACTTCCTTGGAGCCTCCTACCTTCTTCATGTTGCTCAAGGCAACGCCCTGGACACTGGCTGCAAACAAGGTAGTCCTTTCAGGCCTCTGCCTTCTCTCACCAAAGGCTGGACTGTAGTGGGAGCTTCTCTGGCCCTGACCATCCATGTCTGTACCGCCTTTATTTTTCTGATCACGGACTCTGCATCCAGACTCCGGAGCTTCTTGTGAGACTTGCTTCAGCTGCTTTGTTTCTTGAGCCCTTCGCTCAGACTCTGACACTTTTAGAGGAGGCATCTCCATCTCCAGCAGCTTCTTCTGCAGACTCTCGGTTTTCATTCTGAGTTCTTCATACAACTGAGCAATTTGCGCTTCAAGTCTCCCAACGGCAAGTTTCTCTTTGTGCAGTTCTGCTGCAGCCTGGTCACTACTTTCTTTTAGGACCTTCATGTCCCCTTCCAGCTTTAAGTTTTTCTGCTGCTCACTCTTGAGTTTAGAGGAGTTCACCTTCTCTCTTTCTAGCAATTCTGTCAAGTTATTGACAGTATCTTCCAGGGACAGCAGTTGTTGTCTCATCTGCTCATTGTCTTTACTCAGTAGCTCCATCTCGGACACTTTCTGCTCATAGACTTTTAGCTGAGCCTCTTGTTTGGAGATCTGCCTTCCCAGCGAATCCAAGGTAGCTGCATGAGACTTAATGTGCATTTCGTTCTGCGCCTCCAGGCTCTGCACCTTATGAGCCATTACCACTTTCTCCTTCTCAAGCTCTTCCATGGCTACCAACCTAGCCTGGTGATCACTTTGTAGAGCCCGATATGCCTCAGACAGAAAATTCACTTCTTCCTCCTTGAGTGACAACTGCTGGACCAGCCTCTCCAATTCGCTCTCCTTGCTGGTCACATGACCCTGGGAGCGGAACAGCTCATCCTGCAGAGCCACAAGCTCACTTTGGTGGATCTCCATATCTTTCTGCATCTGAAGCTTCGCTTCTTTCTCTTTCTTCAAGTCTACAAGCGATTTTTCTTTGTCCTCCATCAGGTAATACACCTCTTCTTCTTTTTGTGCCAATTTTGAAGAAATCATCTGTAAGGTTTCTTCAAGATTCTGGATCTTCTCTCTTTTCTTACAAAGTCCAGCTCGGTTTTTCCGAGATCTCTTACTTACAGTGGTCTCTTCACTCTCGCTGCAGGAACTTGAGACATTCTCTTGTCTTCTGACCGTCACCTGTTCTTGGCCTGTCTCTTCCTTTGAGCCAACTTGATCCAGCTCTTCTCCTCCTTTAGGAGTTGTCTTCCCGTTTGCAAGGGACTTGGTCCCATGGGCCTTAGGGTAGTTCCTGGACAGTTTCTTGCTGTCTCTCTGCTCACTCGCAGACTTCTCTTTCACTTCAACATTATCTCTCTGCTGTCCAGCAGAGACATCAAGGGCCTTGGGGTCTGCAACAACATCTGGTTTAATGGTTCTACCTTCCCAGTCAGGATCCATCTCTGGTTCAGATGTCACATTTCCTTCACTCAGGACTCTGTCAGTGACAGTAAGCGCAGCACCCGGCTCCACATGTACTTTCTTCAGCACTTTTGCTTTATCCACAGCCATCACTGTAGCTTCCTTTTCGGCCACCATCTTCCCTTCTAGATGACCATGCAATTTCAGCCCCCCTTTTGACTCATCTTTAACTTGAGGATGGAACCTATGTTCCAGAACCTGCTCCGTTTCTGGTTTTACTGAAGACTCTGTTTCAGTCAGAGGCACACTCTTCACTTGAGTCTCCGGATCCTCTTGGACTTGACTCACAGTCTGTTCTTCATCTCTCCCAGCAATCTGGCAAACCCCTACCTGACATGTGTCTAGTGACTGCTGATACTCCCTGTCCTTAGCCTCTGCTGAGTGACTCTCACCTAGTGTGTGATGCAAGTCAAGTGTTGTGGGCCTATCAGGTGTACCTGCTCTAGTCACCTGACAGTCTTCCCATAATTGCTGGAAAAATTGAAAATTTGTCCCTAGTACTACATCATTCTCCAAGGAGGGCGCTATTACAACCTTGTGACTCACTGTACCATAGGGAGTAGAAAAACAGACATCAACAGTTTTATAACCCCAAAAATCAGCCTGTATAGACACTATGTCAGGATCTGGCTTTCTGCTACTGGTCTTTACTAGACTTATTGCCAATCTTGGGTCTAGAATAGCCGCCATCTTTTTACCATCTACAACCAACTCACACAAGTTTTCTTTTGTCCTGTCAGAGTTGGTAGCAGTACACATTACATCAGAAGACATAGGCATGCATGTTTCACACAATACAATATCACACTGCACATGTTCAGAATTGACAGGACAGTTCATATCTACATGACCAAACTCATGCAAATTGCCTTTTGTAATATTTTCTCCCAGTCCTGCATTCAACCTTTTCTGTTGTGAGCAGTCCCATCAGCCTTCATGAGGGGCGCCCCACCCTCACATGATTTTGCACTTAGACACAGGTTGGAGACATCTTGGACAGAGTTCTCACAGTCATCTAGCGAGACAACGCCAACCTTTACCTCAGGAACCTTTGTGTGCAATTTCTCTGGCACATTCTCCCCATTCCACAAAGGCCAAAAATAGGGGAAGTCTCTGCCCAATATAAACTCCACATTAAGCTCTGCACACACCTCCATAACATGGCTTACTGTCCTATAACAAGTTTCAAAGTCAATCAGAACAGTCTTACCAGTCTCTAGTCGGGTCTTCAAAAAGGGTAGTATGTCCGGCATGACTCTGGATACAGCCTGGCGACAATCCAGTTCCACAAACAGCGGGATACCACCGACTATCATCTCACGAGTCCTCACGTCCATCTTTTCTGACCTCCTGGCCAGAGACTTATCAGGTGTGAAGACATCTTCTTGCTGAGCTGCCGCTGATCTCTTTAAGGTGCTCACCACTCCATGCCTCTTGGCGATATCCGGTTGCCATCCTTGTCGGTTGCTCATAGCAACGGCCTTGCGACGTCGACCCATCTTTGCACAAAATCTTGCACAGATCACCGCTGCTTTGACACACTTGTCAGACACTCCTGCTGCACCAACAGTCACTTGTCGGCAGGATCGTTGCCCCTAGCAACAATTCCAACGTGTTGCGATCCGTTGCCCCTAGCAACGCCTTCACCACAGGCTCAGTCCTGCTCCACTTGTAACATGCACAGTTGGTTGCTCCCGGTAACAACTCCACTGCAACTTGACCACTGGTTGCTCCTAGCAACGTGTGCCCGCATCCTCCACCAATTGTGACGATCCGTCTTGGGGATTAGCTCTGGGATCGTCCTGGACCACGCGACAGGATGCGTTTCTTCTCAATAAACCGGCAAACAATGAGTCCTTTCTGCAATTCTGGCTCCTCGCCAGGTTTATTAACCGGGATGCAGGATAAACAAAACATAAAAATAACTCCTAGGCCGTCTAGCCACTCACTACACATGTAGCATGCCCTGACTAATAACTGATGGGCTTTTCCCTGTCAGTTTAAACACAATAAGTCCTGCAGCCTTATAAGACACAGTTCACATTTGAACATAAAGTCCCATTCGTACAGCCACCTTGCTATATGTTACAGGAGCCGCGTCTCTCACTCAGGGAGTCCACGCTTGTGTCCTCAGCAGCCCTTGCTGTGCCCGCCTGGCACTGGACACGGTGTCTCCCCCCTCTAACAGCCACTTCTGTCTAGGGGAGAGCCCAGATTATTCTGTTTCTCTTCCTTTTAAGGACCCTTCCCCTTTCTGCTGCCTCATTGATTAGTCCACAGGTGGAGATTTCTGCAGGATCAGTGTGGGAAATGCACCCTTTCCTTGCCACACTGTCACAATATATATATATATATATATATATATATATATCATAAAATGTTGCAGTATCTTGTAATACCTTTTTTTATTGGACTAACAGAATTTTGAAGAGACAAGCTTTCGGGATTCCTCCATTTATCAAGTCCAAAGCACTTGATAAAGGGAGGAATCCCGAAAGCTTGTCTCTACAAAATTCTGTTAGTCCAATAAAAAAGATATTGCAAGATACTGCAACATTTTATGATTTGCATCATTGGACAAATACGGCTACTCAAATTTACTATATATATATATATATATATATATATATATATATATATATATATAATGTTCAACTTGAGGCATGCTTTGAAGGGCTTGAGGTGACTATCATCCTGAGTTGAAGATTCTTATACTGCAAAGAATGGGATATTACTCGACAAGGAAGAACTGACCAGGCAAAGAGCAGTCACTGACTTGAGTATACTTGATATATACCCGACCTGATCACATATGGGTTCACAGAAGATGTCCAGCTACTTAAAGAGCAGTGCAGTGTTATTGGAGATTACAGGGGAAAAAAATTATTTGTTTATTGCTATTAATATATTTTTAACAACACAACAAAGGAGGCACCAGCAACACAGAAACAGAAAACTGACAGAATACAAAATGTGACAAAGCCACAAGGAAGTAAAGTGTATTTTGCAGTACATATGTGGGGGATAGTGTGACACTATACATGGCTGGTAATACCTCTGTTTTAGTACTTTTCTTGTTGTTTTTACTTGCAGTGTACATTTTATCACCCGTATTTCACAAAAAAATTGCATATTAAAGCTGCTCACTGTTTTTTAAATCTTCTCATTGGGAGGGGGCATGTCCCTCTCTTGCCTGAACTGTGCATGACTCATCTTTCTCCCTCACTCTGCTCTGACTCACTGGTCTCCGGAACGAGCCTGGCAGTCAGCCAACCACTGCACTCTGCTCTGTAACCCTTTCCTCTCTGGTTTTATGCTGTACAAGTTACACAGAGAGGAATAATGATCATTAGAGATTTCTTGTACTCTACCATCAAAGACAATGGGGGAGATTTATCAAAAATCTGTCCAAAGGAAAAGTTGCCCAGTTGCCCATAGCAACTATCAGCTATGCTTCTTTCATTTTTAACAAGGCCTCTGGAAAATGAAATAATCAATCTGATTGGTCTCTATGGGCAACTGAGCAACTTTGCCTTTGCACAGGTTTTGATAAATCTCCCCCAATATGTTCAGTTTATAACTTAGATCTTCCTGAATTAGTTCAGAGGTTTAGTGCTAAAAATACAGAAGTGTTTTTATGCATACATTTTCTATCTGTTTATACTCCAAAAAAGAAATGCATAGATCATAATTATAGGTGAATATAAAGAACTTTATTGAAAAATACAAATATACAATTGAATAAAAAACACCCCTTCTACCCCCACAAAACTACAGTACTCCAGGAGGAAAAGAAAGGATAAAAAGGTGGAACCAACACCTTAATGTTAGAGACATAATATGCAAATACAATATGGTAGCATACAGATATATAACTACCACATTGTATTTGCATATTATGTTTCTTACATATAGGTGTTGATTCTTCCACCTTTTTATCCTTTCTTGTCCTCCTGGAGTACTGTAGTTGTGTTGGGGTGTTTTTACATTCTATTTTGTATTTGTATTTTTCAATATAGTTCTTTATATTCATCTATATTATGAGCTATGCCAATCTTTTATGGAGTATAACATTTTGTATTTTGGCATTGGATCACTGTATTGACTATGTGTAACATTGCCTTAGATTTTTTCTGAGAGAGATACATTTTCTATCCGTTCTATATGTCCCTATGTTATGTGTCCAGTAATGCTTTGACTGTCTAGGAATGCTTGGAGTTGTAGTCTTGCAACAACTGGAGGCACATGATTGATATAAACTCTGTGTTACAGCAGTGTTGCTGCAAGCTGTGTTCCTCCTGCAGCCTTGTCCACTAACAATCTCTTATACATGACCAATGGACAAGCTGTTGCTGCTGTGGAACTCATCGGTATCTCAGGAGGTATGGGGACCCCTAGTGGTAGGATTTTCTAAGGCAGTTTTCTTTAGTAAAATCTGAATTTTAGTATTTTAAAGATTTTTTTTTAAAGTATTTTAGAAAAAACTATTGTTTTGCCAAGATTAACAACGTATACAAAGCTTTTGTATCTGACAGTGCCTATTGAAGCATGTAAACTATCTTGTTGTGCCTTAAATGCAGTATGTCAGTGCCACTCTGATTCATTTCTGCAGCTGATGCTTCTTGCTCTATTGATTTCCCTGTCTTTTTATCTTTGCCAATGTCTGTGCACCTTCCCCTTGTTTTTTTCTCTTTATGTACCATGGTGTCTAGATTATTATTCTCATGCTTTTTAAATTTTTATTTATGTTTTTTTATATAATCTTGTTTATTTAATAAAGATTTTGCACCTGTGTCTGTGTTGTTGGTGCCTCCCTTTTGATGTTATATATTGTGGCCCAGTAGCCTTATTCTGCATTAAGTGCCTCTTCTTTTGAGCTATTAATAGGCATTTCTTACAAAGTGAGGATTTTCACTCAAGTACCACCATAGAATAAAGTCTTATACAATAGAGAGGTGTACTATCTGGAGCATGCACTAATGTTCATTTCTGTAGAGGTGCTGTTTATACGGCAATATCCATTCAATAATCCTTATAATCCAATAATCTTTATACTCCTTGGATTACTTATTGATTTATCTATTTATTTATTTAAATTTGACTATGATTCAATACAATATTACTGCGCAAATACTTCATGTCTGTAGCCACAACCAGGACTGTTTGTAGCTTTTTTGATGTCTGAGGCAAACTTGAAAAGGCAAGCCCCCACTGACACACACATACACACACATACACTTTGAAAATCATGAGAAAGTTTTTCTTGCAGAAAATTTGCAGTATACAGCAGAAACAGAAAAGACTACCAATACAAAATATTTGTACAGTTAAAAAATAATTACTGCATTACAAGACTTGACTACCTGCATTCTACATCTGTGCCCAGTTGTCATTTGCAGGCCATTTGGTCAATTGAGCCAGTGTAGCAGAATTAAATTACAGCAGCTCCATGAAACATGCCACCAATAGAGACTCTGAAAACTGATACCAGAGGCAAAATGCTGCTGAATACTACTGAGGAAATTATTTTCTTTTTGGAACACAGAGCTCTCTGCTGACATCACGAGCACAGTGCTCTCTGCTGACATCTCTGTCCCTTTTAGGAACTGTCCAGAGCAGCATATGTTTTCTCTGGGGATTTTCTCCTACTCTGGACAGTTCTTAAAATGGACAGAGATGTCAGCAGAGAGAACTGTGGTTGTGATGTCAGCAGAGAGCTCTGTGTTCCAAAAAGAAAAGAATTTCCTCTGTAGTATTCAGCAGCTAATAAGTACTGAAAAGATTAAGATTTTTAATAAACTTAATTTACAAATCTGTTTAACTTTCTTGCACCAGTTGATAAAAAAAGAAAATAAAATAAAAAGTAGCCCTTTAAGGCCAAAGTGGGCCTGGTCCTTAAGAGGTTAAAAACTCTTTATATTTCCAGGACTTATCAGCTGCTGCTCAACAGGAAGTTCTTTTCAATTTACTTCTGCTCCGGACAGTTCCTGACATGGACAGATGTGTCAGCAGAGAGCACTGTGGTCACACAGAAAAGAAATTAAAAAAGATAAGAACTTCCTCTGGAGCATACAGCAGCTGATAAGTAATGGAAGGATAAATATATTTTTTAATAGAAGTATTAAAAAATCTGTTTTACCATTTTTGTTTTAATAGTTGAGTGATAAACTCATACGGGCCGATGTAGGATAAACTAGAAAATCAAAACAAACCTTTTTGAGTGAAAGGAAATTTGGTACATTCCCATGCCTTAACTGCGGACATTGCAGTAATATCATTATAGGCGATAAGATTGAACACCCACACTACTGAGAAAGGTCTCCCATTAAAGGTTTATTTACATGTCAGTCTAAAAATGTAATTTACCTTATCAAGTGTCCGTGCCGTAGCCTATACATTAGGGAAACTTCCCAGCGTGTAGGGGACTGCATCAATAGACACAAGTCCACCATACGATGTGGCAATCTTATGTTCCCCATTCCCTTCCACTTTAAGCAGAAGGGACACAATATAGCTCAGCTTAAATTCCAGGTCATTGATGAGGTACTTAAGAAAGAGGCATTTTGGATACACAAATTGGGTACTCTGGAACCCCGGGGGAATGAACAGGGATTAAGAACTAGCACATTTGTTATGAATTTATATATGTTCAAACATTAAAATTAATTTTAATTTTTATCCAGAGAGACACACCTGAATTAGGTTAGGACCCTAATTAGGCTTGAGAAAGGGAGAGATCCTGGAAGGTCGCCTTCTATTCTCACCTCCGGGTGAGCTACTATTCACTGTTCGGAAAGAAGGCATGAGACACGGCTGACTTAGACATTATGAAACGGAGCTCCGGTTGGAGCCACAATCTCTGAAGTGACGCCGTAGACCTCATTAAGCGACGCGCACTGGGTGAATATTATGTGTTCTTTCACATTGTTTCCGTAACTTGAAGTTTTTGTATGAAGATATACGGCTAAAGTAAAGTGATTTATCAAGAACACTATAACTGTGGTTTGAGTGCAATTTCTATTAGACTATATAACGCTGAGAAGTTGTGGAGACTAAGGTGCACCACACTACACCCAGGTGCTAATTACACCCTCTACCTTCATTGTATTGGATAAGTATTTGTATCCTGTCTGGTATATCTGGTTGTCTAGTAGTTTTCCGTTTCTGTTTCTGGTCTGTGACCGACTATGCTTATTATTTGTTTTTACACCACTGCACTGTAGCGCAGGGTGGGACCGGCTCCAAGTTGTCCATCCATTGCTTAGGATGGATGGGCAAGTAGGCAGGGACTGTCACTAGGGACAGCTTAGGGCTCACTCTCCCTGTCCTCCCCAGTCGGTCATGACAATACATATGATGAAAATTACAGGCCTCTCTAATCTTTTTAAGTGGGAGAACTTCCGCAATTGGTGGCTGACTAAATACTTTTTCACCCCACTGTGTATACATTAAGAAGAAATAAAAGCATTTCTTTGAAATAAAAATTGAGTGCAAGGATTTTTTCCATTACTATACTCATTAGTCCACTAGCACCGGACTTACCTGCAGTACTGACCAACTTCTTCATTTTGGATTTCAGGAGGGAAGAATGACTGAGAAAGAACAATCCAGTAAACTTTAGAATATGAGGTGGAAGAACTTTACTGCAAGTGTAACAAGAGACAATATTTTTTTTTAAAGAAAAGGTTGATGATCTAGGTAACAATAATTCGATTGGTATACCCAAAATAATACAGAAATAATACTGACTAAGCTTTCTGAAGCATTAAAAATATAATTACCTAAAATATAAAAGGGGAGAGGGCACACAGGTGTCACTCTTGGGAGAATGAAAAATCAAATGCAAGACAGAACTGTAACAGCAAAAATGTTGAATTATTAAGAAAAAGACCTATTGATTAAAGCTTTTAGGTGCAATTCAGATTTTGTCTCAGAATGCCACAAGGTCAAGATCTTCCCGGAGAATTCTTTTGTAATATAAATGCAAACATTTTCTTTGGTGTGTTCATTTCTGGCGAAGAAAGAGATTATATATAGGTTGACATATATACCTTTCTTTAAACTTTATCGGGGTGGGAAACCTTGGATACGTAAAAAAAAATTATCCATTTTGAAAGACTAAGATAAATATTACTGGTTACTGGTACAAGGGCAGATTAGGTCCCTATTTCTACTATGATGCAGATGAGCCACAATGCTATATAAGGGGAGGTCACACAGGGGCAAAATACTGATTAACAGCCACTTACATGCCTACTATTTATAGGGTGGGGTAGTGGCTTAGTACTATAGTTGTACACAGATAAGGCATATACAGGGTGCCAGTTGCAGGATAAAGTGTAGTGCACCATGCTGGCTTACAACCTATTAGTGACGTCCATACTATTCAATCAGGCAGGTTGCCCAGCATTGTATATGTGCAAACCACAACCCACTGACACCCCGGGCTCTGCCAGCACAGGGCCAGACCACATCACAAAAAATAGATTCATGCTCATACGATAAACATAAGGTATTAGTTGATATTCTGGCCAAAATATGCAAGCTCACAATCCACATCAAGGGTCCTCAGTCCCTACACTAATATTATAGAAAAAAATCACAGAAAAATCCCTCAAAAAATCACAGAAAAAAGGCCACACTTACTGGTTATTGGTACAAGTGCAGGTTAGGCACCTATTGTAATGTAGATGGGACTCTGTGCATGCCTAATCTGTGTGCAACTACAATACTAGGCAGCTCAAGAGTATTTTTCACTTGTGGGACCTCCCCTTATATAGCATTGTGGCTGATCTGAATCATAGTGGGAATAGGTGCCTAACCTGCCCTTGTACCAGTAACCAGTAAGTGTGGCCTCTTTTCTGTGATTTGTGTCCCATTTTTTCCACATTCTGTGACTTTTTATGAGACATGCAAAATTGAAATAGTAAATTTAGAGGAAACTCTAATTAAATTATAAATGTGAAGAACAAGGGTGAAGAGACCTGGATTCAAGGGTGGTAAAAGAGATAGATAGCTGGTATGGCAGTTAGGATATGTTCAAATTGGCAAATTCTTATGTTCATGTTCAGAGCTTAAGCATAGCTTTGTCTGAGTCTGAGTCAGCACAGGATTAAAATGGTATGTAATGCATTTCAATGTTTAACCCCTTAATGACCACAGGCGCAAATGTACGTCCTGGTGTGGTGGTAGAGATGAGCGAATTGAAGTTGACGAACCCAAATTCGTTATGAATTTCATGAAAAATTCGATTTGCAACAAATACGAATATCGCCGCGATTCTATCACACAAATCGCTTCATTAAACTCCATTTTACAGCGTTCCAGGCTATTGGAGACCTAAGATGGCGGATCCACATGTGAGTACATGGGGCAGAGGATTATGGGAGGGCGGGAAACAGCGGCGGGAATGAAGGTAGGCGGGCTGACCCTGAATCACATGTGAGATGCAGCCTATCAGTGTTCACTGACCCCTGTGATGTCACAGGCCCTATATAATCGGCGGCCATCTTGCCTCTCTTCATTTCATCTATGCACTCAGATGGAGAGGACGGGACTGCGTGTGTATGAATAGCTCATACCACAGCGTTACACTGCAACTGCTAGTCACATTAGCATTAGGTAAAGGCAGGAGTGCAGAGTGCTGTGCTGTTACACTGAGAAGGATCATTGATAGCTAAACCTCCTATTCACGTTATTGAGCATTGCTGCAGAGAGGGGCAGATAGCTGTCAGCTGCCTCATACAGATCTCCAAGCTGCCTGAACTTTCTGAAGCATCTTATCTCCTCATTTTTCAGCTCTATTGAGGTTTTTTTTCTCCACAAATCTTCTGCTGCTCAGAATTGTGTGACAGAGTGCAATTTAGGGTTTAATCCCTGGATTTTTTTTTTGTGGTGCTGCACTGTTGGGTCCTGCTGCTGTTCAGAAATACGTGATTGTTCAGTGGACTGTAGTGCATTTGTACCATTTTGCACCTGTTAATCTGTCAAGGGGCTGGCTACATACTGTGCAAGTCCAAACAATACTATTCACCAGCTGTTTTTTTTTTTTTTATAGTTTTTTCTGCATATAGTTACGGATATATAACTGCCCTCATCAGTGCATACTGCATAGGTACATGCAAGTATTGTACCATTTAGTACCTGTTAAGCTGTCAAGGTGCTCTATACCGTCAAAGTCCAAACAATAATATCCACCGGCTGGTGTATTACAAAAATACAGATTTTTTTCTGCTAATAGGCATATTACTGCCCTCATCAGTGCATACCACATAGGTACATCCAAGTATTGTACCATTTAGTACCTGTTAAGCTGTCAAGGTGCTCCATACCGTCAAAGTCTAAACAATAGTATCCACCGGCTGGTTTATTACAAAAATACAGATTTTTTTCTGCTAATAGTTAGGCATATTACTGCCCTCATCAGTGCACACCGCATAGGTACATCCAAGTATTGTACGATTTAGTACCTGTTAAGCTGTCAAGGTGTTCCATACTGTCAAAGTCCAATCAATAGTATCTGATGTTTTACAAAAATACAGAGTTTTTTCTGGTAATAGTTAGGCATATTACTGCCCTCATCAGTGCATACTGTATAGGTAAATCCAAGTATTGTACCATTTAGTACCTGTTAATCTGTCAAGGTGCTCCAAACCGTCAAAGTTCAAACAATAGTATCCACCGGCTGGTGTTTTACAAAAATACAGATTTTTTTCTGCTAATAGTTAGGCATATTACTGCCCTCATCAGTGCATACCGCCTACGCACATCCAAGTGTTGTACCATTTAGTACCTGTTAATCTGTCAAGGTGCTCCAAACCGTCAAAGTGCAAACAATAGTATCCACCGGCTGGTGTTTTACAAACATACAGAGTTTTTTCTGCTAATAGTTAGGCATATTGCTGCCCTCATCAGTGCATACCGCATAGGTACATCCAAGTATTGTACCATTTAGTACCTGTTAATCTGTCAATGTGCTCCAAACCGTCAAAGTCCAAACAATAGTATCCACCGGCTGGTGTTCAAAAAAAATTCAGATTTTTTTCTGCTAATAGTTAGGCATATTACTGCCCTCATCAGTGCATACCGCATAGGTACATCCAAGTATTGTACGATTTAGTACCTGTGAATCTGTCAAGGTGCTCAAAACCGTCAAAGTCCAAACAATATTATCCACTGGCTGGTGTTTTACAAAAATGCAGATTTTTTTCTACTGATAGTTAGGCATATTACTACCCTCATAAGTGCATACCGCATACGTACTTCCAAGTATCGTACAATTAAGTACCTGTTAATCTGTCAAGGTGCTCCAAACCATCAAAGTCCAAACAATAGTATTCACTGGCTGGTGTTTTACAAAAATACTGAGTTTTTTCTGCTAATAGTTAGGCATATTACTGCCCTCATCAGTGCATACCGCATAGGTACATCCAAGTATTGTACCATTTAGTACCTGTTAAGCTGTCAAGGTGCTCCATACCGTCAAAGTCCAAACAATAGTATCCACTGGCTGGTGTTTTACAAAAATACAGAGTTTTTTCTGCTGATAGTTAGGCATATTACTGCCCTCATCAGTGCATACCGCCTACGCACATCCAAGTATTGTACCATTTAGTACCTGTTAATCTGTCAAGGTGCTCCAAACTGTCAAAGTCCAAACAATAGCATCCACCGGCTGGTGTTTTACAAAAATACAGAGTTTTTTCTGGTAATAGTTAGGCATATTACTGCCCTCATCAGTGCATATCGCCTACGCACATCCAAGTATTGTACCATTTAGTACCTGTTAATCTGTCAAGGTGCTCCAAACCCTCAAAGTCCAAACAATAGTATCAACCGGCTGGTGTTTTACAAACATACAGAGTTTTTTCTGCTAATAGTTAGGCATATTGCTGCCCTCATCAGTGCATACCGCATAGGTACATCCAAGTATTGTACCATTTAGTACCTGTTAATCTGTCAATGTGCTCCAAACCGTCAAAGTCCAAACAATAGTATTCACTGGCTGGTGTTTTACAAAAATACTGAGTTTTTTTCTGCTAATAGTTAGGCATATTACTGCCCTCATCAGTGCATACCGCATAGGTACATCCAAGTATTGTACCATTTAGTACCTGTTAAGCTGTCAAGGTGCTCCATACCGTCAAAGTCCAAACAATAGTATCCACTGGCTGGTGTTTTACAAAAATACAGAGTTTTTTCTGCTAATAGTTAGGCATATTACTGCCCTCATCAGTGCATACCGCCTACGCACATCCAAGTATTGTACCATTTAGTACCTGTTAATCTGTCAAGGTGCTCCAAACCGTCAAAGTCCAAACAATAGTATCCACCAGCTGGTGTTTTACAAAAATACAGAATTTTTTCTGCTGATAGTTAGGCATATTACTGCCCTCATCAGTGCATACCACATAGGTACATCCAAGTATTGTACCATTTAGTACCTGTTAATCTGTCAAGGTGCTCCAAACTGTCAAAGTCCAAACATTGGTATCCACCTGCTGGTGTTTTACAAAAATACTGATTTTTTTCTGCTAATAGTTAGGTATATTACTGCCCTCATCAGTGCATACCGCATAGGTACATCCAAGTATTGTACCATCTAGTACCTGTTAATCTGTCAAGGGCCTACATACTGTTCAAGGACAGCCGTAAGTAATTACCTGCTGCTGTTCTAGACAAATAATGTTTAAAGAGTAGTGTAGCGTATTGTAATACCCTCATAAATGCACTAAGTATGTCAGGCAGAGAAGTGCCAGGATGTGCACAGAGGAGTGGCAGAGGCCTAAATACTTCAGGCAGAGTTGGCAGCAGACTTGGGGCGAGTGGCAGCAGGAGTCGCAGTGAGAGGCCTGAGCTCCTGTTATGAGCCAGCGGTCGTGTCTCCACCAGCAACCCATCTGCTGTCGTGGATTGGTTAACATACTCATCCACATCATCACAAGTGACATCTGACACCCCCAGTCAACAGTCGGTGGGTTCCTCAGACACAACCCTCAGTTGGCATGGCCCGGGAGCAGTCCGTGTCCTCCCATTGCCTTTGTCCTATGCTGTTCCCTCTCCTAAAGAAGTGTCTTATGCTGTGGGTTCAGCTCCACTATTTACTGAGGACGATCTTATAGAGGACAGTCAGCAGCTACTGGACAGCCAAGAAGTGGAGGAGACATGCGCCGCTTGCTCCACTAGGCAGCCAAGTAGTGATGCGGAGAGTGACGTGGGAGGCGGTGTTGCAAGTGTTCAGGGTCCTGAAACAGACACTGTTGGGGAACCTGAAGAGGACATCAGTGACGTGCACACAACTGTTGATGATGATGAAGCCGATCGCAATTGGGAGCCGGGTGCAGAAGTGGCTTCATCGTCCTCAGGAGAAGAGAGTTGTAGGTTGCCCTTGAGGCAGCAAGGCGGTAGCAAGGTTGGCAGTCAGCGTGGTGGCAGTAGTGGAAATTCAGGAGCCAAACGTGCCCGGGGGAGCCACCTGCTTTGCGGCAGCCTACCTTTCCGGGAGGTAGTGGAACAGGGGTTCCTGGAGACGGCGCCAGTAGCAGTCAATTAGTGCGGACTGCGAGTGGGAAAATCAGCTACTCGGCAGCGTGGAAGTTTTTTATAAGGCATCCGGAGGAGGTTCACGTAGCCACATGCAATATCTGTCGGCAGAAGGTGAAGCGTGGCCAGGGTCCCAATGTAGGCACCACGACCCTGCGTCAACACATGCTTCGCCACCATAAAGCGGCCTGGGAGAACCGTGGCTCCGATGTAGTGGTCCATCCTGCTGCATCACCCAGTGGCCATCCGCTCCCTCCTAAATCAAGCCAAGGCTCCACCACCTCAGCCGAAGGGAGCTGTGAGTCAAACCCTCCTTCTTCCCGCTTTTAGTCAGCCATTCTGCCAACAATCCATAGGCGAAGCCATGTCCAAGAGACAACAGTATGCGCCCACTCATCCAACTGCGCAGAAGCTGAATGTGTTCCTGTCCAAGTTGCTGGTGTTGCAGTCCCTCCCTTTTCAAGTGGTGAACTCTGCACCTTTGAGAGAATTGATGGCTTGTACCGAGCCGAGGTGGAGAGTCCCAAGCCGTCATTTCTTTGCGAAGAAGTGCACGGGAGCGCCGACGTGTGGAGCTGTAACTATGGGCAGGGACAATACTTGTCTTTTATGGTAAATGGGGTTCCTGCACAGCCACAACAGCAACTTGGACAGGTCACACCACTTCCTCCTCCACGCTCTCGCTTCCAGGCAGTTGGTCCTGTTACAGTGTGCAACGCTGCCTCCTCATCCTCCACCGTGTCCTCAGCCTCCACTGCACGTCCAAATCTCGGTGGCCCTTCATTGGACCATTGTGTGTAGGGCACGACGGTGTCAAGCTGTTCTTCACATGGTTTGCCTTGGCAAAGCGGAGCCACACAGGGGAGGAACTGCTAAAGTTCATTCGTAAAGAAATCCGAGTATGGCTTACTCCACGAAATCTGGAAATGGGAACCATGGTGACCGACAACGGGAAGAACATCGTGTCCGCACTGCGAGAAGGAAGTGTGAAACATGCGCCTTGCATGGCACACGTGTTGAATCTGGTTGTCAAGCACTTCCTCAAGTCTTCACCCCATTTGCAAAACATCCTGAAAATGGCAAGGAAACTGTGCATGCACTTCAGCCACTCGTACACCGCCAAGCACACCTTCCTTGAGCTGCAGCGTCAGAACGGTATCCCACAACATAGTCTTATTTGTGACTTTGCCACACGTTGGAATTCCACCCTCCATATGTTGGACAGACTATACAAACAAAGAAAAGCCATCACCGATTTCTTGATGATCCAAGTAGATAGGAGTACTCCCCTGTGTAACTTCAATGTGAACCAGTGGCAGCTCATACGTGACACCTGCCGTTTGCTGAGGCCCTTTGAGGAAGCCACAATATTTGTGAGTCGCCTAGATTACGCCATCAACGACGTAATTCCACTCCTACATGTCCTACAACAAATGATTGAAACCATGGTTGGTCATGGCAATGGAGACGTTGCGCCTACATCTCAAGGCTACATGAGCCCTGTGGGGGCTGAACTGGAGGAGGAGGATGATGAGGGGCAGAGCGAAGCACAGTTTAGGTTGGATGAGATGACCGGTGTTTCTAGTCTTCGGACAGGAGAGGAGGAGTAGCCAGAGGAGCTGGAGAGTTATGAGGAAGTTGAGACAGAGGACCCAGACACACCATTGCAGTATGCAGTGGAGATGGAGGCAGGTAGTCCCTCCGAGTCACTGGCGCAAATGTCACGATGCATGCTCAGTTGCTTGCGTAGTGACCCCCGAATTGTCAAAATTCGTCAGCGGGATGACTTCTGGATCTCCACCTTATTAGACCCTATTTACACCCACTGAGAGGGAGGACAAACTGACCTACTACAGAGAGATTCTACATAGTCAGTTGGCTGATGCCTATCGGCCACATGGTCCATCCACTCGCAGGTCTGACTCGGGGGGCCCTCTGCACTCACCTCCCACTGCCATTGCTGCTGGGGAGGGGAGGGGTGGGAGGAGCAGTACCAGCTCAATCAGCAGCAGCCTGAGTCTACAGTCGCTGATGAGTAGCTTTCTTCACCCGCATAGTGAAGCAACTCATCAGCAGCAGGTAGACATGGAGCAGGACCGGAAACCAGCAGGTGGTGGCATACCTTGACATGGCCACGCCAACAACCATTGAAGATCCGCTGGACTTCTGGGCAGCCAAACTTCATTTATGGCCACAACTAGCAGAGTTTGCCCTGGAAAAGCTGTCCTGCCCGGCCAGTAGTGTGCCATCAGAGCGGGTGTTTAGAGCGGCCGGGGCAATAGTCACCCCAAGGCGAACTCGTCTGTCCACCAAAAATGTGGAGAGACTGACGTTTGTCAAGATGAATCAGGGATGGATCAGCTAGGATTTCCAGCCACCAATGCCAGATGCCTCAGAGTAGATTGACCATGCTGCTACACCAACATTTCCCAATTATGGTTGGTTATGAAACCCTCTTGGGTTATCAATTAGGGTTTTGAAACCCTCTTTGGTGCTGTGATTGCTTGCTCCTGGCTCATCCTTTGTCTTTCAGGAACTACTTGCCTCACTGATGCTTCTGGCCTTGGGGCTTTAATTTTTTAATGTTTAGCAGTAGCTAAATATATGCTTAATGCAAATGTCAACATTGATCTTTAAATGTAAGGGGATGGTTATGAAACCCTCGTGGATACTGCTCCTGACTGCTCCTGACTCATCCTGTGTCTTTCGGGAATTACTTGCCTCCCTGATGCCTCGGGCCTTGGGCCTTCAATTTTTAGATGTTTTGCAGTAGCTAAATACATGCTTAATGCCAATTTCAACATTGATCTTTAAATGTAAAGGGTTGGTTATGAAACCCTCTTGGGTACTGCAAATGACTGCTCCTGACTCATGCTGTGTCTTTCAGGAAATAATTGCCTCCCTGATGCCTCAGGCCTTGGGCCTTAAATTTTTGGAAGTTTAGCAGTAGCTAATACGTGCTTAATGCTAATTTCAACAATGATCTTTAAATTCTCGGCGCTCTGCTAGGGCCTTCTCCTACCCAGCCGAGGCCGATCCGAGGACCTCACTAAACCATCCAATCGGTAGTAGAGACATGCGGTGTGTACAAAGGGTAGGGATTTAATGAACCCGAGCTTATGACCAGCGCTTAGTTGTGATTCTTCATTCCTGGCAAATAATTGCAATCCCTGATCCCCATCGCGAAGGGGGTTCAGCGGGTTACCCGCACCTGTCGGTGAAAGATAGACACACGCTGGTCCGTTCAGTGTAGCATGCGTGCAGCCCCGGACATCTGAGGGCATAACACACCTGTTATTGCTCGATCTCGCGAGTGATCGTGCAATGTAAGGGGTTATTAAAGCCTCTTGGGTACTGCTGATGCCTACTCCTGACTGCTCCTGTGTCTTTCAGGAACTACTTGACTTCATGATGCTTCTGGGCTTGGGCCTTTAATTTTAGGATTTTGAAATACATACATACATGCTTAATTTAAATTTCAACATTTATGGTGCAATGTATGGGGTTATTAAACACTTTTGGGTAGTGTTTTTTTCAAATTTTCTGATAATTATCACAGTAATAAACTTGAATTTTCCACAATAATAACCATTACACCATTGAACGATTGTTGCGTGTGATTTTTTAAGTAAAATTTTCAAAGAAAATACGCAGAGGGATGAACTCTGCTTCTTTATTTCATAAAAAATTATTTTATAGAAGAATGTCTTTTGGTGGTCGACCGTACTGCATTATAGAGTCTTCTGGACTCTTGGATATGCGCTTGTTCTTAAACAAACGTACAAAAATCAAAAATGGCCGGTCAGGGCTATGGAGACGTTGCGCCTACATCTTATGGCCACATGAGCCCTGTGGGTGCTTGTGAGATTAGGTCCTTTGTACCCACATGGCGGGGTCCGGGACACAAATTTTGATTTAAATTTCAAAAAAAATATCACACATTTCAATGGTCTCTTCATGCATTAGCCAACTCCGGGCTGCGTCATTCTGGTAATAAATAGAGAGCACTCGATGTCCTAATTTTTTTTATTTTTTTTTGTCAAAAATGTTTGTCTTTTTTATTAGGGATTGTGAAGCTTTGGTGCGTACTCATGCATCAGCCAACTCCAGCCTGTGTCATTCAGGCAATATATGGTTTACTGATGGCGCTACTGGGCCTGGGTCTGGGAATTTAACATTTTCTCATATGTAGCACCCGCTATCCATAAGTCTTCTTCATAAATTTCTACAATTGTTGTGTTTTTTTTGGAGGGATTGTGAAGCCCTAGTGTGTACTCATGCATCAGCCAACTCCAGGGTGTGTCATTCATGCAACATATATGTAGCACCCGCTGTCCTAAATATTCTTAAAATTATTTTTAAAATGGTTGTTTTTTCTTTGGGATTCTGAAGCCCTGGTGTGTGCTCAATGCTGCTTCCTGCTACACTCTGTCAGCCCAGTCCTGCGACAGTGTGCTACTCCGCCTCCACATCCTCCACTGTGTCTTAAGCCTCCACTGCCCGGACAAGTCTCAGTGGCCCTTCAGCATACCATGTGTGCAGGTCACGGTGGTGTCACGCTGTTCTTCACATCGTTTGCCTTGTCGAGAAGTCTTGGAAACAATGGCCGGTCAGGGCAATGGAGACGTTTCGCCTAAATCTCACGGGCACATGAGCCCTGTGGATTTGGTCCTTCGTACCCACACGTTGGGGTCCGGGACACGCAAAGGTTGTTTTAAATTTCAAACCAAAAAATGATGGCGCTGCTGGGCCTGGGTCTGGGAATTTCAAATTTTCTCATGGGTAGCACCCGCTATCCAAAATCTTTTTCAAAAATTGTTGTCTTTTTTGGGGGGGATTGTGAAGCCACGGTGTGAACTCGTGCATCAGCCAACTCCAGGCTGTGTAATTCAGGCAATATATGGGTTACTGATGCCACTGTGGGGCCTGGGTCTGGTAATTTAAAATTTTCTCATAGGTAGCTCCCACTATCCAAAATCCTTTTTCAAAAATTTCTAAAATTGTGGTGTTTTTTGGGGGGAATTGTGAAGCCCTGCTGTGTACTCGTGAATCAGCCAACTCCAGGCTGTGTCATTCAGGAAATATATGCTTTACTGATGTTGCTGTGCGGGCTTGTTGGATTTGGTCCTTCGTACCCACATGATGGGGTCCGCGACACTCAAAGTTTGTTTTCATTTTCAAAGAAAAAAGGATGGCGCTGCTGGGCCTGAGTCTGGTAATTTCAAATTTTCTCATAGGTAGCACCCGCTATCCAAAATCTTTTTCAAAAATTTCTAAAATTGTGGTGTTTTTTGGGAGGGATTGTGAAGCCCTGGTGTGTACTCGTGCATCAGCCAACTCCAGGATGTGTCATTCAGGCAATATATGGCTTACTGATGCCGCTGTGGGGCCTGGGTCTGGTAATTTCAAATTTTCTCATAGGTAGCACCTGCTATCCAAAATCTTTTTCAAAAATCTCTAAAATTATGGTGTTTTTGGGGGGGATTGTGAAGCCCTGGTGTGTACTCGTGCATCAGCTAACTCCAGGCTGTGTCATTCAGGCAATATATGGGTTACTGATGCCACTGTGGGGCCTGCGTCTGGTAATTTCACATTTTCTCATAGGTAGCACCCGCTATCCAAAATCTTTTTCAAAAATTTCTAAAATTGTGGTGTTTTTTGGGGGGGATTGTGAAGCCCTGGTGTGTACTCGTGTATCAGCCAACTCCAGGCTGTGTCATTCAGGCAATATATGGGTTACTGATGCCGCTGTGGGGCCTGGGTCTGGTAATTTCAAATTTTCTCATAGGTAGCACCCGCTATCCAAAATCTTTTTAAAAAATGTCTAAAATTGTGGTGCTTTTTGGGGGGGATTTTGAAGCCCTGGTGTGTACTTGTGCGTCAGCCAACTCCAGGCTGTGTCATTCAGGCAATATATGGGTTACTGATGCCGCTGTGGGGCCTGGGTCTGGTAATTTCAAATTTTCTAATAGGTAGCACCCGCTATCCAAAATCTTTTTCAAATATGTCTAAAATTGTGGTGTTTTTTTCAGGGGATTGTGAAGCCCTGGTGTGTACTCGTACATCAGCCAACTCCAGGCTGTGTCATTTAGGCAATATATGGGTTACTGATGCCGCTGTTGGGCCTGGGTCCGGTAATTTCAAATTTTCTCATAGGTAGCACCCGCTATCCAAAATCTTCTGTTTACATTTCTTAATTCCTCTTTTAATCTTAGGGATTGTGAAGGCCTAGTGCCTACTCATGCTGCTGGCAACTCTGGGCTGTGCCATTCATCCACTATATGGTCTCCTAATGCTGCCAACACCTCCATGCTGTGTCATTCAGCCACTATATGGTCTCCTCATGCTGACAACATGTCCATGCTGTGTCATTCAGCCACTATATGGTGTCCTCATGCTGCCAACACCTCCACACTGTGCCATTCAGCCACTATATGGTGTCCTCATGATGCCAACACCTCCATTCTGTGTCATTTAGCCACTATATGGTGTCCTCATGCTTCAGCCTCATCCAAGGTGTGTCATTCAGCCACTATATGGTGTCCTCATGCTGCCAACACCTCCACACTGTGCCATTCAGCCACTATATGGTCTCCTCATGCTGCCAACACCTCCTCTCTGTGTCATTCAGCCACTAAATGGTGTCCTCATGTTTCAGCTTCATCCAAGCTGTGTCATTCAGCCACTATATGGTGTCCTCATGCTTCCAACACCTCCACACTGCGTCATTCAGCCACTATATGGTGTCCTCATGCTGCCAACACCTCCACGCTGTGCCATTCAGCCACTATATGGTCTCCTCATGCTGCCAACACCTCCACGCTGTGTCATTCAGCCACTATATGGTGTCCTCATGCTTCAGCTTCATCCAAGCTGTGTCATTCAGCCACTATATGGTGTCCTCATGCTGCCAACACCTCCATTCTGTTTCATTCAGCCACTATATGGTGTCCTCATGCTGCCAACACCTCCACACTGTGCCATTCAGCCGCTATATGGTGTCCTCATGCTGCCAACACCTCTATTCTGTGTCATTCAGCCACTATATGGTGTCCTCATGCTTCAGCTTCCTCCAAGCTGTGTCATTCAGCCACTATATGGTGTCCTCATGCTGCCAACACCTCCACACTGTGCCATTCAGCCACTATATGGTGTCCTCATGCTGCCAACACCTCCACACTGTGCCATTTAACCACTATATGTTGTCCTCATGCTGCCAACATCTCCACACTGTGCCATTCAGCCACTATATGGTGTCCTCATGCTTCAGCCTCATCCAAGCTGTGTCATTCAGCCACTATATTTTGTCCTCATGCTGCCAACATCTCCACGCTGTGCCATTCAGCCACTATATGCTCTCCTCATGCTGCCAACACCTCCACACTGTGTCATTCAGCCACTATATGGTGTCCTCATGCTTCAGCTTCATCCAAGCTGTGTCATTCAGCCACTATATGGTGTCCTCATGCTGCCAACACCTCCACACTGTGCCATTCAGCCACTATATGGTGTCCTCATGCTGCCAACTCCTCCATTCTGTGTCATTCAGCCACTATATGGTGTCCTCATGCTGCCAACACCTCCACACTGTGTCATTCAGCCACTATATGGTGTCCTCATGCTGCCAACACCTCCATTCGGTGTCAGTCAGCCACTATATGGTGTCCTCATGCTGCCAACACTTCCACGCTGTGCCATTCAGCCACTTAATTGTTACGCCGAGCGCTCCGGGTCCCCGCTCCTCCCCGGAGCGCTCGCTACACTCTCGCTCCCGCAGCGCCCCGGTCAGATCCACTGACCGGGTGCGCTGCGATACCGCCTCCAGCCGGGATGCGATTCGCGATGCGGGTGGCGCCCGCTCGCGATGCGCACCCCGGCTCCCGTACCTGACTCGCTCTCCGTCGGTCCTGTCCCGGCGCGCGCGGCCCCGCTCCCTAGGGCGCGCGCGCGCCGGGTCTCTGCGATTTAAAGGGCCACTGCGCCGCTGATTGGCGCAGTGGTTCTAATCAGTGTGTTCACCTGTGCACTCCCTATGTATACCTCACTTCCCCTGCACTCCCTCGCCGGATCTTGTTGCCATTGTGCCAGTGAAAGCGTTCCCTTGTGTGTTCCTAGCCTGTGTTCCAGACCTCCTGCCGTTGCCCCTGACTACGATCCTTGCTGCCTGCCCCGACCTTCTGCTACGTCCGACCTTGCTTCTGTCTACTCCCTTGTACCGCGCCTATCTTCAGCAGTCAGAGAGGTTGAGCCGTTGCTAGTGGATACGACCTGGTCACTACCGCCGCAGCAAGACCATCCCGCTTTGCGGCGGGCTCTGGTGAATACCAGTAGTGACTTAGAACCGGTCCACTAGCACGGTCCACGCCAATCCCTCTCTGGCACAGAGGATCCACCTCCTGCCAGCCGGCATCGTGACAGTAGATCCGGCCATGGATCCCGCTGAAGTTCCTCTGCCAGTTGTCGCCGACCTCACCACGGTGGTTGCCCAGCAGTCACAACAGATAGCGCAACAAGGCCACCAGCTGTCTCAACTGACCGTGATGCTACAGCAGCTACTACCACAGCTTCAGCAATCATCTCCTCCGCCAGCTCCTGCACCTCCTCCGCAGCGAGTGGCCGCCTCAGGCCTACGACTATCCTTGCCGGATAAATTTGATGGGGACTCTAAGTTTTGCCGTGGCTTTCTTTCACAATGTTCCCTGCACTTGGAGATGATGTCGGACCAGTTTCCTACTGAAAGGTCTAAGGTGGCTTTCGTAGTCAGCCTTCTGTCTGGAAAAGCTCTGTCATGGGCCACACCGCTCTGGGACCGCAATCACCCCGTCACTGCCTCTGTACACTCCTTCTTCTCGGAAATTCGAAGTGTCTTTGAGGAACCTGCCCGAGCCTCTTCTGCTGAGACTGCCCTGCTGAACCTGGTCCAGGGTAATTCTTCCGTTGGCGAGTACGCCGTGCAATTCCGTACTCTTGCTTCAGAACTTTCCTGGAATAATGAGGCCCTCTGCGCGACCTTTAAAAAAGGCCTATCCAGCAACATTAAAGATGTTCTGGCCGCACGAGAAATTCCTGCTAACCTACATGAACTCATTCATCTAGCCACTCGCATTGACATGCGTTTTTCCGAAAGGCGTCAGGAGCTCCGCCAGGATATGGACTTTGTTCGCACGAGGCGTTTTTTCTCCCCGGCTCCTCTCTCCTCTGGTCCTCTGCAATCCGTTCCTGTGCCTCCCGCCGTGGAGGCTATGCAAGTTGACCGGTCTCACCTGACACCTCAAGAGAGGACACGACGCCGCATGGAGAATCTCTGCCTGTACTGTGCCGGTACCGAACACTTCCTGAAGGATTGTCCTATCCGTCCTCCCCGCCTGGAAAGACGTACGCTGACTCCGCACAAAGGTGAAACAGTCCTTGATGTCAACTCTGCTTCTCCACGTCTTACTGTGCCTGTGCGGATATCTGCCTCTACCTTCTCCTTCTCCACTAAGGCCTTCTTGGACTCCGGATCTGCAGGAAACTTTATTTTGGCCTCTCTCATCAACAGGTTCAACATCCCAGTGACCAGTCTCGCCAGACCTTTCTACATCAATTGCGTTAACAATGAAAGATTGGACTGTGCCGTGCGTTACCGCACGGAACCCCTCCTAATGTGCATCGGACCTCACCATGAAAAAATTGAGTTTTTGGTCCTCTCCAATTGCACTTCCGAAATTCTCCTTGGACTACCCTGGCTTCAACACCATTCCCCAACCCTGGATTGGTCCACAGGGGAGATCAAGAGTTGGGGTCCCTCTTGTTTCAAGGACTGCCTTAAACCGGTTACCAGTACTCCTTGCCGTGACCCTGTGGTTCCCCCTGTAACCGGTCTCCCTAAGGCCTATATGGACTTTGCGGATGTTTTTTGCAAAAAACAAGCTGAGACTCTACCTCCTCACAGGCCTTATGACTGTCCTATTGACCTCCTCCCGGGCACTACTCCACCCCGGGGCAGAATTTATCCTCTCTCTGCCCCAGAGACTCTTGCTATGTCTGAGTACATCCAGGAAAATTTAAAAAAGGGCTTTATCCGCAAATCCTCCTCTCCTGCCGGAGCCGGATTTTTCTTTGTGTCCAAAAAAGATGGCTCCCTACGTCCTTGCATTGACTACCGCGGTCTTAATAAAATCACGGTAAAGAACCGCTACCCTCTACCTCTCATCTCTGAACTCTTTGATCGCCTCCAAGGTGCCCACATCTTTACCAAACTGGACTTAAGAGGTGCTTATAATCTCATCCGCATCAGAGAGGGGGATGAATGGAAAACGGCATTTAACACTAGAGATGGACACTTTGAGTATCTGGTCATGCCCTTTGGCCTGTGCAACGCCCCTGCCGTCTTCCAAGACTTTGTTAATGAAATTTTTCGTGATCTCTTATATTCCTGTGTTGTTGTGTATCTGGACGATATCCTGATTTTTTCTGCCAACCTAGAAGAACACCGCCAGCATGTCCGCATGGTTCTTCAGAGACTTCGTGACAATCAACTTTATGCCAAAATGGAGAAATGTCTGTTTGAATGTCAATCTCTTCCTTTCCTAGGATACTTGGTCTCTGGCCAGGGACTACAAATGGATCCAGACAAACTCTCTGCCGTCTTAGATTGGCCACGCCCCTCCGGACTCCGTGCTATCCAACGTTTTTTGGGGTTCGCCAATTATTACAGACAATTTATTCCACATTTTTCCACCATTGTGGCTCCTATCGTGGCTTTAACCAAAAAAAATGCCAATCCTAAGTCATGGCCTCCTCAAGCGGAAGACGCCTTTAAACAGCTCAAGTCTGCCTTTTCTTCAGCTCCCGTGCTCTCCAGACCTGACCCATCTAAACCCTTCCTATTGGAGGTTGATGCCTCCTCAGTAGGAGCTGGAGCGGTCCTTCTACAAAAAAATTCTTCCGGGCATGCTGTTACTTGTGGTTTTTTTCTAAGACCTTCTCTCCGGCGGAGAGGAACTACTCCATCGGGGATCGAGAGCTACTAGCCATTAAATTAGCACTTGAGGAATGGAGGCATCTGCTGGAGGGATCAAGATTTCCAGTTATTATTTACACCGATCACAAGAACCTCTCCTATCTCCAGTCTGCCCAACGGCTGAATCCTCGCCAGGCCAGGTGGTCTCTGTTCTTTGCCCGATTTAATTTTGAAATTCACTTTCGGCCTGCCGATAAGAACATTAGGGCCGATGCTCTCTTTCGTTCCTCGGATGCCTCGGAAGTAGAGCTCTCTCTGCAACACATCATTCCTCCTGACTGCCTGATCTCCACTTCTCCAGCCTCCATCAGACAAACTCCTCCAGGGAAGACCTTCGTCTCTCCACGCCAACGCCTCGGAATCCTCAAATGGGGTCACTCCTCCCATCTCGCAGGTCATGCGGGCATCAAGAAATCCGTGCAACTCATCTCTCGTTTCTATTGGTGGCCGACTCTGGAGACGGATGTTGTGGATTTTGTGCGAGCCTGCACTGTCTGTGCCCGGGATAAGACTCCTCGCCAGAAGCCCGCTGGTCTTCTTCATCCTCTGCCTGTTCCCGAACAGCCTTGTTCTCTGATTGGTATGGACTTTATTACAGACTTACCCTCATCCTGTGGCAACACTGTTGTTTGGGTGGTCGTTGATCGATTCTCCAAGATGGCACATTTCATCCCTCTTCCTGGTCTTCCTTCTGCGCCTCAGTTGGCAAAACAATTTTTTGTACACATTTTTCGTCTTCACGGGTTGCCCACGCAGATCGTCTCGGATAGAGGCGTCCAATTCGTGTCTAAATTCTGGAGGGCTCTCTGTAAACAACTCAAGATTAAATTAAACTTTTCTTCTGCTTATCATCCTCAATCCAATGGGCAAGTAGAAAGAATTAACCAGGTCCTGGGTGATTATTTACGGCATTTTGTTTCCTCCTGCCAGGATGACTGGGCAGATCTTCTACCATGGGCCGAATTCTCGTATAACTTCAGAGTTTCTGAATCTTCTTCCAAATCCCCATTTTTCGTGGTGTACGGCCGTCACCCTCTTCCCCCCCTCCCTACTCCCTTGCCCTCTGGTGTACCCGCTGTGGATGAAATAACTCGTGATCTTTCCACCATATGGAAAGAGACCCAAAATTCTCTCTTACAGGCTTCATCACGCATGAAGAAGTTTGCTGATAAGAAAAGAAGAGCTCCCCCCATTTTTTCTCCCGGAGACAAGGTATGGCTCTCCGCTAAATATGTCCGCTTCCGTGTTCCCAGCTACAAATTGGGACCACGCTATCTTGGTCCTTTCAAAATTTTGTGCCAGATTAATCCTGTCTCTTATAAACTTCTTCTCCCTCCTTCTCTTCGTATTCCTAATGCCTTTCACGTTTCTCTTCTTAAACCACTCATCATCAACCGTTTCTCTCCTAAACTTATCTCTCCCACTCCTGTCTCCGGTTCTTCTGACATCTTTCCTGTAAAGGAGATACTGGCCTCCAAAACGGTCAGAGGAAATACCTTCTTTTTGGTTGACTGGGAGGGCTGTGGTCCTGAAGAGAGATCCTGGGAACCTGAGGACAATATCCTAGATAAAAATCTGGTCCTCAGGTTCTCAGGCTCCAAGAAGAGGGGGAGACCCAAGGGGGGGGGTACTGTTACGCTGAGCGCTCCGGGTCCCCGCTCCTCCCCGGAGTGCTCGCTACACTCTCGCTCCCGCAGCGCCCCGGTCAGATCCACTGACCGGGTGCGCTGCGATACCGCCTCCAGCCGGGATGCGATTCGCGATGCGGGTGGCGCCCGCTCGCGATGCGCACCCCGGCTCCCGTACCTGACTCGCTCTCCGTCGGTCCTGTCCCGGCGCGCGTGGCCCCGCTCCCTAGGGCGCGCGCGCGCCGGGTCTCTGCGATTTAAAGGGCCACTGCGCCGCTGATTGGCGCAGTGGTTCTAATCAGTGTGTTCACCTGTGCACTCCCTATGTATACCTCACTTCCCCTGCACTCCCTCGCCGGATCTTGTTGCCATTGTGCCAGTGAAAGCGTTCCCTTGTGTGTTCCTAGCCTGTGTTCCAGACCTCCTGCCGTTGCCCCTGACTACGATCCTTGCTGCCTGCCCCGACCTTCTGCTACGTCCGACCTTGCTTCTGTCTACTCCCTTGTACCACGCCTATCTTCAGCAGTCAGAGAGGTTGAGCCGTTGCTAGTGGATACGACCTGGTCACTACCGCCGCAGCAAGACCATCCCGCTTTGCGGCGGGCTCTGGTGAATACCAGTAGTGACTTAGAACCGGTCCACTAGCACGGTCCACGCCAATCCCTCTCTGGCACAGAGGATCCACCTCCTGCCAGCCGGCATCGTGACATTAATGGTCTCCTCATGCTGTCAACACCTCCACGCTATGTTATTCAGTCACTATATCGTCTCCTGACACTGATGCCACCACTAGGCTCTGTCATTGTGCTGCTGTGCAGCAGTGATTCTAAAAGCGATGTCGCTAATCCGCATGTTATTCTGAATAACAGTATTATTTCACTACCCCAGCACACTCCATATGCATTTTAGAACACAGCAAAGTGTTCTATACCCCTAAAGAGGCTGTATGCAGGCTAGAAATAGCCTTTTTTAACCCGTTCAGGACCCATGATGTAACGTTACGTCCCGACACCCTGGGTCTTAAGGACTCATGACGTACAGTTACGTCATGGGCAGTTCCGGTCCCCGCCGTGTGCCGGGCGGAGATCGGACCGGGATGCCTGCTGAAATCATTCAGCAGGCATCCCGTGCAAATGCCCAGGGGGGGTCATCAGACCCCCCCATGTCGGCGATCGCGGCAAATCGCAAGTGAATTCACACTTGCGATTTGCGCGATTCCGGGTCAATATGGGTCTATAGTGACCCGGTGACCCGGAATGTAAGGGGGATCGCGGGTGTCTAAGACACCCAGGATCCCCTGAAGCAATAGGAGTGAGGTGGCACGGGTGCCACCCCTCCTATCCCTGCTATTGGTGGTTTAGATGCGACCACCAATAGCAGATCGGGGGCGGGGGGGTTTACTTTCGTTTTCCATGTCCTGCCCTCCCACAATAGGCGGGGCAGGATGGGGAAACGACGGGGACCGGCGCCGAAGATCCACTTACCGATCCGGGTGGGCGACGGAGGCTGCAGGCGACGGAGATCGGCGGGCGGCGATGACGTGCGACTGGATCCGACGGAAGCCGTGAGTTGCCTAGCAACATCTGGAGGGTACAGTTTGAGACCATTATACAGTGGTCTCTAACTGTAGCCCTCCAGATGTTGCAAAACTACAACTCCCAGCATGCCCAGACAGCTGTTTGGGCATGTGGGAATATCTAGTTTTGCAACAGCTGGAGGGCTACAGTTTGAGACCACTATATAGTGGTCCCTAAACTGTAGCCCTCCAGATCTTGCAAAACTACAACTCCTAGCATTCCCAAACAACTGTTTGCTGTCAGGGCATGCTGGAAATTGTAGTTTTGCAACAGCTGGAGGACCACAGTTTGGAGATCACTTTGCAGTGTTCTCTAAAACTGTAGCCCTCCAGATGTTGCAAAACTACAAATCCCAGCATGTCCAAACAGCAATCAGCTGTCTCGTCATGCTGGGAGTTGTAGTTGCATACCTCCAGCTATTGCATAACTACTTCTCCCAGCATGCCCATCGGCGATCAGTACATGCTGGGAGTTGTAGTTTTGCAATAGCTGGAGGCACACTGGTTAGAAAATGCTGAGTTAGGTAACAGAACCTAACTGAAGGTTTTCCAACCAGTGTGCCTCCAGCTGTTGCAAAAGTACAACTCCCAGCATGCACGGTCTGTCAATACATGCTGGGAGTTGTAGTTTTGAAACAGCTGGAGGTTTCCCCCCCTCCCATGTGAACGTACAGGGTACATTCACACTGGCGGGTTTACAGTAAGTTTCCTGCTTCAAGTTTGGGCTGCGTCAAATTTTTCGCCGCAGCTCAAACTCCTAGCAGTAAACTCACCGTAACCCGCCAGTGCCAATGTACCCTAAAAACACTACACTACACTGCACTAACACATAATAAAGGGTAAAACACTACATTTACACCCCCTTACACTGTCCCCCCCAATAAAAATGAAAATCGTATTGTATGGCAGTGTTTCCAAAATGGAGCCTCCAGCTGTTGCAAAACAACAACTCCCAGCATTTCCGGACAGCCAGTTACTGTCCAGGCATGCTGGGAATTTAGAAACAGCTGGAGGCACCCTGTTTGGGAATCACTGGCGTAAAATACCCCTATGTGCACCCCTATGCGATCCCTAATTTAGTCCTCAAATGCGCATGGCGCTCTCTCACTTCAGAGCCCTGTCGTATTTCAAGGAAACAGTTTAGGGCCACATATGGGGTATCTCCGAACTCGGGAGAAATTGCACTACAAATATTGGGGGTCTTTTTCTCCTTTTACCCCTTATGAAATGGAAAAGTTGGGGCTACAACAGCTTGTTAGTGTAAAAAAAAAAAATTACACTAACATGCTGGTGTTGCCCTATACTTTTTATTTTCACAAGCGTTAAAAGGAAAAAAAGACCCCCAAAATTTGTAACGCAATTTCTCCTGAGTACAGAAATACCCCAGATGTAGGCGTAAAATGCTCTGTGGGCGCACAACAAGGCTCAGGAATGAGAGCGCACTATGTACATTTGAGGCCTAAATTGGTGATTTGCACAGGAGTGGCTGATTTATAGGGGTTCTGACATAAACACAAAAATATAAATAACCACATGTGACCCCATTTTGGAAACTACACCCCTCATGTAATGTAATAAGGGGTACAATGAGCATTTACGCCCCACAGGTATCTTACAAATTTTTGGAACAGTGGTCCGTGAAAATGAAAAATTTTATTTTTCATTTGCACAGCCCACTGTTCCAAAGATCTGTCAAACGCCAGTGGGGTGTAAATACTCACTGCGCCCCTTATTACATTCTGTGAGGGGTGTAGTTTCCAAAATAGGGTCACATGTGGGGGGGGGGGGTCCACTGTTCTGGCACCACGGGGGGGCTTTGTAAACGCACATGGCCCCTGACTTCCATTCCAAATTTTTTTTTCCCAAAATCTCAATGGCGCTCCTTCTCTTCTGAGCATTGTAGTGCACCAGCAGATCACTTGACGTCCACACATGGGGTATTTCCATACTCAGAAGAGATGGGGTTACAAATTTTGGGGGTCTTTTCTGCTATTAACCCTTGCAAAAATGTGAAATTTGGGGGAAAGCGCACATTTTAGTGATTTTTTAATTTTTTTTTACATATGCAAAAGTCGTTAAACCCCTGTGGGGTATTAAGGCTCACTTTATTCCTTGTTACGTTCCTCAAGGGATCTAGTTTCCAAAATGGTATGCCATGTGTTTTTTATTTGCTGTTCTGGCACCATAGGGGCTTCCTAAATGCGACATGCCCCCCGAGCAAAATTTGCTCTCAAAAAGCCAAATATGACTCCTTCTCTTCTGAGCATTGTAGTTCACCCGTAGTGCACTTCAGGTCAACTTATGGGGTACCTCCATACCCAGAAGAGATGGGGTTACAAATTTTGGGGGGTCTTTTCTGCTATTAACCCTTGCAAAAATGTGAAATTTGGGGGGAAACACACATTTTAGTGAATAAAATTTTTTTTTTTTTACATATGCAAAAGTCGTGAAACACCTGTCGGGTGTCCGCCATTAACCCCTCAGATGCCGTGATCAGTACAGATCACGGTATATGCGGCAATGCATATGTTAAAATAGATGATCAGATTGCCCGCAGCGCTGTCGCGGGGATCTGATCATCTGTAATGGCGGACAGAGGTCCCCTCACCTTCTTCCATCCGTCTCCCGGCATCTCCTGCTCAGACCTGAGCAGAAGATCATCGATAATACTGATCAGTGCTATGCTCTATGTATAGCACTGAACAGTATTAGCAATTAAAGGATTGCTATAGATCGTCCCCTATGGGGACTTAAAAACTGTAAAAAAAAAAAGTTGAAAAATGTAAAAATAAAAGGAAAAAAAGAGGGAAAACCCCCATCCCCCAATAAAAATGAAAATTATCAGTTTTTCCCATTTTACCCCCAAAAAGCATTTTTTTAATAAATATATTTGGTATTGCCACATGTGTAAATGTCAGAACTATCAAAATATAATGTTAATGATCCCGTACGGTAAATGGCGTAAACGTAAAAAATGAAAAAGTCCAAAAATGCTGCTTTTTTGTCACATTTTATTCCAAAATTTTTTTTTTAGAAAAAATTATCTAAAAGTTTTATGTTAGATTTTTTTTAAGTGGTGCAGAAATATAACAGTATCTAGCCATGGGCATCATTTTATTCGTACCATTTCCCCGAAAATACATCCTACCCCGAAAATAAGCCCTAGCTGGATTATCGGGGTGGGCTGCAATATAAGCCCTACCCCGAAAATAAGACCTAGGCCAGGGGTACTCAACTGGCAGCCCGCGGTCCAGATCTGGACCGTGGCCGCCAGTAATGTGGACCGGAACGCTCCCCCACCTCCCCCCCCTTTGGCTGGTCCCTTGGCAGGGACGCTGTTGCTTTAAAACGTCCGCGCGTATGCACGCACGACGTCACGGACGTGTCCCTGCCCCGGCTGCTAAGCAGCAGAAGGAGATCCCGCCGCCGAGAGCTGCAGCTTCAATTGCGGACGCTATGAAGGTGGGGTTGTGCTGATTTCCGCTGGGGAGAGGGGTGGGGGGCACTGTAGGAGTGTGGAGGATGGGGGGCTGCAGGAGTGTGGAGGATGGGGGGCTGCAGGAGTGTGGAGGATGGGGGGCTGCAGGAGTGTGGAGGATGGGGGCTGTGGGAGGATGGAGGGCTGTGGGAGGATAGGGGGCTGTAGCAGTGTGGAAGATTGGGGGGGTGCGGCATCCTCCACACTGCTACAGACCCCCATCCTCCACACTGCTACAGCCCCCATCCTCCACACTCCCACAGCCCCCCATCCTCCACACTGCTACAGCCCCCCATCCTCACACAGCCCCCCATCCTCCACACTCCCACAGCCCCCCCCCATAAAGAAATAAGCCCTACCCGGAAAATAAGCCCTAGTGTGTTTTTTGTGACTAAAATTAATATAAGTCTTATTTTCGGAGAAACACGGTATTGACCTGCAGAATAAAGAACACATGTCATTTTTGCTGTAAAGTTTACAGTGTGAAAACGAAACCCTTCAAAATGTGCAAAATTGTGGTTTTCATTTTAATTATTTGGGTTTGCCGTACATTTTATGATAAAATGAGAGGTTTCATTACAAAGTAATATTGGTCATGCAAACAAACGAGCCCTTATATGGGTCTGTAGATGGAAATATAAAAGAGTTAGGGATTTTAGAAGGCATGGAGGAAAAAACGAAAACGCAAAAATAAAATTGGCCTGGTCCTTAAGGGGTTAAAGGGTACTCCAATGGGGAATTTTTTTTTAAGTCAACTGGTGTCAGAAAGTTAAACAGATTTGTACATTACTTCTATTTAAATATCTTAATCCTTCCACTACTGTATTCTCCACAGGAAGTTCTTTTATTTTTGAATTTATTTTCCATCTCACCACAGTTCTCTCTGCTGACACCTCTGTCCATGTCAGGAACTGTCCAGAGCAGGAGAGGTTTGCTATGGGGATTTTCTTCTGCTCTGGTCAGATTATAACATGGAAAGAGGTGTCAGCATAGAGCACTGTGACAGAAAAAAAAAATCAAAAAGAAAATAACTTCCTCTGTAGTATACAGCAGCTGATAACTACTGGAAGGATTAAGATTTTTAAATAGAAGTAATTTACAAATCTGTTTAACTTTCTGGCACCAGTTGACCAGAGTACCCCTTTAAATCCTACTGAAGTAGATTTGTTATCTTGGCTGGCAATTGATTCCCAGTTTTTTTGTTTTTTTCTTTCAAAAGGATGCCCATTGTGTGGAGAATAACAAAATTAACCTTTACTTACCTCCAGCAATTCAGCGGTTGCATGCCAGGCTGTAGAATGTCCCATCTTGGCCAGCGATTTGCTGAGCAGCAGTATGACGCATGCAGCAGCTCAGAAAGATGTCAGGTGGCAGGTACAGGACACATGCACTGTGGGATCACTGGCGGTAAGTAAAGATTTATTTTGTTATACCCCACACAATGGGAAACCTTTAACCCCCCCCCCCCCCCTTCCTGCCACTGGATAACCACTTTAAGGTTATCAATCTTACAAGGTTTTATATTACTTGCTGCTCAATATCATGAGTGCAAAAACTGCACTAGTGATATCAGGCAAGTGATTGTTTACCAAACTCTGTGGGAAATCAGGTGAAGGTGGTATCATCATACAGTATGTAGTTCCTCTTTCCCAGTCTGTAGGATTTCTATAAATGTCCATTTACTATAAAAAAAATCTATAGAGAATAACAGTAGGCAAGAAAAAGGATAAAAAGTGAAGTGGTGGCAGGGTAATTCCTTCTGTGGTAGACTCATGTTATAAGAAATAGGAAAAGGATGTTACGGATTCTCTGTATGTCGCTGCATGTACTGTACAGAGTTTTAGCATTATTACAAGATTTTACCCATTCAGCACAGCTACAGAGGAAAACTGATGCAGTGGTAAGGACAAAGAACCCATATCCACTGCCGCCAACAGGTCTTCATTATGACTATGGCTGCTTATGATTGTACTCCTTTGGTAATGCTTATTGTGATTGAAACCATTTAATACAACATTGCAGATATTCCCCTCCTTACCTTGCCTCAAGTTTAGATAATGATTCCAATTTCTCATGAAACCAATCCAATACAATACCAAAACCAACTACCAGAAATGGCTTTATTTTCATAACAACCATTGCATGTCCACAAATAGACAAGTACAACATATACATCATGTGACAGATGTGTCCTAAAATCATGATGTTGTACATAGCCTCACATCATACATCTAAGAACATTGAATATTGAGATAAATTTATAAAGGACACATCTTCATGCAAATATGCTTCATCTTCTATTTATCAGAGCAAGTTGTACATTTCTATATTATGTATCTGTTGTAATATGAACACATTGTTCAGAGAGAATGATGCAAAAATCACATAGGGGTTTATTTGCAAAATAACTGCAGCATTACATTATCCACACCAAAAAATTTAGACCATGATAGACAAGTACACATAAAATGAATATTTTATTTAATTACAAAAAACTAAAAACAAAAAGTATATATAAAAAATAAAAATATAGAGGCACAGCAGAATACTCAGGCAGAAGAGTGGAGAATGAGAGCACAGATATAAGTCATTTAGTCATATTAAAAAAAAAATAGGAAATGCATTTACAGCATATATATATATATATATATATATATATATATATATATATGTATAGTAAAATTCTAGAGCTGATACCTACCTAGGAGTGTGCAGGAGATATGTGCAAAGTAGCCAGAAAAATATCCTCCAATAATTAAAGTGCTGGACGATACTGCCACACTAAATACACAATCATATAAGTAATCACAGTTCATAGATAGCCAGCACAGCACTGCTTCCCTTTCTAAGTATGGAACAGTAAGGAAATGGCAGATTTGGATTTAAAAATGCTGAAGGTGGTGCTCTGATAAACAATAGTACAGGAAGACGTCTTGAAAGAGCAAAAGAAAAAATCGGCAACTCACCGCAACCAGCTGAATGAATTCTTCTTTTTATTGCATACTCACAAATATGTTACATGGGAAGAGGGTAGTGGGGGGGACACAGGATGGCGACCATGCTCCATTTCGCACGGTGAAGCGGAGGAAGCACGATCACCGTGCGAAACGGAGCTTGGTCGCCATCCTGTGTCCCCCCCACTACCCTCTTCCCATGTAACATATTTGGGAGTATGCAATAAAAAGAATTCATTCATTCAGCTGGTTGTGGTGAGTTGCCGATTTTTTCTTCTGCTCTTTCAAATCACATAAGTAATGCTAAAAACAAGTCATATATAGCAGTGGAGTACAAAAAAAGGAAACAGCACAATGGGATAATGATCATGCACCCTATAGAGTGAATGTCTCCCACCTATTTCCCCGAACGCTTTTTCGCTTAGTCAGCTCTGTCAGATTAGCCCCCTGATGAAGCTGACTAAGCGAAAATGCGTTTGGGGTAGGAGGTGAGAGACATTCCCTCTACAGGGTGCATAGGTGTATAGGGATTGGCAATATCGTCTAGCACTTTAATTATTTGAGGATATTTTTCTGGCTATTTTGCAAATATCTCCTGCACAGTCCTAGGTATCAGCTCTAGGATTTTACTATATATATATATATATATATATATATATATACATGACTTATATCTGTGCTCTCATTCTCCACTCTTCTGCCTGAGTATTCTGCTGTGCCTCTATATTTGTAATATATATATACATATATATATATATATATATATATACCGTATTTATCGGGGTATACCACGCACCGGCCTATAACACGCACCCTCATTTTACCAAGGATATTTGGGTAAAAAAAGTTTTTTACCCAAATATCCATGATAAAATGAGGGTGCGTGTGTGCGCGTGTATACCCCGATATACCCCCAGGAAAGGCAGGGGAGAGAGGCCGTCGCTGCCCGCTTCTCTCCCCCTGCCTTTCTTGGGGTCTAGAGCGCTGCTGTCGGCCCTTTTCACCCCCTGGTTATCGGCGGCGCTGCCCGTTCTGTCCCCCTGACTATCGGTGCCGGCGCAGATAGCCAGGGGGAGAGAAGCGGCACCGACAGCCAGGGGGAGAGAAGGGGCTGGGGGGAGGCAACGGGGCAGCGGCGCCGGCAATGGGTGCCGCTGCCCCTTCTCTCCCCCTGGCTGTCGGTGCCGCTTCTCTCCCCCTGGCTATCGGCGCCGGCACCGATAGTCAGGGGGACAGAACGGGCAGCGGTGCCGATAACCAGGGGGTGAAAAGGGCCGACAGCAGCGCTCTAGACCCCAGGAAAGGCAGGGGGAGAGAAGCGGGCAGCGACAGCCTCTCTCCCCCTGCCTTTCCTGGGGGTGTATCGGCGTATAACACGCACACAGACTTTAGGCTAAAAATTTTAGCCTAAAAAGTGCGTGTTATATGCCGATAAATACGGTATATATATATATATATATATATTTATTTTTTTTTTTAAGTTTTTTTCGGGTTTTTTGTAATTAGATAAAATATCAATTTTATGTGTACTTGTCTATCATGGTCTCTATTTTTTTGGTGTGGATAGTTGTGAGGACCATGTTATATGGAATCTCAGATTGCCATTGATCATTTCTTTGGGTAATCAGCATTACATTATATATAACAATTACACATAATAATGATCATCCTGTACAGTATAATGTTACTTCATTTTGATAATCAGATTCTTCACAATGGGGCCTAAAACAAAAATTATACATGATAGTTACTTATGTACTGTTCTTTCAGATAATATGAGATCCATGACCTGCCAAGGCTTCTTACCCTCAAACCACATCACATTAACACCCTTATAAGTGTGAGAATATACTGTAAAGAGGACATTGATAATAATGTAACTGAATGACAAACAATAAAACCACTAAGTAAACTAAACAAATGTGTTGTAATAGACAATCGTGTCTATTTTTAGCTCAATGTTTGGCTGTTTACAGACAGTAATTTATAATAATTTAAGCAAATCATGTTCATTAAATGGCTGTAAAAGAGGGACTGGTGATAAAGCTATTAAGAGTTGTTGAATTGATTAAATGGGAGGATCCAAACTGTTGCACCAGAAAATGACTTCTTTGTATGGTGGCTATTTCATTTTGTTTAATAGCACTTAAGTGGTTTCCTACGGTATTTATTTCTGTGCTATTTGATTATTACAAAGTTATGATCTTAAAAGAGGTCATTGCTAATGAAAAAATGCAGAGAAGTAAGCTTGCATACTTATTGGTACTTAAATGGGTAATGTCAAATACAAAAACATTTATATGTTGTTACTGATGAAAATTAAAGACCTTTTGTATTATGGCTGTTTACATTTTTTTTTTTTATATTTAATAAAGAAAACAGCTCCTTAAAATCCCAACACTTGGTGTCCCCATACCTACTGGGACATTAACCAGTCCTGCAGCAGCATCGTGGACAAAGCTGCATGAGCAGACACACCAATCACCTCTCCCCCCACCACAAGGTCCCACACACACACGCCCCCTTCCCCTGAGAGGATTTCTAACACTGTGAGCTAATGAAAAGAGGTATTTTTATAATAAATATAGGCGATAGAGGCATTTAAAATAGATACTTACTTTTTGTGGGATCTGCCATGTATGCTTTGAAACCACAATGGATACAATTTTGGTAGTTCCTGACAATCATGCATGTGTCCTAGGATAAGTGCTTACAAAATCACTCGTAGGCATAGAGTTTGGTGTAGCATGCTGGCTAGACCAAATTCTGCACTCACAGAGCAAACCTGGTTGCTGTTCAGTCAGGTTCATGATGCATGGAATCGTCTTGTCTGTTGCTTCAGTACTCAACTACTGACAGTGTCCCAAATGTGGACAGGTATTATGTTGCTCTGCAGTATTCTGGCTAGACATTCTCTCTCCAAGCAGTGGCTAAAACAATTATATTTACAGACCCGTCCTTGCTCAATAGCAGAAGGATGTAGAGATGAGCAAGCAGAAACTGTAGAACCTTGAGAACTTTGCCTCAAATAATGTTTGGCAGGTAATGGTACTATAATAGGAGAAGGGAACTAGTGTTTTGGCACCATTTCAGGATGAAGAAGTAGAAACACAGATGATGTCAGGGTAACCCAAAATACTTAGCAGCTAGTAGCAAGATCATTTACCCACAGGTTAGCCAATCATTGCTTGCATACAGCTTCCCAGGCCAATCAGGACACAGCATAGGGTGGGTCTAAAAGGACTGATAAAACTCTATGTGCTGCATTGCAGCTGCCATCTTGGGCAAGTGGAGGCTGATTACTGTGTCCAGTGATTTTTCTGCAGTACAGATCCCAGCAGTGTGACTGCAATAGCAAGACCAGCCATAGAAAGATTTCAAACTGTCTACAACAAAAAGCAAAGCAATGTGCAGTGGAGGGGGCCTACATAATTGTGTTAGTGATTCTGCTGCTAGTGTGACTGCACAAGCAAGCTCAGCCATAGAAAGGTTTTACACTGTCTACAACACAAAGAAAAGTGTTGTACAGCACAAGTTCAATTGTTCAATTCTATGAGGAGGGGGAGTTATAAATTGGACCAGGGTAAAGCTGTGTTGTATATTTGGACTTGTCATTCGATACTGTGTGACACAAAAGGTTTGTACATAAAAAGAAGGATATCATTAGTGACAGAAACTGTTTTGGGGTGAGCTGTTTTGGGTCTTTTTTGTGCGTCTTTTTTGATAGAGCAAAAAGCAAGTAGTCTGTTTTTTGAGTATTGTGGAATGCATTTTGCAGTGGATACTAATTTATCATGTGCATTTTTCTTATTTAGATGCATTTTTTTTGCGCAAATGCATTTTTCTTTTACGCAAAAATACTCCATCAAAAAGGAAACGTAAGGAAGTGTTCTACCGAGACAGCCGGGGGATGCAAGAGCCGTCCATCAACACTACTAAACTACAACTACTCCCATCATGGGACAGAGTCTGTCCCATAGTGGGAGTAGTTTTAGTACCGCAGCACTGAGGGATGGCATTTGCACATCCCCCGGCTGCAGATGTTTTGGGACAGTTAGGACTACTACTCCCATCATGGACAGACTCTGCCCATTATAGGAGTTATAGTCCAGGGGCTGAGGGTCATTCTCCAAAGACCCGCTCTGATCTGCATATATTCCTGGTGGGGAATACTGTAAACGCTGTCACAATTTATAATCCCCACCGCAAAGAGACGGGAGCTCTGATTGGTGAAAAGCTATTAACCAATCAGAGCTCCCGTCACCCATCAGCTGGGATTCTGAAATGTGACAGCTGTATACAGGAGCCAGCGGGGAGCGCAGTGGAGCCGCATGTGCTGCCCGCTTATAAAGTTTATAAATGCGGACCGCAGTGGGTCTTTGGAGAATAACTTGCCTCAATCTTCCCTTCAGCCCCTGGACTATAACTCCCATCATGGACAGAGTCTGTCCATGATGGGAGTAGTAGTCCTAATAGTCCCAAAAGAGTCCCTCAGCCAAGGAATTTGCAAAAATAGTTGTAGTACCGCAGCCCTCAGGGACGGCACTTGCACATCCCCCTGACTGTGGGACTCTTTTGGGACTATTAGGACTACTACTCCTATCATGGACAGACTCTGTCCATAATGGGAGTTATAGTCCAGGCGTTGAGGGGCAGATCACACTGGGTCATTCTTCAGAGACCCACTGCGATCTGTATTTATTAAATGTACAAGCCAGCGGCACATGCAGCTCCAACT
The DNA here is from genome assembly GCF_029499605.1 of Hyla sarda. Classification (NCBI taxonomy): domain Eukaryota; kingdom Metazoa; phylum Chordata; class Amphibia; order Anura; family Hylidae; genus Hyla; species Hyla sarda. The sequence continues at coordinate 205,855,716 of NC_079189.1, forward strand.
GCGCTCCCCATCGGCTCCTGTATACAGCTGTCTCATTTCATAATCCCCGCTGCCAGGAGACGGGAGCTCTGATTGGTGAATAGCTTTTTACCAATCAGGGCTCCCGTCTCCTGGCAGTGGGGATTATAATTGTGACAGTGTATAAAGTAGTGCAGTGGAGCCACATGTGCCACCAGCATGTTAACTTAATATATGCGGATCGCAGCGGGTCTCTGAAGAATGACCCCTCAGCCCCTGGACTATAACTCCCATCATGGATGGAGTCTGTCCATGACGGGAGTAGTAGTCCTAAAATTCCAAAAAGAGACCTGCAGCCGGGGGGGTGTGCAAGTTCCGTCCCTTAGCACTGCAGTACTAGGAGTAGTAGTACAGGGGCAGAAGGACAGATCGAAAGGGGGTCTCACTCCGGAGACCCCCTGCAACCTTTACTGCTCCTCCCCCTAGTGATGACATAATCAGGGGGCGGAGTTCCACTGTCCAGGCCTGACTCTGTTCTCATAATGAGTTTTACATAATGGGAACAGAGCCTTTCTGGCAGTGGAAGTCGTCTTGTAGACGCAATCCATTACTAAGCCGGGGCTAAGTGTTGGCCCCAAAACAGCTAGCGCTAACCCCTAATTATTACCCCGGTACCCACCACCAGAGGGGTGCCAGGAAGAGCAAGGACCAACAGGCCTGGAGCATCAAATATGGCGCTCCTGGGCCTAGGCGGTAACAGGCTGGCATTATTTAGGCTGGGGAGGTCCAGTAACAATGACCATCGCCCGCCCTGGTAATGTCAGGCTGTTGCTGCTTCGTTGGTATCTGGCTGATACTGAAAATAGGGGGAACCCTATGCATTTTCTTTACTATGAATAAATAACAAACATATGTGGTTCCAGCTATTTTCAGTATCAGCCAGATACCAACCAAGTAGCAATAGCCTGACGTTACCAGGGTGGGTAAGGAACATTGTCACTGGCCCTCCCCAGCCTAAATAACGCAAGCCTGTTACTGCCTAGGTCCAGGAGTGCCATTTTTGATGCTCTGGGCCTGTTGGTACCGGCTCTTCCTGGTACCCCTGTGGCAATCAGGGAAATAGTTGGGGGTTAGCGCTAGCTGTTTTTGGGGCTAACGCTAAGCCGTGGCTTACTAATGGATTCCGTCTACAAGACGGCTTCAACTACTAAGCCTGAAAATTCAATTATAAAAACACGACACATTGAAAAAAAAATTATAAAAAATACACTCCCTCACAGTGCTCGTTAACCCTTTTAATGACATTAAAAAAAGCTGGTAATCTTTTCAATCCATCGAATCTGACGTAGTTCTTCGCATTCATGTATCTGAAATGAGAAAAAAAAAAAGGTTGGTACATTTTTGGCGCACTTCCAGGGCGCACTCCCCATCCTGCAGTGTGTTCCTAAACAGGGAGCCTCCAATTGTTGATGTGTGCCTACTCTATCCTGTATATACAGTCATCTATAGACAGCTGTATACACAGGATAGCGCACAAAGATGTAACCCAGAACTGCTCAGCAGCGTGGGTTAACACTTTCCTTGCTGGGCTCCTGTATAGTATACATGGGTACACTATGCACCCCTGTATACTATACTGCCGCAGGAGGTAAGTAGTGATGCTTTGCACCCTGTATATGTATATGCTATACATCACTCCTTACCTCCTTACACTCCATCTCCATGGGCCAGGCACTCTGCATCTGACCCATGCAGTGGTTCCCTGAAGGCAGTGAAAAATTTGCAACAGGGTACAAAATTGACTGTTTCCACACACCAGCAAAAAAGCAAGAAAAACTGCCAAAATGCAGGAAAAAGCTGTGACAGTTTTCCTGGCATTTTTTTTTTTTTTTTTTTTTTTTGCTGGTGGACAAAAACCTCAATGGAATCCAAGCCTCAAAGCAATAGAACAAAATCCCTGTGTATGGTAAATTTGGTGAAACTGCACCAACATTAGACCAACCAAAATTATCTACAAAAAACTTCTACCTACACCAACATTGATAAATTTCCCCCATTGAAACTAGGGCGGGAATATATATAAATAGATTAGCAATTTGTTTAATGATAGGAAGAAGAGGGTGGGGATTAATGGAAGGATCTAGGGAAGTTTGCGACTTGGGCACAGACATGGCAACGTACGTTTAATGTGGATAAATGTAAGGTTATGCATTTGGGCCATAAAAAGGACTTGGGGACATTGGTGGACAGTAAACTAAACCTCATGGATCAGTACCAGGCCGCTTCTCCCAAGGCTAACAAAGTCATGGGATGTATCAGGAGAGGCATAGGGGCTCAAGACAAGGATATCATTTTACCTCTATAAATTATTAATCAGACCCCATATGGAGTATTGTGTCCAATTTTGGGCACCTGTATATAAGAAGACCAAGGCTGAACATTCTGAAAGGGCACAGAAGAGGGCAACAAAGATAATTAATGGTATGGTGGGATTACAGTGCCAAGACAGGTTATCAAGCTTGGAAAAATACATATTTTTTCCTTTTTTGCCTTCCTCTGGATCAACACAGTAAAGTTTTAGGTTGAATTTGATGAACTCTTGTCTTTTTTTTTCAATCCTACAAACTAAGTAAATTTGTAACATGATTACATGGTATTCCGAAGGGGTAAGCACCGCCACCTAAACAACCATTTTGCTGTATACCTAAGCTGTGCCTTTTCTCTGACAGACACCAAGATTATACCATTGGCCATCATCCAGTGTAGCATCAGAGAACGTCTCAAGCATGGCAGTCAGCGTCACCCCTAAGTGAATGAGATTGTCTTCTAGCAACATGGAAAAATTGACGATTGTTAAAATGAATCAGTCATGAATTAGTGAGGAATCTAAAATTCCTGTGCCTGACATCACTGATTACATTTATCAGCATCCCTGTTGTCCATTGGGTACAACTACCACCAGTCCACCCCCCCCCCCCCCCACAAACCTACTGTCCACTGGCTGCCACCACTACTAATCCTTCACGCTGTCGGCAGACTACCTGCTGTCGGCAGACTACTACAACTATCACTAGTCCACCACTGACTGCTGTCCTCTAGCTACAGATACAACTAGTCCAATTCTGCCTTCTGTCCACTGGATACTGCATCTACCACCAGGCCACCACTGCCTGATTTCCAATGCTTACAAGAACTACCACTAGTTCACCAATGTCTGCTGTTTGATGGCTACAACTATCACTATTTCTCCCACCACTACCTGCTGTATTTGGCTAGAACTATCGCTAGTCCACCACTGACTGCTGTCTGTTGGCTACTATACCTACCATTAGGCCACCACTGTCTGCTTTCCACTGTCTTCTACAACTACCACTAGTCCAGAACTGCCTGTTGTCTGCTGGCTACAACAATTACCACTGTCCACCACTGCCTACTGTCCTATGGCTACTACAACTATCATTAGTCCACCATTGTTTGTTGTCCACTGGCTACAACTATCACTAGTCCGCCACTGCCTGTTGTTCACTGGCTGCAACTATTACTATTGCACCACTGCCTGCTGTCTGCTGACTACAGCTAAAACTAGTCCACAATTGCCTGCACTGGCTACTACAACACTCACTAGTATACTACTGCCTGATGTCCGCTGGCAACTACAACTACCATAAGTCCACTACTGCTTGATCTTCTTGATGCTTTCACTAGTAGACTCACTACTGCCTGTAACTCACTGGCTATCACTAGTTCACCACTACCTCTGGCTACTACAAGTATCACCAGTCCATCACTGCCTGCTGTCTCCTGGCTATTACAAATACCAACAGTCCACTACTGATTGCTTTCCACTGGTTACCACAACTACCACTAGTCTATCACTGATTGCTGTCTACTGGCTGGAACTATTGCTAGTCCACCACTACCTGTTGTCTTCTTCACAATTTTGGGACTACCAAAAGGGAGAAATTTTGGAACACTTAGAAAAAGCTATTGCATTTTAACACCTGTAAGCATCTGACAACAACCAGGGATACACCTATATTTTAGTGTTAAAAAGTATACAAAATTTGCTAGTTCAGTGTGTAAAAAAAAAAAAAAAAAGCTGTTAGTTGTCATAAGTTACCACATGTCACAGTAGCTTTGACATACATTAGCTTAGCCTTAAAACCACTTGGAAATTACTTGAATATATTCCTAGGTGACCCCAGCAATGTTATACAGGACTTTAAAGCGCTTGGGCAGTGTTATGCATGAGTTATAAGGGTCATTAAACTTACAACACAAATAGAGAAACATAGCCGCACATCCAACATTTGTACTCTGATCTACTTGCTTCTCAGCATAATTAAAAAAAACTAACAAGTTGTTAGTATACATTTTGATCAAAAAGTACAAGCCTACTCGCCACATCAAGGCTGCCTAGCCAGAGTGGTTTCCTAACCTGACACTGGTGTAGTGCCGGGCGGTGACCACCGCCTCCCAGACACCATGCCCACAGGGGGAACGACCCCGTGGCCAGACAGCCCCACTGCTGCCCGACCAAGCCCCTGACTTTGGGCCGCACTACCCCACAGACAAAGCATCACAGAAACAATGGCCGCCACAGAGAACGACACCAGTGTGAACACTTACTATGTGCTCCCTACCAGAGGTATGGGAGAATGTAAGAAGTAAACTCTTATACTGTCTCCCGCTAATTAAAAACACCTGGGCCAAATGGATGGAGTAGAGTTCTGGCCATGGAAGAAGGGAGAGACTACAAATGTACAACACAAATAGAGAAACATAGCTGCACATCCACCATTTGTAAATGTATACTAACAACCTGTTAGTTTTTAAATTATGCTGAGAAGCAAGTAGATCAAAATACAAATTGTGGATGTGCGGCTATGTTTCTCTATTTGTGTTGTAGGCTTATTGATTTGCTAGTTTGGTTAGAATTTATTGGCCACAAACCAATCCTTTTTAAGAAGTTTTGCGAGCCTGTTAACCGAACTTCAACTCTAATCAGGACCTGGCAACCCCAACCATGTGATCCGAGACCCAATACTCATAATAGAAATAATACATTGCTACACAGTATTGAAAGTCATCATGATCATTATCACCATACATGGAGCATTTACCTATGAATAAAGAAACATTGTTTTGAACATGAAAAGTGTGCATTGCTTTCTTTGCATGTGTGGGGTAAACATAAGCCTATCCCAAGATAAAAGAAAACAATGAAATAGCAGATTAGATGAAATCTAATGGATTTTACAGTGACTCCTTTATGTCCCTATGTTTTTTAATATAAAAATTCTTGCTATGGTTATCTCAACCTATTTTATCTATTATCAAGGTAATTATCTTTATTCAACAGACTGCATTAATTTAAGAGAGATTTAATATCGTAATGTACTCGGATACCTAAGATTATAAAAATGATCATTAACCTACATTTAAGGTTTGGTAATATGTAGAAACATTTAGGCTGTATAATCATTGCTGAAAAACGTATAGGAAAAGGTTCTTATTATCATTGTTAAGCTCAAAGTTTAAGAATGAAAAGTGTTATGCATTGCCAACAAGATCTATCAAATCTTACTGTAACTCTTTTAGTCAAGGCTGTTAATAAGGTGGTTATGTCAGGGACCCAAACAAATCAGGGTTCGATATTGGCTGCCATTCACCTGTTACTCACCAGTCACTGCACATGAGCTAAATAATATTACCTGTAAAATATACTGAAAAGATAGGGTCACATGTAGCACAAAGGCAGTGAAAATTTGCAAGCGGAACCTGTTGACTTCAATGAATAGCAACATAACCTCTATTGTCTAATAAATACTCTATTTCAGCTTTTCCCAACCTTGGGTACGCTGTGATACATTCATGTGGTCTAGCCCCACCTAATCTTATTGACCATATGATTGCTGCAACTTATCATTTTCTAGCAATTGTTACATGAAAATATTATCATGGAATGTTAAGGGGCTGCAGTCACCCTCTAAATGCTGTATGGTCCTCAACCTTATTCAATATTTAGGGCTGATATAGCTTTTTTGTAAGATAACCACCTAAAGACAGCAGATTTTTGCAGGATGCTACAAATGTGGGTTTTGTGAGGTTCTCGGCTCTCCTGTGCTCAATGGAAAGACATGATACTCATAATATTCTACAAATGCTTTGCAAATAAGCAACTGAGTCAGGATACTGATTAGTGATAAGCGGCAGGGGCCATATTCGAATTAGCAATATTTTGCAAATATATGCGAAATTCGCATATTCGCTATGTTCGTTCACTTCTTTTTTTGCCATGTGAAAATCGTAATGAAATTCGTATAGTTTGCATGCGTGATTATATCTTTCACCTAAAAGAAGGGAGTGATCAGAGTACTCTGGAAGTGGCAATATTTGGAATATTTGCATATACGGAATATTTGAGCTCCACACCGACTCACACAGTAAATAAAATTGGAGCCTTCTTTAGACCACAAGCTGAAAGCAGGGAGGGATGATCACCTTTTTTTTTTTTTAAAACAGTACACATCACTGTTGTAATGTGTACTTTGAAGAAAAAAAAAAAAAGAATATTTGTCATTCCAAATATATAGTGCTATATTTTAAATATTTGTGGTAAAAATTAGCATTTTGAATATTTGCGCTCAACACTAATACTGATGAGGTTGGTAAGATTTGTCACATAGCTACAGACTTCCCAGGAGGTAGGTTAAGTATTTATAATGCATATGCCCCCAATGATGTGCTGTGACCATTTTTTCAGACTTATGGGCTCTTATAGTAAAAACCATGAAAAGTCATTAGTGTCAGAGAAATCTGTTTAACTTTCTGGCACCAGTTGATAAAAAAAAATCACCCGGCAGGGAACTAAGACAGCAAAAAATAAGGTACTACTTGATTTTTTATCACTCACTAATGGATTTATTGAGGTATTTACATCCCACAGATAGGGAATTGACCTTTTACTCACATTTTCATGTGGCATAGTATTCTCAGGTGATATCATTTTATCTTCCCACATGCTTTCCAGGACCAGGTACCACCATACATGACAAAGTCATTTTGGACAATTCCCCCTTGAACTTAGACCTTCTTAAAGGTCTTTTACGTAGATTTCCGTAGATTTCCTTTTTCCATGCATACACCCATTATCACCCTGTTAAAATCTTGCTGGATGTTGCCAATGCTGCATTACAGGTAAGATTATAGCCTATATGCTGACTAAGAAATGAGCAGCCAGACATGTTTACATTCCCTCCACTTAGGTCTTGAAGGACTCATATACCAAATTTCTGCCCTTCCTTAGTGAAGCTAATATAGCAGGTTGGATTAAATTTAAAGATGATTATGGGGAGAGTCAGAACACCATTGATAAATTCTAAAGGGACAAGAGGAATGTTCTAATATTTCATCATGGTAATAAAACAGGAAGGCTGCTTGCAGACCTTGCTAGATGGGCTAAAAAGGTTGATCCCATTGGATGTCTTCTAGATGAATTGGGAACCATCTGCTAAAAATTAATGATATATTCCTTGATTTTTATCAATTATTATTTGAGTACCAGGTGCTGCCCGTTTTTTGCTATGTAATCCTTGGGGGGGGGGGGGGGGGGAGAGGAAAAGCAACAAAGGAGGAAGCTTTTGTCCTCATATCCCTTCCTAAAATCCTGACCCCATATCCCCTCCTCATATCACAAGCCCAAATCCCCTCCTCATATCCCAACCCCAAATCCCCTCCTCATATCCTGACTTCATATCCCATCCTAATATCCTGACCTCATATTCCATCCTCATATCCCTTCCTAATATCCTGTCCTCATATCACGACCTCCTATCCTGACCTCATATCCCGTCCCTATATCCCGTCCCCATATCCTGTTGCCATATCCTGTTCCCATATCCCAACCTCATATTCTTTCCTCATATCCCATTCCCATATGCCGTCCTTATATCCTGTCCCCATATCCGACCTCATATCCAGACCTCAAAGCCCTTCCCCATATCCCTTCCTTATATCCCATCCCCATATCTCATCCCCATTTAAAGATATGTGATGAAGATATTGTAAACTGAAAATAAAAGGGGTGTGACTTAAAGGGTGGGCGTGTTGTTGACATATAAGTAACATGTTTACCAAGTTTCATGTTAATATCTTCAGCCATTTGGATGTGATGCTGGAACATACACACACACACACACACACACATACACATGTTGAGTTTTATATATATACAGTAACCCCCCAACATGCGATGGCCCAGACATATGATAAAATCGATATACGATGGCCATCTAAGAGGCCATCGCATGTCGATGTCAGCATCGACATACAATGCTTTTATATGTCGGGGCCATCGCATTAACTGCTATCTGACAGCGCAAAATGCTTAAGCTGCTGTTGGATAGCAGTTTAACCTGTACACGACACAGGGCGTATCCATACGCCCTGCATCCCGAATCCTTAAGGACTGAGGGCGTATGGATACGCCCGTGGGTATTCCGGTCCCTGCCGCTAGCCGGATGGGGACCGGATCGGAATGCCTGCTGAAATCATTCAGCAGGCATTCGGCACATCGCCCAGGGGGGTCCTGAGACCCCCCCCCATGTCGGCGATCGGAGAAAATCGCATGTCAATTCAGACATGCGATTTTCTCCAATTCCGGGCTGATCGGGTCTCTGGTAACCCGACCACCCGGAAAATAAGGCTGATCGGAGTTGTCAGCAACAGCCCCGATCAGCCTAAGGGATAGGAGTGAGGTCGCAGAGCTGCTATCTTCTCCTATCCCCTGCCATTAGTCAGAACGGACCAATGGCAGCGCAGGACAGGGGGTTGCCATGGCAACCCCCCATTCTTCCCGCCCCTGGATGTCGAGGGGATCGTGGGAAGAAGATGGAGGCCATACCTGCAGGAGAAGATGCCTGGGGACCCGGGATCTTCGCTGGAGACTGCTGGATCCTGGCTCAGGTAGGAAATTGTCAGTGGGGGGGGGGGGGGGGGAATTGAAAGTGAAAGTAAAACGATCTTTACTGTGGCAACCACTAGAAAGGCCAAACTGCAACTGGGCATGCTGGGAGTTGTAGTTTTGCAACATTTGGAGGGTCACAGTTTGGAGACCACTGTAACAGTGGTGCCCAAACGGTAGCCCTCCAGATGTTGCCAAACTACAACTCTCAGCATGCCTGAACTGCCCAGGCATGCTGGGAGTTGTAGTTCTGTAACATCTGTCGTTTCAGATTTAGCAATTTTCATGAATTTTTTGAAAATTGCTGCTCTACTTTGAAGCCCTCTAATTTTTTCAAAAAGCAAAAATATGTCCATTTTATGATGCCAACATAAAGTGGAAATATTGTATATGTGAATAAAAGCATTTATTGTGAATATCCATTTTCCTTACAAGTAGAGAGCTTCAAAGTTAGAAACATGCTAAATTTTCAAAATTGTCATGACATTTTGGGATTTTTCACCAAAAAAGGATGCAAGTAGCGCTGAAAATTTACCACTAAAATAAAGTAGAATATGTCACAAAAAACAATCTCAGAATCAGAATATTTGGTAAAAGCGTTTTCGCTTTATTAATTCATAAAGCGACGGTGGTCCGAATTGCGAAAAAGGGCTCAGTCCTTAAGGTGAAAAAGGGCTGCATCCTTAAGGGGTTAAGCATCCCGGACAGGGTCGCTTACCTATCCCCGCTACTCCGGGTCCACTTCGCGATCCTCCGGCGTCTTCTGTATCTTCTCCAGGGTCCGGGCCTCGCTTTCCGGCATCGTTATTACGTCACTCAAGCGCCGTGTCGGCGCAGCAGAGTGATAACGTCACCAAAAAGCGAGGCCCGGACCCTGCAGAAGATGCAGAAGAAGCCAGAGGATCCCGAAGAAGACACCAGAGCAGCGGGACAGCATCGGGAGCCCCTGGGACAGCATCGGGAGCAGTGAGGACACTGTCCGGAGCGGATTACCATCGTATGTTGAGGGACCGCTGTATATAGATGTACACAGGGTCTCATAGACCTGGAGGCAGGTGTACAATATCTCCACTCCTTATCATTACTTAGGGTCACTTTTGATGATCTCACCCTGTTGAATTCCCCTATCATGTATTATAAGCTCTCAGCTACTCTCGGCGCAGTACATAGCTGCAAAGCTCCAGGCCAGATGGTTTCAGCTCCACTGGGATGTTGTGTTCCTTTTTATTGGTACTCTACTTGGCCCCATAGGCAAGGATTTACATGCCAGGGTTTAGCTCTGCTTCCATAGCTCTCCAAAAAGCTATGCGCAAAGGTTGTCTGTTATCACCACTTTTCTTTGACTTTGCACTTGGCCTTCAACCTACTTCAATTGGAGGCATTTAGAGGTATTTTTGTTGTGGTGACAGGGAGATAAAACTGACCTGTTTGCAAATGAATTACCTGTTTTATAGATGTGCGTTCAACCTCTACTGGACATACTATCACATTCTGGATCCTTTTCGGGTTTCAAAGTTCATGTTGCCAAGTCTCAACTGTTGTATCTGGGGGTTGGCTTCTGCCCTAGTATGCCTTCATTGATGATTGAGGTGGCAGCTCAATATATTACATATTTAGGTACCAAAATAGATTAACACTCCTCTTCATTATGTAAGTTAAATTTCAACCCCCTTATTTGCCACGATTAATGAGGATCTAAATAAATGCTTTTACCTTCCCCTTTCAATAGTAGGCACAGTACATCTATCAGAATCATTCGCTTTGGTCCAACATACAACTATTAAATGTGGCTTTTACCAAATTTATGTGACAGGTTAAAAATGAGCAATGGCCAAAATTTAGTTACTGAGGTTTGGTACACTGTACTGCTCACTACTCAGACATCCTCATCACAGAGCTTTGGACTCTAGTTGTTACTTGCACACTGCCCCAATGTTGCCATATTGGGTCACTGACCAACTCTGTGGGCGAGTCAAGCACTGGAGGGCCATGCTCACAGCGGCAGACAGGATATTATGACAGGCTCTGCGGGTACGTTGTGTATTGGAAATCCACATCTTCATGATGCACTCCGCAGTAATGGAATCACTGATGCAGTCAGCTCTGCTCATTATGCCTCCGCTAACATCCTCATGGTTTTAATCCACACTATCTCAAGGCTCTATTTAAAATCAGGCTCATAGGATGTTATAAGACATTGTACTTATGCTGCACAGTGTAACGGAAAAACAGCTTTTTTAAAACATTTTTCCACTTAGGGTATTAGTTTATTATTGTTGTGCTCGGATTGTACGTAATGAGAGTGGAGTGAGCCATATCCATCTATATAGTTTGTACATTAAAATTATAGACTAATCATTTCTTTGTCAGTGGGAAAAATTTACAAAATCAGCAGGAGATCAAATAATGTTTCCTTTACTGTATGTATCATATATGATTTATACATTATTACACAAACATAATTATTTGAAAAACATGTGTTGATGGAATTCATCATACGTCTGCAATATACTTTGCTGACTTTATTTTTTCACCATTATAGCTTTTTTTTCCCTTGAAATTTCTTAAAGAAACTAGCTATACACCATTTGTAGAGAAGTTAACAAAGTTGGTAAAGCAGTGTTAAGCTTGTGCAAGTTAATTGAAAACATAAACAATCAATATATAATGTATACCCATAACCCAAAACCAAATAAATATAAACTGAAACTCTCTTGTCAAACTAAAACTAACTTGTCAAACTAGTGCTTTCACAATCTTTGGGAATTATTTATAACTTTCCTAATCAACTGACGTCAACGATCGGGCTGATGTTCGGCATTAACCATTCTGATGCCAAGAACAATACAGATGACGGCATCTGCGACAATGTGTCACTTTGAATGGATGATCGGATCGCCCCTGGCACGGCCTTGGGGATCTGATCATCCAAGATGACAGATGGAGGTCCCCTTACCTGCCTCCGCTGCTCTCCTGGGGTGTTCTTCTCTGGTCTGAGAAGACCAGAGAAAAAGATTGCCGATAATACTGATCAGTGCCTATGCATAGCACTGAACAGTATAAACAATCTATTGATTGCAAAAAATAGTCCCTCATGGGGACATAAATAGTGAAAAAAAAGTTTAAAAAAATTTACAAAAAATGAAAAAGACCCTCCCCCAATAAAAATTTCAATTGCCCATTTTTTCCCATCATAACCCCACAAAGCATTAAAAGAAAATTCACACACGTATTTGGTATTGCCACATGCGTAAATGTCTTAACTATCAAAAAAAATTTAAGTTATCCCGTATGGTGAATGGCGTAAATGTAAAAAAAAAAAAAAAAAGAAAGTTTGAAATTGCTGTGCTTGTCACATCACATTCCAAAAAAAATCAATAAAATAAAATGCATAAAAAGTCGCATTTACGTGGTACCAAGAAAAAAGGACAGATCACAAAGCAAAAATAAGACTTCATATAGCCTCGTATATGGAAAAATGAGAAAGTTATAGGTGGTCAAAATAGAGCAATTTTAAACATACTTATTTTGTGAAAAAAGTTTTTTTTTTTTTTAAAGCAATACAATAATAGTATGTAATCATGGGTATCATTTTAATTGTATTTACCCACAGAATAAAGAAAACATGTCATTTTTACCGTAAAGTGTACAGAGTGAAGATCAAACCCTCCAAAATATGCAACATTTTAGTTTTCTTTTCAATTTTCTAACACAAATAATGATTTTTTGATTTTGCTACATTTTATGGTAAAATTAGTGATGTCATTACAAAGTACAATTGGTCATGCAAGAAACAAGTTCTCACACGTGTCTGTGTATGAAAATATAAAAGAGTTATTGTTTTTAGAAGGCGAGGAGGAAAAAATGAAAGCTCAAAAATAAAATTGGCTGTATCCTTAAAGGGGTTCTCTGGTGCTTAGACATCTTATCCCCTATCCAAAGGATAGGGGATAAGATGCCTGATCGCGGGAGTCCCGCCGCTGGGGACCCCCCGCGATCTTGCACGTGGCACCCCCTTTGTAATCAGTCCCCGGAGCCTGTTCGCTCGCCGGTCAGATTACCGGCGACCACAGGGCCGGCGGCGTGTGACGTCACGCCTCTGCCCCGTGTGACGTCACGCCTCCGCCCTTCAATGTAAGCCTAAGTCAGGGGGCGTGACAGCTATCACACCCCCTCCCATAGGCTTGCATTGAGGGGCGGAGCGTGACGTCACACAACGCTGGCCATGTGGTCGCCGGTAATCAGACCCAGAGTGAACACGCTCCGGGGACTGATTACAAACGGGGTGCCGCGTGCAAGATCACGGGAGTCCCCAGCGGCAGGACTCCCGCGATCAGGCATCTTTTTTTTTTTTTATTCCATAAATTTTATTATTTTCAAAATTATAAAGAACAGAAAAACAAGTACAATATTTGTAGTTATGACAGTGCAAATGTTTCAACAGAACTGCACTAAATACAACATTGTGAAATTCACAATAACGGGGAATATATTTCTCAGCGATCAGAGCAAACCAGGGGGAGAAAAGAGATGGAGCGGGGAGCAAGGAGGGCAGGAAGGGACGGAGGGGGGAGACAAAGACAAGGACAAACAAACAAAATAAGACAATTCAGTCATACATATACAAGGCATGAAGTCTAAATTAGTCTGATGGACGCAGTTTGTACCATCAAACACTGCAACTAAAGCCGAGACAGGTATGTTATAGGAAATAAAGAGCACAACAGTAACAGGGGCAATAACAGGAACAACGCCAGTCCATCGGTCCAGTGGCAGCACGCAGGAAAGCCAGAGGGCAGTAGGTACAGCATTCAAGGTAATCTCCTCAGATCACCAGCACCAGGGATTAAGAAGAAGGTAGGGGCGGGCAGTGGGGGGGTAGCCAGCCATCGCCCCCAACGTTTTAGAAAGGAGGGATGATTGGAGTTAGTAAGCGCAAAGGACCTCTCATAGCCAGCCGTAAGGTTCACCAGATTGATTATTTCAACTAGTGAGGGGACTTCTGGAGAGCGCCATTTCCCTGTGATAAATAGTTTAGTGGACATGATAATATATGCAATGGGAGAGCGATGACTCCTTAGTAATCGGTCCATATTGAGTAACAATAAGGCTAAGCTGGGTCGAAGGGTAAATGGGTCCCCCAGAAGTGACTGTAGAAGGAGCTGTATAACCTGCCAGAGCGGACGGATTTTTGGACAATCCCATAGTACATGGAGAAGAGTCCCCCTATGGCCACATGCTCTCCAGCAAAGGTCAGCACAGGTCGGATTAAGAGAGTGTAGTCGGGAAGGCGTAAAGTACCATCTATAAACGTTTTTCAGAATCACCTCTCTGTGGTTGGTTGAGCGTAACAATGTGCGTGAGTCCCTCAAAGCATGAAGCCATTGGTCAGTAGTGAACACAAATCCTGTTCCCATTTGTCCATAAAGGGCTGTCTCACGTTATCAGTGCGGTCACTAAGTAGGTCATAAAATTGGGCAATCCCTTTTTTATTGTTAGACGGTCGTTGGAAAAAGGATAGTATACATGGCGGAATAAGTGTGTCTTATAGAAAGGTTGGCGTCAGCAAACTCCTGACCTGAAGTCCCTTGTAAAAGTCAAGTTTGGGGCAGATTATATTTCACTCTAAGGTAGGGGAAGTGTATGGTACGCCGGTCATCAAAGAGGTTCGCAACCCCTGTCACACCTTTCTGGAGTCAGGGAGATAAGTTCAAGTCTGGAATATAGTGAGAGAGGAAGTCTAGAGGGATTTCTGTCAGCGGGACTTGACGTTTACGGGTGGACTGCCTCAAGACGTTCCACCATATGGTGTCAGAGATATTGACCGCTGTTAAGAAAGAGGGGGCTGGGGGGGGGGGGAAATGGCCATTAGCCACCACTAGAAGGCGTGACTTAAGAGAGATCAAAGAGGAAGAAGCCTCCTCAATTCCTACCCAAAGCTTGGACTGAGTATTTGACCACCAATGCTGGAGCTGGTCTAAAACGTAGGCTCTATAATAGTCTTCAACATGAGAAAAGCCCAAACCTCCAGCTGCAACATGGGTCGTCATTAGCTTTCTGGGGATTCTGGGTTTTTTGTCCGCCCAAACAAATCGGAAAAGCGACCGGTTCAAGGAGGCAAAAAAGGCCTTAGGGATGGCTATCGGTAACGTTCTAAACAAGTACAGTAGTTTCGGCAGTAGGAGCATTTTAAAGGCCGCCAGACGTCCCAGCCAGGAAGGAAGCTGTTTAGAGAATAATAGCAGAGAAGCAGAAAAAGAGGCAGCTAGAGGGGGGAAATTAGTGAGAAAAGTATGTGAAGAAGGGGACGTCAATTGTAGCGATCAGGCATCTTATCCCCTATCCTTTGGATAGGGGATAAGATGTCTAAGCACCGGAGAACGCCTTTAAGAGGTCGAAGCAGTTATCCTTTACCCTGCTCTAAATAGCTAACCCTCACACATCTGACAAGGTTGCAACTAGCCATCCTTCCAATGTGTGAATATTCCCAAGTACATGAGTCTGTTATCTGAAATGGTTTGACGTGGGCCATTTCAAAATAATGGATGTAGAATTTTGACCACTCCTTTCAGTGAGCATAGCCCAGGTATTGTCAACCTTCAGCACTGCACATGTTTTGGAGTATATCTCCCATGGTGCTCCTACAGCTAAAATGCTGCTAAAGCATCATGGGAGATGTAGTCTAAAGCATCTGCAGTGCCGAAGGTTTCCTATGCAGGGCATAGACCATGCACAGGCTATATACAGTGTATGGGGAGATAAACTGCTTTTAAGGATCCTGGCAGCGGCTTTTCCATATCTCTTCCAAAACACATAAATGCTCGGCTGAGTCATGCAAAACCTAACTCCTTACTCCAGCTGGAATAGACAGAACCAATAAGCTAGGAAAGATCCCATGAAGATATATAATACAACATTCCATTGCAGTCTCCTGCTACGGCCATTGCTCTTTTTTTTATAGTAAGTATAGTTTGAAGTCCAGGAGCTGCAATGCTAATCTTGTTGTTGGACAGCATAGGCAGATACAATAACTGGTACTCGCAAATGGGAAGGAAGGGGTTAATAAACTAACAGTTCTTGTCAGTGCAGACACTTGTTTTTGTTACTTTACTAACCTGTGTGATACCTCTGTATGATACCTGTGTGTCAACAGTAAAGGAAGCCTCTTGCCCCCCTTCTTAAAGGGCTCAGGTGCAGCTGAAACCCCTGTGACTCCCATAGCTACAAGACTATACCTGATCATTGGCTGTCCTGGTTTAACCGAGATTTTTTTTAATTGATAAAAAAAAAAAATAATAATAATAAACCTAAACATTTTCAAAATAATTTCTGATTGGATTTTTTTTTTTTATTATTATTTTTTATTTTTTTTTTGTATTTATTTTTTAGCCATATTTCTTAAGATTTGCTCTGTTAACAGCATTTAGAGCTTAAAGTAGATACAAGGATAATTGAAGATGATCTAAAATAGACTCTTTGACAGTCCATTCTCTGAAGGGTACTTTTCACTGTGCCTTATGCTATTAGCATTAGATATTAGACAGAGTCCCTAGTCCTTTATTGTACAAGCCAGTCTGACAGACTTTCTGAGCCTAGAGCAGAGTGTTGTGCCCTGTGATACTTCAAACAGTAAGCCCGCAAGTACTGTATCTCTGACTGGCTTATGGACTTGCATACCTAGGTTCTCAGTGTGTCTTCAGAAAGTAAGACTGTGTATTATAAAGCATTGGGAAGCCAGGCAGATTCTTTTGGCTAGGCACTTCTGGTTAATTTTTCAATACCAGGAGTAAGGATTCCTGTCAGGTTTGCAGGAGTCCCCCTTTCACTTATTTTATTTTTTTATTTTTTTTTCACAGAAGTTTCTGTGGTGTGCTACACTGGTTGCCTAGGGCATCATAAAATCTATTGTGTAAGTGACTGATGGCATGCACGCATTTCTGGTCACAAAGTGTGAGATCCACAGAATACAGTGGTCCCTCAACATACGATGGTAATCCGTTCCAAACGGACCATTGGTTGTTGAAACCATCGTATGTTAAGGGATCCGCGCAATGTAAAGTATTGGAGAGTGGTCTACAACCTGCGGACCTCCAGATGTTGCAAAACTACAGCACCCAGCATGCTGGGTGTTGTAGTTTTGCAACATCTGGAGGTCCGCAGGTTGTAGACCACTGTTAGACGAAGTTGTACTCACCTGTCCCCACCGCTCCGGACCGTCACCGCTCATCACCGCTGCCCGGGATGTCGCCGTCCATCGCTGTTGCCGCGTCCCTGGGGTGTCTCCGATGCTCCAGCAAGGCCTCTGCTTCCCCAGCATCCACGCTCTCCGTCGCCGCCATCACGTCGCTACGCATGCCGCTCCTATTGGATGATGGGATGGCGTGCGCAGCGACGTGATGACAACGATGGAGAGCGCCAACGATGAAGAGGATCCCGAAGAGGACGCGCTGGAGCCCCGAGGACAGGTGAGTGACCTCACCAGAGCTCACGGGGCCCCGTAAACGGCTATCCGGCGGCAGCTGAAGCAGTCAGCGCTGCCGGATAGCCGTTTATGCGATGGCCCCGACATAGAAATGCATCGTATGTTGATGCTGCCTTCAACATGCGATGGCCTCTGAGAGGCCATCGCATGTTGAAATTATCGTATGTCGGGGCCATCGTAGGTTGAGGGGTCACTGTACTCACGTGATGCGGCTCCAAGATGTTACAAAAACATTACAACTTTGGTGGTGACTATATCTGTAGCTATGAACAGGCCATAAAATGAAGGGTAAAACATGTAGAGGATGGAAGTAGGAAGAAAAGAAAGGCTAAGGTTGGGTTCACATATGTCCGGCATCCATCATAGATCTCAACGCAACTGATGCCATGACTGATGACAACATGTAGTCCACAACCCTGTGGATTTATTGCAGATTTTGACTTTCAAAAGTCAATCCACCCATAAAATCCACAATAATTCTGCAGCAACAGATTTAAAATCTGTACCACAGGTCAGATTTATCAAAACCTGTGCTGAGGAAGCGTTGACCAGTTGCCGATAGCAACCAATCAGATTGCTTCTTTTATTTTTTTTGAAAGGCCTCTGAAAAATAAAAGCAATCTGATTGGATGCTATAGGCAACCGGTCGACTTTTCCTCTGCACATATTTCAATGAAGCTCCCCAAATATCCACATAGATTTGTGTGGATAATATCTACTTTACTGCAACTGAAAGTATTCCATGTAGACAATTCTATGTAGAAAATCTGTGGCATATGCACCATATATAGATGTATTACAAGATCGCATCCACACAAAAATTGCATTTCCTTTGGCTTTATTTGTCTTGCTTTTGCCTGTGTTATCCTAATATGTATCCAACTGAAATCCACATTAATATAGCTACAGTGTGATAATTAACACAATACATGCAGGACACACACATTCTAAAATATACTTTACCATCTGGCTGCTATATTTGATATTATAAATGGTACATATGTATTTTATCTTATTCAGGTATTAAAAGACATCACTTATTACTGTACACTAAATATAATTTGTATCGTTTATATATAATACAGAAAAAAATTATAATCTATGCAGATTGAGATCTTCTGTTATGACATTTTGTAAAACAATGAACGCATGTAAAATTAGCAAATTCATAGGCGGTCATTCTTATTTCCCCTGCAGTGGATGGTGATGCCCACTCTCCTACCGATTCTCTGGCAATAGAAAAAATGAACAAATCTGTTGTAAACCTTGGGTGTAAAAACAGATCTGTTTTAGCTATCTAAGGCTGCTGCATTCTCTTGAGACACGCACATTATCACAGTGCAAATGTACAGATATTTGTGAGTGCATCTGGCATTGAGCTATTATTATAAATTATGTATCCTTGAAAAAAGATCACAACATTTCTAGCAATCAATAGATGAACACAATTTTCTATTATGAATATGTTCCCCATGTAACACATTTTTGTGTGTAAATGTAATTGTACATTGATGTACAGTAAGTAAGCTTTAGTACATATATAGATAACATTGATGCAAATAAACGGTGCATTCTTCTCCTTCTGTGCAATTTTCTGCTCCTGTAGCAAATCACTTAGGCCTCATTCATTAAGAAAATGTCAAAATGACATGCTGACATACAGACATGGCCCCATTGATTTCAATGTAATCACTAGCATAGACAGCTAGTGACCACATTCTGGTAATTTCCTGAGCATATTCAAGTTTTGGCTCAGACTTACAAATGTGTCTTACAGCAATTTTCAGTCTGAAACAAAATGTGTATATGTTGGGTAAATTACCCCTATGTAGTCACTAGCTAATTATGTTCGGACTATTAAAATGAATGAGGTCTGTCCAAGCAGGGACATGTTGGCATATCATTTTGACATTTTGAAATTTTCCTGATGTATCTATGCCTCTGAGGTGTGAACTTAGCCTTAGATGTGTTCCATTATACACTGCTCAAAAAAACACAAAGGGAACACTAGGATAACACATTCTAGATCTGAATGAATGAACTAATTGTATGAAATACTTTCGTCTTTATATAGTTGAATGTGCTGACAACAAAATCACATTAATGATTAATGGAAATCAAATTTATCAACCCATAGAGGTCTGGATATGGAGTCACACTCAAAACCAAAGTGGAAAACCACACTAAAGGCTGATCCAACTTTGATGTAATGTCCTTAAAACAAGTCAAAATGAGGCTCAGTAGTGTGTGTGGCCTCCACGTGCCCGTATGACCTCCCTGCAATGCCTGGACATGCTCCTGGAAAGTCTGTGGTGCAACGTGGCATTGGTGGATGGAGCAAGACATGATTTCCCAGATGTGCTCAATCGGATTCAGGTCTGGGGAATGGGTGGGCCAGTCCATAGCATCAATGCCTTCCTCTTGCAGGAACTGCTGACACACTCCAGCCACATGAGGTCTAGCATTGTCTTGCATTAGGAGGAATCCAGGGCAAACCGCACCAGCATATGGTCTCACAAGGCGTCTGAGGATCTCATCTCGGGTACCTAATGGCAGTAAGGCTACCTCTGGTAAGCACATGGAGGCCTGTGCGGCCCCCCAAAGAAATGTCACCCCACACCATTACTGATCCATTGCCAAACCAGTAATGCTGGAGGATGTTGGAGGCAGCAGAACATTCTCCACGGCATCTCCAGACTCTGTCACGTTTGTCACATGTGCTCAGTGCGAACCTGCTTTAATCTATTAAAAGCACAGGGCACCAGTGGCGAATTTGCCAATCTTGGTGTTCTCTGTCAAATCTAAACATCCTGCACGGTGTTGGGCTGTAAGCACAACCCCCACATGTGGACATCAGACCCCCATACCACCCTCATGGAGTCTGTTTCTGATGGTATGAGTGGACACATGCACATTTGTGGCCTGCTGAAGGTTATTCTGCAGAGCTCTGGCAGTGTTCCTCCTGCTCCTCCTTGCACAAAGGTGGAGGTAGCGGTCCTGCTGCTGAGTTGTTGCCCTCCTACGGCCTCCTCCACGGCTCCTGATGTACTGGCCTATCTCCTGGTAGTGCCTCCATGCTTCGGACACTATGCTGACAGACACACCAAACCTTCTTGCCACAGGTCACATTGATGTGCCATCCTGGATTAGCTGCACTACCTAAGCTACTTGTGTGGGTTGTAGACTCTGTCTCATGCTACCACTAGAGTGAAAGCACCGCCAGTATTCAAAAGTGACCAAAACATCAGGCAGGAAGCATAGGAACTGAGAAGTGGCCTGTGGTCACCACTAGAGATGAACGAAGTTACAGTGATTCGATTCGTCACGAACCTTGCGGCTCGGCAGTTGCTGACTTTAGCCTGCGTAAATTAGTTCAGCTTTCAGGTGCTCCGGTGGGCTGGAAAAGGTGGATACAGCCCTAGGAAACTCTCTCCTAGGACTGTATCCACCTTTTCCAGCCCACCAGAGCACCTGAAAGCTGAACTAATTTATGCAGGCTTAAGACAGCAACTGCCGAGCCGATAAGTTAGTGACAAATCAAATTACTGTAATTTCGCTCATCTCTAGTCACCACCTGCAGAACCACTCCTTTATTGGGGTGTCTTGCTAATTGCCTATAATTTCCACCTGTTGTCTGTTCCATTTGCACAGCAGCATTTGAAATTGATTGTCAATCAGTGTTGCTTCCTGAGTGGACAGTGTGATTTCACAGAAGTGTGGTTGACTTGGAGTTACATTGTGTTTTTTACATGTTCCCTTTCTTTTTTTTAAGCAGTGTAGCTATGGTGAGTTCAGCTCATATGGGCACTGTCAGATTCAAAAACTTTTTATGTGTTGTACATCTTGGCAAAACATTAACCTTTTTAATATACTTCATAAAAATGTTACGTCATTTTTATAGAAACCATTGCTTAAGAAAAAGACCACTAATGGTCCCCATACCATCCAAAACATAATCTTGTCTGGCTGCAGCATCATCTTTGTCCAAGCTGAAGCACAGGCTGTGGCAAATTTCAGGAAGTTAGGGCAGGACTACAATTTATTTTTTTTCATACTGCATATTTTGGGCAGATCTGCAGTTTATTTTTTATTTTTATTATTTCTCACAAAAAAGGCCAATATATCATTAATCAACAGTTAAGATGAATCTGTAAAACACAAATTCATTCAGACCTTTGCTAAAATGTGAACTTTGCTAGAATAGGAACTTTGGGCGGGTTAGTTCGACAGAACTTGCAGAAATAACATTAGCCACATGTCAGAAAGGATAAGAAGGGTCACATGACTTCAAGTAATCCTATTGTCATGAAAGGGGGTGTCAGGGAGTAGTGAGTAGGAATGAGCAAATTTAAAATAGCGGATCCACATGTGAGGACATGAGGCAAGGAATGCTGGGAAGGCAGGTATGCGGGATGACTCTGAATCACATGCAGCATGCAGCCTATCAGCAGCCAGCCACCCCTGTGATGTCACAGCCCTATATAATCGGCAGTCATCTTGCGGCCAGCCATTCCAGCTGAATAGAAAGTCACATCACTCATTCATATTTTCCGCCCAGAGTGGTGATTGGCTGGATGGTGGCACTTGCTGTAAGTGAGGGAAATATGAATGAGTGAGTGACCAGCCGGAGTACAGAGCAAAGATGCAATTTCTGTACAGAGCCTCTCCGCATCTCTGCAATAGATAGGACGATCACAGCGGGTGTCAGAAGTGACACTTGCTATGATATGTCCCTTACTGCAGGTACTACTACTCCCAACATGGAGCAGAGTGTGCTCCATGTTGGGAGCAGTAGTACCTGCAGTTAAGGAAAGATCACAGCGGATGTCACTCCTGACACCCGCTGTGATCCTCCTGTATAATGTATAGATGCGGTCGGCCGCTCTCCTATGGTCCCCTGCACTGACATATATATACACCTATTCATATTTCCCGAAGAGTTGTGATTGGCTGGAATCATCTGGCCAATCACAGCTCTCTGCGGGACATATGAATACTGTAGGTGTATACAGTGAGGATCAAAAGTTTGGGCACCCCAGGTAAAAATTTGTATTAATGTGCATAAAGAAGCCAAGGAAAGATGTAAAGATCTCCAAAAGGCATCAAATTACAGATTAGACATTCTTATAATATGTCAACAAAAGTTAGATTTTATTTCCATCATTTACACTTTTAAAATAACAGAAAACAAAAAATTGTGTCTGCAAAAGTTTGGGCACCCTGCAGAATTTATAGCTTGCACTGCCCCCTTTGCAACGCGGAGACCTGCCAGTGTCATGGATTGTTCTCAATCATCATCTGGGAAGACCAGGTGATGTCAATCTCAAAGGTTTTAAATGCCCAGACTCATCTCACCTTGCCACAACATTCAACACCATGGGTTCTTCTAAGCAGCTGTCTAGAAATCTGAAAGTGAAAATAGTTGATGCTCACAACGCTGGAGAAGGCTATAAGAAGATAGCAAAACCTTTTCAGATGTCACTATCCTCTGTTCAGAATGTAATTAAGAAATGGTAGTCATCAGGAACAGTTGAAGTTAAAGCAAGATCTGGAAGACCAAGAATAATATTAGACAGAACAGCTCGCAGGATTGTGAGAAAAATAATTCAAAACCCATGTTTGACTGCACAATCCCTCCAGAAAGATCTGGCATACACTGGAGTTGCGGTACACTATTCCATTATAAAGAGATACTTGTACAAATATGGTCTTCATGGAAGAGTCATCAGAAGAAAACCTCTTCTATGTCCTCACCACAAAAATCAGCGTTAGAACTTTGCAAATGAACATATAGACAAGCCTGATGAATTTTGGAAACACGTTCTGTGGACCGATAAGGATAAAATTGAACTTTTTGGCCAAAATGAGCAAAGGTACGTTTGGAGAAGAAGGGGAACAGAAATTAATGAAAATAACCTCTGTCCAACTGTTAAGCCTGGGGGTGGATCAATCATGCTTTGAGGTTGCATTACAGCCAGTGGCATAGGGAACATCTCACGAGTAGAAGGAAAAATTGATTCAATAAAATTTCAGCAAATTTTGGATGCTAACTTGATGCCATCTGTGAAAAAGCTGAAGTTAAAGAGAGCATGGCTTCTACAAATGGATAATGATCCTCAACACACCTTGAAATCCAAGGGGGATTACATCAAGAGGCGTAAACTGAAGGTTTTGCCATGGCCTTAACAATCTCCTGACCTCAACTTAATTCAAAAACTATGGATAGACCTTAAAAGAGCAGTGCGTGACAGACAGCCCAGAAATCTCAAAGAACTGGAAGACTTTTATAAGGAAGAATGGGCAAAGATACCTCAAACAAGAATTAAAAGACTCTTGGCTGGCTACAAAAAGCATTTACAAGCTGTGATACTTGCCAAAGGGGGCAGTACAAGATATTAACTCTGCAGGGTGCCCAAACTTTTGCAGACACCATTTTTTTTGTTTTCTGTTATTTTGAAAGTGTAAATGATGGAAATAAAATCTAACTTTTTTGACATATTATAAGAATGTCTAATCTGTAATTTGATGCCTTTTGGAGATTTTTCAATCTTTCCTTGGCTTCTTTATGCACATCAATAACATTTTTTACCTAGGGTGCCCAAACTTTTGATTGCCACTGTGTATACGGCAGTGTAGGGGACCATAGAAGAGCGGCTGGCCGCATCTATACATTAAACAGAAGGATCGTAATGTGTGATCTGTTAATTAGTACAGGTACTACTACTCCCATCATGGAACAGTGTGTTCCATGCTTGGAGTAGTACTACCTAAAAAATTTAAAAAATAAAGAAAAAAAAGTGAAAAACACACACACACACACACACACTACATTTTTTTTATTGTCGGCTTTATTTTTAGTGCCTTGCCCACACACATGAATTGATCCCTATTTAAAAATTAAAAAAAATGTCTTTATAAAAAAAGCAAAATTTCGGTAAATAGAATTTTTAATATCACTACTGTATCTTTTTTATATATATTTTTTTAATGGTACCCTACGAAATGTTATTAAAAAATGTATCACTTTTTTTGGATTGCTAGTCCAAAAATGAATTTTCTGCCTGCAAAAATGCCAAAGGAGAAGTAATTTTTTTAGACCTGGTCGAGAGGTGGTCTAGATTTGCGTTTTTTTTTTTTTTTTTTGCACCATTTGCGGAAAAATTAAAATCATGCAAAAAAAATGGTCTAGCAAGACGGATTTTAGAACTTGTAAAAAAAAACACAAAAAAACCCTGCAATTTGTGCAAAAATAAACAAAGTTCACAAATGTAGACCAAAAAAGAAGAGTAGAACACAATGATAAACAACCCCCATTGTCCTCCTCTCATAAGCGTAACATATATGCAGGAGAGGAGGAGCAGAAACAGGCTGTGGAGCTACAGGGTGATGAGGAAGACAGAGACAAAGGACCCAGACACACCGTGGCCATGTGGTCTCCTCATGCTGCTGCCACATTAAATGAAACTTTTTAGGTTCATCTATTTGAAATCTTCAATTTAAATAAAAAAATATATATCTTTAATCCTTTCAATTGTGAGGCTCTACGGTCTTGTAAGGCTGTTGCCACCTCAAGGCTTGGTCATTTTGCCACTATATGGTCTCCTCATGCTGCTGCCACCTCCAGGCTGTGTCAATGTGCCACCATATGGTCTCCTCATGCTGTCGGCACATTAAATTAAACTTTTAAAATTTTAATCTATATAAAATTTTCAATTTAAATTTTACAAAATATCTTTAATCTTTTAAAGTTTGAGGCCCTATGGTCTTGTAGTGCTGCTTCCACCTCTAGGCTCTGTCATTGTGCCCCCATGTGACTTTTTGTTATATTGGGGTTTATGGTCATACAGCATTAGTTCAAACTTGTTAATCTATTCAAAATCTTCAATTTAAATTTAAAAAAGTCTATGTAATCTTTTCAAGACTGAGGCCCTATGGTCGTAGTCATATATTACTTGTGGATTAACCACAAGAATCCCCAGAAACAGGTTGGAGCGATAACAATAAACCATAACTGATTAAATGAAACATTCATACTTTCACAGTTGGGGGGGGGGGGGGGCGGGGAGTGCTGAGAGGCAGAGGCTAGAACAGGTGGTAGCTCGCCTCGCAAAGGACCGCCAGCTCGATTTTAAGATACAAGTATGAGCTTTTTCACTGCAGCAAATTCCAGCAATTTTCACCCACTTATCCAACGGCACAGAAGCTGAATGTGCCCCTGTCCCAGTTTCTGGTAAGTCAGTCCTTCCCTTTTCAAATGAACCCCCAGAGCATGGGCGTGCACTGAGAGGCAAGGGAAAAGTGGTACCTTGCCTCTTGGCGGACCGCCAGCTTGATTTTAAGATACAACTAGGAGTTTTTCCATAGTTTACACTACAGCAATGATACACTATTGGAGCTGAAATTACCGCGGCTGCTGGCACCAGACTTGCTTTCCAATGGGTCCTCAAAAAAGGATTTAAAGTTTGCTCATTCCAATTACCAAGCTCTGTCATTGTACCGCCATGTGATCTCCTCATGCTGCTGGCACATTAAACTTGTGAATCTATTCAAAATCTTCTATTTAAAAAAATCTATGTAATTTTTTCAAGACTGAGGCCCCATGGTCGTCATCATATATTACCTCTGGAATTACCAGAAGAATCCAATGAAACATGTTGGAACAATAACAATGAACCATAACTGATTAAAATAAACATTCGCAGTTCTACAGAGTAAGACAGTGGGAGGGGGTGCTGAGAGGCAGGGACTGGAACAGGTGGTAGCTCTCCTCACGGCATACCGTCAGCTTGATGCTCACTAGAATCGGTCCTCAAAAAAGGATTAAAAAAATCAAAATAAATTAAAATTAAATTAAAATTGCATAAAAAAATCTCATTAATCTCTTCAATTGTGGTGCCATATGGTCTCCCAACCCTGCTGCCACATCCAGACGCTCTGCGGCAGTGATTCTAATAACGATGCCTGTAATCTGCATGTCATACTGAATAACAGTATTAGTTCACTAACACAGCACACTCCCTATGCGTGTTAATACAAGGCAAAGTGTTCTACACCGCTAAAATTATTATAATATTATTATATTAAAAATGGCTATTTCTGGGCTATAGAGAGCCTAGGAAATAGCGATTCACCGCGAATCAATTCAGACCGAATTAAATTTCTTTAGAAAATTTGGTGAATCGGCCAATCAAACTTTTCAAAATTTGTTCATCTCTTGTAGTAAGCCCTAACCGTCCCTAAAACCGCTGATCCTTCCTATTGCCCATCCACCCTATGCAATGGATTGACAACCACAAAGACAGTCCCTATACTGCATTAAAGTACATGGGTGTCAATACAAACAAAACAGATGAAACAGTACATGTGGAGAACAAGTCAGGAACAAAAGAGGTTAACGCAATAACCAACAAACAGGACTAAGGTCAAATTACATAACAGGAATACTGCAAAGCAACAAACAGATACATAAAAGGCAGGATATAGCACACTATACCGGTCAGGATAACAAAAGCACTATTTACACTAGAAAAAAAAAGACACCCCACTCCATAAAAGGAGTGGACAGCAATAATAACTTCAAATGCACTCCTTGCTAGCAGCGCACTCAACAGTGTGGAACGAATGCCAGTCAAGGAGGAAACTTAAATAAAAATACATGAAACACAGGCACAGACTTCAACATACTCCTAGATAGATGAATTAGCACAAACTTTGGAACAGGATTCTTTACTAAGAGAGCCAGGATCCAACAAGATCAAACAGGACTGATACAATACAATAATTGTGGGAAAGTAGCATAGAGGTTTTTCTGTCACTTTTGTGCATTTTCTAAGATGCCAATCATGTTGCTATACCCCAAAATGGGAATCATTTTAATAGCTTGAAAAAAGTAATTGCTTCTTCACTTCTTCACTTCTACTCCAAAAAAGGAATAATTTTGGACCACTTGGGAAAAGCCATTGCTCTTTTTAAAGGCATCTGGCTTCAAAAAGGGATTAAAAGAAAAGCATAAACAATTCCAGAGTGCAGTGTGTTTTTTTTTCAACCTGTTAGTTACCCCCAGGTACAATCCTTTTACCCATAGTCATACATGTTGCCCTAACCTTGAAAATAACATTGCCTTAAAAACAGCTCAGAAGTACAGGTGACATACCAATGTTATACATGGCTATTATGGATCTTAAACAGTGTCATGCACTCCTTTTTTGGGCTATTGATGAAGTTCAAATTAAACAGAACAAGTTTGTTCAGAACCAGAACTTTTTATTAGAGTCTGGTGAACCAACAGAACAGAACTCCTCTCTAGTCAACACCAAATAGATATCATTATTCACAATGTAATAAGAAAACAAAATGGTATCGCAGCTGATATATTTATACTTCAGCCAAAATAATATATTAAGGGGAACAATTTTTTATTTAAATATCATGGGTTCAATACTTGTGGGAAGTCAAATTTTGATTTGTTATCTGTTCATATTGTACAGTTACATTTCAGGAACACAAATCATTATACAGTAAATGACCCACATATTAAATTACTGGGAATTTTCAGCCCAGTTTGTCAGACACTGTATTTCCATTTGCTCTAGATTTTCCCTTGCAATCCTAATGTTCTATTCATTCAATTTCTACTAATATTAAATTCATGAGACTTTTTTTTACTACATGGCCATTGGAATTTTAAATAGTTGTGTAATCGGCTAAACAAACCTAACCATTTAAAGGGGTACACCGGTGCTTAGACATCTTATCCCCTATCTAAAGGATAGGGAATAAGATGCCTGTTCGCGGGAGTCCCGCCGCTGGGGACCCCCGTGATATTCAACGTGGCACCCCGTTTGTAATCAGTCCCCAGAGCGTGTTCGCTCCGGGTCTGATTACCGGTGACTACAGGGCGGGCGGCGTGTGACGTCACGCCTCTGCCCCCGTGTGATGTCACGCTCCACCCCTAAATGCAAGTCTATGGGAGGGGGCGTTACAGCTATGTCTTTTAGCCAGACAGACTAGTCTAGATTTTACAGCATACTGGATACCGGCCGTAAAGCATACCGGTATCCAGTATAGGAGATTTCTATTGTGTATGCAAAACTACGGATAAAGGATGCGTGGACATGCTGGGAGCTGTAGTTTTAAAACAGCTGGAGGCAACACTGCTCTAACACAGTTATTTACAAACATTGCAGCTTCAGTTGTTACTAAACTACAACTCCAAGCATGCTGAAATAGCCAAAGCTTTCTCAGACTCCTGAATGACAAAGAATTGACAGACATTCAGGAGTCTGTGAAAGATGAATGACACACATAGTGACAGCTATGCTGATTAGCATCCAGCTTTACTAGGAGAAGATAAAACAGATAGAACATGTATTCATAAAAATGCTGTACTTTTATCTAAAAAATCCTTGCACTAATTTTATAAAAATCTATTCTTATATTTATAAATTTTATCCTGTTATGAATTCAACATAATGTCTTCTGATTACTGCAGGCAAACTCCAAGTATCTTCATCTCACAAATGACACAGCATAAAACCAGAGAGGAAAGGGTTACAGAGTAGAGAGTACTGATTGGCTGACTGCCCAGGCTTGCTCCTGTGAGGGAAACAGACTGACACGCCCCCTCCAGCCTGCACAATGAAAAAGTAACTCACCAGCCGAAAAATGCTTTTATCTCTGGATATATAGGTCAGAGACACATAAAAATTATATGCACATGATCAGGATTGGGTCCTGAGTAACATATCACTTTTTTCCTTTTTTCTTTTTTTTTTTTTGCGCTATGACAGGTATGCTTTAAGCTAATAATTAAACTCCTTTTCAGATGATCTAACTAACTTTAGAAACAGAAAACAAACAAAAAAACAAGTTCAATAATGGTAGTCAGATTAGTTACAATAAAATACAGGTTATGCTACCCAACATATTCTAATGAGTTCAGTGTTCTATAAAAGTTCTACCAATATGCCAGTGCTAATACAGGTTAACATTAAGGCTAAGGCAAGATTCGCATTGCCATGGTGTTTCGTCCCCTAAAGGCCCATCTGGCCATTTTTTTTATGTTGAAAGGCCCCAAAAACCGGTCGGAGCACTACGGACTCCACCAGGTCTCGGCAGATCCCATTGACTTGAATGCTTGCACAATTTTTTTCTCCACTAAACTCCCGTCATTAGTTACAATGGACTTGGCAACGGAGCTCCCTATAATGGAGCCCAATGGCAATGTGAAGTAATTCACACATTGAAAATTCACACATTGTAAAATGTACTGACATATTTTATTTTATGTGTGCATTTTTTTCCACAATCTTTAACCTCTTAAGGACCAGGGTTTTTTCTGTTTTTGCACTTTCATTTTTTCCTCCTTACCTATAAAAAATCATAACTCTTTCATTTTGCACCTAAAAATCCATATGATGACTTATTTTTTGCACCACCAATTCTACTTTGTAATGACATCAGTCATTTTACTCAAAAATCGATGACAAAACAGAAATAAAAAAAATCATTGTGCAACAAAATTGAAGAAAAAACACAATTTTGTAACTTTTGGGGCCTTTCGTTTATACCCAGTACATTTTTCATTAAAAATAAAACCTTATCTTTATTCTATAGGTCCATAACATTAAAGTGATACCCTACTTATATAGGTTTGATTTTGTCATACTTCTGGAAAAAATCATAACTACATGCAGGAAAATGTATACGTTTAAAATTGTCATCTTCTGACCCCTATAACCTTTTTATTTTTCCACTTATGGGGCAGTATGAGGACTATTTTTTTGTGCCGTGATCTGATGTTCTTAGAGGTACCATTTTTGTATTGATCGGACTTTTTGATCGCTTTTTATTCATTTTTTCATGATATAAAAAGTGACCAAAAATACACTATTTTGGTCTTTGGAATTGCACGTACGCCATTGACCGTGCCGTTTAATTAATGTTATATTTTTATAATTTGGACATTTCCGTACGCAGCGATACCACATATGTTTATGTTTATTTACACAGTTTTGTTTTTAATGGGAAAAGGGGGGTGATTCAAACTTTTATTAGGGAAGGGGTTAAATGATCTTTATTCCCTTTTTTTTTTTGCAATGTTATAGCTCCCATAGGGGGCATTAACACTGCACACACTGATCTTTTACATTGATCAATGGTTTCTCATAGGAAACCATTGATCAATGAATCTGCCACTTGACTGCTCATACCTGGATCTCAGGAGTTAATTGGACCCTCCTGCTGTCCTACAGCTGTTCGGGATGGCGCGATTTCACCGCTGCAATCCCGAACAGCTCCCTGAGCTAACCGGCATTGGTTTACTTTCACTTTAGACGTGGCGTTCAACTTGAAAGCTGCGTCTAAAGGTTTAATAGTGTGCAGCACTACGATCAGTGCCGCGCACTATTAGCCACGGGTCTCGGCCGTTGTTAGAAGCCGGGCCCGAGTTATAGAAAGGGAAAGGACCCAGGAAGTACCGGTATGTCCTTGGTCATTAAGGGGTTAAAAAAATGTAAAATGTAATGAAAAATGCAACCCCTTTTTTGCCAGTTACAAACCAAATGCATGCGTAAAATAAACTATGCCATTATATTTTACGATGTTTGAACTTTTGTCATGTGAACTTATTCAGCCTCTTTAAAGTAATCAAAACTTTTGAAGAAGAAAGGTGAAGCAGTTGCCCATAGCAACCAGATTGTTTATTTTTCAGAGGTTTTAATCCCTCAAGGACAAAGGGCGTACAAGTGTGCCCTTGTGTCCTGCTTCTTAAGGACCAAGGGTGTACCTGTATTCCCTGGTCTCATTACTGGGGATTGAAGAGTGCTCATGAGTAAAGAATACTTTAAACCCGGTGGGTCCCGGTTGCTATGAGCAGCCAGGACTCATAGTTAATGCCAGGCATCACCGATCGGGCCAATGCCTGCCATTAACCCTTTAGACTTCCCGATCAAAGTTGATTGGGGTGTCTAAAGTGCGGGATTAGCAGTGCTGGTTAGCTCAGGGCAGCTGATTGGGACAGCTGCAGTGAAATTGCGGGTACCAATCAGCTGAGTGGACGGCAGGAGGGCCCTTACATGCCTCCTCTCTGTCCGATCAATGCTCTAAGGTTCTGGCCAGCGATGGTAGGCTGGAGCAGCAGTGCACCAATAACACTGATCAGTGCTATGCTATGTCCCCCTTTGGGACTAAAAAAAGTGTGAAAAAAACAAGAAGTTAATAAAAGTGAATTACCCCTCCCCTAAAAAAAAGTTAAAATCACCCCCTTTTCCATTTTTTTTTTAAATGATGTAATAAAAAATAAACATAATCCTAAGTGGTACCGATGCATGCCCAAATGTCTGAACTATTCAAATATAAGGTTAGTTTAACCACATGGTCAATCACGTACAGGTAAAAAAGCACCAAAGTCCAAAACTATACATTTTTGATCACTTCATAAACCATAACAAACTTAATAAAAAGCGATTTAAAAAATCTCATCAAAATAAAATGGTACTAATAAAAACTACAGATTACAGCGCAACAATTGAGCCCTCATATAGCCCTGCATGCGGAAAAACAAAAAAGTTATAGGGGTCAGAAGATGACAATTTTAAACAAACTAATTTTGGTGCATGTAGTTATATATTTTTTTAAAAGTGGTAAAATAAAATAAAACCTATATAAATTGGGTATCCTTGTGACCATATGGACCTACAGAATAAAGATAAAATGTCATTTTAACCTAATAGTGCACTGCGTAGAAACAGAAACTCCCAAAAGTTACAAAATACATATGTATTTATTTTTGCTTTCCTGTAGGTTTTGTTATTAAATTATTGATGTAATCACAAAGTACAATTGGTGATACATAAAAAAAAGGCCATATATAGGTCTGTAGATGCCAAATTGAAAGTTTTATGATTTTTAGGAGGAAAAAAACGAAAGTGCTAAAATGTAATTTGGCCTGGTACTTAACCCGTGTCTAATGCCGGCATCATTGATCACAATGATGCCCGGCATTAACACCTTTAAAATAAAATAAAATAAAAAATCATTCCTGGCAGCTCAGCAGAGCTGATCGGGACCCCAGCGCTAAGACAGCACTGTCCTGATCAGCTGAGAGGACAGAGGGAGGGACATTTTTAAATGTACTAATTTTTTTTTTTTTTTTTACAGAAGTATGTAAGTTGGGTATCATTTTCATTGTATGGATACCTTATTAAGATAAGGTATCATTTTTACCAAAAAGTGCCCTGCGTAGAAACAGAAGCAACTTATAATTTCAACATGGCTTTTTTTTTTTTTCAATTTTGTCCCACAAATATTTTCTTTTTTTGTTTTGTCATAGATTTTATGGTGAAATGACTGATAACATTACAAAGTAAAATTTGTATTCATAAAACATGCCCTCATATAAGTCTGTTGGTGGAAAACTGAAAGTGTTATGATTTTTAGAAGGTGAGGAGGAAAAAACTAAAGTGCAGAAATGGTAAACCCCTGAGCACTTAAGGGGTTAAAGGGCTACTCCGCTGGTAAACAATTTTGTTCAAATTAACTGGTGCCAGAAAGTCAAATTTATTTGTAAATTACTTATTTAAAAAAAATAGGAAGGAAGTTGAGTTGTTCTTTTCTGTCTGACAACAGTGCTCTCTGCTGACACCTCTGTCCGTGTCAGGAACTGTCCAGAGCAGGAACAAATCCCCATAGCAAACCACTCCTGCTCTGGACAGTTCCTGACATGGACAAACGTGTCAGCAAAAGAGCACTGTGGTCCGACAGAAAAGAAATTTAAAAAGAAAAGAACTTCCTGTGGCGCATATAGAAGCTCATAAGTACCAGAACGATTGATAGGTTTAGAAGTAATTTACAAATCTGTTTAACTTTCTGGCACCAGTTGATTTAAAAAAAATTCCACTGAAGCTGTCACGCCCCCTCCCATAGACTTGCATTGAGGGTCGGGGTGTGATGTCACACAGGGGCGGAGTCGCGACGTCACGATCTTCCGTCCCGGTGGTCGAGATGGACTCAGCCTGAGGACCTCCAGCGGCTCTGGAAGCCGCTACAGGTGGGTGCTGCATGGTAGATCCAGGGTGTCCCCAGCAGCGGGACCCGGCAATCTGACATCTTATCCCCTATCCTTTGGATAAGGGGATAAGATGTCAACTTTAAGGTCAAAGTGGGCTGTGTACTTAAAAAAGAAAGAAGCAATCTAATTGTTTGCTTTGGGCAACTGGTCAAGTTTTCTGTTACAATATATTTTAAAATCAGCACTGGTTTGTTTTTCATCTTGCTATATTAGAGAGTGTACAGTAGTACCTGATCATTTAATACTGAATGCCTTTTTCTATATTTGTTGTTACTTAAAACACTTAAAGTGCTAGATGTGTAAAATGAGTTTTTGAGATTTTATTATTGATGGCCTATACTTAAAAGTTTTGTCATGGCCTGGTAGGTGTAGCTATTGCTGCCTATTTGCCTATTCAAAATGCTGATAGTTTATAGTAAATACTTACATTTTTATTCTAAGCAAACATTGACTAAATCATGGACAGTGCAAACCCATTTATTCCCACATTAAAATGCTTGATTTCTTAGCATGAAGATTAAATGGGTTATCCACCATAAGGTAATTTCAGTACATACCTGCCAGACAGTAATGGACATGCTTAGGAAGGATCTGTGCTTGTCTTAAAGGGGTACTCCGCCCCTAGACATCTTATCCCCTATCCAAAGGATAGGGAATAAGATGTCAGATCGCCGGGGTCCAGCTGCTGGGGATCTGCTGTATATTTTGTGCGGCTGATTCTGCTACCCATTGAAGTTAATGGGTAGCAAGATAAGATGAACAAAATATATAGCAAATATATTCAGCAGAACCTGTACATGTGAACATACCTATAAGGGTGTATTCAAAAGAACAGTGTCCAGCTCACATTTGATCAGTCATTTAGTTTACATTGAAATCTTCAGTTTTAAATAGTGTTGCTCGCGAATATTCGCAATTCGAATATTATTCGCGAATATCGCATATTCGCGAATTCGCGAATTTCGCGAATATAGCGCTATAAATTCGTAATTAAGAATATTCGTTTTTTTTTTTTTTTTTTTCTTCACAGTACACATCACAGTGTTCACCCCTCTCTGCTTCCAGCTTGTGTGGTGTAAAGAAGGCTGTAATACTACTGTGTGAGACTGGCGTAAGAAAATTCGCATATGCGAAAATTAGCATATGCTAATTTTCGCATATGCGCATTTTCGCGTGTGCTAATTTTATATTTGCTAATATTCGCATATGCTAATTTTCGCATACGTGAATATTCGCATATGCGAAAATAAAACTAAAATATAACGAATATGCGAATATTCGCGAATATATGACGAATATTCGTCCATATATTCGCGAATATTCGCGAATTCGAATATGGCCTATGCCGCTCAACACTAGTTTTAAATACTGAGCATCAAATCCGGTGAATATACCCTAAATCTACATTCCTATAAGCTAGCTTCATGTCAAAAAATTTGCTTCATGTAAAATTTTACACCACCTTATAGTAATCAGTAAACAAAAAAAAGTAATTTCTGGTTGTTGACCTCTTATGGACCAGGTCAATTTTCACTGTAGGACCAGAGAGTTTTTTACACATCTGACCACTTTCACTTTAAGCATTGAAAACTCTGGGAAGCTTATACCTTTCATTCTCATTCCGAGATTGTTTTTTAGTGACATATTCTACTTTATGATAGTGGTAAAATTTTGTCAATACTTGCATCATTTCTTGGTGAAAAATTCCAAAATTTTATGAAAAATTGAAAATTTAGCATTTTTCTAAATTTGAAGCTCTCTGCTTGTAAGGAAAATAGACATTCCAAATAAATTATATTTTGATTCACAAAAACAATATGTCTACTTTATGTTTGCATCATAAAGTTGACATGTTTTTACTTTTGGAAGACATCAGAGGGCTTCAAAATTCAGCAGCAATTTTCCAAATTTTCACCAAATTTTCAAAATCTGAATTTTTCATCGACCAGTTCAGGTTTGAAGTGGATTTGAAGGGCTTTCTTAGGTGTTCACAGGAATAGCAGCAAAATGAAGGAGAAAATTCAAAATCTTCATTTTTTACACTGGCATGTTCTTGTAGACCCAGTTTTTGAATTTTTACAAGGGGTGAAAGGAGAAAAATCCATTCAAAATTTGTAACCCAATTTCTCTCGAGTAAGGAAATACCTCATATGTGTATGTCAAGTGTTCGGCGGGTGCAGTAGAGGGCTCAGAAGGGAAGGAGCTACATTTAGGAAGCCCCTATGATGCCAGAACAGCAGAAAAAACCCCACATGGCATATCATTTTGGAAACTACACCCCTCAACACAAGTAACAAGGGGTCCCGTGAGCCTTAACACCCCACAGGTGTTTGAAGACTTTTCGTTAAAGTAGGATGTGAAAATAAAAAAGTGCAGTTTTTTCCCTCATTTACCATTTTTATAAAGGGTAATGGGAGAAAATGCCCCCCCAAAATGTGTAACCCCATCTCTTCTGAATATGGAAATGCCCCAAGTTAGGATGTAAAATGCTCTGCGGGTGAAAAGTCACATTTGGCTTTTGGAAAGCAAATTTTGCTGAAAGGGTTTTTGGGGGGCATGTCGCATTTAAGAAGCCCCTATGGTACCACAACAGCAAAAAGAAAAAAACAACATGGCATACTATTTTGGAAACTACACCCTTCAAGGAACGTAATAAGGGGTACAGTGCGCCTTAGCACCTCACAGGTATTTCACGACTTTTTGTTAGAGTTGGATGTGTAAATGAAAAAGAAAATATTTTTTCACTAAAATGCAGTTTTTTCCCCAAATTTTACATTTTTACAAGGGGTAATAGGAGAAAATTACCCCCAAAATGTTTAACCCCATTTCTTCTCAGTATGGAAATACCCCATGTGTGGACATCAAGTGCTCTGCTGGTGCACTACAATGCTCAGAAAAGGAGAAGTGCCATTGAGCTTATGGGAGAGAGAATTTGTTTGGAATGGAAGTCGGGGGCCATGTGCGTTTACAAAGCCCCTGTGGTGCCAGTACAGTGGACCCCCCACATGTGACCCCATTTTGGAAATCAGACCCCTCACAGAATTTAATAAGGTGTGCAGTGAGCATTTACATCCCATTGGCGTTTGACAGATCTTTGGAACAGTGGGCTGTGCAAATAAAAAATAACATTTTTCATTTTCATTGACCACTGTTCCAAAAATCTGTCAGACACCTGTGGGGCGTAACTGCTCACTTCACCTCTTAATACATTACATGAGGGGTGTAGTTTCCAAAATGGGGTCACATGTGGGGGGGTCAATTGTTCTGGCACCACGGGGGGCTTTGTAAACACACATGGCCTTCAATTCCGGACAAATTTTCTCTTCGAAAGGCCAATGGTGCTCCTTCTCTTCTGAGCATTGTAGTTTGCCGGCAGAGCACTTTACATATACTCAGAAGAAATAGGGTTACAAATTTTGGGGGGCTTTTTTCCTATTTTCCCTTGTGAAAATGAAAAATTTAGGGTAACACCAGCATTTTAGTGAAAAATTTTTTTTTCTCATTTTCCCATCCAGCTTTAACGAAAACTTGTGAAACACCTGTGGGGTGTTAAAGGGGTACTCCGGCGCTTAGACATCTGAAAGCTGTCATGCCCCCTCCCATAGGCTTGCATTGAGGGGGCGGAGCCTTGACGTCACAACGCTCCGGCCCCGTGATCGACAGTAATCAGACCCGGAGCGAACACGCTCCGGGGACTGATTTTAACGGGGTGCGGCGCGCAAGATCACGGGGGTCCCCGGCGGTGGGAGCGCGTGATCAGACATCTTATACCCTATCCTTTGGATAGGGGATAAGATGTCTAAGCGCCGTAGTAGCACTTTAAGGCTCACTATACCCCTTGTCACGTTCCATGAGGGGTGTAGTTTTCAAAATGGGATCCCATGTGGGTATTTTTTTTTTTTTTGCATTTATGTCAGAACTGCTGTAAAATCAGCCACCCCTGTGCAAATCACCAATTTAGGCCTGAAATGTCCATAGTGCACTCTCACTCCTGAGCCTTGTTGTGCGCCTGCAGAGCATTTTACGCCCACATATGGGGTATTTCCGTACTCAGGAGAAATTGTGTTACAAATTTTGTGGGTCTTCTTTTCCTTTTACCTCTTGTGAAAATAAAAAGTATGGGGCAACACCAGCATGTTAGTGTAAAACTTTTTATTTTTTTTACACTAACAGGCTGGTGTAGACCCCAACTTTTCATTTCCATAAGGGGTAAAAGGAGAAAAAGGCCCCCAAAATTTGTAGTGCAATTTCTCCCTAAACTTTTTCCTTGAAATACGACAGGGCTCTGAAGTGAGAGAGCGCCATGCGCATTTGAGGACTAGATTAGGGATTGCATAGGGGGGGACATAGGGGTATGCTACGCCAGTGATTTCCAAACAGGGTGCCTCCAGCTGTTGCTAAACTCCCAGCATGCCTGGACATTCAGTGGCTGTCCGGAAATGCTGGGAGTTGCTGTTTTGCAACAGCTGGAGGCTCCATTTTGGAAACACTGCCGTACAATACGTTTTTCATTTTTATTGGGGGGAGGGACAGTGGGGGTATATATGTAGTGTTTTACCCTTTATTATGTGTTAGTGTAGTGTAGTGTTTTTAGGGTACATTCACACGGGCGGTGGTTTACAGTTAGTTTCCCACTAGGAGTTTGGGCGAAAAATTTAGCGCAGCTCAAACTTGAAGCAAGAAACTCACTGTAAACCTGCCCGTGTAAATGTACCCTGTACATTCACGCGGGGGCGCAAACCTCCAGCTGTTTCAAAACTACAACTCTCAGCATGTACTGACAGAATGTGCATGCTGGGAGTTGTAGTTTTGCAACAGCTGGAGGCACACTAGGTGTAAAACCTTCAGTTAGGTTCTGTTACCTAACTCAGTATTTTCCAACCAGTGTGCCTCCAGCTGTTGCAAAACTACAACTCCCAGCATGTACAGATCGCTGAGGGGAATTCTGGGAGATGCAGTTATGCAACAGCTGGAGGTATGCAACTACAACTCCCAGCATGCCGAGACAGCTGTTTGGGCATGCTGGGATTTGCAGTTTTGCAACATCTGGAGAGCTAGAGGTTTAGAGACCACTGCGCAGTGGTCTCCAAACTGTGGCCCTCCAGATGTTGCAAAACTATGTATAGTGGTCTCAGACTGTAGCCCTCCAGATGTTGCTAGGCAACTCACCGGCTTCCGTACGATCCAGTGAGCCAGCCGCACGACATCGCCACCCGCCGAACACCATCACCTGCTGCCTCCGCATGGGTAAGTGGATCTTCTGCAGTCGGTCCTCTTCGGTTTCCCCGTCTTGCCCCGCCTATTTTGGGTGGGCAGAACGGGGAAACCGAAAGTTAACCCCCCCTGCCTCCGATCTGCTATTGGTCGTCGCTTCTGGCGACCAATAGCAGGGATAGGAGGGGTGGCACCCCTGCCACCTCCCTCCTATCCCTTCAGGGGGATCGTAGGTGTCTTAGACAACCGCGATCCCACTTATATTCCGAGTCACCGGGTCACCATAGACCTGCATGACCCGGAATCGGTGCAAATCAACATTGGGGGGTCTGATGACCCCACTGGGCATTTGCACGGGGTGCCTGCTGATAGATATCAGTAGTCAGCCCAGTCCGGTCCCCGCCCGGCACGTGGCGGGGACTGAAATTCCCACGGGTGTACAGGTACGCCCTTGGTCCTTGAGTACCAGGGAGCAAAGGCGTACCTGTACGCCCTTAGTCCTAAAGTGGTTAAAGGGGTACTCCGAAGGAAAATCTATATTTTTTTTTAAATCAACTGGTGCCAGAAAGTTAAACAGATTTGTAAATTACTTCTATTTAAAAATCTTAATTCTCCCAGTACTTATAAGCTGCTGTATTATACAGAGGAAGTTAATTTATTTTTTAATTGCTTTTCTGTCTGTCCACTGTGCTCTCTGCTGACACCTCTGTCCATGTCAGGAACTGTTCAGAGCAGGAACAATACCCCATAGCAAACCTCTCCTGCTCTGCACAGTTCCTGACATAAACAGAGGTGTCAGCAGAGAGCACTGTGGTCAGACCCAAAAAAAAATTCAAAAATAAATTAACTTCCTCTGTATCATACAGCAGCTGATAAGTACCTGAAGGTTTAAGATTTTTAAATATAAATAATTTGCAAACTTTCTGACACTGGTTGATTAAAAAAAATATAATGTTTTCCACAGGAGTACCCCTTTAAGTCTCAGTAGACTACTTGCTAAACTTTGCATTGAGTTTAAAGACAGTGTTTAGCTAGTGCAGATAAACAACATATAGTAAGATTTTTTCCTTTTTTTCAATGGGAAGAGGCACCAGGCATCAGGTGCACCAATGTTATTTACTTTAGTGGTGACACATTGGTTCTTTTAATTTGACACTCAACAAGACTTAATGGATCTTGTTGAAGGAAAAAAGTAGAGTAGTTTGTTCAAGCTATGATGACATTTTTACAATCTTGGACATTCTAATGTGGCAGAAAAAGACTTTGTGTACTAAGAGAAAAAAAATCAAACTTTATGAATATATGTGGTATATAGAAAGCATTAATTTAAAACATTTTAAGATGTAACTTTTCAACTACCTTTATATTTTAACAAATTCAACAATAGAACAGCAGATGGCTGGCACTGGTATGGTGTGGATGTACGCGTCTGATTAGCAATCAGATATGCCGGTCTCAGCAGTGAGGCTATAGTTCGGAGCCCTCTCTCCGTCGCACCTTGGTGCGCAACCCGCCAGAGGAAACAAAAGTCCATACATAGAACAAAAAAGGAACAATGCGGGGGCACTCACGTTTAAGGTGATCAGGCGACCTGAAGAAGTGTCGGGAGCGGCACGAAATAGCTATCGTCTTCTGACGCCCTGCTATGCTTTGATTTTATTTGCACAAAGAAAATAAAGAAGCCTACCTGATCACCTTAAACGTGAGTGCCCCCGCATTGTTCCTTTTTTCTCCTTTATATTTTAACCCCTTTAGGACACCCCTTTATATTTTAACCCCTTTAGGAACAGGTTTGGGCCTTGAGGAAACAGGTAATTTTCATTTTTGCATTTTTATTTTTCCTTCTCACTTACTAAGTGGCATACCCATATGAGGGCTTGTTTTTGCGAGACCAATTGTACATTGTAGGGACACCTTTAAGTTTACCATAAAATGTATGGTGCAACAAAAATTTATTATTTGACGAGGGAAATCGAAAAAACTAAATTGCATAGGCTTTGTTAAAAATGAAAGAAGTGATTTGATTGGTTGCACAGCAACTTTTCCGCTGGACAGGTTTTGATAAATCTCCCCCAGTATCTTTATTTTGTTGCTCAATATAATTAGGAAAGAATAAGCAAAAATTGGATACTTTAGAGTTGTCTACCAGCTCACAATATAAAAAACTATTTAAAAAATTGTAGTCTAAAACTTAACATTTATTAGAACTCAGATAAAAATCCTGTCACCACAGGACTACCATCATAAAGTAATACACCAAAAACAAATGTGTGCAAAATAACCAAAATTACCGATATACCTCGCAATAGGTGATAAACGGATGTAGGTAGTGATAAGGATAAGAATAAGTATCACATCTGGTTAAGAATAATTATCACTTACCCTAGTGTGAATTCGGGTAGAAAACAGACATGGTGCACATCTACAATCTTGTATAATGATCTGATTGCTTCTCAGCATAATATCAAAAACTACCAGGTTGTTAGTATACATTTTTGATCAAAAAGTACAAGCCCACTCTCCACGTCAAGGCCACCTATTTAGAGTGGGTCCCTAACGTCCCTAGCATAAAATGGCGTAGATGTGAACCATGTCTGTTTTCTACCCGTAATCACTTACCCAAGCCCCATGGCTCAGGGGATGAAGAAGAGGCAGGGACAACAGGGGGGGGGGCAGGGCATGGGAACTTATAGAGCCCTATGGTATCCCTTTTATACACCTGCCCTAGGCGGAGTTGATGTCCTGATAAGGATGGCCCTGATCAGGAACCTGCCCTGTTAAACCACGTGTCCCTACTAGAACTATCTCACTTACTAAGCAGATATGCTATCTCTCTCAATTGGGTCAGACCCTAGACATGCTCTAGATAATGAAGTATGTACGTAAATGAGCCCCCATTGTAGAGAGCAGTGGATAGAAATACAGAAAGGTAACAACACAATGCTGGTCACCCGTATATAAGGTGTAGTTGTTAATAAAAGGCCTAGACAATATGGACCAGGTATTACAATGGGCAATGATGTAAATGAACCCTCAATGCAAATATATTTGTATGATACACCCTATATGTATATATATATATACATACATTGGCCCTTGGGGGGATATAATACAGTGGGGGTGTTGCTTCTGTATTTGAGGGGTTAATTTAACCCCTGCCACTCGTGACGACAGGGTGAGGGTTAATACAAAACATGTAAAAAAAGAAAATGGCAGCAGCACACTTGGTCAACAAAATGGAGGCTCTTAGCGCACTTTTTGATCAAAACGTGTCCCCCCATCCACCACGCGGAGGTGGCCTCTAATCGGATGGGTACCTAAACACTCACCTACCTCAGGCTGGGTGACATGTTGGATCCACTAACGATCCAAACCACCTCCTGTGAAAATAGGGGAGGGGATGCACGGCTACAGAGGGAGCCACTCCCCCCAAATTTGCACAGCAAAGAAAAAAAAAACTGAAAATGTAGCCAGCACCTAAACCCAATACACGGGTGCACGCTGCTGTGGCAAGTACAAAACATGTAAAAAAAGAAAATGGCAGCAGCACACTTGGTCAACAAAATGGAAGCTCTTAGCGCACTTTTTGATCAAAACGTGTCCCCCCATCCACCACGCGGAGGTGGCCTCTAATCGGATGGGTACCTAAACACTCACCTACCTCAGGCTGGGTGATATGTTGGATCCACTAACGATCCAAACCACCTCCTGTGAAAATAGGGGAGGGGATGCACGGCTACAGAGGGAGCCACTCCCCCCAAATTTGCACAGCAAAGAAAAAAAAACTGAAAATGTAGCCAGCACCTAAACCCAATACACGGGTGCACGCTGCTGTGGCAAGTACAAAACATGTAAAAAAAGAAAATGGCAGCAGTACACTTGGTCAACAAAATGGAGGCTCTTAGCGCACTTTTTGATCAAAACGTGTCCCCCCATCCACCACGCGGAGGTGGCCTCTAATCGGATGGGTCCCTAAACACTCACCTACCTCAGGCTGGGTGACATGTTGGATCCACTAACGATCCAAACCACCTCCTGTGAAAATAGGGGAGGGGATGCACGGCTACAGAGGGAGCCACTCCCCCCAAATTTGCACAGCAAAGAAAAAAAAAACTGAAAATGTAGCCAGCACCTAAACCCAATACACGGGTGCACGCTGCTGTGGCAAGTACAAAACATGTAAAAAAAGAAAATGGCAGCAGCACACTTGGTCAACAAAATGGAGGCTCTTAGCGCACTTTTTGATCAAAACGTGTCCGCCCATCCACCACGCGGAGGTGGCCTCTAATCGGATGGGTCCCTAAACACTCACCTACCTCAGGCTGGGTGACATGTTGGATCCACTAACGATCCAAACCACCTCCTGTGAAAATATTTTCACAGGAGGTGGTTTGGATCGTTAGTGGATCCAACTTGTCACCCAGCCTGAGGTAGGTGAGTGTTTAGGGACCCATCCGATTAGAGGCCACCTCCGCGTGGTGGATGGGGGGACACGTTTTGATCAAAAAGTGCGCTAAGAGCCTCCATTTTGTTGACCAAGTGTGCTGCTGCCATGTTCTTTTTTTACATGTTTTGTACTTGCCACAGCAGCGTGCACCCGTGTATTGGGTTTAGGTGCTGGCTACATTTTCATTTTTTTTTTCTTTGCTGTGCAAATTTGGGGGGAGTGGCTCCCTCTGTAGCCGTGCATCCCCTCCCCTATTTTCACAGGAGGTGGTTTGGATCGTTAGTGGATCCAACATGTCACC
The DNA here is from genome assembly GCF_029499605.1 of Hyla sarda. NCBI lineage: Eukaryota > Metazoa > Chordata > Amphibia > Anura > Hylidae > Hyla > Hyla sarda. The sequence continues at coordinate 205,899,152 of NC_079189.1, forward strand.
CAGCCTGAGGTAGGTGAGTGTTTAGGGACCCATCCGATTAGAGGCCACCTCCGCGTGGTGGATGGGGGGACACATTTTGATCAAAAAGTGCGCTAAGAGCCTCCATTTTGTTGACCAAGTGTGCTGCTGCCATTTTCTTTTTTTACATGTTTTGTACTTGCCACAGCAGCGTGCACCCGTGTATTGGGTTTAGGTGCTGGCTACATTTTCAGTTTTTTTTTTTCTTTGCTGTGCAAATTTGGGGGGAGTGGCTCCCTCTGTAGGTGGTTTGGATCGTTAGTGGATCCAACATGTCACCCAGCCTGAGGTAGGTGAGTGTTTAGGGACCCATCCGATTAGAGGCCACCTCCGCGTGGTGGATGGGGGGACACGTTTTGATCAAAAAGTGCGCTAAGAGCCTCCATTTTGTTGACCAAGTGTGCTGCTGCCATTTTCTTTTTTTACATGTTTTGTACTTGCCACAGCAGCGTGCACCCGTGTATTGGGTTTAGGTGCTGGCTACATTTTCAGTTTTTTTTTTTTCTTCGCTGAGGGTTAATACGCTGAGGTAAATCTTCGGCCTATCGCCACCCTTCCCAGAAACGATAGGTGCGTGCTTAAATGAATGAAGGTCCACAATAGGGATGAACTTGAACTTGCATAAACTTTACTGAAGTACTTGCGGTACATCCAATTAACAGCAACAGTCTTAGTAATCCAGTCTCTATACAGGTCAGCAATGATTGACAGATGCTGCGGACCATTGACTTATTCAAGGATTAATAGAGTTAGGATTTGTGCAGAGATCCGTCCTGATTAAGGGTCTGTTTAGGTCCGGTGATCTTGGCGAAGTTAACAGGGATTGAGATAACTCACAGTTTTGTATGGATAGCCATGGCCGCAAGGCTTGGGCCTAGTGACTGCGGAAGATAGCTGCGCAGATCCATCCTCATCAGCAGCGCAGGAAGAAGAGAGTGATTAATGGCCGCCGCTCCCTTATATGGGCAGGGGCAGGTCCGTTTTGGATTGGTCCGTGTCAGCTGTCACTCACAGGCAAGGCATGGTGGGTGAACACGTCACTGGGACCTCCTAAGGTCCTAAAGCAAAACCATAGAGTTTTCCACCTGATCACAGACAACAAGCCAGCATCAAATCAGTCATAGACAGTAAATAGTAAACCAGTAAATGAATCAGCCATAGATGAACATGCAGTAAAGAGAATGCGGTGAGAGCTCCTGTCCGGCGCTCCGACCATGAGTGCTCACCTCCCCGCTCTCCCGTCTGGGCCGAGGTTAGCATCGTGGGACACGCCTGCATGCGAATCGCGACCCGCTTCTCACCTGACTCCTGTCTCCTTCTGCTGCCGGCGTTGCTGGGATTCGCATTGCGAGACATGCCCGCATGCAAATCCCAGCCCGTCACTCACCTCATGCTCCTCTTGCCTCCTCCTCCGCCTTTCTGCTCCGGCACATGTCCCCGTCCCCTAGGTTGAGCGCGCATCGGAACTCGGAGATTTAAAGGGCCAGAACGCCCAATAATTAAGTAACACCTGTGGCTCAGTTAGAAGTTCCTCCACCTCCCACACTTCCCTGCTGGATCTTCAGTGCCCCTAGTCTGAGATTAAGCCTTCACAATTGTCTGTTTGCCTTTCCCGTGTATTTTGACCCTTCCACTATATTATATGACTAGGCACCTTTGCCGCCTGCCTTGACCTTCTGCTAAGTCCAACTATACCTCTGTCTCATCCTTCTGTACCTCGTCTTGCCCAGTTACCTGTGTGGTCGAGTCGTATTGGGGGTCGCGACCTGGGTGTCGCCTGCCGCAGCGAACCCATCCTGCCTCGTGGCAGGCTCTGGTGAAGACCAGCAGCACCTTAGACTCTGCTTCCCAATATGGCACGTGTCATCTCCCACACAGGTTAAAGGATCCACATCCAGCAGCACTACAGCAAGATCCAGCCATGGATCCCACCGGGGTTCCTCTGCCTGATAATCCGGACCTTGCCTCTATCGTGGCTCACCAGTCACAGCAGTTGGCCCAGCAGGCACAACAGTTAAACCAATTGTCCGCCATGATGCAGCAGTAGCTTTCTGCTCAACAACAACCGCTGCAGCTACAGCTTCCTCCTGCTCCAGTGTTGCCTCTCGCTCCTGCAGTCGTCTCAGGATCTAAGCTCCATTTGTCTCTTCCTGAGAAGTATGAGGGGGATCCCAAGTCTTGCCATGGTTTCCATGCACATAGAACTTGCTGGTGGTTTCCATGCACATTGCTCCCTATGGAACGAGCAAAGGAGGTCTTTGTCATCAGTCTCTTAATTGGACCGTATCATTTTCAATATTTAATCAATCAAGAATCCTTTTGGATATTTAAGTTATCCACTCTAGTACTGCATGGTCTGAATGAGACCATTGAGAATGTCCGCTAGTTTTTCACAATTATCTATGCTATTTATTGTCCGTAAATCTGGCTCCATTTTTATTGATGCCGGGTCTCCAGCCAGTTCTCCCACATCAGTGTATTATACTGAGATTAAGTATTCCCAATTGTCTGTTTGCCTTGCCCATGTATTTTGACCCTTCTGCTACATTATATGACTACGCACCTTTGCCGCCTGCCTTGACCTTCTGCTAAGTCTGACTACGCCTCTGTCTCATCCTTCTGTACCTCATCTTGCCCAGTTACCTGTGTGGTCGAGTCGTATTTGGGGGTAGCAACCTGGGTGACGCCTGCCGCAGCAAGCCCATCCTGCCTCGCGGCTGGCTCTGGTGAAGACCAGTGGCACCTTAGACTCCGCTCCCCGACACGGCCTGTGTCATCTGCCACACAGGTTACAGGATCCACATCCAGCATCGTTACAAAACCTAAATGCATGAACTATTAGCCATTGCCAATCTCCAATGGGTCTGTGCAAAAACACAGAACCAACGACTTTAGACCCCTGCTAGTATACAGGTAATTAAATGAGCAGGGTATAGCATAGGGTATATTATATGGTATAGTATAGGGCTAGTATACAGGTAATTAAATGAGACCTCCTATCCCGACCTCATATCCAGTCCTTATATCCTGACCTCTTATCTCATACTCATATCCCGACCTCCTATCTCGACCACATATCCTGTCCTCCTATCCCATCCTCCTATCTCGACCTCATATCCTGTCCTCATATCCCAACCTCATATATTGACCTCCTATCCCGACCTCCTATCCCGGCCTCATATCCAGTCCCCATATCCGGACCTCCTATCCCGTCCTCCTATCTCAACCTCATATCCCGTCCTCATATCCCGACCTCATACCCCATCCCCCTATCCCAACCTCCTATGCCTACCTCCTATCCCAACCTCCTATCCCGACCTAATATCCCGACCTCATATCCCATCCTTACATCCCGTCCTCATATTCCAACCTCCTATCTAGACCTCATTTCCCGTCCTCCTATCTTGACCACCTATCCCGACCCATAATATGTGTACCAGGTATTATTGAAATAGTATTATATTATTATAATATTAATAATGTTATGTGGGAACATACATTTCCCACTGATTTGCATGGTACTTTAAACAAAAACCCAGACCCTCACAAATGGGGGTAGTTAAGGGTTAAATTAACTATCCTATATTTTAAGTGGACATATAAGTAACATGTGACCAAGTATTATTGAAATATCTACAGCCGTTTGGAAGTTATGCAGTAACATATATTTCCCATAGACTTGTATGGGACTTTAAATAAAAACCCTGACCCTGGCAAATGGGGGTGAGTAAAGGTTAAATTACCTCTCCTATGTTTGTTGTTGACATATAAGTAACATGTGTGCCAAGTTTCATGTTAATATCTTTAGCCGTTTGGACGTTTTTGTGGAACATACATACATACATACACACGCAGATACAGTGGTCCCTCAACATACGATGGCAATTCGTTCCAAACGACCCATTGTTTGTGGAATCCATCGTATGTTGAGGGATTGGGGCAATGTAAAAAGTGCATTTAATACTCACCTGTCTCCGCCGCTCCGGACTGCGTCCTCACCGTTCCCGATGCTGTCCCGCGCAGAAGACGCCGGAGGATTGCGAAGTTGTCCCGAAGCAGCGGGGGTAGGTAAGTGAACCTGTCCGGGATGCTTAAACTGCTATCCGACAGCAGCTTAAGCATTTTGCGCTGTCGGATAGCAGTTAATGCGATGGCCCCGACATATAAAAGCGTCATATGTCGATGCTGACATCGACATGCCAAGGCCATCGTATGTCGATTTGATCATATGTCGGGGCCAACGCATGTCGGGGGGTTACTGTTTATAGGTTTTTATGTACATTTATGTCGCTCTCCATGCAGAATCATTAAAATTACATTTTAATAGTTCAGGCAACTCCACAAACAATGATACCAAATATGGTTCCTTTTTTTTTCTTTTTTACATTCTAAAATGGGAAAAGGGGGTTTAAATTTGTATTAGGGGAGGAGCTGGGGCATTAAGAACCAGACAGCCAGTATGTTTGTAAATTCTATGTCATCCATTGTTTAATATTCTAGTATAATGGGGGCATGGCCTGGCAGCACTGTAGCTTTACCCGTGGAGGGATGAAAACTCAAGATGGCGCAGACGGCTCCTGCGCGCCTTCCCCCTCCCTGTCACAGCTGACTGGGACTGAGGACTTCAAACCTGCTCCTGCACTCCTTATTGCTGCCCTCGCTTCTTCGGAGCTCCCCTTGTGCCTCCCCTGTTGCCTCCATACCGGCTCCGATGTCTGCCTCTAATTTCGCCGGGAACAGTCCAAGCTCCCTGGAGCTTCCAGCAGCTTCCAGACATAGTGGCAGCATCTCCCCTGCTCACTCCCCATCACAGAGCCCTCTAAAGCAGAGACCAAATTATGCATCTACCTCTCATTCTACTATAGGGGATTGGATAAAGTTGGACTCCTTACAAGCAGATGAGGAGGACACACTAGGGGCTCTAACTGTCTCAGGTGATTCCCTAACAGACACCACTATGAAAGCCATGCTGCTATATGAATAACATGGTGTCCCCCTTACAATCCACCATTGAGGATATAGGAGCACGGGTGGACATCATAGAAACCAAATTCGGGAAGTTCTCCGATTCCCACAAGTTGCTAATCGATTCCCACAATGACCTTGAAGCCAATGTCACTGCCCTGAGGGAGGAAGTGGCGGATCTTGAGGACAGGAGCTGCCGCAAAAATGTAAAGCTCTGCGCGTCCCTGAGACCATATTGACCTCGGACATTCCACAGTATGTACGCTCTCCGATAAAAGCGGCCCTACCTGATTGTTCCCCCACAGAAATTGAGGTGGACAGAGCCCACCGACTCCCCCTCCCTAAACATCTCTCGGATAATGTACCCAGAGATGTGCTGGCGAGGGTCCACTTTTACACCACCAAGGAGAGACTAATGGAGTTTGCTCGGAAAAATAATTGATTGCCTGCCCGTTTTCATAAAATCTCGGTCTATGCTGATCTCTCTGCCGCCACCATGCAGGCCAGAAAGACCCTTCTCCCAGTGACACTTCCTTTTGCTCTGCTAAGATAGGGTACCGCTGGGGCTTCCCAACATGTCTGCTTATCCACAAAAGTGAGCAGGTCCATGTAGTATGCTCCCTGTCTTATGGACAATCCTTACTGGAATCCTGGAATGTCCCTGTCATTTCTCCTGGCTCCACTAGAAGTACCGTCTCCGCAAAGAATCTGTACAGACTGGTCCTTGGCATGAGAACTGAAGATGGTTGTCTCTTGTTACCTGACTTGAGGGTCTCTGGCTCTGAAGGTGGGGTCTGCCCCTCGGCATCAGGATGGACTATTAGCCCCCTCTCCATTCTGCTGGCTCTCTCTTGATGAGTCTACTGTTTGTTTTATTTTCTTGTTTTACAGTTTATTTCCTTGTTTTCTCTTTTTTTTACCACCCACTCTACTCCATCCTACTCTCCGGTCCTACCCTTCTCACTAGGCTATATGTGTGCTGGCTGGGATACACATGTGGTCACCTCTCTTTACACTTTCCATCTTTTCTTATCTTCTTTGATGTAGGTGTAACATAGTTATCAAAATTCCTAGTCTCAATGTAAATGGTCTCAATGCCCCACACAGATGCTAATTTTTGGGGAAAGAGGTTAGTAGTTTGAAATGTGACATAATATGTCTACAGGAAACACATCTCCTCTCAAAAGATATGTTCCGTATAAAACACCATGCATTCCCACACGCATTTCATTCCATTTACTCCTCCAAGGCACAGGGGGTCACCATTGCAATCTGAAACTTTGTTGCCTTCCCTTTGCATAGCTGTACAACTGACCCTTCTGTAAGGTACATTATACTTAAAGGCTCTATCAACCATGTGCCTCTCACCATCACATCTATATACGCCCTGAACACTGAACAGCTCTGTTTTTTTGTTTTGTTTTTTTTTTTTTAATCTGTCACCCACCTACTGCATAAATCCCCTTGGGAATCTCACATAATTTGTGAAGATTTCAACATTATTGCCAATGCTACCTTAGACACTACCTCTCACTCCCGTCTCCCCCCCCCCCTCCCCTCTAGAGCAGTAGCTTCATTAAAAGATTTTTATGACATATGGCAAATTCACCATCCCTCTAGCAGAGATTACACATTCCACTCAGGGGTACATAATTGCTATTCCCGCCTTGACATGTTCCTGGTGGACAGAATTAGCTTATCTCACATCACAACCTCTTCTATAGAAGAGATCAAATGGTCTGACCACTCAGCAATATCTCTGTCCCTGACAGAGGACTGCTTATCTCCCCTGGCTCATATGTGGAGATATTGCCCGTTCCTTTTGTCCCACCGGGAATATGTGCAATGCTTGAAAGGTGACATCCAGGAGTACTTCCTACTAAATGCTCCCTCTGTGGAAGACCCAATCACGTTATGGAATTGTCATAAAGCAGTGGTGAGGGGATTGTGCATTAAATACTGTTCCACACTTAAAAAGCTTAAGGATAAGCAAATTAAGGACACCCTCTCCCTCCTTCACATAGCTAAACTGGCAAACAAACAAATGCCAACTCCCATATCCAAACAACAAGTGTCATCCTTGCGATCAGACCTGCGCTGCCTTTTATTGTCCAACTATGAAAAAGCCCACAGAAAATTAGGTGCATCATATTGCTCCCAAGACAATAAATCCGGAAAATTATTGGCACATAGACTGAAAGCTAAGCAACAGAAATGTAAAATCCCCTTCCTCCTTCACCCCACCACTGGTACCAAACTTTATACTCCCACAGACATTGCCAATGGGTTCCAATCATACTACTCCCATCTTTATAACCTAAAAACCGTCATCCCGCCTCCTCATATCATACTGCTAAAATCCAAGGTTACCTTACTGCCCTAAAACATCCCTGTATCTCCCCTGCACAACTTGACTCCTTGAACCAAGACATTTCCCTTTTTGAACTCCAAAAAGTAATACAATCCCTACCTAGCAACAAAGCACCCAGACTGGACAGATTCATATCCGCCTATTTTAAAACTTTTTCCCCAGTATTATCACCTCACCTTCTAGCATTCTGCAATCAAGTCATGTCCTCAGGTACTCTCCTCAAGGAAAATTTGGAGGCCTTAATCACCACACTTCCCAAACCCGGCAAATCTATGGACCTTCCCCAAAACTTCAGCCCCATTTCACTATTCATTCAAGATGTCAAAATCTATGCCAAAATTCTTGCTAACAGATTGGCCCCACTTCTCCCTTCCCTAATCAACCCCGATCAGGCAGGTTTTATCCCTGGCAGACAGACTTCCAATAACACCATGAAACTGCTCCATATTATACACCAAATTGAAAAGGACTCTACCCCTGCATTGATCATGGCACTCAACGCCGAGAAAGCCTTCGACCGGCTACGCTGATCCTACGCCTTCTCGGCCCTGTAAACATTGGGGTTTAAAGGGGTACTCTGGCGCTTAGACATCTTATCCCCTATCCAAAGCATAGGGGATAAGATGCCTGATCGCGAGGGTCCCGCCTCTGGGGACCCCCGTGATCTTGCACCCCGCACCCCGTTAAAATCAGTCACTGGAGCTCTTTCGCTCCAGGTCTGATCACTGTCGATCATGGGGCCGGAGCATTGTGACATCAAGGTTCTGCCCCCTCAATGCAAGCCTATGGGAGGGGGCGTGACAGCACTCAGAATGCTGACAATCACTCAGAATGCTGCAAAAGATATTAATGTTTAATAAGATAATAAACACATTGTAGTTAAACACTTGTAATACTAACTAGACAATTATCTTTGCAGTACTAAGTATATGTCACATGATGGCCATAAAGGCATATCAAGGCTATGCAAGGGATTTCATCTAGACAAATATAAAATGCACCAAAATGATATAGTTTTATACTTAGCATCCCAGGATCTTAGATGAAAAATATAGATGGAAGTTTCAGCTATTCTGGCGGATGGATCGGCCATTGTTGACCCATGAGGCCCTGTAAGCTTGAGGCCTACATCTTGGGAAATGTTCCAGCCACAGCCAGAGGTGAAAGGAAAACGAGACCCCCAACAATGACCAGCAAAGTATTTTATCTAAAAGAAGCCACTCCCAGATTCTACCCCCTCCAGGTTATTCCCTATCCATAAAACACCTCACAGAAGCAGTCAGGCAGGTCTATAACAAAAGACAGGATGTTACATTGAAATTTACCCTTCTTGTGTTAAAAAGGTTGCATTTAACTCTGTGAAGTTTATGGGCATAAAAACACAAATATAGCAAATTAAATGTATGTCATAGTCATATCCATAACACCATATTCCACCAAAGACCTTCTAACCTCCCACTATGGCAACTCCCCACTCCAGAATTTGACAACCCACTCCTTAGCCATACCTTCCACATTTGGAAAACTTACCTCACAACAGTGAACTCCTCCCAGGTCCAATCGGCATTGGAACTCCCCCTATCCTTTATCTAGGCCTCTGTTCCTCATTTGTCACTGCATTCCTTGATATCGGCTGGCATATTAAAAGTATACCATTTATACCAAGAACAGACCTTCCTTTCTTTCCAACAACTCCGCTCCACATTCAACATACCTAGGACAGAATTTTACAAATACCTTCAAATACGGCACTTTCTCACCACTCTCTCCCCCACACAGATTTGACCAGATATGCAAACTTAACATTATCTGGAGGGCAGATTTACAGGCCTCAAGATACCATATAACCTTTACTCACAATCGGATGTGTGCACCTGAACATATCCCTTGAGACTGTGGGAAAGGGACCTGAATATAACTTATTAGGCTGATGACTGACATACAGCTTTTAGAACTATTTCTAGATCATTTCTCTGTGCAATGCATGTCAGCTTACAAAACTATACTGAGGTGGTATTTTACCCCTGATAGAATTGCTAGAGCTTACCCCAGCTCCACGGATAAATGCTGGAGAGCACGTGGTCATAAAGGTACCCTTTTCCACATTCTTTGGAATTGCCCCTTGATTCTGCCCTTTTGGACTGCATGTCTTAAGCTCCTAGGAGAGGTTCTTGGAATAATCCCTACGTGGTCCCCCCAATCAGTCCTCCTATTTCTAGATCTCCATCTGCTTCCACCTTCCATGAGGGCATTTTTCTGTATTGTATGCATTATTGCCAAAAACCTACTGACGAGTAACTGGAAGTCATCTACTATTCCCTCTATTTCCCAGCTCATACAAAAAATTAACCTCTCATTTGCCTTTGAAAAGGTCCTGGTCTCGGGGTCAAACAGCCTCTCCACTTTCCATAAGAAGTGGCAGTATTGGATAGACTCCCCACATTGTCTTGTCTTCTAACTCCTTCACCCCTAAACACCCCTCACTGGGCATGAGACCGTTAGCTTGTACTGGTTACAGGAACGAATATTTTATGACACAGTTCCTGCTCTAAGGGTTGGACAAAATAATACTGTATATCCGTCCATCTTTGAATTTCCTTTGTGTTATTAATACTTAGGATGGTATAACGGACGTTTTCTCATCTTTAGTCCCGCAGACCTTGTTATTTTGTTATTTGTTATGACTCATAAATTCTTCAGATTCACTTTATTGTATACGCTTGTTTTGATAAAACTTTTTTCAATGAAAAAACTATTGAAAGTAATATGCTAGGATAATGGTCTTGGTACAGTATATGAGGGACCCTTCACCCTGAGCATATTTCATTATCCTGTTAATGGAAGAGAATTATATTTTTCATTTCTTGTATGGATAAAATTTAATTAACTTTTTTTCCCCTTGCCTTATGTGCCACAAGGTCATACATGTTAGAAGGCCAAGTTGTGTAATGCTTCTAACCCTGATTCCACGCATACCTTTGTTTTGATCATTGACCCCTTCTGCGTGGATATATCATGTTTTGAATTCATGTGCAAATTAACCTTAAAAGTCCAGGGGGCGTTCCCCTGGATTGCCAAAGCCCAGAAAAGTTCATTCTATCCACTTATTGGCAACGCCTCTTGGGCTGCTTGTAAGCTCCTCTGAGAGGCATTGTATAAGACTTAGTTTATACACCAAAAACACACTGACAGTTTTGCTTTAAAGTTTATAAAGAAGCACAATGGGAAATCTATGCAAAGTGTAAAAACTGTGTACCGCATCAATAAGATTGTAGCTTTCATTTAAAAAAAAAAAGATGCAATATGAGTATTTTTCCTCAAAATATTATATAAACAAGAAAATATAAATAAAAAGTCAACAAATGCAATATTTTCCTTTTAGCATTTTTTTCTTTAACATGTGTTTTTACTCGCTCTTACAATAGCGTGGAAAATTCTTTTGGGAATAGCATGACATTTTCAACCACTGTGGTTTGTAAAGCATGTTCCCCATGACTGTGGGTTGTATTTGTATATTGTGCATCGTCTTTATACTGCCTGACAGTATAAATGGTAAATTCAGTAAATAACTCAAAGTAAACTAATGGTTGAATGTTGTTTTTTTTTGCAATATTAGCCTTTATTAGATGTATTCAGTCTTTCCTCAGAAAAATACTCTCCTCAAAAAATAAAGGGAACACTTCAACAGCAAAATGTAACTCCAAGTCAATCACACTTTTGTGAAATCACACTGTCCACTCAGGAAGCAACACTGATTGACAATCAATTTCACATGCTGTTGTGCAAATAGAACAGACAACAGGTGGAAATTATAGGCAATTAGAAAGACATCCCAAATAAAAGAGTGGTTCTGCAGGTGGTGACCACAGACCACTTCCCAGTTCCTATGCTTCCTGGCTGATGTTGTGGTCACTTTTGAATGCTGGCGGTGCTTTCACTCTAGTGGTAGCATGAGACAGAGTCTACAACCCACACAAGTGGCCCAGGTAGGGCAGCTCATCCAGGATGGCACATCAATGTGAGCTGTGGAAAGAAGGTTTGCTGTGTCCATCAGCGTAGTGTCCAGAGCATGGGGGCACTACTAGTAGACAGGCCAGTACATCAGGAGACATGGAGGAGGTCATAGGAGGCCAACAACCCAGCAGCAGGACCGCTACCTCTGCATTTGTGCAAGGAGGAGCAGGAGGAGCAGGAGGAGCACTGCCAGAGCCCTCCAAAATGACCTCCAGCAGGCCACAAATGTGCGTGTGTCTACTCAAATGGTCAGAAACAGACTCCATGAGGGTGGTATGAGGCCCCAACATCCACAGGTGGGGGTTGTTCTTACAGCCCAACACCATGCAGGATGTTTGGCATTTGCCAGAGAACACCAAGATTGGCAAATTCACAACTAGTGCCCTGTGCTCTTCACAGATGAAAGCAGGTTCACACTGAGCACGTGACAGATGTGACAGGGACTGGAGATGACATGGAGAACGTTCTTCTGCCAGCATTATACTCCAGCATGACTGGTTTGGTGGTGGGTAAGTAAAGGTGTGGATTGGCATTTCTTTGGGGGGCCGAACAGCCCTCCATGTGCTTGCCAGAGGTAGCCTGACTGCCCTTTGGTACCGAGATGAGATCCTCAGACCCCTTGTGACACCATATGCTGGTGCTGTTGGCCCTGGGTTCCTCCTAATGCAAGAAAATGCTAGACCTCATGTGGCTGGAGTGTGTCAGCAGTTCCTGCAAGAGGAAGGCATTGATGCAATGGACTGGCCCACCCATTCCCCAGACCTGAATCCGATTCAGCACATCTGGCAAATCGTGTCTCGCTCAAACCACCAATGCCACCACAGACTGTGCAGGAGTTGGTGGATGCTTTAGTCCACCACCTCATCAGGAGCATGCCCAGATATTGAAGGGATGTCATACGGGCACGTGAAGGCCACAAACTAATGAGCCTCATTTTGACTTGTTTTAAGGACATTAAATCAATGTTGGAGCAGCCTGTTGTGTGGTTTTACACTTTGATTTTGAGTGTGACTCCATATCCAGAACTCCATGGTTTGATAAATTTGATACCCATAGATAATTTTTGTGTGATTTTGTCACATTCAACTATGTAAAGACGAAAGTATTTCATATGATTAGTTCATTCATTCAGATCTAGGATGTGTTATCTTAGTGTTCACTTTTTTTTATTTATTTTTTTTGAACAGTGTATAAATGTGTAATATATGATGTAGTGAAAAATGGACATAAAAATGTCCTTCCTGTTAGTTTTTTATTATGACTTTAGGGGTCCAAAATATTTATTTTTCTTTAGACTTACATATATCCGCCACCTTAATCAGGTAAGTATGATGAACATGCTTGCAATTTCTTTGGAGTTAATTCTCACCAAGGTCAAGTAACTTCTTTCATACCTGTAACCTATAACCATTCAAGAGAGATGTGATTTGTCTCCATTTGCTAACTTAATTGTAGAAATCACTGTTGGCAGCCAGTAGCTTTTGCTTCTACATGTCCCATGGTGTCTTATTCAAATATCCCATATAGAGGTGTGACTAGATCTAATCTTATCACCAAAAAAATATAGGCTTTGAATAACCAACAATGAATGAGCAATCTAGTGCCGGACATTCAAAATACTTATCAAATAATCGCACCAATTGAAAGATTATATAGAAAAAAACATGATTCTTTATTGAAAATATATAAATAATAAAAACAATATCTAATAATAACAATAAAAACACCAGCACCCCTCTCCAAACCACATAGAAACACAGTTGCTCACAGGAAGAAGAAACAATGCATAATCAGGTGAACATTCAGTCAACACCTAAATGGTTATTGGGGCAAATACATAGAGCAAATACTTCAAAAGTCCAAATGCTATAGAAGAATACAAATATAAGTAAATGTTGTGAAGATGCAATGCCTGGCCAAAGTTACGAACGACAATGTCTGCCGTGTAGGGATACCACTCCTGGAGCGCTTGTGACCCCAACGATCGTTTCGCTCCTACTAAGCTTCATCAAGGGGTGTATCTAAAACCAACCCCAGACCTTCTTAATATACTGTATAACTCTAGAACCTATCGCTATCTTCCTTACATCTCAGACCCGCTAATAGCACCTGTCACTGATGTTGTCCCGCTTCCCACAATGCCGGCAGTAAACAAATCTGTACCTTAATCAGGATGCTGGGGAATCATAAATGGAGATGTTGGGAACAGGTAAAGACAAAGGAGAGGCTGCAGATTTTCCCTATACAACTGTATATATCACACAAGTATGTTATCAGAAGTCCCCTATAGGAAGTGGTACGGATTAATTGTTTGACAAAATCTGTAGCAAATCTAAAGGAAACAGTAAGATTCTAGGAGATTTAGGTGAAAACAAAAATCTAGGAAGATCTAATGTTGTGACCCAGTACATTCCACCCTGGAATGTCGGCTATTTACAGATGTTTAGAAAGAAAATAACTACAGTATTTTGTTTTATGTATTTATTTTAATTATTCTGAAAACAATAGGAACAATGACATCATACCTAATTATCAAAGAAGATGATTTAAAGTGCATAGGAAATAATGTTGCCACTCATTGGTGTTTCCCTATAACTGATTGTGTGTATAGAATGTGTTCCCATATAATAATACAAATATTTCTGCTCCTTGCAATATATTTAACTTATATAACTAGGTATTTCTTAGACTTTTCAATGTATAAGTGACAGGATGGGGCTAATGCATCCTTTTGTTTATACTTAGCAGAGATGGAGTCCTTGTCACAACAAAAGCATAGAAAGATGTTATTGTAAAACATAGAACAAATCTAACAAAGATATTAGACTTTATGGTTAACACCTACTATTTTTTTTAGATACTTAACGGCAAAATAACTAAAGATAAAAATTAAACCCTAAAGATACATTAAGGAATAGTAAATACTGATGAGAATAAGTCTTAAGATCTACATGACTTTCTTCTAACATATCCTTCAGAGATAGCCTATGGGAATTTAGATTTTTAATGCTATTTGAAGTTCACTCTTGAAAGGTAAGGATAACTTTTAGTTTATTTTAAGACAATTTGTTTATAACCGCATCTAACTTGTATTTAAAACTACTAGATCAAATAATCTAAATGTTAATGTGTACACACTTGATGTAAGGCCGAGTCAGAATTAATGAAGAAAGAAGATTCTCTGGAAAAAATAGGTCACTGATTTGATCAGATTCAATTACAACAATCTAAACAGCAAAAGTAACAACAACAACAACAAAAAAATCAAATAAAATATTATATAGCAGGCAGCTGATTTATGTCCATACTTAATAAGCCAAAACCCAAAACACACAGTATTTTAGCTGTGTAGTCTTCAGTAATGCTGTGCCAAATGATCAGCCATCTACAACATAGAATAAAGTGTGGAATAGGCAGCAGCCAAAGCAGGAGATACAATACATTTAATGCATTATGCCATCTATCATGGGCCACTGATGTCCACAGCATAAACTGAACTGGGTTAGGTAAATATATATGTATATTTTAAAAACTGTAGCACTATCTACACTCTCAGTGGCCTAGATTTATTCTTTTTTTAAATATGTATTGGCAACAAAATATGCCCTATGTGAAACTTGTAAATGTTCATACATTTGTGGTATCTTGGTTAGGCTTGTATATTGTTTTTATTTATTTTATAATTTTAATTTATTTAACTTAACAGTCAAGCCTTGCAGGCAGATGTTCTGCTATCCTCCCTGTATTCTTGTTTTTAAATATTACCATTGATTGTATTTTTTAGTCTCTCTCTCTTTATGGCTCATGTGGCACTTTATATCCTCATATCATACAGTATAGCTATAGCTATCGAATTGTTAACTTATGATTACCTCATTGATTATTTTTAGAGGTTTATTATGTATTACTGTATAGTAACATTGTTCACAAGGTCAAAAAGAGACCAGGGTCCATCAAGTTCAACCTATAACCCTAATGAGTCCCTACTGATTTGATATAGATCTAGAATCCATAACCTGTAACGTTATTAATCTCCAAAAATGCATCCAGACCCCTTTTAAATTCTTTTACAGATTTCACCATGACCACCTCCTCTGGCAGAGAGGATTGTGATATTTTTTTTATTATGGATTTTATTTTCTATTTTATATGTACATGTATGGAGAGTTCATATTTTTATTTACTTTTGAATTTCATTGACATCAATATCTACACATTATTTATGTTTCACATGGAATTATATCATGCCTTCTTGTTTATATGACAAGGTTGGTTATTATTATGTTAAGGACTGACATGCATTTTTTCATCCAATTTGTTTTCCTATTTATTCATGAATCTTAGTTGTTTTATCATGTATTTATTCATGTATTCATTTCTCTTGCCCTAATTATCATTGCATGGTTATGCCTTGGCACCATTCACTAGCTTGTCAGTTGTATTTCGAGGCACATTTAATGCATTGGAATTGTGCATTATATTGTCACTTACACTTTATTTGTCATCCATGACTGCATTCCCATCACTTTCATTTGCATATCATGCAACCTTTATTGGTATCAATTATACTATATATGTTTTTATTTTTCCATTTTGTATGAATACTGAGCACTGCACTGTCTCTAATATGAGTTTTTATTTTCTCGATCAAGGACACTGCCACTGAAAACAGCCTTGGCTTTGAAAGTTAGGCTGGTTTACATATATCAGGCATCCAGTGTATCAGGTATCCAGTAACATCTTAAAGAAAATCTGTCATCAGTGTCACCAGCACTAACCTGTTGGTACAGACTGGTAGTGCAGGTTATACTAACGATAATGATAATTACCTATCCCTAATCCATTGCTCCATTTTTCAGATATCTTCCTTATTTGGGTGGAAGGCTTGATGCATGGATGGCGCTCCAGGAACATGCTGACTTCACTGCTGCTGGTTCTTCAAGCCTGCTCACAGCATGGCCGAGCAGAAGAAAACAGCAGCGGTGACTTCAGCATGTTCCTTGAGCGCCACCCATGGGCCAAGTCTGCCACCCAAATAAGGAGGATAATGGGCAAAAGGGGCCATGGATCTGGAATAGGTAATCATCAGTGTCACCCATGCAAGGAGTTCACAAGAGTTTCATAGGTGGCCACTGGTGTCCTCTGCCACTCCTCCATGACAACATGACAGAAATGGTAGATGTGAGAGACCTTGTACTTCTCCACGTTCTGCTTGAGGATGCCTCACAGATCCTCAATAAGGTTTAGGTCTGGAGACATGTCTGGCCAATCCATCACCTTTACCCTCAGCTTCTTTAGTAGGGCAGTGGTCATCTTGGAGGTGTGATTGGGGTTGTTATCATGTTGGACCTGCTGCCCAGTCTCCAAAGGGAGGGGGTCATTCTCACCTTCAGTCTGTCACAGAACATGCTGCCATTTATGGTTCTTTCAATGACCTGTACCTCCCCAGTGCCAGAAGGCCCTGATCATAACACTCCTAAACTGTGTGCAGGCTTTCTTGTGCATCATTTTAGGAAGAGGCTTCTTTCTGGGACAACAGCCGTGCAGACCAAATTGATGCAGTTTGTGGCATATGGTCTGAGCACTGACCAGCTTACCGCCACTCCTTTAACCTCTGCAGCAATGCTAGTGGCATTTTATGTCTATTTCCCAAAAACAAACTCTGGATATGATGCTAAGCATGTGCCCTCAACCTATTTGGTCAACCATGGCGAGGCCTATTTAAGTGGGACTTGTCCTGTGAAACCATTGTATGGTTCACCATGCTGCAGCTCAGTTTCATGGCCTTGGCAATCTTCTTATAGTCTAGGTCATCTTTATGTAAAGCAAGATCCTTAAAGATCCTTAAAGAGTTATTTGCTATGAGGTGCCATGTTTAACTTCTAGTGACCTGTATAAGAGAGTCTGAGATAAATAATTCCAAATTTAAGATTCTATTCACACCTGAGACGTTTTCTGACATATCTCATGATACCTGGAAGGGAAAAAAAATTCCACTTAGGGGTGTCTTTGTTGCCAAGATTTAGACATTAATGGCTGTGTTGAGTTATTTTGATGAGACACAACATTAAACAATGTTATACAGGCTGTGCAGTCACTAATTTACATTGTAGCAGAGAGTCATTTCTTCCGTGTTGTCAAATGAAAAGATATAATAAAATATTAACAAAAATGTGAGGGGCGTACTCACTTGTGAGATACTGTATTGAGCATTTTAATGTCATATTTGTTTTTGCATGATTTTTTTGTAAATTAAGTTTACAAAATTGAAATTAGTTTTTTTTCACAAATGCATTATTTGTGGGATAGGCGCAGGCGAGCAGGCTGGGCAGGAGGGAAGTCTGTGTGCAGTGCCGGAACAAGTGATGCTGCAGCTCCAATCCTTGTGTATCCTCCCTGTCCTGTGGAGCAGCTCTGGACTCTGGAGTCCCTGGTCACTTAGCAGAATGATGGGGATGGAGGGAAGGAGCAGGGGCAGCGCTGACAGAGGCCTACTCAGCTTCAGGTAGTGCATCCCCACCTTTCTGTCACCCCTCTAATCTCCTCTATCACCCCTGTACACCCCACTGTTACCCCATACACCCCTCTGTCACCCCTGTATGCCCCTCTGTCACCCATGCATACCCCTCTATACCCCTTATTCTTATGTACATTCCTCTGTCATTGTGTGGGGTAAGGCTGGAGGCATTGTGTGTGGGTGAGGCAGGAGGCATTGTGTGTGGGGAAGGCTGAAGGAATATGGGTAAGGCAGGAGGCATTGTGTATGCCTGTTGGGGGGGGGGGGGCTGAAGGCCTTTGAGTGAGGCTGGAAACATTGGGGGAGATTTATCAAAACCTGTGCCCAGTTGCCCATAGCAACCAATCAGATTGCTTATTTCATTTTGCAGAGGCCTTGTTAAAAATTTAAGAAGCAAGCTGATTGGTTGCTATGGGCAAACTTTTCCTCTGCACAGGTTTTGATAAATCTCCCTCCTTGTGCGTTGTGGGAAGGCTGATGGCATTGTGTTTGGAGGAGGCTGGATTCATTTGTGGGGAAAAGGGGAGAATAATGCTGAGCCTAATATGTTTGTGTTGCAGGTTCTGCCCTGAAGAGTTTTGGCTGGAACAGATTATCATGATGTCCTGGGCCAGATGGGGAAGAAAAAAGAAATAAGAGAATGACCCTGATCAGTGAATATGTAATTTGTGAGTCGCTGCATAAAACCGTAATGATATTATCTCACATGCAGCAACTAAACATGTATTGATTGGAAGATGGTTGTGAGCTTAGTTGGCTAGTCGTCCTCGCCGGTCCTGTCTACATACTAGCAATACATGTTTTGTGATTGGGTGCTCTCCCCACCTCTTAATCTCTCATCACTAGAAGCCCCGTACAGTACAGTTCGGGTGTTCGGTGTATCTAATTTTCCAGCTTCACCCCTATTGGTCACCTGGGACCCCCTGACCATCCATTCACAAATTACCAGGAGATACAAAATACTACATTGTTATTCACAACCATTTACATTTTCAATGGTACAGTTATTGAATGTAACCATCAATTCCTCTCTTTTAATGGTATACAGTATTATGTTTATTGATTCCCGTGTTCCCTGTTTTACATATCCGCATTTTGGAAAGCCGAATACTCCAAGCCTTACTCCCGATCTTCTTCAGCTTTGAGATGTCAATCAATCTATGTGCGGGTCAAGCCTCTGTATAACCTGAAGATTTATTTTCATTACTCTGTGGACTTTTGTATTTTTTATTGTTTGCATTTTCTGTCTAAATTCCATGTTCCCATTTAGGATTATACTTGTTCTTACCCTTTGCACCTCACCCCATACAAATACTCTTTTTATTCCTATACGTACTCCATTTTAATGTTATTTAAATAAATGTTATCTGCCTAATTTTGGTGCCTTTTTTTGAGTATGTGTATATATAACCTCTCAGAACACTGCTTTGTTATACCAATCTGAGGAAGGGTGTATACTGAAACACGCCATTGGTTGTCAAAATAAAAGATACTTTATTTTAATATATGTTTTCCCCTGATCTTTACGGAGAAGCCTGCGCCTAGATGGAGTCTTTTTCTACTATATCTCAGTATTACACTGACAGGCAGTTTACTGGGACGTGCCTTCAGTACATCCTAATAGGCAGAAGCCCAAGGCAGACCTGGGGGCCATTGCCAGACCCTAGCAGCCACTTCAGGACTGATCATCCAGTAAGAGGGGTGCTGAAAATAGACAAAGTGAGCTCCTTCCCTCTGTCAAATAGATTGCACATCACAATGGCTAATGACTGTGGCGTGAAGTGGGATAAACTGTGTGGAATGCTCCGGCTGGGTGTTCCAGCTGAGTTCCTTTCGTGATCTCGTGGGAACACTGGACAATACTCACAAGATCAGATGACAGGTATATGCGTCATGTAGCAAGTCTGTGCACCCGCTCATGAGTTGTTAAAGCATTCATATACATGACATATTTTGTAGGTATATGAATGCTTTAGGTCACAAGCTATTTCTTTATAGGTAGGCTCAGGATGCACATTTACGTGCCTATTTCAAGGCACTTATAGATTCTAACAATCAGCTATGTTTTAATCCATTATTTCTGATGCTTATTTCCCCTGACATTTACATTGTGTGATCAGGAGAGCTCAATATCCTGCTTAACCCCTTAACGTCCAGGCAGGATGCACGTTCCCACACCAGGACAAGTATACACGTCCATGGTTCTCGTGGGTGCTGCCCAGTGCACCCACGAAATCGCGGCAGGGACTCGGCTGTAACACACAGCCGGGACCCTGTCGCACTGCCAGGACCAAAGTAAGTGACCGCGGGCTGTAATTTTTACGCCGAATTTGTAATAATTCCTGCCAAAAAACGATGGTGTTAAAATACTCACTGTACCCCCTAGCGAATACCTTGAGGGGTCTAGTTTTTAAAATTGGATCACCGGGGGGGGGGGGGGGGGGGGTTCCTATGTTCTACCACCTTCAAATTTCTACAAACCTTGCATAGCACATTAAAAAAAAAAGATGTACTTTTCAAATTTTTCTAAATTTCAAGTTAAATTGTTAGGCTTCTAATTCATTTAAAATGTTAATTAGAAACATAATAAAGTAGACATCTGAAAGTATAAGTTTCTTAAACTATTTGGTCAGAAAGTATAAATATATGCAACCTATTAGTGTTAAAATAGCAAAAAATCTTTATTTTTAATTTTTTATTTCACGATTTCTTGCATTGTAAAAAAAAACTACAAATGATATCGGCTTTTACTATGTACGTGAAGGACAACTTGTGACAAAAAAAACAATATCAGAATTATTGTGATTGGCAAAACGTTACCAGATTTATTCTTTAATAAAGTCAGACATCCCCGATTTGAAAAAACAGACCTGGTCTTTCAAGAGCGTACAGGTTTACTTGTATTGGTCCTTAAAGGGGTACTCCGCCCCAGACATCTTATCCCCTATCCAAAGGATAGGGGATAAGATGTCAGATCGCTGTGGTCCCGCTGCTGGGGAGCCCCGGAATCCCGCTGCGGCACTACGCTATCATTACAGCACAGAGGGAGTTCGCTCTGCACGTAATGACGGGCAATACAGGGGCCGGAGCATCGTTATGTCACTGCTTCGCCCCCTCGTGACGTCACAGCCCACCCCTTTCAATACAAGTCTATGGGAGGGGGCATGGCAGTCGCCACGCCCCCTGCCATGGACTTGCATTAAGGGGACGGGCTGTGATGTCACGAGGGGCGGAGCCATGATGTCACGCTGCTCCGTCCCCTGTATCGCCCGTCATTACGCACAGAGCAAACTCGCTCTGTGCAGTAATGATAGCGCAGTGCCGCAATGGGAATCCCAGGGCTCCCCAGCAGTGGGACCACGGCGATCTGAAACCTTTGGATAGGGGATAAGATGTCTAGGGGCGGAGTACCCCTTTAAGGGGCTAAATAAGTGGTTTTGGACCAAATTTTAGCTTATCTGTTTAAACAGCTTGAGTCTTATTGTTTCTACTGTCACCTGTAGGTGTTTATATTGGCAATTGCTTTTCATGAATTGGGATGTAGATTTGTTCAGTGCACAAGTCATAATTCTGATAAACATAAAATTTTTAAATTTGTCCACACCATGTAGCCTTTTTTTTTTTTTTTTAAAGAAAGCCAATGGTATATTGCAAACATTTTATATTATCTAACTATAGAGGAAATGTTGTTGAAATGTGAAGAGTCACTTTAAGAAGCATGTGCTGTAACAATATTTTATTAATACACATAAAAAATCACCATACTGGTTTATATATAAAACCACTTAATTTTCAGAATTCAGTGTTGCATTTTTACTTTCTATAAAACATTTTTCTCTGTTATCTCATTATAGTCAGAGCAAAATATTTACATTCCATTATCATCAGGCTGCTTCGGAAAACCTATACTTTCATGATTGTACAGTCATTTAATTAGGTTTGTTCCATAAAACTCCCATCTTCTGTTTAAGCCTTATTATATTCATTCTGTGCAACTGTTTCAATGTGATACAAATGTAACATTTAGTAAGGACGTTGGGGAATCATAAAAGGAATACGGATAGCAGATTGTTTTTTGCCTTGCTTTGTTACAGTATGTTTTCTGCTTTGAATCATAAGATGCCTGTCAAGACTACATAAGCACTTTTTATCAAGACATACTTTAACAAGTCTCAGATCCTATAACTTAAAGGGAGCATTTATAGTGATGTCTCAGTCAGTCCAAAAACGCATTTCAGGTAATGAGATCACAGAAAGGTATCATTTTCCTAGGCAGCCTGTTTAAAATTTGGGACCAAGCAAGTCATTTCCAGATGAAGTTTAAATGTATGCAACTGTGACACAGATGCTGCGCACATACCGTTTTGTGAATGTGATGGATAATCGTTTTACAGCTAGACAATACCATTTCCAACAGCTCATTCTGTCAGCTATAGTCTTCAGACTTACTATGATATTATCATCAGCAAGAGGGGCAATTTCCGTATTCTCATTTTGTCTAGTTAAAAATTCAACAACCAGGATGTCATTGTAATAAGAGAATTCTATTTTGGACAACAGTTCATAGTGTAGCAGAAAGAAATACATTTTATTTCCAAGTTGACTTTCATAACATTTACTTTAGTGTTCGGACCATATTACAAATGTGTATGTAACTATTTACATATACAATTTGCCATAATAGCTTTCATCCGATTTTATTGACTTCTGCCATGTTTATGAATTTATTTATTTTTAAGGTTCATCTTTGGGTCTAAAGAATCTTGTACATATTATAGAAGTGTGAACAGAACCTTTACAAAGGTTCAAAGAGCATTTTCAGTTCCATAGCACAGTGCCATAGGCAGGGCCATTTTTACCGCTTGTACTGCCGTAGGCACCCAATTAGGGTCATTCCACATACACCAGAATTTTTTTTCATGCAGATCCATAACCAATATGCAGCAAATTGCTTTAAAAATCTTTAACAATCTCTCAGCCAAAACTTACCTTCTGAGTCACTTCATAAATGCAACTGGTGTGTGCTAGAACTGACACGTTAATTTTGAAATTTTTTCAATTTGGATTGTAAAAATGTTGTCCAAATTTTGTCTACCTATTAGCCCAGACAGACCTCCTGAGTCACTTCATAATAAAAGGGGTGCTCCGATGGAAAAAAAAATGTTTATAAATCAACTGGTGCCAGAAAGTTAAACAGATTTGTGAATTACTTCATTTAAAAAAAAAAAATCTTCCAATAATTAGTTCTTTTAAAGGGGTATTCCAGTAATTTTTTTATTTGAGTATGCTACAGGGGCTGTAAAGTTAGTGTAGTTCATAATATAGTGTCTGTACTTGTGTGTGACGGTTTTCTCACAATTCTTATGTGATTTTCACTCCAATATTTATTTTTAAATACAAAATGACTGTTGTCTCGGATTTTTCCCAGCTTGCAATGCAGCCGAGACCTGACTCACAAATCAGCTGATGACAGGGAGCCTGTCTGCTTCAATGGGTGGAGGGATCGCTTGGTGGGAGAGAGATCAATCTGCAACTAATGCAACAGCAGTAGGCACCCTGATTGAAAACCACAGGTCTTTTGTTTCAATGGGTGGGGTGGCTTACAAGTGGGAGGGAGGAAAATGGAATTGTGGTACTTGTAGTCAAAAAAAGAAAAGGCAAACAGGAAATACAAGTTCACAAAAAGCTAGCCACAGTGTTATGGTAATCTCATGACATTTAGCCTAAAGACAAGCGCAGATCCTTCCTAAGCATGTCCATTACTGTCTGCCAGGTAAGTACTAAAATCACCTTGTGGTGGATAACCCCTTTAAGTCTGATCTCAGTGCTCTTTGCTGACACCTCTGTCCATGTCAGGAACTGTCTGGAGCAGGAGAGGTTTGCTATGGGGATTTTATCCTTCTCTAGACAGTTCCTGACATGGCCAGAGGTGTCAGCAGAGAGCACTGTGGTCAGACTGAAAAAAAACTTGATATCTACTAGAACGCTTAAGATTTTTAAATAGAAGTAATATACAAAATTTATTTTCCACCAGAATACCCATTTAAGACTTTGTTTTTTTTCCTAACTTGATTGTAAATTTTTTTTTACATTTTTTTGTAACATTGTAGAACAGACTCCCACAGAAATAAATTAAACTTTTCCTTGTGTGTGCATTACATTTTTTTAGATTAACTTTTTTTTAGATTCACTGTCAAAATGTTTGATGTTAATTAGGGATGAGCGAATCGAATCTGATAAATCTGAATTTGTCCCGAATTTCAGGAAAAATGTGATTTGCAACGAATGTGAATATCGTCGTGATTCGATCGCTCAACTTGCTTCATTAAACTCAATTTACTGAGGTCCAGGCTCCAGGGCATCTAAAACGGTGGATCCACATGTGAGTATATGGGGCAAGGAATCCTGGGAAGGCGGGAACAAGGGTCGGCGGGATGACCCTGAAACACATGCAGCATGCAGCCTGTCAGCAGCCTGCCACCTCTGTGATGTCACAGACCTATATAATCAGCAGCCATCTTGCGGCCAGTCACTTGAGCTTTTTATTGCAGAGAGATGGAGAGGGACAGACAGCGCTGTGTGTTGTACATAAAAGCATTTTTACAGCAGCAATTCACCTCCCAGTCACTACAGCGTTCTATTACAGAGAGGAACAGAGAGCAGTGGGATGCACAGTGTGTTGCACAGAACAGCAGCGATTCACCTCAAGTCCAAATCCTGCCTAGAAGCACTCATAGGGAAGGGAGTGAGATTGAGAGAGAAAGTGCAATTTTGGGTGTAGTACACATCAACTGTGTCCTGCAGCACTGGTGTGTACTCCTGGTCTTGTACACAAATACTTTTTTAAGCATCCTGGAGCGCATTGTCCTCCCCTCATAAGTGCATAGCACATATGTACATCTAAGTTCTGAACTATTTTGTTCCTGTTAAAGTCTTAAGGGTCTAGAAACTGTGAAAGGCCAGCCAAAAGTACACACCGGCTGCTGTGGTACACATACTTTTTTAAGCGAACTGGAGCGCATTGTCCTCCCCTAATAAATCCATACCCTATACGTACATCTAAGTGGTGTACTATTTTGTTTCTGTTAAAATCTTAAGGGCCTAGGTACTGTGAAAGGCCAGCCAAAAGTACACACCGGCTGGTGTTGTACACAAATAATGTTTTGAGCGTATTGTACTCCCCTCCTATACGCACTAAGTATGTCCAGCAGAGAAGTGCCAGGACATGCACAGAGGAGTGGCAGAGGCCAAATTCATCAGGAAGAGGTCGCACCAGACTAGGGGTGAGTGGCAACAGGAGTTGCTGTGAGAGGCCTGAGCTCCCGGTATCAGCTAGTGGTTATGTCTCAACCAGCAACCCATCTGCCATCATGGATTGGCGGTCATCCACTTTATCGATTGACATCTGACAACCCCCAGTCAACAGTCAGTGGGCTCCTCAGACACAACCCTCAGTTGGCATGGCCTGTCCTCCCATTGCCTCTGTTCTATGCTGTTCCCTCCCCTAAAGAAGTATCTTCTGCTGTGGGTTCAGCTCCACTATTTAGTGAGGACTAGAGATGAGTGAACTTTTGAAAAATTTGATTCGGCTGACTCGCCGAAATTTCAGAAAAAAATTGGTTCGATCCTAATTTATTTGCGGCTAATCTATATAAAAACCTGCTATTTCTGGCCTACAGAGAACCTCAATAGGGGTGTAGAACACTTTGCTTTGTTCTAACAAGTATGTGGAGTGTGCTGGGTAGTGAAATAATACTGTCATTCAGTATGACATGCAGATTACAGGCATCACTTATAGAATCACTGTCGCAGAGCGGCAAAATGACAGAGCCTGGAGGTGGCATTGGTATGAGAAGACCATCTAGTGGCTGAATGACACATCGTGGAGGTGTTGGCAGCATGAGGAGACCATATAGTGGCTGAATCACACAGCGTGGAGGTGTAGGCAGCATGAGGAGACCATATAGTGGCTAAATGACACAGTGTGGAGGGGTTGGCAGCATGAGGAGACCATATAGTGGCTGAATGACACAGCTTAGATGTGGCTGAAGCATGAGGAGACCATATAATGGCAGAATGACACAGCGTGGAGGTGTTGGCAGCATGAGGAGACAACATAATTGCTGAATGACACAGCCTGGAGCTGGCAGCAGCATGAGTAGACACAAGGACTTCACAATCCCTAAGATTAAAATATTAATTTTGAAATTTAAATTGAAGATTTATGGTAGCTAGTGCTACCATAATTTTTTGAGGCCCAAGCCCAGCAGCATCAGTAAAACATATATTGGTTGAATGACATAGCCTGTAGGCGGCTGAAGCATGAGGAGGCCATATAGTTGCTTAATGACACTGCCTGGAGTTGGCTGAAGCACAAGGAGCCCATATAGTGGCTGAATGACAAAGCGTGGAGGTGTTGGCAGCATGAGGAGACCATATAGTAGCTGAATGGCACAGTCTAGTGTTTGTGGCAGCATGAAGAGACCATATAGTGTCTGAATGGCACAGCCTGGAGGTGGACGAAGCATGAGGAGGCCATATAGTGGCTGAATGGCACAGCCTGGAGTTGGCTGAAGCATGAGGAAACCATATAGTGTCTAAATGGCACAGCTTGGAGGTAGCTGAATCCGGAGGAGACATATAGTGTCTGAATGGCACAGCATGGAGGTGGTTGAAGCATGAGTAGACCAAATAGTTGCTGAATGGCACAGCCTGTAGTTAGCTGAAGCATGAGAAGGGACCATATAGTGGCAGAATGAGACAGCCTGGAGGTGGCAGCAGCATCAGGAGTCCTGAAAGTCACCCGGTGACAGAGTGGTGCTGTGGGTGGCAATACCAGTACCCGGTGTCAAAGGTGGGTGAAAAAAGGTATGATGCGGAGGAATGTTTGTAACTGGGGAACAGCGCCTTAAATCTGTTTGGCACTATCCAAATTTGTGAAGTGTTGGTGTAGCACCATGGTCAATCTACTCTGATGCATCAGGCATTGGTGGCTGGAAATCCTGGCTGATCTATGCCT
Organism: Hyla sarda; assembly: GCF_029499605.1. Classification (NCBI taxonomy): domain Eukaryota; kingdom Metazoa; phylum Chordata; class Amphibia; order Anura; family Hylidae; genus Hyla; species Hyla sarda. The sequence goes on from NC_079189.1 coordinate 205,926,056, forward strand.
GATTCATCTTCACAAAGGTCAGCCTCTCCACATTATTCGTGGACAGACAAGTTCTCCTTGGGGTGACTATTGCCCCCGCCACACTAAACACCCGCTCTGATGGCACACTACTGGCTGGGCAGGACAGCTTTTCTAGGGCAAACTCTGCTAGTTGCGGCCACAAATCAAGTTTGGCTACCCAGAAGTCCAGCGAATCTTCAAGGTGTGTTGGCTACTCATCAGCGGCTGTAGACTCAGGTTGCTGCTGATGGAGCTGGTACTGCTCCTGCCACCCCACCCCTCCCCAACAGTCATGGTAGTGGAAGGTGAGCGCAGGGGTCCCCCAATTCAGACCTGCGAGAGGATGGACGATGGCGCTGTCCAAGTTGGTGTTGTGGCTGTGCAGGAACTTCATTCACTCAGTGAGCCGTAAAGGACATGTATTGTCCCTGACCATAGTTACAGCTCCAGACGTCGGTGCTGCCGTGCACTTTGATACAAACCGATAGGCTCAAGGGCTGGCTAACCTTCTCCTTCACACAATTGTGCAGAGCTGGTTCTGCCTTCTTTGCAAAGAAATGATGGCTTGACACGCTCCACCACAGCTCGGTACAAGCCATCAGTTCTCTGAAAGGTGCAGAGTCCACCACTTGAAAAGGGAGGGACTGCAGCACCAGCAACTTGGACAGGAGCACATACAGCTTCTGCTCTGCGCCTTTGGATGAGTGGGCGCATACTGTTGTTTCTTGGACCTGGCTTTGACGATGGATTGTTGGTGGAAAGGCTGACTAGAAGTAGGAGGAGCAGGAGCATCTGGAGCGACAGAAGTAGGGTATGACACACAGCTCCCTTCAGCTGAGGTGGTGGAGCCTTGGCCAGCTGAAAGAGGTAGCGGCATGCCACTGCAGCAGGCTGGGTGATGCAGTAGGCTGGACCACTACATCGGAGCCATGATTCTCCCTGGATGCTTTATGGTGGTGAAGCATATATTGATACAGGGCCGTGGTGCCAACATTGGGACCCTGGCCATGCTTCACCTTCTGCCGACATATCTTGCATGTGGCTATGTGAACCTCCTCCTGTTGCTTGATGAAAAACTGCCACACCGCCGAGTGGCTGATTTTCCCACAAACAGTCTAATTGACTGCTACTGCCGCCGTCTCCAGGAGCCCCTGTTCCATTACCTCCCGGGAAGGTAGGCTGACGCGAAGCAGGTGGTCTCCCCTGGGCACATTTGGCTCCAGAATTTCCACTTCTTCCAACCATGCAACCACCTTGCTGGCTCATCTGCTGCCTCACGGGCCACCTGCAACTCTCTTCTCCTGATGATGATGAAGCCCCTTCTGCACCCGGCTCCCAATTGCAATCGGCTTCATCATCATCATCAACAAGTGTCTGCACATCACTGATGTCATCCTCAGGATTCTCAACAGTGTCGGCTTCAGGACCCTGAACCCTGGCAACACCGCCTCCCACGTCACTCTCCTCATCACTACTTGCCTGCCTAGCGGAGCAAGCGGCGCATGTCTCCTCCCCTTCTTGGCTGTCCAGTAGCTGCTGACTGTCCTCTATTAGATCGTCGTCACTGAATAGTGGAGCTGAACCCACAGGATAAGATACTTCTTTAGAACAGGGACTGCTCCCGGGCTATGCCAACTGAGAGTTGTGTCAGAGGAACCCACCGACTGTTGACTGGGGGTATCAGATGTCACTTGTGATGAAGTGGATGACCGTGTTAACCAATCGATGACGGAAGATGGGTTCTTGGTTGAGACACGACCGCTATCTGATACCGGGAACTCAGGCCTCTCGCTGTGACTTCTCCTGCCACTCGCCCCTAGTCTGCTGCGACCTTTGCCTGTTGAATTTAGGCCTCTGCCATTCCTCTGTGCACGTCCTGGCACTTCTCTGTCTTACATATTTAGTGCATATATCAGCGGAGTACAATACGCTTCACTACGCTTAAAACAGTATTTGTCTAGAACAGCAGCAGGTGTGTACTTTTGACTGTCTTTTCACAGTATCTAGGCCATTGACAGATTAACAGGTACAAAAAGGTACACTACTTAGATATGGATATGTGGTATGCACTTATGAGTGCAGAAAAATGCGCTACAGTAAACTTAAAAAGTATTTGAGTACAACACCAGATGGTGATTACTTTTGCCTGGACTTTCACAGTATCTAGGCCCTTGACAGATTATCAGGTACAAAATAGTGCACTACTTAGATGTAGGTATGTGGTATGCACTTATGAGGGCAGATAAAATGTGTTAAAGTACACTTAAAATGTATCTGAGGACAACATTAGCTGGTGAGTACTTTTGCCTGGACTTTCACAGTATCTAGGCCCTTGACAGATTAACAGGTACAAAATAGTACACCACTTAGATGTAGGTATGTGGTATGCAGTTATCAGGGCAGAAAAATGTGCTATTGTACACTTCAAAAATTATTTGAGGAAAACACCAGTCGGTGATTACTTTTGGCTGTCGTTTCACAGTATGTAGGCCCTTGACGCATTAACAGGTACAAAATAGTACATTACTTAGATGTAGGTATGTGATATGCACTTATGAGGGCAGATAAAATGTTCTACAGTACACTTAAAAAAGTATCTGAGTACAACACCAGCCGGTGATTCCTTTCCCTGGACTTTCACAGTATCTAGGCCCTTGAAAGACTAACAGGTACAAAATAGTACACTACTGATATGTAGGTATGTTGTATGCACTTATGAGGGCAGAAAAATGCACTACAATACACCGAAAAAGTATCTGAGTACAACACCAGCCAGTGAGTAATTTTGCCTTGACTTTCACAGTATGTAGGCCCTTGACAGACTAACAGGTACAAAATAGTATACCACTTAGATGTAGGTATGTGGTATGCACTAATGAGGGCAGAAAAATGTGCTACTGTACACTTCAAAAATTATTTGAGAAAAACACCAGCCGGTGATTACTTTTGGCTGTCCTTTCACAGTATGTAGGCCCTTGACAGATTAACAGGTACAATATAGTACACTACTGACATGTAGGTACGTGGTATGCACTTATGAGGGCAGATAAATGGTGCTACAGTACACTTAAAAAAGTATCTGAGGACAACACCAGCCAGTGAGTACTTTTGCCTGTACTTTCAGAGCATCTAGGCCCTTGACAGATTAACAGGTTTAGAATAGTACACTACTTATATGTAGGTATGTGGTATGCGCTTATGAGGGCAAAAAATTGCGCTACAGTATGCTTAATAAATGTATTGGAGTAAAAAAACAGCGGTGATTACTTTTGGCTGTGCTTTCACAGGATGTAGGCCCTTGACAGATTAACAGGTAGAAAATAGTACACTACTTAGATGTAGGTATGTGGTATGCACTTATGAGGGCAGAAAAATTTGCTACTGTACGCTCAAAAAGTATTTGAGAAAAACAGCAGGTGATTACTTTTAGCTGTTCTTTCACAGTATGTAGGCCCTTGACAGATTAACAGGTACAAAATAGTACACCACTTAGATGTAGGTATGTGGTATGCACTCATGAGGGCAGAAAAATGCGATACAGTACTAAAAAAAAAAAAATATTGCCCACAGCACCAGCAGTGCACATCAGAGCTGGAGCAAACAGTCACTGTGTACTAAACCCAAAATTGTATAAAGACTCTCTCTCAAATACTATTAGGAATGGTCTGCTGGGTATGGATTATACCATATACAGACTAGTATAACCAGCAGACCAGTTGTTGTGGAACAAAGACACAGATTTGCTGTGACATCACAGGGGTGACTGGCTGCTAATAGGCTGCATCCTGCATGTGATTTAGGGTTATCCTGCCTACTTCCCCTCCCTCCTTGCCTTCCCAGCTTTCCTTGCCCCATGTCCTGAGATGTGGATCCCCCATTTTAGATGACCTGGAGCCTGGACCGCAGTTAATGGAGTTTAATGAAGCTATTTGTGTGATAGAATGGCGGCGATATTCACATTAGTTGCGAAATTAATATTTCAGGAAATTCGTAACAAATTCGGGTTCGTCAGCTTCGATTCGCTTATCTCTAGTGGGGACGATCTATTAGAGGACAGTCAGTAGCTACTGCCCAGCTAAGAAGTGGAGTAGACAGCGCCGCTTTCCCAGCTAGACGGGCAAGTAGTGATGAGGAGAGAAAAGTGGGAGGTAGTGTTGCGAGCATTCAGGCTCCTGAAGCAGACACTGTTGAGGAACCTGAGGAGGACATCAGTGACGAGCAGACATAACTCGATGATGATGAAGCCGATTGAACTTGGGAACTGGTTGCAGAAGGGGCTTCATCATCATCAGGAGAAGAGAGTTGCAGGTTGCCCGTGAGGCAGCAAAGTGGTAGCACGGTTGGCAGTCAACATGGTGGCAGAAGTGGAAATTCTGGAGCCAAACGTGCCCGGGGGTGACCACCTGCTTTGCGGCAGCCTACCTTCCCGGGAGTTAGGGGAACAGGGGATCCTGGAGACGTCGGCAGTAGCAGTCAATTAGTGGGGACTGTTGGTGGGAAAATCAGCTACTTGGTTGTGTGGCAGTTTTTCATCAAGCATCCAGAGGAGGCTAACATAGCCACATACAAGATGTGTCGCAGAAGGTGAAGCGTGGCCAGGGTCCCAATTTTGGCACCACGGACCTGCGTCAACACATGCTGCGCCACCATAAAGCGGCCTGGGAGAACCATGGCTCCAATGAGGTCGTCCAGCCTTCTGCATCACCCAGTGGCACGCCGCTCCCTCTTTCAGCCAGCCAAAGCTCCACCACCTCAGCCAAAGGGAGCTGTGTGTCATACCCTCCTTTTGTTGCTCCAGATGCTCTTGCTCCTCCTACTTTTAGTATTCTGCCAGCAATCCATCGGTGAAGCCATGTCTAAGAGACAACAGTATGCGCCCACTCATCCAACGCTGAATGTGCTATTGTCCAAGTTGTCTTTTCAAGTGGTGGACTCTGCACCTTTCAGAGAACTGACGGCTTGTGCTGAGCCGAGGTGGAGAGTGCCATGCCGTTTTTTCTTTGTGAAGAAGGCAGCACCAGCCCTGCACAATCTTGTGAAACAAGGTGGGCCAGACCTTGAGCCTGTCAGTGTGTACCAAAGTGCACGTCAGTGCCGACATCCGGAGCTGTAACTATAACCAGGAACAATACATGTCCTTTACGGTGTGCAGGGCACTGCGGTGTCACGCTGTTCTTCAGATGGTTTGCCTTGGTGAACAGAGTCATACAGGGGAAGAACTGCTAAAAGTCATTTATAAAGAAATCGAATCATGGCTTACTCCACGATAGCTGGAAATAGGAACCATGGTGACTGACAACGAGAAGAACATCTTGTCTGAGCTGCAACAAGGAAGGCTGAGCCCTGCATGGCCCTCTTGTTCAATCTAGTTATCAATAGTGTTGCTCGCGAATATTCGCAATTCGAATTTTATTCGCGAATATCGCATATTTGCGAATTCGCGAATATTCGCGAATATAGCGCAATATATTCGTAATTACAAATATTCGTTTTTTTTTCACAGTACACATCACAGTGATCACCCCTCTCTGCTTCCAGCTTATGTGGTGTAAGAAGGCTGTAATACTACTGTGTGACACTGGTGTGCGAATTTTCGTATATGCCAACATTTGCATATGCAAATTTTCGCATATGCGAATTTTCGCTTATGCTAATTTTAGTATATGCAAATTTTCGTATATGTTAATTTTCGCATACGCGAATATTCGCATATGCGAAAATAAAACGGGAATATTACGAATATGCGAATATTGCCGCTCAACACTAGTTATCAAGCGGTTCTTGAAGTGTTCCCCCCCATTTGCAAGACATCCTAACAATGGGAAGGAAACTTTGCATGCACTTCAGCCACTCATACACCGCAAAGCACACCTTCCTTGAGCTGCAGCGTCAGAACAGTATCCCCCAACATAGTCTGATTTGCAACATTGCCACTAGTGTTGAGCGGCATAGGCCATATTCGAATTTGCGATATTTCGCGAATATATGGACGAATATTTGTCTTATATTTGCTAAATTCGCATATTTGTAATTTTCGCGTTTTATTTTCACATATGTGAAAATTAGTATATGCGAAAATCAGCATATACAAAAATTAGCATAAGCAAACATTTGCATATGCGAAAATTAGCATATGCATATTTTCGCATATGCGAAAATTCGCACGCCAGTCTCGCATAGTAGTATCAGAGCCTTCTTTACACCACACAAGCTGGAAGCAGAGAGGGGTGATCACTGTGATGTGTACTGTGAAGAAAAAAAAATGAATATTCGTAATTACGAATATATAGTGCTATATTCCCGAATATTCGCGAAAAAAATTTGCATTGCGAATATTCGCGAGCAACACTAATTGCCACATGTTGGAATTGCAACCAGTGGCAGCTCATACATGACACCTTCAGTTTGCCCTTTGAGGAAGCCACATTATATGTAAGTCGCCAGGATTACGGGATGAACAACGTCATTCCACTGCTTCATTTCCTACAACACGTGTTGTAAACGATGGCTGGTCAGGGCACTAAAGACGTGGCGCCTACATCTCACGGCCACATGAGCCCTGTGGGGGCTGAACTGGAGGAGGAGAAGGGGGAGGGCACAGTCGAGCACAGTTTAGCTTTCACGCAATGGGCGGTTTTTCTAGTCATCTAACAGGAGAGGAGGAACAGGAGGAACCAGAGGGTAATGAGGAAGGTGAGACAGAGGACCCAAACACACTGTGGCAGTATGCAGTGGAGATGGAGGCAGAGTCCCTCTGAGTCACTTGCACAAATGGCATGATGCATGCTCAGTTGCTTGCGTAGTGACCCCCGGATTGTCACCATTAAGTAATGGGATGACTTCTGGCTCTCCATCTTTTTGGACCCTTGCTTCCGGCACAAAATGGGGGCCTTTTACACTCACTGAGAGGGAGGACAAACTGACCTTCTACAGAGACATCCTACATAGTAAGTTGGCTGATGCCTATCAGCACCATCGTCCATCCTCTCGCAGGTCTGACTTGGGTGGCCGTTTGCTCTCATCTTCTATTGCCATGCCTGCTGGGGAGGGGTTGGGTGGGTGGAGCAGTACCAGCTCCATCAGCAGCAGCCTGAGTCTTCAGTCACTGATGAGTACCTATCTTCACCTGCATAGTGAAGCAACTCATCACCAGCAGGTAGACATGGAGCAGGAGCTGAACCAGCAGGTGGTGGCATACCTTGACATGCCCATGCCAACACACCTTGAAGATCCGCTGGACTTCTGGGCAGTCAAACTTGATTTGTGGCCGCAGCTAGCAGTGTTTTCCCTGGAAAAGCTGTCCTGCCCAGCCAGTAGTGTGCCATCAAAGGGGGTGTTTAGTGTGGTGGGAGCCATAGTCACCCCAAGGAGAACTCGTCTGTCCACGAATAATGTGGAGAGACTGACCTTTGTGAAGATGAATCAGGCAATGATCAGTGTGGATTTCCACCCACCAATGCCTGATGCATCAGAGTATATTGACCATGATGCCACACCAACACTTCACAAATATGGATAGTGCAAAACAGATTTAAGGCACTGCTCCCCAGTTTCAAACATTCCTCCACATTAGACATTTTTTCACCCACCTTTTTCACCGGGTACTGGTATTGCCACCCACTGCACCACTCTGACTTTCAGGACTTCTGATGCTGCTGCTGCCACCTCCAGGCTGTCTCATTCTGCCCCCATATGGTCTCCTTATGATTCCACTACCTCCAGGCTGTGTTATTCCATCACTATATATTCTCCTCATGCTGCCGCCAACTCCAAGCTGTGCCATTCAGCCACAATATGTTCTCCTCATGCTGCCGCCAAGTCCAGGTTGTGCCATTCAGCCACTATATGTTCTTCTCATGCTGTTGCCAACTCTAGGCTGTGCCATTCAGCCACTAAATGTTCTACTCATGCTTCCTCCAACTCCAGGCTGTGCCATTCAGCCACTATATGGTCTCCTCATGCTGCCGCCACCTCCACACTGTGTCATTCAGCCACTATATGTTCTCCTCATACTACCGCCAACTCCAGGCTGTGCCATTCAGCCACTATATGTTCTACTAATGCTGCCCCCACCTCTAGGCTGTGCCATTCAGCCACTATATATTCTACTCATGCTGTCGACAATTCCAGGCTGTGCCATTCAGCCACTATATGGTCTCTTCTTGCTGCCATTCAGCCACTATATGTTCTACTCATGTGGTGGCTATTTTGAGCTTGAATTTCAGGTGAAAATGTAACTTTTTTTTAACAGGTGTATATGTCACAAATGTCATATTATAATGAGTCCTGCAATATATGAAAAGTTTTTAACAATGACAGTGCCTCTTTAAGTTTTAAAATTCATCTTTTAATCTTAGGGTTTGTGAAGCTCTATTGTCTCCTCATGCTGCCGCCAGCTCCAGGCTGTGTCATTCAGCCCCTATATGGTTTACTGATGTTGCTGGGCCTGGAACATTACCTAAACATGTGTATGGTAGCACTAGCTACCATAAATCTTCAATTTAAGTTTTAAAATTCATCTTTTAATCTTAGGGATTGTGAAGCCCTATTGTCTCCTCATTTTGCCGCCAGCTCCAGGCTGTGTCATTCAGCCACTATATGTTCTACTCATGCTGCTGCCAACTTCAGCCTGTGCCATTCACCCACTATATGGTTTAATTATGCTGCTCGGCCTGGGACATTACCTAAAATTTTTTATGGTAGCACTAGCACTAGCTCCTCTTGCGGCCGCCAATTGTAGGCTGTGTCATTCTGCCAGGTTATGGTCCCCTCATGCTGCTGCCACCTCTGAGCTCTGTTCTTGCGCCGCCATGTGACTTCTTGTTAGTATGGGTTTTGTGGCTATACAGTATTAATTCAAAGTAAACGCCGGGACATTAAACTTGGGAATCTAATATCAATCTTAACCACTGAAGGACCCAGGGTGTACCTGTACGCCCTGAGTCCACTCACTTTCTATACTGCGGGGCCACGCAGAGGCCCCGTGTCATAGCGGGTCAGGCCCGGCCTCTAATCCAGACGCCGGGACCCATGGCTAATAGCGCGGCACTGATCGCAGTGCCACGCGCTATTAACCCTTTAGACGAGTCATTCAAAGTTGATCGCCAAATCTAAAGTGAAAGTAAACTTCCCCCGGCTAGCTCAGTGGGCTGTTCGGGACCGCCATCCCGAACAGCTGGAGGACACACGGAGGGTCCCTACCTTCCTCCTGGATGTCTGATCGCCAAATGACTGCTCCGTGCCTGAGATTCAGGCATGAGCAGTCAAGCGACAGAATCATTGATCAATGTTATCCAATGGCATAATAATGATCAATGTAAAAGATCAGTGTGTGCAGTGTTATAGCCCCCTATGAAAGAGTGAAAAAAAGTTAATGAAGATCATTTAACCCCTTCCCTAATAAAAGTAAGAATCCCCCCCTTCCCCCCCAAAAGTGTAAATAAAAATAAACATATGTGATATCACCACATGCAGAAGTGTCCGAGTTATTAAAATATATCATTAAAGGAGTTCTCTAAGCTAAAACGTTTAACCCCCGCTGTGCCCGGGCTGTAAAACTATACATAAGAAACTTTCACTTACCTGCCTACGATCCCCCGTTGTTCTGATATCGCTGTCCTGTTCTCCGGTCCCAGTCTCTTCCACTTCCTGCGGGTCGGTGACTTCACTCTGCGCTCAGCCTATCAGCGACCGCAGCAATGTCCCGTCGTGGCCGCTGATAGGCTGAGCGCAGTGTAAAGTCACCGACCCGCAGGAAGAGGAAGCTGACAGGGACCGGAGCACGGGCGGCGATATCAGAACAACAGGGGATCGTAGGCAGGTAAGTGAAAGTTTATTATGTATTGTTTTACAGCCCGGGCACAGAGGGGATTAAAAGATTTCAGTTGGAGAACTCCTTTAACCCCTTAAGGACCCAGGACATACTAGAACGTCCTGGCACCCTGGGCTTTAAGGACCCAGGACGTACTAGTACGTCCTGGTGTTTCTCCGGTCTCTGCCGCGCCCCGGGCAGAGATCGGAACTTGATGCCTGCTGAAATCCTTCAGCAGGCATCCAGGGCAAACGCCAAGGGGGGCCATGTAGGAAATCGCCCTTGCGATCTGCGGCGATACCGGGCTGATCGGGTCTCTGGGACCCGACCCCCTGGTAAATTTGCATGATCCCGGCTGTCACAGATCCCTGGCTGGCCAGGACCATGCTAAAGTATAGGAGCGAGGTGGCAAGCTTGCCACCTCCTCCTATACCCTGCGATCCGTCGGTTAGTTAACCGACCAATCGCGCGCGCGGGGGTGGGGGCGGTTACTTCCTCCCGCCCTGCCCGGCCCCTTGAAGTCCGGAGAGGACGGGAGGAAGACAGGAGGACGCGGCGGGGGATGGGGGAGTGCTGGGGACTGGCCCCGGTACTTACCTTATCCCTGAAGACCCGGATCCCGGCGGCAGAGACGGCGGCAGCGGCGACAGGTGAGTTCCTCTTCAGCCGCGGTCGGGCCCTTTACAGCAATGCACGTCGCCGTAAAGCGACATGCATTGCTGTAATGGGACCCTGTAAACTACAACTCCCAGCATGCCCAGACAGCCCTTGGCGTCTGGGCATGCTGGGAGTTGCAGTTTTGCAACATCTGGAGGTCCACAGTTTGGAGACCACTGTGCCCTTCCAGATGTTGCAAAACTACACATCCTCAGCATGCCCTTACTGTCCAGGCATGCTGGGAGTTGTAGTTCTGTAACATCTGGCACTTCAGATGTTGCAGAACTACAACTCCCAGCATGCCTGGAGAGTTTTGGCATATTGGGAGTTGTAGTTTTGCAACATCTGGAGGGCTGCGGCTTGGACACCACTACACAGTGGTCCCCAAACTGTTCTCCTCCAGCTGTTGCGTAACCACTACTCCCAATATGCCCTACGGCTGCCTGGGCATGCTGGGAGTTGTGGTTTTGCAACAACTGGAGGCACACTGGTTGGGAAACATTGTCTGTTTCCTAACTCAGTGTTTCCCAACCCGTGTGCCTCCAGCTGTTGCAAAACTATAACTGCCAGCATGCACTGATAGACTGTGCATGCTGGGAGTTTTAGTTTTGCAACAGCTGGAGGTTTCCCCAACCCCCCCCCCCTTCCTCTGGGAATGTACAGGGTACATTCACATGGGCAGGGGGCTTACAGTGAGTGTCAGGCTGCAAGTTTGCGATGCAGCAAATTTTGCGCAGCAGCTCAAACTCGCTGTAATCCCCCGCCCGTGTGACTGTACCCTAAAAACACTACACTACCACAAAATAAAATAAAAAGTAAAAAACACTACATGTACATATACACCTACACAGCCCCCCTCCCCAATAAAAATGAAAAACGTCTGGTACGCCACTGTTTAAAAAATGGAGCCTTCAGCTGTTGCAAAATAACAACTCCCTGTATTGCCAGACAGCCGTTGACTGTCCAAGCATGCTGGGAGTTTTGCAACAGCTGGAGGCACCCTGTTTGGGAATACCCCTATGTCCACCCCTATGCAAATCCCTAATTCTGGCCTCAAATGCACATGGCGCTCTCACTTCGGAGCCCTGTCGTATTTCAAGGCAACAGTATAGGGTCACATATGGGGTATCGCCGTACTCGGGAGAAAGTGCCTAACAAATTTTGGGGGGCTTTTTCTCCTTTCACCCCTTATGAAAAGGTGAAGTTGGGGTCTACACCAGCATGTTGGTGTAAAAAAAAAAAAATTTACACTAACATGCTGGTGTTGCTCTATACTTTTCATTTTGACAAGAGGTAAAAGGGAAAAAAGCCCCTCAAAATTTATAATGCAGTTTCTCCTGACTACGGAGATACCCTATATGTGGGCGTAAAGTACTCTAGGGGCGCACAATAAGGCCCAGAAGGGAGAGTGTGCCTTGTACATTTGAGGTGATTTGCACAGGTGTGGCTGATTGTTACAGCGGTTTTGACAAACGCAAAAAAAAAAAAACCCACATATGACCCCATTTCGGAAACTACACCCCTCACGGAATGTAATGAGGGGTGCAGTGAGAATTTACACCCCACTGGTGTCTGACAGATCTTTGGACAATGGGCTGTGCAAATAAAAAATTTTGTACAGCCCACTATTCCAAAGATCTGACAGACACCAGTGGGGGATAAATGCTCACTGTACCCCTTGTTACGTTCCTCAAGGGGTCTAGTTTCCAAAATGGTATGCCATGTGGGGGTTATTTTGCTGTCCTGGCACCATATGGGCTTCCTAAATGCGACATGCCCCGAGCAAAATTTGCTCTCAAAAAGCCAAATATGACTCCTTCTCTTCTGAGCATTGTAGTTCGCCCGTAGTGCACTTCAGGTCAACTTATGGGGTACCTCCATACTCAGAAGAGATGGGATTACACATTTTGGGGGGTATTTTTTGCTATCAACCCTTGCAAAAATGTGAAGTTTGGGGGGAAACACACATTTTAGTGAAATTTTTTTATATTTTTTTACATATGCAAAAGTCGTGAAACACCTGTGGGGTATTAAGGCTCACTTAATTCCTTGTTACGTTCCTCAAGGGGTCTAGTTTTCAAAATGGTATGGCATGTGTTTTTTTTTTGCTGTTCTGGCACCATAGGGGCTTCCTAAATGTAACACGCCCCCCAAAAACCATTTCTGAAAAACGTACTCTCCAAAATCCCCTTGTTGCTCCTTCCCTTCTGAGCACTCTACTGGGCCCGCCGAACGCTTTACATAGACATATGAGGTATGTGCTTACTCGAGAGAAATTGGGCTACAAAAACAAGTATAAATTTTCTCCTTTTACCCCTTGTAAAAATTCAAAAATTGGGTCTACAAGAAAATGCAAGTGTAAAAAATGAAGATTGTGAATTTTTTCCTTCACTTTGCTGCTATTCCTGTGAAACACCTAAAGGGTTAAAACGCTGACTGAATGTCATTTTGAATACTTTGGGAGGTGCAGTTTTTATAATGGGGTCATTTGTGGGGTATTTCTAATATGAAGACCCTTCAAATCCACTTCAAACCTGAACTGGTCCCTGAAAAATAGTGAATTTGAAAATGTTGTGAAAAATTGGAAAATTGCTGCTGAACTTTGAAGCCCTCTGGTGTCTTCCAAAAGTAAAAACACATCAATTTTATGATGCAAACATAAAGTAGACATATTGTATATGTGAATAAAAATTATTTGGAATATCCATTTTCCTTACAAACAGAGAGCTTCAAAGTTCGAAAAATGCTAAATTTTCAAATTTTTCATCAAATTTTGGGATTTTTCACCAAGAAAGAATGCAAGTTACCACAAAATTTAATGTTAAAGAAGAATATGTCACGAAAAAACTATCTCGGAATCAGAATGATAACTAAAAGCATTCCAGAGTTATTAATGTTTAAAGTGACAGTGGTCAGATGTGCAAAAAATGGCCGGGTCCTAAGGTGTAAAATGGCTGGGTCCTTAAGGGGTTAAATAGACCGCACGGTCAATTCTAAAGTCCAAAATAGTGTATTTTTGGTCACTTTTTATATAAAAAATTAAGAAAAAGCAATACAACATGGTACCGCTAAAAACTTCAGATCAAGATGCAAAAATGAGCCCTTATACCGCCCCGTATGCAGACAAATAAAAAAAGTTATAGGTTTCGGAATAGGACAATTTTAAACACATACATTTTCCTACACGTAGTTATGATTTTTTCCAGAAGTACGACAAAATCAAACCTATATAAGTAGGGTATCATTTTAATCTGACCTACAGAATAAAGAGAAGGTGTAATTTGTAAGGAAAAATGTACTGCATAGAAACGGAAGCCCCGAAAAGTTACAAAATGATGTTTTTTCTTCAATTTTGTTGCACACTGATTTTTTCCCGTTTATTTTTGGGTAAAATGACTGATGTCATTACAAAGTAGAATTGGTGGCACAAAAAATAGGTACAAAATTGAAAGAGTTATGATTTTTTTAAAGGTAAGGAGGAAAAAAACTAAAGTAAAAAAATGGAAGGGGTTAAACCCTTAAGGGGTTAAATTTAAATTAAAAAAAATCTATGTAATCTTTTCAAGACTGAGGCGTCATATGACCTGTGGAATTATCACAAGAATCCAATGAAACAGCTTGTAGCGATAACAATGAACCATAACTGATTAAATGAAACATTTGCACTTTCACAGTCAGGGGGGCGCTGAGAGGCAGGGGCTGGAACAGGTGGTATCTCGCCTGGTGGGGGACCACCAGCTTGATGCTCACCAGAATGGGTAATCAAAAAATATAAATAAATTCAAATCAAACTAAATAAAAATTACATAAAAATCTGCCACATCCTGACGCTCTACGGCAGTGATTCTAATATTGATGCCTGTAATCTGCATGTCATACTGAATAACAGTATTTCACTACCTCAGCACACTCCACATGCGTGTTAGGACAAGGCAAAGTGTTCTAGACCCCTATCGAGCCTCTCGGTAGGCCAGAAATAGCTGTTTTTTAATAGCGATTTGCTGCAAATAAATTCATAATGAAACAAATTTTGGGGGAAAATTCGGTGAATCGGCTGAATCAAATTTTTCAAAAATTCGCTAATTTCTAGTCTACGTTGTACCCATACACAACATCTACGTTATTTTCAAATAAAAATATACACATGATATATATGTGGTATATGAATAATTCGCCCATTTTCACACAATTATACAAATATGGATTTGATTTGAAAACATTTATACTTGATTTGAAAACTATTATATATTTATGAAAAACTACATTTCCCACAGTCAAAATTGCAATATTGTGGAATTGTTGTAGTTGCCCCTGAAGCCAAATGGGCAAAATCCACAATACATTTACAGACTTCCTGTAGCAGAATTGGTCTGTTTCATTGTATAGTTTTTCCACCTATGAAACATATATATATATATATATATATATATATATATATATATATATATATATATATAAAATTTACAGCAAACATGGAAAAGTTAAAAAAACTACAGTGTATCCATCTTATGTGAATGTGCCCTAAGTAGAATTGCTCCCCAGCTGTAGGGATTATGTGGACTGTGCAGAGAATATATTTTATTTGATATTTCCTCATTGCCTTATCCAGGTCTATAAAAATGTATTTAGCTTGTCATTATGTTGATTAATGTGTCATTTTATTATTCTCATTTCCATATTTGTATCCGTTAATTTAACCTTTTATCATCAGGTGACATTTTTCATTGCTCTTAGGTCTGCATTATTTTTTCTTCCAGTTCAACAGCCTTAATATATGTGTTTATATACCCCAAAATTAAGCACTACTAACAAATAATTTAATATACCAAACTTTATTAAATACAATAGATTAAAAGACATACCGTATTTATCGGCGTATAACACGCACTTTTTAGGCTAAAATTTTTAGCCTAAAGTCTGTGTGCGTGTTATACGCCGATACACCCCCAGGAAAGGCAGGGGGAGAGAGGCCGTCGCTGCCCGCTTCTCTCCCCCTGCCTTCCCTGGGGTCTAGAGCGCTGCTGCCGGCCCTTTTCACCCCTGGTTATCGGCGCCGCTGCCTGTTCTGTCCCCCTGACTATCGGTGCTGGTGCCGATAGCCAGGGAGAGAGAAGCGGCGCCGACAGCCAGGGGGAGAGAAGGGGCAGCGGCACCCATTGCCGGCGCCGCTGCCCCGTTGCCTCCCCCCATCCCCGGTGGCATAATTACCTGAGTCCGGTCCGCGCTGCTCCAGGCCTCCGTCGTGCGTCCCCGGCGTCATTGCTATGCGCTGAACGGCGCGGCGCATGACGTCAGAGCGCCGCGCGGTGCATAGCAACGACGCTGGGGACGCACGACGGAGGCCTGGAGCAGCGCGGACCGGACTCAGGTAATTATGCCACCGGGGATGGGGGGAGGCAACGGGGCAGCGGCGCCGGCAATGGGTGCCGCTGCCCCTTCTCTCCCCCTTGCTGTCGTGCGCCGCTTCTCCCTCCCTGGCTATCGGCGCCAACACCGATAGTCAGGGGGACAGAACGGGCAGCGGCGCCGATAACCAGGGGGTGAAAAGGGCCGACAGCAGCGCTCTAGACCCCAGGAAAGGCAGGGGGAGAGAAGCGGGCAGCAACGGCCTCTCTCCCCCTGCCTTTCCTGGGGGTATATCGGGGTATACACGCGCACACACGCACCCTCATTTTATCATGGATATTTGGGTAAAAATCTTTTTTTACCCAAATATCCTTGGTAAAATGAGGGTGCGTGTTATAGGCCGGTGCGTGGTATACCCCGATAAATACGGTATATTTCATACATAATATGGCACTATGGATAACAGTCACAGCCGGAAAGTACAGTACAGGTAAGAACAAGGTAATCAACAATTCATGACATGCTGGGCATATGTGTTTATGCAAACAATAAATGTCTAACCTGAACCAACAGCAAATGAGGAGCTCCATGGTGTTTAGGTGCGGTGTTGCCCATTGCTGTGATGATGTCCAAGCCAATCAGGGAGGTGGACACCAGTTATGTCCAGCCTTAGCATTCACACTCTCCTGAGATGGCTTTTTTAAGCTACACTCTGTCTCCATTTCCTTTCCTCTGATAAAAGAACTTTTCTGTCTCTGTGTATATTCTTGGTCTGTTACACAGAGAAAGAGACAGCTCTCTGTTATAGACTTGGCATGTTTGACCCTGAATTAATGTTAATTTTTGCATTTCCTGATTGTGCTCCTATTGCTTTTCTGTTGTTTGTGAATCATTTTGTGCCCTAATTTTTTGCCTTCCATGCTGTGTGTTTTTTCTTTAACTTCACTATAAAATGCACCTTAATAGCATAGGGAACAATGCCATGTATGGGGCCAAGTGGTGGGCACCCTAAAAGGCAGGGATAGAGTGTCTGAGTCATCTCAGGGCCACACTTATCTCTGCTCATAGTGACAATAATAGTCAAAGGATGCAAGGGGACTAGGAGCCATATCCCTAAAAAATTATTACTAACAGTAATGTACTAACTCTTGTGAAGAGAAATTTATAGCTATGGATGTCTATTGGATAAGTCATGAATGTATGATAAGAAGTAATTCTACTTCTTGGTGTCAATACAGACTAAAATCAATATCTCAAGTAAAAGCAGAAAAAAGGGTGCATAGTCATAATGCATATATCAGCTTTTAAACAAATACAGTCAAATGCTAAAACTGAGAAATAATAGTTCATA
This sequence comes from Hyla sarda, assembly GCF_029499605.1. Classification (NCBI taxonomy): domain Eukaryota; kingdom Metazoa; phylum Chordata; class Amphibia; order Anura; family Hylidae; genus Hyla; species Hyla sarda. The sequence goes on from NC_079189.1 coordinate 205,943,221, forward strand.
CAATTTTAGAATCAATGAAACTTAAATGGACACTGTCAGATTGAAAAACTTTTTATGTGCTGTACAACTTGGAAAAATATTAACCTTTCTAATATACTTCATAAGAAAATGTTATTTCCTTTTTATAGAAATCATGGCTTATAAAATCATGGCTTTATCCAAGCGGAAGTGCATGCATGGACAGTAATTGAGGGTGGGCTAGCACTCCTCTGTGCTCTCTCCTGTCTGACAGCACTCCTCTGTGCTCTCTCCTGTGTGATAGTACTTCTCTGTGCTCTCTCCTTTCTGATAGTACTCTTCTGTGCTCTCTCCTGTCTAATAGTACTCCTCTGTGCTCTCTCCTGTCTGATAGGACTTCTCTGTGCTCTCATTGTCTGATAGTACTCCATTGTGCTCTCTTCTGTTTAATAGTACTCCTCTGTGCTCTCTTCTGTCTGATAGTACTCCTCAGTGCTTTCTCCTTTCTGATAGTACTCTTCTGTGCTCTCTCCTGTCTGATAGTACTCATTTGTGCTCTCTCCTGTCTGATAGCACTATTCTGTACTATCTCCTGTCTGATAGCACTCCTCTGTGATCTCTCCTGTATGATAGTACTCTTCTGTGCTCTCTCTTATCTGATAGTACTCCTTAGTGCTCTCTCCTGTCTGATAGTACTCTTCTGTGCTCTCTCCTGTCTGATAGTTCTCCTTTGTGCTCTCTCCTGTCTGATAGTACTCCTCTGTGCTCTCTCCTGTTTGATAGTACTCTTCTGTGCTCTCTCTTGTCTGATAGGACTCCTTTGTGCTCTCTCCTGTCTGATAGGACTCCTCTGTGCTCTCTCATGCCTGATAGTACTCCTCTGTGCTCTCTCCTGTCTGATAGTACTTCTCTGTGCTCTCTCCTTTCTGATAGTACTCTTCTGTGCTCTCTCCTGTCTAAAAGTATTCCTCAGTGCTTTCTCCTTTCTGATAGTACTCTTCTTTGCTTTCCCCTGTCTGATAGTACTCATTTGTGCTCTCTCCTGTCTGATAGCACTATTCTGTGCTCTCTCCTGTCTGATAGCACTCCTCTGTGATCTCTCCTGTATGATAGTACTCTTCTGTGCTCTCTCTTATCTGATAGTACTCCTTAGTGCTCTCTCCTGTCTGATAGTACTCTTCTGTGCTCTCTCCTGTCTGATAGTACTCTTCTGTGCTCTCTCCTGTCTGATAGGACTCCTTTGTGCTCTCTCCTGTCTGATAGAACTCTTCTGTGCTCTGTCTTGCCTGATAGTACTCCTCTGTGCTCTCTCCTGTCTGATATGACTCCTCTGTGCTCTCACCTGTCTGATAGGACTCCTGTGTGCTTTCTACTGTCTGCTAGGACTCCTTTGTGCTCTCTCCTGTTGGATTGTACTCCTCTGTGCTCTCTCCTGTCTGATAGGACTCCTCTGTGCTCTCTCCTGTCTGATAGTACTGCTCTGTGCTCTCTCTTGTCTGATAGTACTCATCTGTGCTCTCTCCTATCTGATATGACTCCTCTGTGCTCTCTCCTGCCTGATAGCACTCCTCTTTTCTCTCTCCTGTCTGATAATATTCCTTTGTGCTCTCTCCTGCCTGATAGGACTCCTCAGTGCTCTCTCCTGTCTGATAGGACTCATCTGTGCTTTCTACTGTTTCATAGTACTGATTTCTATAAAAAGAAAATAACATTTTCTTATGAAGTATATTAGAACGGTTAATGTTTTCCCAAGATGTACAACATATAAAAAGTTTTTGTACCTGACAGTGCCCATTTAAACATTGTTTTGCGGTAAAATAAAGTAAGATATTCTTTTACTTAGTTTCAGAACACATTTCTTATTTGTAGCAGAACAAAAATTAACTTGTAAGGCTAATTGTCTTTCTGCTTGGTTAGACCCTGACCGTGGTACCAAGAATTAAAGTCTAATGTCTCTTGTCTCTTTACTCATTTCCTTCATTAGAGAAATGACTGTCTGCAAACTAAATCTTCCACTCTGTCATCTTTTGTAATAGATTTCTTTGGCAGGACCTGGACATTAGCATTAGTGGACACTATCATCAATCTATGTTGAAATAATCTACTTTGTCCTTTTACAGGATACAATGGGAGAATCATCAGAAATATTAAGGATTTCATAACTTTCAAAATTATTACGGGATGGCCTTTTTTTAATATACTGCTAAAATATGGTCCTCAGATTCTGATCTCGGGAAACATGATCAGAAAGGAGATCTGAAAGTCAAAAATAAGATTGGCTCTGCTAGATGTCAAGCATTTTAATACTAGTAGCACTAATGAACATTGCATGTTTATATATTGAAAATAATGCATTATCGTATCAACCTATTACATGCTTTTAAGATATTGACATGTAAGATGAATGGCTTCCTATGACCTGTTACTTTAGAATATCAAGCATTTTATGACAGATGCTCTGCACACATTTAGAGCTAAATTAAAGGGGCTAAACCAGAATCAGATTTTTGTTCTCCAAAAGCCCAATGCCATGCAGCCATTTAAAGTCATTATTATCGGGCGCACATCCTCTGTTTACACAAGGTGATAAGTGGCCAATATTTGGTCATTTGTAAGCAGACTGCTGTCCCTTGGGCCGATTATTTGGAATGAGTGTTTCTAGAACACTAGACTAAAGTTCTCCTTTTTACAGTAGTATTTTGGATCATATTTAAATGCTTTACAAGGCATTCCCAACTTAACGAGAAAGCATGAGTTGCAATCCAAGCTGTAGAAACAAATGCAAAGTTAACCCTTCTATACACGTTGTACTCCTGGTAACACTGTGGTCTGTAACACCCAAATTTATAATCAATTAACCTCTTATAGGGGTACTCCACTGCCCCAGCATTCAGGATATTTTTTTTCTGAACACTGGGTGTGGGCTAGGTGAGGCCTCCACTCCCCCTCCCATAGACATGCATTGATGGGGCGTGGCTGTGATGTCATGACCCCCATAGTCCGCACCCAGCATTCCTAACAAAATGTTGCTCTGATGCTCCAGGAGGTCTCAGTAGCGTGGAGCAATCGAGCACCGAAAACTCTGGTCAATGCTATGCTGTGGCTATGCTATGATCAGTGTATTTCCCTATGGGGATTGAAAAATGGTGTAAAATAAAAAGTTAATAAATGTGAATTAACCCCTTCCCTAATAAAAGTTTGAATCACCCCGTAAACAAAAATGAACGTAAACATATGGGGTATCACCGCCATTGTAAATGTCTGGACTATAAAAGTATAATGTTAATTAAACAGCATGATCAATAGTGTATCCGTAAAAAATACACTTAAGTCCAAATTGCGATTAAAAAGTCCCATCAAAAGTCCCATTAAAGATCACATTGAAAAAAAAATGAGCCCTTAACACCTTAAGGACCGAGCATTTTTCTGTTTTTGCACTTTATTTTTTTCCTCCTTACCTTTTAAAAATCATAACCCTTTCAATTTTGCACCTAAAAATCCATATGATGGCGTATTTTTTGCTCCACCAATTCTTCTTTGTAGTGACATCAGTCATTTTACCCAAAAATCTACAGTGAAACAAAAAATAGATCATTGTGAAAAAATTGAAGAAAAAAGCTATTTTGTAAATTTCTGGGGCTTCCGTTTCTACGCAGTACATTTTTCGCTAAAAATGACACCTTATCTTTATTCTGCAGGTCCATACAATTAAAATGATACCCTATTTATATAGGTTCGATTTTGTCTTACTTCTGGAAAAAATCATAACTACATGCACAGAAATTAATGTGTTTAAAATTATCATCTTCTGACCCCTATAACGTTTATATTTTTCCACGTATTGGGTGGTATGAGGGCTAAGTTTTTGTGCCGTGATCTGAAGTTTTTAGCGGTACCATTTTTGTATTGATCAGACTTTTTGATCGCTTTTCATTAATTTTTTTCATGATATAAAAAGTGACCAAAAATATGTTATTTTGGACTTTGGAATTTTTTGAGCGTGCGCCATTTTTACCGAAAAGTGCACTGCGTGGAAACAGAAGCCATTAAAAGTACCAAAATGGCATTGTTTGTTTAGTCCCACAAATTATTATAGTTATTTTTTGTTTGTTTGCTTTTCCATAGATTTTGTGGTGAATGACTAATGTCATTGCAAAGTAAAATTGGTTGCGCATAAATCAATCCCTCAAATAGGTCTGTTGGAGGATAACTGAAAGCGTTATGACTTTTAGAAGGTGAGGAGGTAAAAAGAAAAGTGCAAAAATGTAAAAACCTGAAGTGGTTAATGTTTACTTATTTATGTCATGATCTTTCACTCAGAAATTCAATGTGTTAAAACATAACCTTTAAAGTGTACCTGTCATTTGCAAAAACTTTTTATATAATGTAGATATTAACATTGTATGTATGTTTTTAATATACAATAGATGCAGGAACAATCCTGGATTCTTTACCCAATAGTATCAACATTTTTTAACCAATGGATATTACAAACATATGTATAATGATAACTCTTACTATATAAATGGGAATTAAAGGGGTATTCAAGCAATAAAAAACAGATCCCCTATTCACAGGGTAGGGCATAGGTGCCTGATCATAGCTTGCCCAACCTCTTGAACTCCCCCATGATTTCAGGATTTGGGAGCTGAATGGAGCGGACAGCTGCTGGATGTAGCTGTAGCTGAGCATTGTAATTGGTTACCTATGGTGACTCCATAGAGAATGAATGGTGCACGTGCTAAACAGCTGTTTCATTTAGCATGGAGAGTCAAGTCCTCGCTTTAGAGGTTGCAAGGACATTTTATTGGGGATGGGGATTTTTTACATTTTTTCTTACTTTTTTTTTTTCTTACACTTTAATAGTCCCTATAGGGGACTATTTATAGAAATCATTTGTTTGCTAATACTGTTCAGTGCTATGCATAGGGCATAGGACTGATCAGTGTTATTGGTGATCTTCTGCTCTGGTCTGCTCGATCTCAGACCAGAGCAGAAGACCCTGGGAGACAGCTGGAGCCAGGTGAGGGGACCTCCAGCTGCCATGCTGGATGATCGGATCCCCGTGGCAGCGCTACGGGCGATCCGATCATCCATTTAAAGTACTGTACTGCCGCAGATGCTGTGATCTGTATTGATCATGGCATCTGAGGGGTTAATGGAGGACATCCGCGCGATCGCGGATGTCTGCCATTACTGGTGGGTCCCTGGCTGCTGATAGCAGCCGGAACCTGCCACGCATGATGCGAGCACCGTTCCGGTGCTCACGATCATGGCGGAGCGTAAATGTACGTCATGATGCATTAAGTACCACGGCACCATGACATACATTTATGTCCATTGTCGTTAAGGGGTTAAAGGAAAACTGTCAGCCTGTTCACCCACACTAAACACACTGGGTTATAGTGTGGGTGAACAGGATTCCAACAAGGGGTCACTTACTTAAATATTTTCAGTAGGTCCTGAGATATGTCCTCCAGAAGATCCTCTGCTGAATTCAGTGAATCGTGCACGGGAGGCGGGGCTTTGTTGGCTCAATTTACATATTCTTTGTTTGCAACTCTACTTCACAAGGATGCGCAAACTCTCAGAGTCACATGCGTTATCATATAATCTAATACCAACATAGATATATAGAAGTAAGTCCGGCACTGAGTGCAAAATAGAGGTGTACTATATATGCCTGTGGATCATGGTTGTTGATAGGTGAGAACTGTGCGGTGATCAGATGAAGTAAGTAATTGATATAACTTCAAAGACGTAGAAAAGTCGGCACTCACCATGTTCTTCAGTCTTCAGAACTTTATTTGCATATACTCATGTATACATATGACAGGACGGGAGACGGTGCATGTAATAGGGGGGGTACCACCAGGCTACAGCACTGTTTCGCTCCTCCCGTAAGGAGCAAAACATTGTTGTACAATATAAATATCTGGTGATTTATATTCATTTTTAGTTTTTAATTTATTACTCTGGCTGCGAGTAGTTATCTAAACAAATGCACTTTATGATGTTTACAAAATACGTTGGTATTTGCACTTTTTTCCCTATGTATACAGCAAGATAGATAGATAGATAGATAGAATGACAGAACAACTGCTAAAACAAGTGCTGAGTGTAAAAATATAAAAGGGAAGCCAATATGTATGAAACATATGCATCATATGTCAAAACAAACTACTACTAAGCATAGATAGAACAAACAAACATCTAATACTTCATTAGTATACTTACAACCCAGCAGTGCCTGACACGAGCTCTGTTTCGCCACACAGGCTTCATCAGGGGGTGTGATGCATTTGTTCCAAACATATTGGCTTCCCTTATATTTATTATACACACTAGCACAACACTTGTTTTTGCAGTTGTTCTGCCATCATTATATTTCTCATTGACATCATGCATACTTAACTAACAGCAGTACACCACTAATATGCAAAAAAGTTGTGGCAGATACATGATCCGTGCAAAAATACGATCATAATTGGTTTAAACTACAAAACACAGCGTAATAAAAAAAAAAAGAGATATGGCGACTGAAAACAAATGGACATCTCCAAAGCTGATGATGACAAGTATGCTATCATTAATCCCATATGTATGGGAATAAAGATTATAAGACCGGCATAAGTATGCAGCAATAACATACAAATAGTACTATGTTCTATAGCTAAAGTGCTAGTGCAAAAGATAAATAAGACCAAGACTGAGCCAGTAATCACATAGCAAAACCGGTCTCGAATACCCACATATGCGAGCAGTAGAGTGCTGCCAGGAGACGTCCACCATGACCGTTTCGGACTTGCGTCCTTCTTCTGGGAGTGGCTTGCTCATGGACGAGGTAGGTATATATCAGGAGTAACAGCCAATCATATTATGTGCTAAGAATTGCATATTATGTGCAGCTGTATAACTGGTTGATCCTGGCACGAGCTGCACTCCGGCTCCGTCATCAGGCCGGGTCCGGAGGTGCGATCACCAGCACATAGATCACGTGACAGACACATCCGGTGCAGGCAGATAAGGGAGATGTGGGCAGCTTACATAAACAGTGTACCAGCACCAGCAATTGGGTTACAACATTATTGCAATTGTTACAATAGTAAGCAGAAACAAAGGGGCAGAGACTGCCCTCACCTGGTAACAATAAATATTGCAGAGGAAACACATGATGGAAGAAGAAAGAGAATGAAAGTGAAGTGAGTGTGCAGGGTGAAGCAGGGTGATGAAAGTGAGAGAGAAAATATAGGTGAAAAGGAATGGAGAAAAGAAAAAAAGAAAAAATATGATCCACCTGTATTCAAGATCATGAAAATCATTAAGACAAGGTACATGACAAAAGTATAAACTAATATCATAAGAATAACATACTAAACAAGTAAAAAGCAAAAAGTACAGGCAGTTGTAATGATATAAAATTCATAGCAGGCATATAGGCCACATCAACCAGGAATACATACCAGACCTTGAGAGAAACATATCATGAAGAAAAAAAAATGCTGTGTGCTTTTTCGGGAGTTTTATATATCAATCATACAGTGATATACAATTTACTTTACATAGGCCTTTTGTTGTAGGAGGTTAATATTTATGAGTTGGCAAATGTTGTGATCTACTTAGCTCTCACCAGCAAACCTGCCATCTTTTATTCTGTAGAACTGGAATTGCCTTATTCTACCGGCCATACATTTCCTGTTTCACAGAATGTTTGTTTTTCCAATTTCAGTAAAAAAGTGTATTTTCTAAAGGCAGATATGAATACTACCATACCTAATAATGTACTTAAAAATATATTATAGTACTAGGGGTGTATTTTGCACGTAGAGAGAGAGAGAGAGAGAGAGAGAGAGAGAGAGAGAGAGAGTTTTAGACAAAAACTTTAAACTGTTGCTGAATATTATAAAAAAAATTAATATGCTGCAAGGTCACTCAGTTTCACCAAAACTTTTACTTTTTGCTTATATTCATTAATATTGTAAAAATGTGCTCACTTTTCATTGTTGAACATATTCTATCAACTAAAAGTAAATGGAAAATGACTCTAATGTTACAAAAGATTCTTTGAAAGACTGAATTCAAAACATGACTGTGGGCCTCAATCCGTAAATTTAATTGGATGTTTTTCTTTGTCCATTTAATGAAAACTTATACAGAAGGTAAGATAACAGCTTGATGTATGTGCTTTTATGCCCAATCTTTAATTTTTCTGGCACAATGGCAAGGCTTCATCTGTGCCTTACATAATATAACATGCACTTAACCTTATTGTTCCTACTAATCTAACTCTATGGTATAAGATTGTAGGTGGTCAATAAATGGGCTTCTCTTATCTTCTAATGTGCATTTCATTTTGATCTGATTTGGCCTTTATCCAATGTAAAATTAATGATATATATATATATATATATATATATATATATATATATATATATATGTACATTATATATTATTGATTAATGTTTTACTTTTTAAGAAACAAGCAAAAAATGGTATTAAATACTTCCTTTCCCTTTCTTATTTCTTTTTTCTTAGGACTCCTCATACTCCAAAAACATACTTACAGTAGCTTCCATTGATATTGTTCCCCATACGTTTTGGAGATAGGGAAATTGAGTGTCACGTCCTATTACAAGGACCATCATTGCTGCATTAGCAGAGTTTGATGGTGTATTTATTTATTTTTTAAGAGTAAATGTTTCATCACACTTTCTGAAAACCACACTGTAAGGATATTTTAATATGGGACAGACATATTGAAGACCTTGAATTGGCTCTGTGCACAAAAATCTGTAACAAAAGACAATATAATGCATGTGAATGTGGTTTTACTAAATTCTATATACACATGGCAGAAAATATAACCATCCTAGCTGAGTACTCGGCGTTACCCGTTTTTTCCTTCCTAATCCTTTTTGTGGAGGAAAATCAACAGAGGAAGCTTTTGACTTCATATCCCATCCTCACATATTTTTGTCATATTCCGACCTCCTATCCCGACCTCCTATCCCATCCTCCTATCCCATCCTCCTATCCCGTCCTCCTATCTCGACCTCCTATCCCGACCTCCTATACCATCCTCCTATCCCGTCCTCCTATCCTGTCCTCCTATCTAGACCCGTAATATGTGTACCAGGTATTGAAATATCTCCTGCCACACGGAAGTTATGTGGGGAACATACATTTCCCATTGATTTGCATGCGACTTTAAACAAAAACCCTGACGCTCACAAATGGGGGTAGTTAAGGGTTAAATTAACTATTCTATATTTTAAGTGGACATATAAGTAACATGTGACCAAGTATTATCGAAATATCACCAGCTGTTTGGAAGTTATGCAGTAACATATATTTCCCATAGACTTGTCTGGGACTTTAAACAAAAACCGTGACCCTGGCAAATGGGGGTGAGTAAGGGTTAAATCACCTATCCTATGTTTGTTGTTGCCTCATAAGTAACATGTGTGCCAAGTTTCATATTAATATCTTTAGCCGCTTGGACGGGATGCTGGAACATACACACACACACACACATACTCACACACACATACAAACACACTGTCATGATTCGGCTGGCAGGAGGTGGATCCTCTGTGCCAGAGAGGGATTGGCGTGGACCGTGCTAGTGGACCGGTTCTAAGTTACTACTGGTATTCACCAGAGCCCGCCGCAAAGCGGGATGGTCTTGCAGCGGCGGTAGTAACCAGGTCGTATCCACTAGCAACGGCTCAACCTCTCTGACTGCTGAAGATAGGCGCGGTACAAGGGAGTAGACAAGAGCAAGGTCGGACATAGCAGAAGGTCGGGGCAGGCAGCAAGGATCGTAGTCAGGGGCAACGGCAGGAGGTCTGGAACACAGGCTAGGAACACACAAGGAAACGCTTTCACTGGCACAATGGCAACAAGATCCGGCGAGGGAGTGCAGGGGAAGTAAGGTATACATAGGGAGTGCACAGGTGAACACACTAATTAGACCAACTGCGCCAATCAGTGGCGCAGTGGCCCTTTAAATCGCAGAGACCCGGCGCGCGCGCGCCCTAGGGAGCGGGGCCGCGCGCGCCGGGACAGGACCGACGGAGAGCGAGTCAGGTACGGGAGCCGGGGTGCGCATCGCGAGCAGGCGCCACCCGCATCGCGAATCGCATCCCGGCTGGAGGCGGTATCGCAGCGCACCCGGTCAGTAGATCTGACCGGGGCGCTGCAGTAGCGAGGATGTTGCGAGCGCTCCGGGGAGGAGCGGGGACCCGGAGCGCTCGGCGTAACAGTACCCCCCCCCTTGGGTCTCCCCCTCTTCTTGGAGCCTGAGAACCTGAGGACCAGACTTTTGTCTAGGATGTTGTCCTCAGGTTCCCAGGATCTCTCTTCAGGACCACAGCCCTCCCAATCAACCAAAAAAAATGTTTTCCCTCTGACCGTCTTGGAGGCCAGTATCTCCTTCACGGAGAAGATGTCAGAAGAACCGGAAACAGGAGTGGGAGAAACAAGTTTGGGAGAGAAACGGTTGATGATGAGTGGTTTAAGGAGAGAGACATGAAAGGCATTGGGAATACGAAGAGAAGGAGGAAGAAGAAGTTTGTAAGAGACAGGATTAATTTGGCACAAGATTTTGAAAGGACCAAGATAGCGTGGTCCCAGTTTGTAACTGGGGACACGGAAGCGGACATATTTAGCGGAGAGCCATACCTTGTCTCCGGGAGCAAAAATGGGGGGAGCTCTTCTTTTCTTATCGGCAAACTTTTTCATGCGAGATGAAGCCTGTAAAAGAGAATTTTGGGTCTCTTTCCATATGGTGGAAAGATCACGAGTCACTTCATCCACAGCGGGCAAACCAGAGGGCAAGGGAGTAGGGAGGGGGGGAAGAGGGTGACGGCTGTACACCACGAAAAATGGGGATTTAGCAGAAGATTCAGAGACTCTGAAGTTGTACGAGAATTCGGCCCATGGTAGAAGATCTGCCCAGTCATCCTGGCGGGAGGAAACAAAATGCCGTAAATAGTCACCCAGGACCTGGTTAATTCTTTCTACTTGCCCATTGGATTGAGGATGATAAGCAGAAGAGAAGTTTAATTTAATCTTGAGTTGTTTACAGAGAGCCCTCCAGAATTTTGACACGAATTGGACGCCTCTATCCGAGACGATCTGCGTGGGCAAACCGTGAAGACGAAAAATGTGTACAAAAAATTGTTTTGCCAACTGAGGCGCTGAAGGAAGACCAGGAAGAGGAATAAAATGTGCCATCTTGGAAAATCGATCAGCGACCACCCAAACAACAGTGTTGCCACGGGATGGGGGTAAGTCTGTAATAAAGTCCATACCAATCAGAGACCAAGGCTGTTCGGGGACAGGCAGAGGATGAAGGAGACCAGCAGGCTTCTGGCGAGGAGTCTTATCCCGGGCACAGACAGTACAGGCCCGCACAAAATCAACAACATCCGTCTCCAGAGTCGGCCACCAATAGAAACGAGAGATGAGTTGCAAGGACTTTTTGATGCCCGCATGGCCTGCGAGGTGGGAGGAGTGACCCCATTTGAGAATCCCGAGACGTTGGCGTGGAGAAACGAAGGTCTTCCCTGGAGGAGTTTGCCTGATGGAGGCTGGAGAAGTGGAGATCAGACAGTCAGGAGGAATGATGTGTTGCGGAGAGACCTCTACTTCCGAGGCATCCGAGGAACGAGAGAGAGCATCGGCCCTAATGTTCTTGTCGGCAGGGCGAAAATGAATTTCAAAGTTAAAACGGGCAAAGAACAACGACCACCTGGCCTGGCGAGGATTCAGCCGTTGGGCAGACTGGAGATAGGAGAGATTCTTGTGATCGTTGTAAATGATAACTGGAAATTTTGATCCCTCCAGCAGATGCCTCCATTCCTCAAGTGCCAATTTAATGGCCAGTAGTTCTCGATCCCCGATGGAGTAGTTCCTCTCCGCCGGAGAGAAGGCCCTAGAAAAAAACCCACAAGTAACAGCATGCCCGGAAGAATTTTTTTGTAGAAGGACCGCTCCAGCTCCCACTGAGGAGGCATCAACCTCCAATTGGAAGGGTTTAGATGAGTCAGGTCTGGAGAGCACGGGAGCAGAAGAAAAGGCAGACTTGAGCCGTTTAAATGCGTCTTCCGCTTGGGGAGACCAGGACTTAGGATTGGCATTCTTCTTGGTTAAAGCCACGATAGGAGCCACAATAGTGGAAAAATGTGGAATAAATTGTCTGTAATAATTGGCGAACCCCAAAAAACGTTGGATAGCACGGAGTCCGGAGGGGCGTGGCCAATCTAAGACGGCAGAGAGTTTATCTGGGTCCATTTGTAGTCCCTGGCCAGAGACCAAGTATCCTAGGAAAGGAAGAGATTGACATTCAAACAGACATTTCTCCATTTTGGCATAAAGTTGATTGTCTCGAAGTCTCTGAAGAACCATGCGGACATGCTGGCGATGTTCTTCTAAGTTGGCAGAAAAAATCAGAATATCGTCCAGATACACAACAACACAGGAATATAAGAGATCACGAAAAATTTCATTAACAAAGTCTTGGAAGACGGCAGGGGCGTTGCACAGGCCAAAGGGCATGACCAGATACTCAAAGTGTCCATCTCTGGTGTTAAATGCAATTTTCCATTCGTCCCCCTCCCTGATGCGGATGAGATTATAAGCACCTCTTAAGTCCAGTTTGGTAAAGATGTGGGCACCTTGAAGGCGATCAAAGAGTTCTGAGATAAGAGGTAGGGGGTAGCGGTTCTTTACCGTGATTTTATTAAGTCCGCGGTAATCAATGCAAGGACGTAGGGAGCCATCTTTTTTGGACACAAAGAAAAATCCAGCTCCGGCACGAGAGGAGGATTTGCGGATAAATCCCTTTTTTAAATTTTCCTGGATGTATTCAGACATAGCAAGAGTCTCTGGGGCGGACAGAGGATAAATTCTGCCCCGGGGTGGAGTAGTACCCGGGAGGAGGTCAATAGGACAGTCATAAGGCCTGTGAGGAGGTAAAGTCTCAGCTTGTTTTTTGCAAAATACGTCAGCATAGTCCATATAAGCCTTAGGGATACCGGTTACAGGGGGAACCACAGGGTCACGGCAGGGAGTACTGGGAACCGGTTTAAGACAGTCCTTGAAACAAGAAGTACCCCAGCTCTTGATCTCTCCTGTGGACCAATCAAGGGTTGGGGAATGGCGTTGAAGCCACGGTAGTCCAAGGAGAATTTCAGAAGTGCAATTGGAGAGGACCAAAAACTCAATTTTTTCGTGATGAGGTCCGATGCACATTAGGAGGGGCTCCGTGCGGTAACGCACGGTACAGTCCAATCTTTCATTGTTAACACAATTGATGTAGAGGGGTCTGGCGAGATTGGTCACCGGGATGTTGAACCTGTTGATGAGAGAGGCCAAAATAAAATTTCCTGCAGATCCGGAATCCAAGAAGGCCATAGTAGAGAAGGAGAAGGTAGAGGCAGATATCCGCACAGGCACAGTAAGGCGTGGAGAAGCAGAGTTGACATCAAGAACTGTCTCACCTTTGTGCGGAGTCAGCGTACGTCTTTCCAGGCGGGGAGGACAGATAGGACAATCCTTCAGGAAGTGTTCGGTACCGGCACAGTACAGGCAAAGATTCTCCATGCGGCGTCGTGTCCTCTCTTGAGATGTCAAGCGAGACCGGTCAACTTGCATAGCCTCCACGGCGGGAGGCACAGGAACGGATTGCAGAGGACCAGAGGAGAGAGGAGCCGGGGAGAAAAAACGCCTCGTGCGAACAAAGTCCATATCCTGGCGGAGCTCCTGACGCCTTTCGGAAAAACGCATGTCAATGCGAGTGGCTAGATGAATGAGTTCATGCAGGTTAGCAGGAATTTCTCGTGCGGCCAGAACATCTTTAATGTTGCTGGATAGGCCTTTTTTAAAGGTCGCGCAGAGGGCCTCATTATTCCAGGATAATTCGGAAGCAAGAGTACGGAATTGGATGGCGTACTCGCCAACGGAAGAATTACCCTGGACCAGGTTCAGCAGGGCAGTCTCAGCAGAAGAGGCTCGGGCAGGTTCCTCAAAGACACTTCGAATTTCCGAGAAGAAGGAGTGTACAGAGGCAGTGACGGGGTCATTGCGGTCCCAGAGCGGTGTGGCCCATGACAGAGCTTTCCCAGACAGAAGGCTGACTACGAAAGCCACCTTAGACCTTTCAGTAGGAAACTGGTCCGACATCATCTCCAAGTGCAGGGAACATTGTGAAAGAAAGCCACGGCAAAACTTAGAGTCCCCATCAAATTTATCCGGCAAGGATAGTCGTAGGCCGGAAGCGGCCACTCGCTGCGGAGGAGGTGCAGGAGCTGGCGGAGGAGATGATTGCTGAAGCTGTGGTAGTAGCTGCTGTAGCATCACGGTCAGTTGAGACAGCTGGGCGACCACCGTGGTGAGGTCGGCGACAACTGGCAGTGGAACTTCAGCGGGATCCATGGCCAGATCTACTGTCACGATTCGGCTGGCAGGAGGTGGATCCTCTGTGCCAGAGAGGGATTGGCGTGGACCGTGCTAGTGGACCGGTTCTAAGTTACTTCTGGTATTCACCAGAGCCCGCCGCAAAGCGGGATGGTCTTGCAGCGGCGGTAGTAACCAGGTCGTATCCACAAGCAACGGCTCAACCTCTCTGACTGCTGAAGATAGGCGCGGTACAAGGGAGTAGACAAGAGCAAGGTCGGACGTAGCAGAAGGTCGGGGCAGGCAGCAAGGATCGTAGTCAGGGGCAACGGCAGGAGGTCTGGAACACAGGCTAGGAACACACAAGGAAACGCTTTCACTGGCACAATGGCAACAAGATCCGGCGAGGGAGTGCAGGGGAAGTGAGGTATACATAGGGAGTGCACAGGTGAACACACTAATTAGACCAAATGCGCCAATCAGTGGCGCAGTGGCCCTTTAAATCGCAGAGACCCGGTGCGCGCGCGCCCTAGGGAGCGGGGCCGCGCGCGGCGGGACAGGACCGACGGAGAGCGAGTCAGGTACGTGAGCCGGGGTGCGCATCGCGAGCGGGCGCCACCCGCATCGCGAATCGCATCCCGGCTGGAGGCGGTATCGCAGCGCACCCGGTCAGTAGATCTGACCGGGGCGCTGCAGTAGCGAGGATGTTGCGAGCGCTCCGGGGAGGAGCGGGGACCCGGAGCGCTCGGCGTAACACACACATTGAGTTTTATATATATATATATATATATATATATATATATAGATATATCTTTGAGATCATATTACAGAAGATACTCTTATGAATTGTGTGTCATGGGTGTATTGAACTGTTTTTAAAGAAACTGATAATAACTAATCGTAAATATATGGATAATATATTGAGTACTTTATGATTCTGTGTGGATGTATGCAGTACTGTTAAAGAGTTTCTGTCACCAAACTAAACTTTTAATATATTGCTCCTTGTGTAATTAGAAGACACTTTGTTATTTTCTTGCTTTTAAAATTCTCAACCTTAATATGTTTTTAATGTGATTGAAAAATTGGTCATTAAGTGGCTCTGTTCTGTTACCTGTCGCAAGTCAAACAATTAGTTTGGTCTCCTCCTGGCTTGGCAGGAGACCAAACTCAGGAAGTGCATGTGGGGCATGGAGAGGCAAGGCCACACAGGCTTCAGTGACGTTGCGCCTGCTGGTGAACACCCACTTTTTCCTGCCGGAGCTCACACAATGTAAGCAAGGGGAAAGGCATGATACAGAGCTTTCTAAAGCTCAGAAGATATTTTAAAGGGCAGGAGGGGTGTTAGGAGTAGTTAGGGAATATATTCTGAGTTAGTTTAGAAAATATGGTTTAATAAAAGGTACTCATTAACACAGGAAAGATTTAGAAGGGTTGAGCTAGCCACAGACCTCATCAGAGAAGTTCTTCCACAGCTCCTGCAGAACAGCAGGCATTTTCAATATTTTTCTGGGGCTTATCCCCCCCAAAAGTGTTGTAGACTATTCCCCATACTTTGGACTCTAGTATGTTTTCCTCTCAGCTCTACTTTCAATATGTAGCTGAAATCCCCCTGCATTGAGCTGGCACCATCTTAGTAGCCTTGCTGTGGGGTTTGCATCAGAGACTTTGTGATCTACTGAAGAGTTTTTGCAGTTGAGTTTTGGGCAATGCTACACATCCTTGAACAGCTCCGAAATTACAACTATTTCCCTGGAACCGGTCTGTCCCTTGGAGATACAGCTCACCACTTCTCTACGCAACTATTGCGAACACCTGTGCAGAGAGATTGACTGCAAGCACTTACTGAGCGCTGACCCACCATCTCTAGCTCTCCCCTGCATCATGATCTCCAATCTAACAGACCCTAGTGAGCTTGCACAGCACCCGAAAAACACATAGAAAAATCTTGAGGTCCACAGGTTGAAGACCACTGAGAAGGGATTGACAGGCGGAGATGGACGGCCGGGACAATCCCTTCCCAGCTAAAGCCAGAAACTTTATTTTGTTCACTCGAGTATTAGCCGAGGGGATGTTTTCAGCATGAAAAATCGTGCTGAAAAACTCTGCTTATACTCGAGTATATACAGTAATTATAGTGGTGCATCTCCAACTTTACAGACAGCTGCTTATAGCGGGTTTGAACCCTACTTTTGTCTCTATATTGAAAATTCATACTGAAGAGAATACATATAGGAAGGCCTTCTGCTGTTTAACCCCTTAACAAACAGATTAATTTTTATTTTTGCATTTTTTTTTCCTCCTTTCCAAAGCTGTTTTATTTTTCCATCTACAGAGCCATATAATGACTTGTTTTGTCACCATCCATACTATTTACTGCAAAACTGAGCATGTTATAATTATTTCTTGGATTAGTACAAATATAGTGGTACCCAACTTATATAGATTTTGTTTTACTCTATTACTGTTTAATAATGAAAACTCTGCCCAAAATCACGTATTCTGACCTCTGTAACTTTTTTGTTTATGTCGGCTCATTTTTTCCATGATAATGTGTAAATTTATTGCTAGAATTGTGGAGTTGATGGGAATTTTTGATCACCATGTATTTATTTATTTTTGTTTATGCCATTAACTAAACACCATGGATATCAGGGTGGAGACAAATTGATATTGCTAGGAGACAATCCTAATGTGTGTCATGCTCCTTCCCCTTGTCCACCCAAACCCTGACCTTGGACTTGGGAGAAAAATTATTGGAGAATGACAGATAATACCATGTCTTACATATCTTACACAAGTGTTTCCTAGTCCTGTCCAGTCATCCTTTTTCTCTTCCTTCTGCAAATTGAGAAGCAGACTTGTGTGGTGAAAGGCTAAGTTTCTACCAATTATGCCGCATGGCATTTTTTCGGCAAAAAAACTCTGTGGCCAGATTTTAGCTGTAAATCAATGAGAAATCGCTAAATTCTTTTTCCATTTGGCGCTTTTCAGTTTGGCATTTTTTTTATCCTTTTGAAATTTTTTTCACTCTTTTTCAGCTCCTTGGTGGTTTTGCAAAGTTGCAGCATGTTGAGCCAATGGCATTTTTTTCCCTGAAATCGTGGCGTTTTTCTCCCATAGAAGTCTATGGGAGTGAAAAAACCCTGAGAAAAACTACATGTGGGTTTTAACTTTGGCATTTTTGAAGGCAGTTTGTATTCTTTTTTGGACTTTAGCGATCTAAAAAAGTGATGGAGATACTTTTTTTTTAATAAACTTTCGTAGGGTACCATTAAAAAATAGTTTTATTATTTTTTAAAACAGCGATCAATTTATGTGTGCGGACAGGGCACTAAAAATGTAGCTGACAATAATAAAAATGTAGTGTGTGTATGAGTTTTTCACTTTTTTCCTAATTTTTTTTAGATAGTACTACTACTTCCAGCATGGAACACACTGTTCCATGATGGGAGTAGTAGTACCTATACTAATTGACAGATCATCCGGGTCTGTTGCAATCCTTCTGTATCATTTATAGATGTGTCCGGCTGCTCTTCTATGGTCCTCTGCACTGCCGTATATATACACCTATTCATATTTCCTGCAGAGAGCTGTGATTGGCCAGATGGTTTCAGCCAATCACAACTCTCTGTGGGAAATATAAATAGACATATATATACGTCAGTGAGGGGGGCCATAGAAGAGCGGCCAGCTGCATCTATACATTATACAAGAGGATCACAAGCGGGTGTCAGGAGTGACATCCACTGTGATCTTTCCTTAACTGCAGGTACTACTACTCCCAACATGGAGCACACTCTGCTCAATGCTGGGCGCTGTAGTACCTGCATTAAATATACAGATCGCAACAGGTGTCAGAACGTACACTCGCTGGGATCTGTCTATTAATGCAGGTACTAGAGCTCCCAACATGGAGCAGAGTGTGCTCCATGTTGGGAGTAGTAGTACCTGCAATTAAGGACAGATCACAGCAGGTATCACTCCTGATACCCGATGCGATCATCCTATCTATTGAAGAGATGTGGAGCAGCTCTATACAGCGCTCGCATCTCTGCACTATACTCCGGCCAGTGATGTGAATAGAACATCACTCATTCATATTTCCCACCATCCAGGGAATCCCCACTCTGGGCGGAAAATATGAATGAGTGATGTTCTATTCACATCACTGGCCGGAGTACAGAGCAGAGATGCGAGTGCATCTCTGTTATATTATGGATATTTGCATCACGACTGACACCCGGGGCAATATGTCTATTAGTACAGGTTCTACTACTGTAGTGTGTTCCAACAGTAGTAGTACTACCTACAAAATGTTAAAAATAGATAAAAAAGTGAAAAACACACACTATTAAAAATGAATTAAAGTTTCATTATAAAAAATATAAATTTGGTCAAATAATTTATTTATTTTTTTGTACCCAACCAATTTTGGATACTAAAAAAAAAACAAAAAACACAAACGGGCCAAAAACGCAATTTCCACTCAATGCAAGAAACGCCAGAAAAAAACACAAGAAATAACACCAAGGAAAATGCTGTGGCGTTTTTTCTGGCATTTTTTTTCTTGCCTTTTTTTGGGCCATAAAAAAAAACAAGTAGAAACTTAGCCTGAGAAAGGAGCAAGGATTAACACATCACTTTCTTATAAAACAAAACCACCTTGGTTGGAGATTCCTGAAAAAGCGTGGGACTTTGTTTTATACCTGTTGGTTTTGTCCCTCTTTGCTTTTCTCATTGCACATCTTTCAAATTTTTAATACTGTCGGTAATGCAAACATACACCTATCTTCTGAAACTGCAATGCTATATTTGTACCCTAAGGAATATAAAAAAAAATCTAATTTATTTAATGCGATACTTGATAACTACAGCTTGGCTTCTTGTCTTGGCTGACCAACTGTACCAATTTGAGGAATTTTCTATTTCATAATCCTACTCCAGACATATATTCCTGGTCCATAAACAGAAGCTTTTCTTTGTAATAAGTAGATGTATGACACCTGAAAGTGAAAATAACAAGAGCCACAGAACAAAAACGTGAGAATAAAGCAGGGGCCACAGTGACCACCGTTTCACCGTTTCAAATTGAACAGGTGTTTTGTGGTGATTTGCCCTTCATCAATGTTTATTTCTACCAGTATTTACTGTTTGTTATATGTTTGTAAATGCAAGAATTTTTTTCTAGTTGTATAAGCTTGTCAATGCCCTTGTTATTACCTTGCAATCTTACCCCCAGGTAATAATACCCCCCTATTTATTTTGTATATTTACAGACATTTAGATGTTGATACCACCTGCATCATGTGTGATTCCATACCTGTATATAGTTATACCATTGACAGTTCAATAAAAACAAGTTTAAAACAGGAAGAGTTTAGCCAAAACATGAACCAAACTGAAGACAATCTAAAAGAGACAAGAAAATCCTTGGTGCCCTCTAATAGAGAGCTGGAGAGGCAACAGAATGAATTGCATTCTAGATTTGAGTCTTTAGGTGTTGCTAATACAGTAAAGATAGATGTTTTGGAAGCATTGTGGATGTAAAGGTCTTCTAAAATGATGCTAACAATCTTTTAGTCTTTATTAGTCATCTTAAACAATTTTTCTTCATGTGATAGCCTGCAATGCCTATAATATTTGTAAAATACTTAAAGGACATCTGCAGCATTACAAACACTTATCCCCTATCCTCAAGATAGGGGATAAGTGTTTGATCGCGGGGGGGTCTTAACGCTGGGGCCCCCGGGATCTCCTGTATGGGGCCGCGGCTCTCTCGTGCAGGGGGTGTGCCAGCCGCAGCATGACGTTGCGGCCGGCACGCCTCCTCCATACATTTCTATGGGAGAGGCGGGGAGGCAGGATTTGTGCCTCCCCGCATCCCGCATAGAACTGTATGGGGACGGGGAGGAGACGGGGCGTAACCGTTGACCTCTAGGTCGACGCTACGCGCCTTAGCGCTCACCATGAGCGCTAGACTTAATGAGGCATTACACTTATCCCCTATCCACAGGATAGGGGATAAGTGTTTTATTGCGGGGGTCCCAGCGGTCGGACCCCCCGCAATCAAACACTTATCCCCTATCCTGTGAATAGGGGATAAGTGTAATGCCGCCGCAGTTGTCCTTTAATTTACCAAAAATGAATTCTGAATTCAGAAAATAAGCTGTACAGTCTTGGTTGCTAGGTGTCTCTCTTCCCGCAATCTTTTGTCACTGCCTAATAAAAAGGAAACCATAATGGGGCACAGAAAGAGATGAGGCTTAGCTAATGCTAAGTGTAAGAGAGGGGGAGAATAAGCTTGGCCTGTGTATTTACAATCTGTGAGCCTTTCTATGTCCTCCAGAGGATCCACACTGTCCCTGCAGAGTAAGTCCAACCTTATCTGTTATCTTAGCAGCCCAGGAAGAAAGGGGTTACACTAAGCACTGAACTGCTGCTAAATTTATTTTGTTTCTGTTCACATAGCATCTTAGCATGACTCCTCCAGCACAGTGCCACCCTTTTCAGTTGAGTACACTTTTTTACCAGCACTTTGCCATGACACAGTAGTAAGTTCTAGGTGCTGTGCTGTAATTGGCCTGACAACTAAGGGAAAGGAAGTCCCTGTTTGTGCGTACTATTGGCTAGTGTTGAGCGTGAATATTCAAAATGCAAATGTTTACTGCGAATATCGGCACTTCACCACTTTGAGAATATTTAGAATATAGTGATATATATTTGTAATGACGAATATACTTTTTTTTATGCAAATATGCAAATATGCTAACTTCCAGTCAGAGGACACTGATCCCTCCCTTTTTTTAGGGGAAAGATATTATCACGCATGCGCGCTATGAGTGTGAGTGAGATCACTAAAACCTTTCCATCACTCTGAAGGGTTAATTTAAGTATACCATGCAGGTTTTCAAAAAGATTCTAAAGCAACAGGTACACTTTAATACGTTATTGAGTCAGACAATGGTTCCTTGCTGCTTTAAGAGGCAGGTCACTGTGCCTGTACCTTTAAAGTGCCTCTTTTAATGATTTCTGTCCTTTAGCTTCAACACCTGTGGTGATGAAATGAGAAGATTTCTTACACATTAATGAGATATGTGAAGGTTAGGATGATCATCTTTCTTTCACTTATAAGAGAAAAAGATCTATGCACACAATACTAAGTAATGTGGATAATGGTTACTACTAAGTAAAGATTTTACTACTTCATTTTCACTCAGCTTTTAATATAGTGTCAACGTAACAGTTGGTAGCTAAACTAGGGTTACTTTAGCTTTCAATAGAATTGCGTGTCTGCTGAGTATCCCTACTGATCGCAAACTTTTGATCAAGGCTGAAGAACATTTATCATCAGCTGAAAGGTCGTTCACAAGGATGTTGTCCTGTTTGAGTCCTGCTTTGTTCTCCCTTAACAAATTGGACTTTAAAACATGTCTTACTGAAATATGTGAATGACATGGCACTGAATGGTCAGGTTACAGATGAGGATGAAACATTGTATCGGTCTGAGATTCAGAGTCTGGAGAGGTAGTCAATGTGGAATAATATGGTCCTAAATGTGGAAAAGAATGAAGGATTATTCTAGAGGATTATTTATTCTATAAAAAGAGTACATTCCCATTCAATTTGTTCCAAATAAAAAAGAAAAGAAAACTGTCAGAATCTGATAGTTTTATTATTCACTTGTTCACAAATGCGTACAAGAGCAGGAACTCCTATAACAGACAGGAGACCCTCCTTTACTTACTCAGCACTCAGCTATGATGTTGCTATAGGTCTTTAGTGGGTAATGACACAATAATCGGATCACTGCTTCAGTGCATCTGACAGAACATAGCGGAGAGCCTGGTAACTGGTAACACTCACAGCTGTACAGGGAGTCCCTTCACCTGTATAATAGGTGACAAGGCTTGTTCTGGCACCATGGCTTACACTCTCTACATTTACCTAGTCAACCTAATGTAACTGAGCAGTGAGACATAGAGAGACCAAGATTTACTAAACTGAAAGCCAAAACCTTTTGTATTTTTTTTTTTTAGCATGTTGAGTTTTCCCAAGAGATTTATCATGTGTTTCTGTGATATGTCCCGAGGTATTTTCAGCTTAAATTGTCTCGTAATAACACAATATAATGCAGAGAGGCGCACATCAAAACCAAACAAATACACTAACCAACAAATAGACTTTAAGTAAATCAAATGGAACATGAAAGCAAAAGGCCAATGGGTAGGGATTCTAAAAACCTGCCAATGTTAGTATATCTATACAGACCCAGGGATTGTTATTAATTATTTTATGACCTTTATGACCTTTTTTTGGGAACAACAAGTAAAATAACAATATAAAAATATTTACCTAAAAGTATACAAAAAAAAAAATATATATAATTATAAAACAAACAGACAGGCCAAACACTGTTTCTAGCCCAAACCCCTTTATACATCCCTTATATAGAAACAGACATAACATAAAGAATAAAAAAAAACACACACATAATATATATATATATATATATATATATATATATATATATATATATATATATGATGCAGATAGGATCAGGCTGCTCACCACTCTCGCGTTTGCTGCACTATCTCGTGCTGCGGACACCGGTACCGCTCCCGGCTTAGTAGAACTCTCACAGAAAAGAAAATGTCCGGCACTCGAGAAGATGCAGGTAAAACTTGTCAATGGCTTTATTCACACGCTTAGGCAGGACACAATCTGACGCGTTTCGCACACTCAGGTGCTTAGTCGTAGATAGACATACACTCAATAATGCGGGTTAAAATACACATAAGTTTGGTCACATGACCACATGAATCTTAATTAAAAACAGTTGGTTACAGTTGGTTGTTTGCATCCTTGTGTGAACTCTCTCCGAACGATTAAATGTGATCATGATTCCCAATGCCATGTTTTGTAACCAACTGTTTTTAATTAAGATTCATGTGGTCATGTGACCAAACTTATGTGTATTTTAACCCGCATTATTGAGTGTATGTCTATCTACGACTAAGCACCTGAGTGTGCGAAACGCGTCAGATTGTGTCCTGCCTAAGCGTGTGAATAAAGCCATTGACAAGTTTTACCTGCATCTTCTCGAGTGCCGGACGTTTTCTTTTCTGTGATATATATATATATATATGATACTTCTTGTTGTCAGGAAGCCTGGTTGGGAATAAGTAACAACAACATGCACACACACTCTGGGCTGGCCCTAGACTAGTGACACTGCATTGAAGACAACGCACATGGACATCTGTATGCAGCAGATGTCCATGCGCAGGGACGCCCCTCACGGATTTCTGCTACGCACGCATGTCTCTGCGTGGCGGCATCAATGCAGCGTCACTAGTCCAGGGCGGGCCTGGAGCGGAGTGGAGGATGGTATGCGGATGGTCCCTGCAGTTACTAGGCAACAGGGAAGGACCAAGAGAGAAACAACTGGGGAAGTGAGTAGACAACGAAAGGGGGGTCTGGATGATGACAGGGGGGATATTGACAGGGGGTGATAATGGCAGAGGGTGATGATGATGGAGGGATGACAGGGGAATCTGGATGATGACAGGGGGGATTATGGATGATGACAGGGGGGGGGGGGATGATGTATTTCCCACCCTAGGGTTATACTCAAGTCAATAAGTTTTCCTAGGTTTCTGGGGTGAAATTAGGGGCCTCGGCTTATATTTGAGTCTATTCAAGTATATACTCAAGTATATATGGTAGCTCCAACCAACATACAGCCACACTACATCACGTTAATACATAATTTATCTTGCTTTGCAGTAGTGTACTACATCTCCTCTCACCTTCTATTGTACATTCGCAGAACTTGGTGCTGTTGGATTGGGCCCATAGGACGTTGAGTGATGATGCATGCAGTACTGTATGAATAGTTTCTAAGCCCTAATGTCCTTGTTCCTGTATGTACATTGCAGGGTGCATTATACTAAAAGCATAGTGCATCATAGAAATAGTTGGTGGCCACTACAATTGTTGCATAACTTTAGAGTTTGAGGTAAGGAAAAGTGCAGATGGTTTTAGTATATATATATATATATATATATATATATATATATATATATATAACTATATGAGTATGCTCAGCATATACTGTAGAAGATAAATGAATGAATAAACGTTAATCTTGTATGTTCTGCTTTATAAATTTAAAAACAAAAATAAACATCCATTAAGTTTCAAAAATTTAAATGTTTAATGGTATACTTTAGCAATTGCATTGTACAGTCATTTTTGTCAAATTACAGAAATAATCAAAACATTTTAGAAAATAATTTAACAAAATCAGATCAGACAGCACATTATTTTGTGTCAAAAAACTGACATAAGCAACATAAAATATTTGGTGCAGTAGGAGAAAAAAAAACAGACTCTCAAAATAATATGCTGTCTACTGGTCCAAGTGCATGGTCCTTCTGTATTTTAAATTATTATATAAAAACGTATTTCCCAGAGGGACAATACCCACTTATTTTGTTATTAAAGTCCTTGCAATGAAAATATATCTGTACACCAATGTCAAAAAGGAGTATTTTCATTCGAGATAATGCAAAACTGCAGTTTAGCAGCATCATTTGTGAATACATTATTGTTTTGTAACCAAAGCTTATTACATTTTAATGATACTTAATTGAATACATTAGTGTAGAGCGTCTTGTGTCCAGATGTTGGTTTTGAACTGATAATGCTGGAAACAATGAACAGGTCTGATAGCTTTGTAAACAGAGCCTTCTGTACTTGTACTATTCCTCTGGACCTGAAAAAGAAAAGAAATACATCATTAATGTACAGTAAAATCAGTGTGTGTTATGCAGATATAAATAAATACATAAAAACTGAGATTTCATTATTTCTACTTGTAAACCAGTTTGAAAAGTAACTACATTAACAAAGGTTCACTTTACAAGTTACAAGGGTATTCTTGTCGGATAAAGGGGTTATCTAGGAAAAACTTTTTTTTTTTATATATATATCAACTGGCTCCAGAAAGTTAAACAGATTTGTAAATTGCTTCTATTATAAAACATTAATCCTTTCAGTACTTATGAGCTGCTGAAGTTGAGTTGTTCTTTTCTGTCTAAGTGCTCTCTGAGGACACCTGTCTCGGGAACCGCCCAGTTTAGAAGCAAATCCCCATAGGAAACCTCTTCTACTCTGTGCAGTTCCCGAGACAAGCAGTGATGTCAGCAGAGAGCACTGTTACCAGACAGAAAACAACAACTCAACTTTAGCAGCTGATAATTATTGAAAGGATTAATATTTTTTAATAGATGTAGTTTACAAATCTGTTTAACTTTCTGGAGCCAGTTGATATAAAAAAAAAAAAAAAAAAAAAAGCTTTTTCCTGGAATACCCCTTTAAAGTGATGGTACCCCCACAATAAAGTGAATTAAGAGCCCACTGGGCTACTTTAAAGGGGTATTCAATGATTTTTTTTATTTGACTATGCTACAGGGGCTGTAAAATTAGTGTAGTTCAAAGTATAGTGTCTGTACCTGTGTGTGACAGTTTTCTCACAATTCTTATGTGATTTTCACCCCAATATTTATTTTTAACAGAATACAAAATTACTGATGTCTCTGATTTTTTCCAGGTTGTAATGCGGCCAAGACCTGACCTCAATAGTCAGCTGATGAGAGGGAGCCTGTCTGCTTTAATGGGTGGAGGGATCGCTTGGTGGCGGAGAGTTCAATCTGCAACTAATGCAACAACTGTAGGCACTCTGATTGAAAACCACAGGCTTTTTGAATGGATGCAGCAAAATCAACCTGGAAAACCACACTACAGGCTGATCCAACTTTAATGTAATGTCCTTAAAACAAGTCAAAATGAGGCTCAGTAGTGTGTGTGGCCTCCACGTGCCCATATGACCTCCCTACAATGCCTGGGCATGCTCCTGATGAGGTGGAGGATGGTCTCCTGAGGGATGTCCTCCCAGACCTGGACTAAAGCCTCCGTCAACTCCTGGACAGTCTGTGGTGCAATGTGGCATTGGTGGATGGACCGAGACATGACATCCCAGATGTGCTGAATCGGATTCAGGTCTGGGGAATGGGCAGGCCAGTCCATAGCATCAATGCCTTCCTCTTGCAGGAACTGCTGACACACTCCAGCCACTGACCCCGCCCCCCCCCCCGCGCGCGCCAAACCGGTCATGCCGGGGGATGTTGCAGTCAGCAGAACGTTCTCCATGGTGTCTCCAGACTCTGTCATGTATGTCACATGTGCTCAGTGTGAACATGCTTTCATCTGTGAAGAGCACAGGGTGCCAGTGGTGAATTTGCTAAAATTGGTGTTCTCTGGCAAATGCAAAATGTCCTGCATGGTGTTGGGCTGTAAGGGCCCTCATACCACCCTCATGGAGTCTGTTTCTGACCGTTTGAGTGGACACATGTACATTTGTGGCCTGCTGGAGGTCATTTTGGAGGGCTCTGGCAGTGCTCCTCCTGCTCCTCCTTGCACAAATGCAGAGGTAGTGGTCCTGTTGCTGTGTGGTTGCCCTCCTATGGCCTCCTCCACATCTCCTGATGTACTGGCCTATCTCCTGTTAGTGCCATCATAATCTGGACATTATGCTGACAGACACAGCAAACCTTCTTTCCACAGCTCGCATTGATGTGCCATTCTGGATGAGCTGCACTACCTGAGCCACTTGTGTGGGTTGTAGACTCCGTCTCATGCTACAACTAGAGTGAAAGCACCGCCAGCATTCAAAAGTGACCAAAACATCAGCCAGGAAACATAGGAACTGAGAAGTGGTCTGTGATCACCACCAGCAGAACCATTCCTTTATTGTGGGCATCTTGCTAATTGCTCATAATTTCCACCTGTTGTCTGTACCATTTGCACAACAGCATGTGAAATTGATTGTCAATCAGTGTTGCTTCCTGAGTGCACAGTGTGATTTCACAGAAGTGTGATTGACTTGAAGTTACATTGTGTTGTTTAAGTGTTCCCTTTTTTTAAGCAGTGTACAACCTTTGGCAATGTTTGAACTAAATACAATTATATTACCCATGCTAAACCAATGAAATCCTTAAAGGGTATTTCCAAATGTTTTTAAAAAATTTTTATTCTAGCATTTGAGCCCATGAGGCCAAGTTATAAAACTGTGTAATACACTTTTATTACCTCAATGCACAATTTTGTCCTGATTTCACACACCCAGAAGTACTTTATTGCAAGTATTTTTATATTACCATTGTCTGTGACCTTTCCCAGCATTCCATGTGACCAGAGACAATGGCCCTCATTTAAAGCTAAACGTAAAACCGACTAGTTTTTGTTGGGTTATTTTGGCGCATAGTGTCTGCAACATTTCTCCACTAGTCTGTGCCAATGTGCGAGTAAATAAAAAAACTGACACTCATTTACTAAGAGTGTTAAGTTTTTACTAGTGTGAAATGTTGTTCCAGACTTTATAGAATCCCTCTCAAGTCGGGAACATTTTCTGACCAGCTTTTTCCAGGTGGAAATTTCCAGCCATTTATTCACAGCATTTTTATTAATTCAATAGTAAATAGATCGGGTTGTGAAACCACACCCAATTTCAACCTGATCACATCCCATTTGCGGAAGACCATGCCCCCTTTCCAGCTTTTCACAATGCAATGTCAGGTTTGTTGGATTTTCCGGATGCAGACTGCCGCAGACACTATAAGCCAAAATAACCTGACAAAAACGAGTCCCTTTTAGCTTAGTAAATGAGGGCCAATATTTTATAAGCCACATGGTCTCCAGGGGGCGTGATTATGCTGCAATGGGTTGGTGGCATTAGTTAACCAAATTCCTCACAACCTGCTATCCACCCACTACAGCATAGCCACACCCCCTGGAGACCATGTGGAAAAAAAAGGCAGGAAAAAACGGCAATAAAACTGCCATTGCATTTTACTACATTATTATGGTTTTTCTGGTGTTTTACCTCTGTGTAGAAATTGTGTTTGCCTTTGGCAGTTTTTCCTGTTCCTGTGTTCACCCCCTTTTTAACTCTTTATTAAAAATAAGATGTTAAAACACCAGCAAAAAATGCCAAAGCAAAACCCACATTGTATTTTCAATTGTGTTTTTTCACCCATAAACTTCTATGTGAAATAAACTCCAAAAATTCTGTGAAATAAAAAAGCACCATGGACTCAACATGCTGCCCTTTTGAAAAATTGCCACTGAGCCCAAAATCACAGAAAAAAACACCAAAGAGGAGTGAAAAAAAACACCCAAGACAAAAACACCAAGTTGATAAGGCATTTCAGAAATTGCTATGGACTTGCAGCTGTCATCTAGCCGCAGCGTTGTTTTTCTTT
Organism: Hyla sarda; assembly: GCF_029499605.1. Taxonomy (NCBI): domain Eukaryota; kingdom Metazoa; phylum Chordata; class Amphibia; order Anura; family Hylidae; genus Hyla; species Hyla sarda. Next base: position 205,971,906 of record NC_079189.1, read on the forward strand.
TTTGTTTTTTTTTTGTTTACAAAAAATAAATAAATAAAAGTGGAAACTCTAGCGCTAGTGTATTTCCGCTCCCTGTATGACTTAACAAGAAAGTGACTGAGGTGGTACGGCATATGACTGTGAATTGTACAGGCTTTATTGTAGAATATTAATATGCAGCCATTGTAAATAAAGTAGTTGTGAATTCAGTCTGCTTACTGAGGGGCATAGAGGCAAACTGATGCTGGCAGTTACTAACACTAAAAGAAAAGCAGCAGAAAAAAAGTCGAACAGCAGAGGATAACAGCAGCTGTCAGGTTCCCCAGAGCAAAAGGAAATGCATTTGTTTGTAACTGCTCTAGGGAATGGAAGGCTGGCTTTTTCTGTATCTAACTTCAGATGCGGATCTGCTACCTGTTTTCTCTTCCCTTCTGAAGCACTGATATTTTATAGTATAATTCTGCTGCAAAGGTCTGGAAGTAGAAGTAAAAGAAAACTTAATAGTTTATGACAATTTTTCTCAGTGCGCTTGTGATACGCAAAAGATCATACAACTACCATGCACTGGATTTCTTTATATTTTCCAGATAGAATAGTGTTATTTAACCATTTCTATAATTATTGAGAGAGTTACTTTGATGGTTGTACTTCATGTCATATCAATGAATGTGAACATGCAGTACACACATTTGCTAGGCATTAAAGGGGTACTCCGCTGCCCTGCTTCCGGAGCTCTGCTCCCCAGCGTCCGGAAGTTTATTGTTCTGGACGGCTGTGTGCCGGCTTCTGTGTTCAAGGCCGCCCCTCGTGATGTCACGCCTGCCCCCTCAAGACTTTCGTTGAGGGGGCAGGCGTGACATCACGAGGAGGCAGGCTTGATGTAACGAGGGGGTGGGCGTGAAGTCACGAGGGGTGGCCCTGAACACAGAAGCCCTTTCGGAACAATAAACCTCCGTACGCTGGGGAGCGGAGCTCCGGAAGCAGGGCAGTGGAGTACCCTTTTAACCCCTTAAGGACGCAGGACGTAAATGTACGTCCTGGTGCGGTGGTACTTAACGCACCAGGACGTACATTTACGTCCTAAGCATAACCGCGGGCATCGGAGCGATGTCCGTGTCATGCGCGGCTGATCCCGGCTGCTGATCGCAGCCAGGGACCCGCCGGAAATGGCCGACGCCCACGATCTCACGGGCGTCCGCCATTAACCCCTCAGGTGCCGGGATCAATACAGATCCCGGCATCTGCGGCAGTGCGCGATTTGAATGAATGATCGGATCGCCCGCAGCGCTGCTGCGGGGATCCGATCATTCATAACGCTGCACGGAGGTCCCCTCTCCTTCCTCCGTGCGGCTCCCGGCGTCTCCTGCTCTGGTCTGTGATCGAGCAGACCAGAGCAGAAGATGACCGAAAACACTGATCTGTTCTATGTCCTATACATAGAACAGATCAGTATTAGCAATCATGGTATTGCTATGAATAGTCCCCTATGGGGACTATTCAAGTGTAAAAAAAAAAAGTAAAAAAATGTAAAAGTAAAAGCAAAAAAAATGTGAAAAATCCCCTCCCCCAATAAAAAAGTAAAACGTCAGTTTTTTCCTATTTTACCCCCAAAAAGCGTAAAACATTTTTTATAGACATATTTGGTATCGTCGCGTGCGTAAATGTCCGAACTATTAAAATAAAATGTTAATGATCCCGTACGGTTAACGGCGTGAACGAAAAAAAAAAAAAGTCCAAAATTCCTACTTTTTTAATACATTTTATTTAAAAAAAAATTAGAAAAAATGTATTAAAAGTTTTTTATATGCAAATGTGGTATCAAAAAAAAGTAAAGATCATGGCGCAAAAAATGAGCCCCCATACCGCTGCTTATACGGAAAAATAAAAAAGTTATAGGTCATCAAAATAAAGGGATTATAAACGTACTAATTTGGTTAAAAAGTTTGTGATTTTTTTTAAGCGCAACAATAATATAAAAGTATGTAATAATGGATATCATTTTAATCGTATTGACCCTCAGAATAAAGAACACATGTCATTTTTATCATAAATTGTACGGCGTGAAAACGAAACCTTCCAAAATTAGCAAAATTGCGTTTTTCGTTTTAATTTCACCACAAAAATAGTGTTTTTTGGTTGCGCCATACATTTTATGATATAATGAGTTATGTCATTACAAAGGACAACTGGTCGCGCAAAAAACAAGCCCTCATACTAGTCTATGGATGAAAATATAAAAGAGTTATGATTTTTAGAAGGCGAGGAGGAAAAAATGAAAACGTAAAAATTTAATTGTCTGAATCCTTAAGGCCAAAATGGGCTGAGTCCTTAAGGGGTTAAGCAGCATGTTGAAATGAATCAGTATTGTAACCAATATATATATATATATAAAACGAAATAACTGTCTGTTACATTATAGATGCTCCCTGATTTATAATCTGGAAATGTCATGTGGTTATTGTACACAATGCATATGGCTTTACAGTAGTGGAAGACCATAATCTAAGTTTTGTTTGGCTTTATGGAAACATTGGTTGGGCAGTATTTTATTTAGCATACTGTCCTTAGTATACATCTCTACCTCCAGTTTATTGCTGCAGTACGCTTTGCCTCAATAAAATTGTCTGCAGTAAAAAAGGCATGCATTTCTATTAGCTTTAATACTGCCACTGTACTGTCCTGCCAGCTCATAAACCTAGTTACTCTTTTCACTTCCACACAATTAACACATTTATTTTGTCTATGTATCTTTATTTTAGCCTTTTCTCCTCCATCCTAGCAGCCCATTGGAAAGTTGCTGGCTATCTCATCCTTGACTGACACAACCTTAATCCGTGATTGTTCTGTTATATAAAAATAATAATATGATATATATATATATATATATATATATATATATATATATATATATATACACAATGGGGGATATTTATAAAAGGATTTAGACTTGTTTTTCCTGTCTTAATTTGTCGCACAGAAAGTCGCAGTGTAAATATGTGCGACTTTTCTGCGACTTTTGCTTTAGAGGATTTTTTAGAACATGATGTATTCTAGTCTATTTTAGACGGAAAAAAGCATTGGAGCTGAATTTATCAAAAGCAACTTTTCAGCGACAAGTCGCATCGGCTGAAAGTACGCCGAAATGTCAGACCATGCTGGAGCAGGTTTAAGTACAGTCTAAAGTATAGAGCCCGAAGTCTGTGCGCAGAATTTATCAAGAGCTGTGCGCCTTTTGATAAATTAGGTGCACAATAGACCAGACTAACGCTCTGTAGTTTGGTCTATATTGATGCGGGAAATAGACAGCTTTGATAAATCTCCCCCAATATTTTATGTGACCAGTCCTCAAAGGTATACAAGATAAAAAGATAGTTAGATCCAGTACATTGAAATATGAGTATTTATTAAATAAAATGCAATGTATTACACAGAATAACTGAAATCTAGCACAGGGCCCTTGCGCAGGTTCTAGATAATTATTGTTGATATAGATACGTTAGAAAACAATAATAGCAAGCCAATATAATAGATGTTCCCCACTATTAGTTTGGGGTATAATAAATAAGGCTAAATGATACAGGTGGAGATAAAATGATAAGATACAGTATAAAAATAGTATAAAATGGTGTAAAAAAGGTATAAAAATAGTGCAAAGTCCTCTAGTGCTGAGGTTCGCTATAGTTCTCTATATTGCAAAGTCGGTTAGTGCAAAGTTCACTATAGTTCAATATATTAATTCCGGTGGAGTAACATAGTAGAATTTACAAGATGATGATAGAAATTAAAGGTGTTATTGGTGCACCGCACCACTCACCACCCTATTCGGTGTGGAGGCTCCTTAGTTTAGCGTTGCATGCGGGCTGGCATGGACTGGTCTCCGGCCTAATGCTAGCGGTGCCCGTTAGAGGATGTGCTGAGCAGTTGTGGCTGGGGAACTCTGTGTGGTAAAAGTGGTAAAATCGGTTATCTCCAGTAAGGTGTTGTGGCCGCGGTTTGGCAAGGAGGCCATCAGTGCCAAACCGCGGCCACAACACCTTACTGGAGATCGCCGCTTTTACCATTTTACCACACAGAGCTCCCCAGCCACGACTTCGCAGCGCATCCTCTAACGGGCACCTCTAGTATTAGGCTGGAGACCAGTCCGTGCCAGCCCGCATCCGATGCTGAATTAAGGAGCCTCCACACCGAATAGGGTGGTGAGTGGTGCGGTGCACCAAAAATACCTTTAATTTCTATCATCATCTTGTAAATTCTACTATGTTACTCCAGCGGAATTAATATAGCGAACTTTGCACTAACCAACTTTGCAATATAGAGAATTATAGCGAACCTTTGCACTAGTGGACTTTGCACTATTTTTATACCTTTTTTTATACAATTTTAATACTATTTTTATATCTATCTTATCCCTAATCCTTTTATATCCACCTGTATCTTCTTATCTTGTATATCTTTGAGGACTGGTCACATATAATTTGCATATATATATATATATATATATATATATATCATATTATTATTTTTGTACTAATTTCTGGCCTATTTGGGTGTAGGCAACACCAGTAACCTCAGGTATATTTTGTTGCTAAGGGAGCTACATGATTTTTTCAACCCACTATTTATTATGCACCTTAATTTATATTTTATATGTAAAACACCAGACAATGCTGAAAATTAATCAAAGAGGATTAGTTTATTTTTATTTATTTTTTTGGATACTGTACTATCTTACACAATTGGAATAATGTTCAGTGCTGATGTACCGCATTACTGAATTTAAAAAAAATTATGTTACAAAAGTAATTGTTTTTAAGAAATTCTCCCTAAATCTGTGCTTATTTTTTTTAACATCTTATTGGACTATAATAGGACATAGTTAATAGAATGGATTTATCAGAATGACAGTTTATCCCAATTATATCCTAGGCATTACAACAGGATAAAGCTTGGTAGCACAGCAATAATCATCCTCACAAGCCACTGTATGCAAATGCAGTGCAGGACATTTTTTTTTATTTTTTATTTTATTTTTTGCATTAAGGAACAATATCTTGATGTATGTGTAATGTGGAATAAGATAAGCAACACACATATTTTCTACTTTTATTTTCACTGCATTGTTTTGATCTGATCAATTGTATATGATGTTGATTTTGTTTTGTTCCTATTGTTAAAATTTTATCAGGGTCATTTCATATATTTAGCTTGTGTAAGGCTTTCCACACAGTTTTTTTTTATTTTTTTTAAACTGGCACTGCAGTTTTTGAGCCACGGTCAGAAGTGTATTAAAAAGCAAGGGGGATTATAAAGGGAGTATTTAAAGGGATAATCTGCTCCTAAACATATTATCCCCTATCTAAAAATTTGAAGATAAGATGTCTGATCTTGGGGAAGGGTGATCGCCGCTGGGATCCCCACGATCTCTGGTGTGACACCCCAGTCATCCGGTGCATGGAGCGAACTCCACTCCATGCTGGATGACGGGCGACCACAGCCCGCATCCACACCTAATAGGGTGGTGAGTGGTGCGGTGCACCAATAATACCTTTAATTTCTATCATCATCTTGTAAATTCTACTATGTTATTCCAGCGGAATTAATATAGAAAACTATAGTGATGCCGTCACGCCCCCTCCATTCATGTTTATGGTAGGAGGCCTGACAGTTATGTACTAACCGTCATGCCCCTTCCTATAGACAAGAATTAAGGGGGCATGGCGTGATATCACAAACAGCTCCAAGCTTCAGTGTTCAGAACACAGCAACCGGACTATACCTCCCTCCCGCCCAATCAGACATCTTATCCCCTATCTTGTGGATAGGGCATAAGATGTTTAGGGTGCGGAGTACATTTTCCTACTGGATCCACTTCTGACTTTTGGTTTAAAAAGTTTTCCAAAGAAGGCAAGAAAATTTTTTTTGTATAAGCCAAGCTGTTGGGTGGTTTTACATGCACAGACTTGATGCGACCATCAATTAGATAGACTGGTGCTCTTTTCCAAGCCTATTACTTAGCCCGGTTATCATGTGGGCAGGGCTACCATTCAGTGATCATTCATCCAGTCCTTAAAGGGGTACTCCTGCGCTTAGATATCTTATCTCCTATCCAAAGGATAGGGGATAATATGCCTGATCACAAGGGTCCCGCCGCTAGGGACCCCTGTGATCTTGCACGCAGCACCCCAGTTAAAATCAGTCCCCGGAGCATGTTCGCTCCGGGTCTGATTACCGGCGACCACAGGGCCGGCGGTGTGTGATGTCACGCCTCCGCACTCGTGTGACATCACGCTCCGCCCCTCAATACAAGCCTATGGGAGGGTGCGTGACAGCTGTCATGCCTATGGGAGGGGGCGTGGCAGGTATCCCCTATCCTTTGGATAGGGGATAAGATGTCTAAGTGCCAGAGTGCCCCTTTAATGTCTGTCATTAGTCAGGTGCACATCGATTAACAAACTTTATGTTACTCAAAGGAATATTAAAGGGCAAGTAAAATCCTAATGTCGCATACCAAAACTCGGAAGCATGGAATGTTTTATGTTCAGAAATTGCTTTATAAAATGAGCTGTAGGTCATTGTCTGGTTTCAAATGGGTTATTAAGATAGTGGTAAGAGACGTAGAGCCTGAAACTGGCCAGATAGATATTTGTGCTCTTTTTCTATTTCCTCTGCCCCTTGGTCAACCAATTTCCCGCTTACCTAAAGTACAATATAGTCATTAAAGTTGGACTTAACACTTGTCCCTCTCAAAACTAAATTTTAACTCAGTTGTCAATACTGTACACAACATCATATAACCATCAAGATATTTTCCACAAGTAATTTAAAGGGTCAGGTCATCCGAAGAAAAATATACAATACCTATAACAAGATTTCAAGCTATAAGGAAGATATAATCAGATAAAATGTAAAAGTGTATCTGTCCATATAAAAAAAAAAAACTTTTAACATGTCTTAAGAAAAATTTTGATTGATTGGGGTCTGAATGACCCTAATTGATTATTAGAACAAGCTAGGAGAGGTGCACGCTGCTGTGCCCGTCTTTTCCCACTCTGTGTCCATGTGAGCAAGATGGTCCCTTAGATTTACACGATGAGTCTGTCCTGGTCACCAGACACTGTGCCAGGAGTGAACGTGTTAAGTGTGCTACTCTCCTGTCTCATTATACTGATTTGTCGGGGTCTGAACATGTGCGTCTGTCAGTTTGCACATTATTAATAAAAAAATAAATAAAAATAAATTTAAAAAAACACTTCTGTAATTCCAACATTGGAATTACAGTCTTTTTTTTTAAAAGTTGTGTGGGGGAGATTTATCAAAAGCTGTGCAGAGGAAACATTGACCAGTTGCCCATAGAAGCCAATCAGATTGCTTCTTTTATTTTTCAGATGCCTTTCTTTAAAAAATGAAAGAAATGATCTGATTGGTTGCTCTGGGCAACTGGGCAACTTTTCATCCAAACTGTTTTTGATAAATCTCCCCCTGTGTGCTCTGATGGCAGCTTTTCCATATGCTTCCATAGAGCAGAATAGATTAGATTAAAAATACACCTATTTTACAGCTATAATTTCCTTGTGTTTTCTACGATATGTGAGCTCAGCTTAAAGATTAAAATGCTTATTTCGTAGGTACAACTGCATTTCTATATACCAACATTTTGTCATATCACAAAAACATTATATTTGCCTTGAAATATTTCCCATTCCTATTAGCATTTCTTGAAAAATAAGTCTTTTTCTATGCTTAATTGTTTTATATCAAGTAATAACCAATGGAATAAGAATTGCCCCTAGCCATTCCAGGAATACACACCATACTGGGTTCTACATTACATAGACATTATTATAACACTATATCTAATCACCATTTAAGTAATTGGTTTGCACTCAAAATGCTGATAGCTTTTGTCAAAAGGTAAACCAATCAATGATCTTGCCACAAGGCAAATGTTACAGCAGTCTTCATTTTAATTAAAACCCTACTCCCAAATATAAGCTGCAGGAAAATATTGCTATGTACTACAAGGTACTTCTGACAATATAAAAAAGCAATTTAAATAGAATTTGCTTCCAATAAAATTTGGTTCATTCTATTACCCAATGACAAGATGTAAAATTTTAATAATAGCTTAAGGCAACTCAAACTTCTATCACCCCTGGCAATATGCTAACTTAAAATATAAGCCATAAGATTATGTCTGTAAAAACTATAAAAAAATATATGAAAGTAAAAGCCCTTTGATTGTGATATTCTATTGAATTGCTTATATAGTCTTTTAAATCATTTTGTTTGTTTATCTATTTCTTCCAACTCTGTTTTCAAAACGTCACAACATTAAATTGCTGCTCATGCTGTCACTCAGTTTCCATGATTTTTGAAAGGCTTATGTCTTATATGGAATTATAAATTGAGTGAGACACTACTGAATAACCAATAAGATAGAAAAGTGACAATAGGATTATAAAAGCAGTCATTTTCTGCTAGCATGTTCTGGAGCCATTTGATAAATGGAAAAAAAAAAAAAGTTTTTCCTGGAATACCCCTTTAAAGGGGTTTTCTGGTGCTTAGACATCTTATCCCCTTATCCCGCTGGCCCTGTGGTCGCCGGTAATCAGACCTGGAGCGAACACGCTCCGGGGACTGATTACAAGCGGGGTGCCACGTGCAAGATCCCGGGGGTCCCCAGCGGCAGGAATGCCGCGATGTCTAAGCACCGGAGAACCCCCTTAATTTTATTTAGTTCTAAGAATGTATATTGAAGCCCTCAACTGCCTCATTTTACGTTTTTTTTTTTTTTTCCTTAACCCCTTTAACTTGCCTGGACACAGCGCATACATGTACGTCCTGGCATCCTGGGACTTAAGGACCCAGGCGCACCTGTACACCCTGAACGTTTATGTTCACTGCCGGTAACCGCCGGTCAATTCAGACCAGTGATTTGCAGTGATTCTGGGTCAATCGGGTCTCCGGTAAACAAGAAAAAAAGGGTGATTGGTGCTGTCCGAGACAACACCTTTGCACAGCAGGAGTGAGGTCGCACGGGTGCCACGCCACGATCGCGTGATTGGACGGTCCAGAGGACTGACCAATCCCCTAGCCTGCTTGGCGGTGATCATGGCGGCGATCGGGGATGTCAGAGGTCCCTAACCTGTCTTCAGTGGGGGCAGGGGTCCCTGTAGGTAGCGGCAAGGCTCCGTGGCGGAAGAGGCATCGGCGAGGTCCCTGGTGGTGTTGGCGGCAGCAGCGCTGGCAGTTGCGGCGGATGAATACAGCAGGAGGTGAGTTGTTTGCCTCCTGCTGTTGCTTTGCAACAACTCCCAGCATGCACAGCCAAAAGGAATGCTGGGAGTTGTAGTTATGCAACAGCTGGAGGCGCACTTTTTCATAGAACAAATGTGCCTCCAGCTGTTGCATAACTATAACTGCAGCATGCAAAGACTGCCGAATGGCATGCTGGGAGTTGAAGGTGTGCCTACAGCTCTTGCACAACTACAACTCCCAGCATGCCCTTTGGCTGTGCATGCTGGGAGTTGTATTATACAACAGCAGGGGATGAGTTTTATGTACCTCCAACTGTTGTATAATACAACTCTCAGCATGCACAGCCAAAGGGAATCCTGGGAGTTGTAGTTATTTAACAGCTGAAGGCACAACTACAACTCCCAGCATGCCTATTGGCAGTATGTGCATGCTGGGAGTTGTAGTTATGCAACAGCTGGAAGCACATTTTTTTGATGAAACAGTGTGCCTCCAGATGTTGCATAACTACAACTCCCACCATGCATGGACAGCCAAAGGGAATGCTCGGAGCTGTAGTAGTGTGCCTCCAGCTGTTGCATAACTACAACTCCCAGCATGCCCTTCGGCTGTCAATGCATGCTGAGAGTTGTAGTTTTGCAACAGCTGAAAGCACACTGGTTACGAAACACTGAGAGTTTGTTGCCTAACTTAACTCAGTATTTTGCAACCAGTTTGCCTCCAGCTATTGCTAAATTACAACTCCCAGCATGCACTGACAGACCGTACATGCTGGGAGATGTAGTTTTGACACAACTGGAGGCACACTGGTTGTGAAACACTGAGTTAAGTAACAAACTCTGTGTTTGCAACCAGTGTGTCTCTAGCTGTTGCATAACTACAAGTTCCAGCATGCATTGTCTGTCGGCAAATTTCCCTCTGCAGCTCAAACTCCCAGCGGGAAAATTGCTGTGAACCCCCGCCGTGTGACTGTACCCTAAAAACACTACACTACACAAAATAAAAACTTAAACACTAGATATACACACACCCTTATACAGTTACCCCCCCCCCCCCCCCCCATCCCAATAAAAATGAAAAATGTCCTGTACGGCACTGTTTCCAAAACAAAGCCTCCAGCTGTTGCAAAACAACAACTCCCAGTATTGCTGGACAGCCACTGACTGTCCAGGCATGCTGGGAGTTCCGCAATGGCTAGAAGCACCCTGTTTGGGAAACACTGCTGTATGGTATTTTGGTGGCAGAGGCAAGTGTATTGCTTGAATCCGGGTCAGTCCCTATGCAAATCTCTAATTTAGGCCTCAAATGTGCATGACACTCTCTCACTTCGGAGCCCTGTCATATTTCAAGGCAACAGTTTAGGGCCACATATGGGGTCTTTCCGTACTCGGGAGAAATTGTGTTACAAATTTTTGGGGACTCTTTTTCCTTTTACCCATTATGAAAAGGTAAAGTTAGGGTCCACACCAACATGTTAGCATAATGTGGGCATAAAGTGCTCTGCGGGCGCCCAACAGGGCTTAGGAATGAGAGTGCACCATGTACATTTGAGGCCTGAATTGGTGATTTGCACAGGGGTGGCTGATAGTTACAGCGGTTCTGACATGAACACAAAAAACCCCACCTACATGTGACCCCATTTTGGAAACTACACCCTTCATGGAACCTAACAAGGGCTATAGTGAGCCTTAGCACCCCACAGGTGTTTGACAAATTTTTGTTAAAGTTGGACGTGAAAATGATATATTAGATTTGTTTTCACTAAAATGCTGGTGTTACCCCAACTTTTTATTTTTACAGGGAGTAATAAGAAAAAAGCCCCCCAAAATTTGTAACACCATTTCTTCTGAGTAAGGAAATTTCCCATATGTGGATGCTGAGTGCTCTGCAGGCACAATACTGGGCTTAGAAGAGAAGGAGTGCCATTGGGCTTTTGGAGGGAGAATCTGGCTGGAATTGAAGGCCATGTGTGTCTTTGGAACAGTGGGCTGTGCAAATGAAAAAAAATATATATATTTTTATTTTCATGAACCACTGTTCAAAAAAGTCTGTCAGACACCTGTGGGATGTAAATTTTCACTTAACCCCTTATTACATTCCATGAAGGGTGTAGTTTCTGAAATAGGGTCACATGTGGGGGGTCCACTGTTCTGGTAGCATGGGGGCTTTGTGAACGCACATGGCCCCCGACTTTCATTCCAACCAAATTCTCTCTCCAAAAGCCCAATGGCATTCCTTGTCTTCTGAGCCCTGTAGTGCGCCCTCAGAGCACTTTACAGTCATATATGGGGTGTTACAAAATATGGGGGGGGGGCTTTTTCTCCTATTACCCCTTTTGAAAAAGAAAAAAATGGGGTAACACCAGTATTTTAGTGAAAAATGTATTTTTTTTTTTCATTTTCACGTCCCACTTTAACAAAAGTTTGTCAATCACCTGTAGGATGTTAAGGCTCACTATACCCCTTGTTTTGCTCCTTGGGGGTTGTAGTTTCCCAAATAGAGTGTCATATGGAGTTATTTTGCTGTTCTGGCTCCATGGGGGCTTCCTAAATGTGACATGCTTTCCAAAAACCATTCCAGCAAAATTCGCTCTCCAAAATCCCATTGTCGCTCCTTCCCTTCTGAGCCATGTAGTGCATTCGCAGAGCACTTAACAACCATATATGAGGTATTTCCTTACTCAAGAGAAATTAGGTTACACATTTTGGTTGCTTTTTCTCCTTTTACCCCTTGTAAAAATGAAAAATAAAAATAAAAAAAAGGGTCTACAAGAACATGTTAGTGTAAACAATTAAAAGTTGTCATTTTCTCCTCCACTTTGCTGCTATTCCTGTGAAACACCTAAAGGGTTAACAAACTTTCTGAATAACATTTTGAATACTTTAATGGGTGCAGTTTTCATAATGGGGTCCATTATGGGGTATTTCTAACATACATACCCTCAAATTTCCTTAAAAACTGAACTGGTCCTTAACATGTACGCCTTTGCTCCCTGGTAAAGTGTATTATTAGTATATGGTGATCCACAATGAGTGACATAAACAAGCAGAACATTTTAACCCAAATTAGTCTGGAGAATAAACATGGTCAGATCCTCAGTAATCCCTGGGCCCAAATCTCATTGTTTTGCAGATTTTCACTGTGATATTACTATAGTTAATGATGTTTTATTGTATTGTACTTGTAAAGGAGTGGCTGCAGCCATTTTGGTTGTGAACTCCACCCATCTGTCCAGGGCTCATATTAATAATAGCAGAGTAAAGCTGGATCCTCCATGAGAATATTTTGTAGCCTACACCCAAGTGGGGTGACTCTGTTTAGTGTAGGTTCCCATCATATACTAGATCTGATCGGCAGCACACTGCAAGTGCATATATGACATATTTGAAGATTGGGGACGTGAATTATTGGATCAGAATATCTGCTATGGACTGAAAGTCTATTACTATAGTATATAGAGCAGTAACACAGTTCAAAATAATTCATATATCAAATATTCACATATGGCTTAGCGTTTACAAAGTGCTATTGTATTCTCTAATGGGGAGATTTATCAAATCCTGTCCAGTGGAAAAGTTGCTGAGTTGCCCATAGCAACCAATCAGATCACTTCTTTCATTCTTCAGAGGCCTTTTTAAAAAAATGAAAGAAGCGATCTGATTGGTTGCTATGAGCAACTCAGCAACTTTTCCTCTGGACAGGTTTTGATAAATCTCCCCCTATATGTTTACACAAAAAAATATAACCCATCCTACAGAAAAAAGTTCCATGGAGTCAAAAATGCAAAGAAATGTAATACTTTTATTGTTAAAAGACCAAAAAGAAGATAATGCAAAATTGCTATTTTTTTTTTCTTTCAAAAATGTAATAAATGCTAATTAATAAATTATAATTACCTAAAATAACAACTATATATATATATATATATATATATATATATATATATATATATATATATATATATATAACCTTGTATGGAAAAAGGGGAATACGTTACACTGCCATTTGGTGATGTCTCAGCTGACACAGTGTCTATTACGACATCACCGACTTTCTTACAAGGAATCAGTGGTCATGAGCTGTAGATCTCTTTGTGAGAGAGGTAATAGGAGAGAGAGCATTGCTCAATTCTTTTTCGTGTGTTTTGTGCATTTTGGAAATTATTTTCCAATTGTTTTTCTTTGTGTGTTGGATGTGTGCTGTCAGCAGCCGTCCTCTGCCTCCAGTTGAGGAAAATACCATCATCCCTCATTCTGGACATGATGTGCCCACAGACAGTGCCAAGGACCAGGGACTCGTGAGTAAGTATCCTCCTCTATGTGTATAGTAGGAAATAAGATAAATACCTGTTTTAATAACATGATTTTGTGTTTTTTAGAAATCCGGAGATCAATATCTTCGCAAATTCAAGAACTAAGCGATCGCTTCCAGTATATACCACGAAGCGTTATTATCGGCACTCCGTTTTTGATGCTGTTCCTGGCCCTGCTTTGCTGCTATAGGTCTGCAATATTTCACATTCAATAAATAAAGTTCACTCCCTCTCTCCATATCTAGTATAATAATAATATTGTGTTTTTTACAGCATCTGCCTGGATCCACCAGAGACCTGAGGAACCATCCACCTCCTGAATGATCCCCCGAATATGACCTCGGCTGAGTTTTATGGACTATGATTCCCACCCGACCATGATTTGGCTTCATTCTGACTGATCTCCCGGTGACGACCCCTGGCTACATTCCTGAATTCTTTTAATAAATAATTTTTTAGACCAATTAAATGGTTGTATTGATGTTTCTGCCTATTATGGCCTTCCTCAAAAAGTTCTATAACATATGTAGTAAAAACAATGATGAAAGCACCTCTTCCATCCACAATGAATAATGTCACACACAGATTTGCATATGGTCTCAACCTATTAGTCCGCTCCCTATGAGCCAGAAAGAAGAGTCCTTCACAAAGTCCTTATTCTGGTAGACTCAAGCTATCCACGTGTTTAGAGATGAGCAAATCAAAGCTGACGAATGTGAATATGTTACGAATTTCATGAAAAATTTGATTTGCAACGAATGCGAATATCGCTGTGATTCTATCGCGCAAATCGCTTCTTTAACCCCTTAAGGACCCAGGACGTACTAGAACGTCCTGGCACCCTGGGCTTTAAGGACCCAGGACGTACTAGTACGTCCTGGTGTTTCTCCGGTCTCTGCCGCGCCCCGGGCAGAGATCGGAAGCGGATGCCTGCTGAAATGCTTCAGCAGGCATCCAGGGCAAACGCCGAGGGGGGCCATGTAGGCCCCCCATGTCGGCGATCGCCGCAAATCGCAAGGGAAATCGCCCTTGCGATCTGCGGCGATACCGGGCTGATCGGGTCTCTGGGACCCGACCGCCCAGTAATTTCGCATGATCCCGGCTGTCACAGACAGCCAGGACCATGCTAAAGTATAGGAGCGAGGTGGCAAGCCTGCCACCTCATCCTATACCCTGCGATCTGTTGGTTAGTTAACCGACCAATCGCAGGAGGGGGGGCGGTTACTTCCTCCCGTCCTGCCCGGCCCCTGGAAGTCCGGAGAGGACGGGAGGAAGACCGGAGGACACGGCGGGGGACGGGGGAGTGCTGGGGACCGGCCCCGGTACTTACCTCGTCCCTGAAGACCCGGATCCCGGCGAGGAAGAAGGCGGCGGCGGCGACAGGTGAGTAGATCTTCAGCCGCGGTCGGGCCCTTTACAGCAATGCACGTCGCCGTAAAGCGACATGCATTGCTGTATTGGGACCCTGTAAACTACAACTCCCAGCATGCCCAGACAGCCATTGGCGTCTGGGCATGCTGGGAGTTGCAGTTTTGCAACATCTGGAGGTCCACAGTTTGGAGACCACTGTGCCCTTCCAGATGTTGCAAAACTACACATCCTCAGCATGCCCTTACTGTCCAGGCATGCTGGGAGTTGTAGTGCTGTAACATCTGGCCCTTCAGATGTTGCAGAACTACAACTCCCAGCATGCCTGGACAGTTTTGGCATACTGGGAGTTGTAGTTTTGCAACATCTGGAGGGCTGCAGCTTGGACACCACTACACAGTGGTCCCCAAACTGTTCTCCTCCAGCTGTTACGTAACCACTACTCCCAATATGCCCTTCGGCTGCCTGGGCATGCTGGGAGTTGTGGTTTTGCAACAACTGGAGGCACACTGGTTGGGAAACATTGTCTGTTTCCTAACTCAGTGTTTCCCAACCCTTGTGCCTCCAGCTGTTGCAAAACTATAACTGCCAGCATGCACTGATAGACTGTGCATGCTGGGAGTTGTAGTTTTGCAACAGCTGGAGGTCCCCCCCCTTGTGAATGTACAGGGTACATTCACATGGGCAGGGGCTTACAGTGAGTATCAGGCTGCAAGTTTGCGATGCAGCAAATTTTGCGCGGCAGCTCAAACTCGCAGCGGGAAACTCGCTTTAATCCCCCGCCCGCGTGACTGTCTCCTAAAAACACTACACTACACTAACACAAAATAAAATAAAAAGTAAAAAACGCTACATATACACATACCCCTACACAGCCCCCCTCCCCTCCCCAATAAAAATGAAAAACGTCTGGTACGCCACTGTTTCCAAAATGGAGCCTCCAGCTGTTGCAAAACAACAACTCCCAGTATTGCCGGACAGCCGTTGACTGTCCAAGCATGCTGGGAGTTTTGCAACAGCTGGAGGCACCCTGTTTGGGAATCACTGGCGTAGAATACCCCTATGTCCACCCCTATGCAAATCCCTAATTCAGGCCTCAAATGCGCATGGCGCTCTCACTTCGGAGCCCTGTCGTATTTCAAGGAAACAGTTTAGGGTCACATATGGGGTATCGCCGTACTCGGGAGAAATTGCCTAACAAATTTTGGGGGGCTTTTTCTCTTTTCACCCCTTATGAAAAGGGGAAGTTGGGGTCTACACCAGCATGTTGGTGTAAAAAAAAAAAATTTTTTACACTAACATGCTGGTGTTGCCCTATACTTTTCATTTTGACAAGAGGTAAAGGGGAAAAAAGCCCCCCAAAATTTGTAATGCAATTTCTCCCGAGTACGGAGATACCCCATATGTGGGCGCAAAGTGCTCTGGGGGCGCACAACAAGGCTCAGAAGGGAGAGTGCGCCATGTACATTTGAGGTGATTTGCACAGGGGTGGCTGATTGTTACAGCGGTTTTGACAAACGCAAAAAAGAAAAAAAAAACACATGTGACCCCATTTCGGAAACTACACCCCTCACGGAATGTAATGAGGGGTGCAGTGAGAATTTACACCCCACTGGTGTCTGACAGATCTTTGGAACAATGGGCTGTGCAAATAAAAAATTTTGTACAGCCCACTGTTCCAAAGATCTGACAGACACCAGTGGGGGGTAAATGCTCACTGTACCCCTTGTTACATTCCTCAAGGGGTCTAGTTTCCAAAATGGTGTGCCATGTGGGGGTTATTTTGCTGTCCTGGCACCAAAGGGGCTTCCTAAATGCGACATGCCCCCGAGCAAAATTTGCTCTCAAAAAGCCAAATATGACTCCTTCTCTTCTGAGCATTGTAGTTCGCCCGTAATGCACTTCATGCCAACTTATGGGGTACCTCCATACTCAGAAGAGATGGGGTTACAAATTTTGGGGGGTATTTTCTGCTATTAACCCTTGCAAAAATGTGAAATTTGGGGGGAAACACACATTTTAGTGAAAATTTATTTTTATTTTTTTACATATGCAAAAGTCGTGAAACACCTGTGGGGTATTAAGGCTCACTTAATTCCTTGTTACGTTCCTCATGGGGTCTAGTTTCCAAAATGGTATGGCATGTGTTTTTTTTTGCTGTTCTGGCACCATAGGGGCTTCCTAAATGCAACATGCCCCCCAAAAACCATTTCAGAAAAACGTACTCTCCAAAATCCCCTTGTCGCTCCTTCCCTTCTGAGCCCTCTACTGCGCCCGCCGAACACTTTACATAGACATATGAGGTATGTGCTTACTCGAGAGAAATTGGGCTACAAATAAAAGTATACATTTTCTCCTTTTACCCCTTGTAAAAATTCAAAAATTGGGTCTACAAGAAAATGCAAGTGTAAAAAATGAAGATTGTGAATTTTCTCCTTCACTTTGCTGCTATTCCTGTGAAACACCTAAAGGGTTAAAACTCTGACTGAATGTCATTTTGAATACTTTGGGGGGTGCGGTTTTTATAATGGGGTCATTTGTGGGGTATTTCTAATATGAAGACCCTTCAAATCCACTTCAAACCTGAACTGGTCCCTGAAAAATAGTGAGTTTGAAAATTTTGTGAAAAATTGGAAAATTGCTGCTGAACTTTGAAGCCCTCTGGTGTCTTCCAAAAGTAAAAACACATCAATTTTATGATGCAAACATAAAGTAGACATATTGTATTTGTGAATAAAATAAAATAAATATTTGGAATATCCATTTTCCTTACAAGCAGAGAGCTTCAAAGTTAGAAAAATGCTAAATTTTCAAATTTTTCATCAAATTTTGGGATTTTTCACCAAGAAAGGATGCAAGTTACCACAAAATTTTACCACTATGTTAAAGTAGAATATGTCACGAAAAAACATTCTCGGAATCAGATTGATAAGTAAAAGCATTCCAGAGTTATTAATGTTTAAAGTGACAGTGGTCAGATGTTCAAAAAATGGCCGGGTCCTAAGGTGTAAAATGGCTGGGTCCTTAAGGGGTTAAAGGAGTACTTCCATGGAAAACTTTTTTTTTTTTTTTTAATCAACTGGTGCCAGAAAGTTAAACAGATTTATAAATTACTTCTATTAAAAAATCTTAACCCTTCCAATACATTTTATGGGCTGTATACTACAGAGGAAATGCTTTTCTTTTTGGATTTCTCTGATGTCATGACCACAGTGCTCTCTGCTGACCTCTGCTGTCCATTTTATGAACTGTCCAGAGCAGCATATGTTTGCTATGGGGATTTTCTCCTCCTCGGGACAGTTCCAAAAATGGTCAGCAGAGGTCAGCAGAGAGCACTGTGGTAAGGACATCAGAGAAATCCAAAAAGAAAAGCATTTCTTCTGTAGTATATAGCCCCTAAAAAGTACTGGAAGGATTAAGATTTTTTAATAAAAAATAATTTACAAATTTGTTAAACTTTCTGGCACCAGTTGATAAAAAAAAAAAAAAATTGAAATGTGAATATATTCGCGCCCAACACTACCTGGTACTTTAGGACCAAGGGCGTACCTGTACCGGGGTGACTGCTGATATCGATAAGCAGACACCCCGCGCAAATGCCCAGACCCCCCCATGCCGGCGATCGGCGCAAATCGCAAGTGAATTCATACTTGCGATTTGCTCGATTCCGGGTCATTACGGGTCTATGGTTACCTGGAAAATAAGGGGGATCGCAGATGTCCAAGACACTGACGATCCCCCTGAAGATATAGGAGTGAGGTGGCAGAGGTGCCACCCCTCCTATCCCTGCTATTGGGCATCTAGAAGCGAGGGGGCGGGGGGTTAACTTTTGTTTTCCCCATTCTGCCCACCCACAATAGGCAGGGCAGAATGGGGAAACGAAGGGGACCGACGCAGAAGTCCACTTACCTTGAGGGCGAGGCTGCGGGTGACAATCAGTGTCGGAGATCGGCGCGGGCGGCATGTCGTTTGGCTGGCTCCCTGGATCCGACGGAAGCCGATAAGTTGCTTAGCAAAATCTGGAGGGCTACAGTTTGAGACCACTATAGAGTGGTCTCTACACACTTTCCCTCCAGATGTTGCAAAACTACAACTCCCAGCATGCCCAGACAGCTGTCATGCTGGGATTTGTAGTTTTGCAACAGCTGGAGGGTCACAGTTTGGAGATCACTGTGCAGTGAACTGTGGCCCTCTAGATCTTGCAAAACTACCAGCATGCCCACATAGCAGTTTGCTGTCACAGTATGCTGGGATTTGTAGTTTTGCAGCATCTAGAGATCCACAGTTTGGAAATCACTGTGCAGTGGTCTCTAAACTGTAGACCTCCAGATGTTGCAAAACTGCAAATCCCAGCATGCCCAAACAGCAAACAGCTGTCTCAGCATGCTGGGAGTTGTAGTTGCGTACCTCCAGCTGTTGCATAACTACATCTCCCAGCATGCACTTCAGCAATCAGTACATGCTGGGAGTTGTAGTTTTGCAACAGCTGGAGGCCAGCAGTGTTTCCAAAATGGAGCCTCCAGCTGTTGCAAATAACAACTCCCAGCATTTCCGGACAGCCACTGACTGTCCAGGCATGCTGGGAGTTTAGCAACAGCTGGAGGCACCCTGTTTGGGAATCACTGGCTTAGAATACCCCTATGTCCACCTCTATGCAATCCCCAATTTAGTCCCCAAATGTGCATGGCGCTCTCTCACTTCGGAGCCCTGTCGTATTTCAAGGAAACAGTTTAGGGCCACATATGGGGTATTTCCCAACTCGGAAGAAACTGCCCTACAGATTTTGAGGGGCTTTTTCTGCTTTTACCCCTTATGAAAAAGAAAAGTTGGGGTCTAAAAACATGCTGGTGTTGCCCCCAAAATTTGTAAAGCAATTTCTCCTGAGTACGGAAATACCCCATATGTGGGCGTAAAATGCTCTGCGGACGCATAACAAGGCTCAAGAGTGAAAGCAAACTATGTAGGATTTGAGGCCTAAATTGGTGATTTGCACAGCGGTGGCTGATTTTACAGTGGTTCTGACATAAACGCAAAAAATAAGTACCAACATGTGACCACATTTTGGAAACTACACCCCTCATGGAATGTAACAAGGGGTATAGTGAGCCTTAAAACCCCACCGGTGTTTGATGAATTTTCATTAAATTTGGATGGGAATATAAAATTAAAAAAATGTCACTAAAATGCTGGTGTTACCCTAAATTTTTCATTTTCACAAGGGAAAATTGGAAAAAAGCCCCCCAAAATTTGTAACCCCATTTCTTCTGAGTAAGAAAATACCCCATATGTGGATGTACAGTGCTCTGCGGGCGAACTACAATGCTCAGAAGGGAAGGAGCGCCATTGGGATTTCTAAGAGAAAATTTGTCCAGAATTGAAGGCCACGTGTGTTTACAAAGCCCCCATAGTGCCAGAACAATGGACCCCTCCCACATGTGACCCCATTTTGGAAACTACACCCCTCACGTAATGTAATAAGGGGAACAGCAAGCATTTACACCCCACAGGTGTCTGACAGTTTTCTGGAACAGTGGTCCGTGAAAATGAAAAATGTAATTTTGCATTTGCTCAGCCCACTGTTCCAAAGATCTGTCAAACTCCAGTGGAGTGCACATACTCACTGCACCCTTTATTAAATTCTGTGAGGGGCGTAGTTTCCAAAATGGGGTCACATGTGCGGGGGGGGTCCACTGTTCTGGCACCACAGGGGACTTTGTAAACGCACTTGGCCCCTGACTTCCATTCCAAACAAATTCCCTTTCCAAAAGCTCAATGGCGCTCCTCCCCTTCTGAGCATTGTAGTGTGCAGGCAGAGCACTTGACATCCACACATGGAGTATTTCCATACTCAAAAGAGATGGGGTTACAAATTTTGGGGGTAATTTTCTCCTATTACCCGTTGTAAAAATGTAAAATTTGGGGAAAAACCAGCATTTTAGTGAAAAAATTATTTTTTTCCATTTACACATCCAATTTTAACAAAAAGTCGTGAAGTGTTAGGGCTCACTGTACCCCTTCTTACGTTCCTTGAGGGGTGTAGTTTCCAAAATAGTATGCCATGTGTTTTTTTTTTTGCTGTTCTGGCACCATAGGGGCTTCATAAATGCGACATGCCCCCCAAAAACCATTTCATCAAAATTTGCTTTCAAAAAGCCAAATGTGACTCCTTCTCTTCTGAGCATTGCAGTTTGTCCGCTGAGCATTTTACGTCTTAACATGGGTTGTTTCCATACTAAGAAGAGATGGGGTTACACATTTGGGGGGGGCATTTTCTCCATTACCCTTTATAAAAATGGTAAATTTGGGGGGGAAAACTGTACTTTAGGGAAATGTGTTTTTTTTTTTTTTTTCATTTACACATCCAACTTTAACGAAAAGTCAGCAAACATCTGTGGGGTGTTAAGGCTCACTGGACCCCTTGTTACGTGCCTTGAGGGGTGTAGTTTCCAAAATGGTATGCCATGTGGGGGGTTTTCTGCTGTTCTGGCACCATAGGGGCTTCCTAAATTTGACATGCCCCCCAAAAACCATTTCAGAAAAACTCCCTCTCCAAAATCCCATTGACGCTCCTTCCCTTCTGAGCCCTCTACAGCGCCCACCGAACACTTTACATACACATATGAGGTATTTCCTTACTCGAGAGAAATTGGGTTACAAATTTTCAGAGGATTTGTCTCCTTTTACCTCTTGTAAAAATTCAAAAACTGGGTCTACAAGAACATGCAAGTGTATTTTAAGAATGAGAACACATTAGAATTAGGTCAATAAATTTGTTTAAAAAAAAATAAAAATAGTCCTACATAAGTATAAGAGATGTCTAAATAATAAGCCCCATTATTGGGGTGCAAAAACGACAATGTTCAGTTTAAGTAAAATAGAACAATGTTCGTAAAGTATTTGTTCAGCATAACTTACTCTGGATGTAATTAACTTGGAAGATAAACCTATTAAAATGAACAGGCTCAAAATACACTAATACTTCAGAGTCTCAGCTAAAGTAAAGCAAATCCTAATTCAAAGGAGTGTTGGGGTGGAAATGAGGTGCTAAATTAAGCAATTTTAGATTAAATAGATTGCAAAGGGAATAATACTAACCTGAAACCAAAGGTTGTCCTAGATACATCGCTTGTAATGGAAAAACAAACTCATAATAACTCTTTGCAAATTACTATATTTCCTCTATGGGTTTGTATATCAGGTGTTAATTGAGACTGTCACTTTATCAGTATAACCAAAATCCTTAAGGAGCTGCCTTAAAACTTGCTGCTTTATTCACCTTTGTTATTGGATGGTCATGATCTTGCACCAAAAATGCACAATTTAAATACTTTGCATAATGGTATGTTTATCATTCTTTACTTTTATTGTATCTAGAACTCAATAGAAATTATTATCTTGGTTGACATTACTATGATTTAGAAGTATTTAAGCATAATAGGCTATTTTGACAGTTCCATACTCCAACATTATTATATACAATGAAATGTGGAGTTTATATATCAAAATATAAACAATTAATTAGTAGTTAAAGTTTATACATTATTTACAACAAAAATCTAAAAGAAGAATGAAAAATTCAATTTCAGTGTAAACATTAGAAAGTGTACTCCCTTGTTGTCTTTGTGCTGTAAAGGGGAAAGGGCTAAAGGGCCAACCCTCTGGGTCTAGGTAGGGGAAGCAATTGATAAGCTCAGGGCAGACAGAATACGACACCACCGGTAGAGCTCACCTGTAGAGTGTCCTGAGCATCCTTTACTGAAATAATGCGGAATGAAGAAAAAATATCTAGGACTTACAGGTTATATACAACATTTCTCACTGTGCTGTATCAAATCCATGTCCACAGACACCTAAAGTGTGATTATGATTTTTATTTTGTAACTACACACATTCTTTAAGTTTCTTTAAAGAAATTTCCTTTTTCTCTCTTGCTTTTAAGTTCTTAAGCCTTTCTTTAGGTTTTGGGGATTATCACAACACATGTTCAGATTAAAAGGAACAAAATGTAAAGGTAAGATAAACGTTTAGTGTACGGGCCTTTGTATACTTCCCTGTGGGGAAAAAAGAGGATTCAAAATTAAATATTCAACATTTCATTTCAACTAGACAGATATATACATGAAGGGGCTTTTCAGTGTTGAGTTTTTATATAGGCATATAAACATATGACATTAACGAGTCAAAGATTTTTCAGCTTTTTGTCATAATATGAGCAAGTCAGTACTGTAACTAATGGCATAGGGATGTGCAATATAACTGATAACTTATAAAATAAATGCATCTTAGACCTCATACTTTTATATACATATATAGAATAGTGGGTTGTTATGCAGATACTTTTCAGTGAATAAAAGCGGTGCAGGAGGGTAAGGGGTAACATCCTGATAAAGTGCATATTTGTAGCTCAGTCGAAACAATGAGGGAAATTTATCATTGTCACGATCACACCCTATCGGTCCAGCCAAGATGCTAGAGAGAGTGTGATGGTGCAAGGGTTAAAGCCGCCAGACCTCTGGGTATCCACTACTAGTCCCAGCAAGTCACCAAATTAACCCTCAGATAAACGTGTTTCCACCCGAACTGCCTTCAGAAAGGTGAGCTCATATATTTAGAGATCAAAGACCAGAGCTGATTAATTAAACATTTAATCTGATAAAAGGTATCACAGTGCTGACTATATAAAAATATAGGAACAAATGACATACAGGTATAAGAATATATGAGAGAGCCCATGAGAGAGAGTGGGTCCAAGCTGTTCTTAGGATGGTCTTGTCTGCTTGTTCCCCAGCATTGAACACACTGACTCTAGCATTGTTAAATATTATATATCTCCTTTTTGGATGGACTCCATTCCCCCCTCCCCTCTGATCCCACCAGGGGGGGCATCTCTCTTCCTGGCCCTCTTATCTGGTTGATTATATGATGGGACCAGAGTGCAAGACTTCAAAGACGATGTTAACACACAGCTATACCCCCCCCCAATAAACTGCAATACACAAATGACACAGGATACACCGTCTGAATGACCCCTCACCCATGTCCTGGATAATACATTACACACAGTACAATTATAATACACATATATGATTTAATACTCAGGCCTGAGCCTGACACCTCCCCCTTTAGATGGGGACAGAGAGATCTTGCCTTTCCAGGCTGATAGATCTGTCTCCATTACTCCTCCATTTCTCCCTGACGCGATCGTACCTTTACTTCCACCTGGACTGTGCTGCTGTGAGGTTTTCATGTACCAGCGCAGTCAATGTCTGCATTCTATC
Organism: Hyla sarda; assembly: GCF_029499605.1. NCBI lineage: Eukaryota > Metazoa > Chordata > Amphibia > Anura > Hylidae > Hyla > Hyla sarda. Next base: position 205,996,098 of record NC_079189.1, read on the forward strand.
CCTGAATCTCAGAACATACTCCACCACAGAAGTCTCAGGGGCAGGTGGCCCCCCTTCCCATTCTCCCCTAACTAAATCTCGGGGTCCCCGCACTTTGTGACCATACAATAACTCAATGGGCGAGAAACCTGTAGACTCTCGGGGTACCTCCCGGTAAGCAAATAACAGATGGGGTAAATACTTTTCCCAGTCTCTGCCCTCCGATTCTACAAATGTTTTTATTTGTTTCAAGTGTACCGATATGACTGGTAGGGGAACTAGGGGAACACGAGTAATATCCCCAGACTTACCCACCCTCTGGCAGACACGACAAGATCTACAATAATTGGCAACAGCAGTACCCATACCCGGCCAGTAGAAATTGTGTGTCAACCTCAGTGGCTCTTTCCTGTACTGCCTTTCTCTCTCCTGGGCCCCTAGCATGCCTTTGGAAAGGGACTCCCAGTACAAGATATCATTTTCCCAATATACCCGATGCCCATCTGGGTCAACACCTGTATGTTCAGCACGTTGTCTCAGCCCTTCAAGGGAAGAGTCACTGCGCAGAGCTCCCCGGAAATGCTCATTTCCCTCCCCCATCTTGGGGCATCAGGGAGCACATTTCCCCCGGGTGGACTAGCATCTCCACCTTCCTCTGCTGGGGCTTGCAAGTCACACAGCTTTCTGCTTGCATCACCATCATCCCTTCCTGTTAAAGCTGCAGCCCTGGCATGCTGCTGACGCATTACCACTGCCACCATTGGTATGCCTCCCTGGGGTTTACCTTCCAACCTCTCAGTTCCAGACATAACAATACAGGCATCATACACAGGGCTATCACTCCTTCCCTCCACCTCACAGGATTGGGACATATCACTCACTGCTGGTCCCTCATCCTTACATGTCACCAGGGGCACACCAACCCCTCCCCCTAGCCCATCTCCACTAGATTTTGGCCTTAGCAATGCATTGTCACCACATTTTACAATACACCCCATTTCACTTTTGGAAAACATTACTGGTTCAGTCACAGGTAAACAATTATCAAGCCCCTGCACCCCCTCCCAGTTACCACAGTTCACAGTGTCTCCCAAAGTCTTGCACAGTACCTCAGAATGAACAGGGCTCTCTCCTAGCCCATACGGTGCGCAGGTAGTGTCCTCTGGAGCATAATGACAGAGCATCCGACCCAAATCATTCCCCAGCAGAATATTAACAGGGATGTCCTCAGAGACCCCCACCTCCTGCAAACCTTTGCCTGTACCCCAATCCAGGTACACACGGGCCATGGGCACAGCAGGCCGCACACCTCCAATTATTTTTAAAGCCATGGTTCTTCCAGGGATGATGTCCTCTGTATCCACCACTTCAGGCCACATCAAGGTAAAGGAGGCTCCAGAATTTCGCAAACCCACTGTCACCCAGTCACCCACAGTTACACTCTGCAGGTTATCCGCTCTTTTCTCCACCGCTCTGGACACCAGAAGAATGGCTGTGTGTCCCCCAGCTACTGGTGGAGAATTATTTTTGTTGGGGCAAGTGGCACTCAGGTGCCCAATATTGTTGCATCTGTAACATCAGCGGGTGTCCCCCTGACCCAATGTGGCTCCAGTTGCTTTTGGGAATGATGGCAAGAATTTCCCAGCTGACCTGGTGGTGCTTTGTGGTTGTGTGGCTCCCCTTCAGGTACTTGCTCCAGCTTGTACAGATCCACGCTTTGCTGCTGGCGCCCGGTTGTTGGCAAAGTCATCTCCTAGTTCTGCTGCTTCCATGGCTGTCTTGGGCTTGCGGTCCAAAATCCACTCTCTGGCTTCAATGCTCCGCGTTTGGAGAAACTGATCCAGGACCATCAAGTCCTCCAGGGCCTCATAGGTAGTGACTTGTAGGCCCCCAGTCCATTGCCTGAATGCAGTCCTTAGCTGACCTGCATGTTGAGTGCAGCTTTCTGTGGCATTTTGTTGCAAAGTCCGAAACTTTTTTCCGATAAGCCTCTGGAGTCAGATTAAAACTTTTTAGCGGGGCAGATTTTATTGCCTCATAGTCCTGGTCACTCTTAGAGGAAAGAGAAGCAAACACATCAAGAGCTTTGCCTCGCAACCATGGGATTAGATATCGTCCCCACTGTTCCTTAGGTAGATGGAACTGCCGGCAAACCTTTTCAAATTCCCTCAGGAACACATCCAGATCACCATCTTTCTCCAACATGGGGAAATGTTCCAAGCGGGGATTGTGGTCTCCTTTATCCTGTGCATCACTCCGTGCGGATGAAGCATCCCCTCTCAGCCTCAGAACCTCCAGTTCATGCCTCCGCTGGGCCTTTCTCTCTGCCGCCTCTGTCTCTGCCGCCTCTCTCTCTGCAGCTCATGCCTGGGCCTCTCTCTCTCTGCAGTTTGGTACTGGAGAAGCAGTTGGAATTTCATATTGGCATCCACATTCCCAAGGTGTTGTAAGGCGGTCCGCATATAAGAGTCCAAGGCCTCATGTGGAGTACTGTCCTGATAGGGAGTAATGTTGCTGGGTTCCCCAGGAGATATCAGTCCTTGGATGGCAGTTCCAGCTGTAGGACTTTGTCTCATGTCACTCAGCTCTTCTGCACGGGCATCATACTCCACAAGATCAGCAATAAGTTGTTCCTTGTTCTTTCCTGCAGTAGGGATGTCCTTTTCTTGGCACATTAGCTCCAGTGCAGGCTTGGACTGCTTGCGATATGCCTCCATATTTCCGAGATGAGACAGAGGAGGTAAAACAGGAGATGGAGAGGACAGAACTGTCTTGCACTCTTCTTGTTTGTCTTTTAAACCAGCACTGAGCTCTGTCTTTAGAATTTACACACAAGAATATGTATGCAATTTATTTTTTAGTGCTAAAATTTCCTTACAAGTAAAATCCAGCAAGCACTAAAAATCTCTAAATATGTACCGACGCTGCCACCAGTTGTCACGGTCACACCCTATTGGTCCAGCCAAGACGCTAGAGAGAGTGTGATGGTGCAAGGGTTAAAGCTGCCAGACCTCTGGGTATCCACTACTAGTCCCAGCAAGTCACCAAATTAACCCTCAGATAAACGTGCTTCCACCCGAGCTGCCTTAAGAAAGGTGAGCTCATATATTTAGAGATCAAAGACTAGAGCTGATTAATTAAACATTTAATCTGATAAAAGGCATCACAGTGCTATGCATAAAAATAAACAAATGACATACAGGTATAAGAATATATATAAGAGTTTTGCAAGACAAGTTCAGAAATCAAAAATGAAGTTCTTACAGCATGATGATAAAGCAGTCCATGAGAGATAGTGGGTCCCAGCTGTTCTTAGGATGGTCTTGTCTGCTTGTTCCCCAGCATTGAACACACTGACTCTAGCATTGTTAAATATTATATATCTCCTTTTTGGGCATCTCTCTTCCTGGCCCTCTTATCTGGTTGATTATATGATGGGACCAGAGTACAGGACTTCAAAGACAATGTAAACACACAGCCAGACCCCCACCCCTCCAATTAACTGCAATACACAAACGACACAGGATACACCATCTGAAGGACCCCTCACCCATGTCCTGGATAATACATTACACACAGTGCAATTATAATACACATATATGATTTAATACTCAGGCCTGGGCCTGACAATCATGTTCCTTTTACTTGGGTGAAAAAAGTGTTAAATATATGGTGAAGAAGTTGGCATAGAATTGATTCTACTGTTTTCATCATCCAGAAGATGTGGTTTGTAATTTAGACATGTTTTAGTGAGATTTATCATATGCACGTATTTATAAATGTTGCTAATTTAGGTGCATTTGTACTCCACATCCAACCAGGGTGAGCTTATACATACTCAACAGAGGTAAAGGGGGATGGGGAATTTTGTGGAACATTTATCAAGAAGTATGTGTATTTTTTATGTATACATTTTGTACATCAATATGTGCTCAAAAACTTAAAGAACCCATTTAAAAAAAAGATAAAAATGTTGTGGGTTTGTGTTTTAAGTGGTATTCAATTCTGGCTCACCGTGTAATTTTTTTTTGTGTAAAAGGAATTGCTTTTTTTGTCTATATATGAACTAAGAACGCTTTCAATTTGTGTTGAATTGCCTGATACGGACACCCTGGAATCATGTCACAGGGATACCAGTGGGTTGACAAGGTTACCATTGCCCCTATTTCGAGTCGCCCTATTAACATACAGAGATAGTGACACAAATTGTTGAACAAATCAACAAATCAATATGACAATTTATTAAGAAGGTGATTCCAGGGGGACTAATATCATTATATGGTAGCATAGTTTGTAAGGCACAGGTCTATCTAGTTCTGCCCATTATCCTGAAGAACCTAGAACCTTATTCCTTCCTGATTCTAAATATGGTAGAATTATTTCTAGATAAATTTTTCTAATGAAAAATAAAGCAATACCTTGTAACAATTTTTACACTTTATAAATGCATACAATCCCTTTTAAACTCTTTTAGTGGCATAACCATGAGCATTTACTAAAAAAAAAAATGCAGTTCTATATTCTCACAGTAAAGAATGTATTTCTATATCAGTGAAAGAAAAAAAAAACATATTTCCTCTAGATGTAGAGGAGGCCCCTGGTTAAGTCCTTGGTTAACATGTACATATATTACGGGAGATATCTTTGCATTAATATTTATGTATTTAAAGTTATTACGCAACCCCTTGGCCATCTTTTTATTTATTTATTTATTTTTTTACTAAAATTGCTCTTTTTCTGGGTGCTGTAGTCCATTCATCTGATTTATTACTCTGGTCGCCTGGCATTGAATTATAGTGCTACTATGTCTTTCTTGTGCATAGATTCCCTAAACAATACACAATACAAGATCCTTTTTATTTTTTTCTTAGCAGAAGGTGCCAGACATTAGTTGGTACAGTTAGATTAACTGGAATACAAATGGATGTCCAGCGCAAATGGATGCAGAACGATGCTCTTTATTGTGATAAAAACTTCAGTACATGCAAGACATGGTCACTGGTGACGCATTTCGGCCCTGGCGTTGGGCCTTATGACTAAGATATGACTAAGGCTCGACGCCAGGGCTGAAATTCGTCACCAGTGACCATGTATTGCATGTTCTTAAGTTTTTATCGCAATAAAGAGCATCGTTCTGCATCCATTTGCGCTGGACATTCATTTGTATTCCAGTTTACGCACCCAGGCGTTGCGCACACCAGTCCGAGCGCTGCGGGCTGGGGAAGAGAGCTGGTAAGCACTCTTCATCAGTAACCAGTTAGATTAACTTACGATTCCTATGTCCTATTCCATATCAGTTATACTTAATACTTTCCCATTAAGTAAGTAATCTTTACATGGATTTTCTCTTTTCATGTGCAAAATCTTTTTTTCATCTATATGTTTTATCTTCTAAAAGTATCACCGCTAAAACAAAATGCCAAAATATTTGTTTAGCTTCTGATTCACTTTTACAAAAAAAGTGATATGTTACTCAGTACCTAATCCTGATCATGTACATATATTTATGTGTCTAAGACCTATCTATCCAAAGAAAATAGCAATTATATGTTGCTCAGTTGCTTTATCTTCTTGCCTTCAGGAGAGGGTGTTACCATCTGTCTCCCTCCCTGTGGATGACTCATCTGCTCTGTAACCTTTTCCTCTCTGTGAAATACTGTGTTACAACAGTGTTGCCTTCCCCTGTATGCCTCCAGCTGTTGCAAAACTCCCAGCATGCCCACACAACCTTTGACTGTCCTGGCATACTGGGAGTTGTAGTTCTGCAGCAGCTGGAGTGCCCAAAGTAGGGGAAACAATGCCTGCAGCCCCTAGAGGTCTACCCCTCACCTACTTGCTGACAATCTCTACTGCACAGAGCTTTAGGTGCATGCTGGGCTGTGACCTTTTGCAGGCAGGAAGGATGTGCAGCAGATGTTTGCACAGGGACATTCTGGCTCTATGTCTCAGCTAGAGACTCCTCCGCGCTGCACTACGTGATCCCCAGTAAAGCCTCTGTCCCTGCTCCACAGAGGCTGGATAACTGGGAGGGTGTCCCAGAGGCCAAGGAAGCAGCAGCCTGATATTGCCGTAGGGGCGTTGAGCGGTTTCCTGGCTCTATAGTTTTCTACCCTGGGGGATAACTCCGCACTGATTGTGTGTGTGTGCATGCTCCCTCACAGGCAGTGCGTGCCCGTGCCTACACTGTACCCAATACAGTGGCAATCTCCTTTACTGGATACCAGACCAGACTAGTCTGTCTGTGTACTGATAGATGACCCCTAGTGGCGGCTGTTTTTAATTTCAAATTAAAAAAAAAAAGTCATCTTATGAGTAGATCTCTAAAATATAAAACATTTTTCATTATGACAGTGCCTCTTTAAGGTACTTGCTATGAATTTTATGAAGCTTCTCCTTCTACAGAAGCTATTTATTTCTAAACTAGGAAGTTGTATTGATTTTCAATTGTGTATCTTGGTGTATACTATACTATGTTTCTTCTTTTCAAAGAAATGTTAATGGTATTCTTGCTGAAAGCATGCTTCTCTATAGTGGTGACATCAAACATGAATGCTACAGCAAATCCAAGTGACGCTGTATCAGGACGAACTTGTCTCTGGTATCCATCCTGACAGGCTATTCCTACAGAACTTATCACACATACAGAAATAAATGAACAGAAAAGATTCAATAAAACTGACTAGAGAGCAATCAAGTTAAAATAACATCCCACAGATATGCTCTTCAGTATGTCAAGACATTTTATCATTTCTGGCCACATAAAGCTCTGCTGGATATTAACAGATGTAAGGAACATTCACCACTGGGAATTCCAGGATTTCTTTCAAACAACATGCGCCAAACAAAGACTGATGTATGGGACACAGTATCAATGGCTCAGAATATGACAATGCTTGTATTTTTATGAGATGTATGATTAAAAGAAAGCACACAGAGATTTATCAAACTCTAATATTATATAATGATAGTCTGTGTATTCTGCTGGTAATTTTATTCTTAAAATTGGCACAAAAATGTGGATGAAAAAGGAACAAGAAACTCTTAAATGTTTTCCATAATACAAAAAGATTAACCCCTTAACAACATAGGACATAAATGTATGTCCTGATGCCCTGGTACTTAACGCACTAGATCGTACATTTACGTCCTATACATGATGCGAGCACCGGAACTGCAGCCAGGGACCCATCGGTAATGGCGGACATCAGCAATCATGCCGATGTCTGCCATTAACCCCTCAGATGGCGTGATTAATACAGATCACGGCATCTGTGGCAGTGCGGCACCAAAAATGGATGATTGGATCGCCCGCGGCTCTGCCGCAGGGATCCATTTATCCAGCGTGGTGGCCAGAGGTCCCCTCTCCTGCCTCTGGCCATCTCCAGAGGACTTTTGCTCTGGTCTGAGATCGAGCAGACCAGAGCAGAAGATAGCCGATAACACTGATCAATATTATGCCATATGCATAGCACTGAACAGTATTAGCGATCAAGTGGTTGCAATAAATAGTCCGCTATGGGGACGTAAAAAGTGTTTCAAAAAAGTAAAAATAAAATTTAAAAAAGGTAAAAACTAAATTTGGAAAAATCCCCTCCAATAAAAAAGTTAATCGACCCTTTTTCCCATTTTACCCCCAAAAAGCATTAAAAAAATGTATAAACATATTTGGTATTTCCCCATGCGTAAATGTCCAAACTATCATAATATAATGTTAATGATTCCGTATGGTGAACGGCATGAACGAAAAAAACTAAAAGTCCAAAAAGTTTTTTAGTCACATTTTATTTAAAAAAAATATATATATTTAAACGTTTCATACAGGCAAATGTTGTATCGATAAAAAGTACAGACCATGGCACAAAAAATGAGCCCCCAAACAACCACATATACGGAAAAATGAGAAAGTTATAGGTTGTTTAAAATAGGTTTTAAACATATTAACTTGGTTGAAAAGTTTGAGATTTTTTTAAAGCAGTACAATAATAGAAAAGTATGTAGTCATGGGTATTGTTTTAATCGTATTGACTGTATTGACAGAAAACATTTCAATTTTACCGTAAAATGTACAAATTTGCAAAATTGAATTTTTTTTATTTACCCGCACAAATATTATTATTTTTTTTTGTTGTTGCACCATGCATTTTATGGTAAAATGAGTGATGTCATTACAAAGGACAACTGGGCATGCAAAAAACAAGCCCTTGTATGGGTCTGTCGATGAAAATATAAAAGAGCTATGATTTTTTGAAGGCGAGGAGGAAAAAACAGAAATGCAAAAAAATAAATTGTCTGTGTCCTTAACCCCTTCCCGCAGAATGTCATATATAAACGCCGGGTTGTGCAGTGCGTTCGCGCATCCCGGCATTTATAAATGACATGCAGTTAACCCGGCGATGCGCAGCATCGCACGGGTTAACTGGCAGAAGTCCCGCTGTTTCCAGCAGGGGACAACTTCTGCTTCACCCCCAGGACCATCAATTGATGGTCCTGGTCAGCGATCACTGTGATTGGTCCCTGTGGACCAATCACAGTGATCTGGGGTAAAAGTTCAGATCCCCCGCACTGCCCGCCCCTGGAAGTCGGGCAGAACGGGGGACGAAGGCTGCAGGGGCTCGCGGGGACCTGCGGCATTCGGGGGGAACACGTGGGGACCGGCGGACTTACCTGATCCAGCGGCGGGACCGAGGAGCAGCGCGGGACCAGGCCACGTGGACGAGCAGCGACGGGTAAGTATGTGATCCTCAGAGGCAGCAGTGAAGATCTTCACTGCTGCTTCTAGGAGTCTGAAAACTACAACTCCCAGCATGCCTAGACAGCCTTTGGCTGTCTGGGCATGCTGGGAGTTGTAGTTTTGCAACATCTGGAGGGCCCCAGTTTGGAGACCATTGTATAATGGTCTCCAATCTGTGCTCTTCCAGCTGTTGCAAAACTACAACTCCCAGCATGCACTGACTGTCCAGGCATGCTGGGAGTTTTAGTTAAGCAACATCTGGCCCTTCAGATGTTGCCGAACTACAACTCCCAGCATGCCCTTCAGCTGTCTGGGCATGCTGGGAGTTGTAGTTTTGCAACAGCTGGAGACACACTGGTTGGGAAACATTGTTTCTAACTCAGTGTTTCCTAACCTGTGTGCCTCCAGCTGTTGCAAAACTATAACTCCCAGCATGCACTAAAAGACCATGCATGCTGGGAGTTGTAGTTTTGCAACATCTGGAGGGCCCCAGTTTGGAGACCATTGTATAATGGTCTCCAATCTGTGCTCTTCCAGCTGTTGCAAAACTACAACTCCCAGTATGCACTGACTGTCCAGGCATGCTGGGAGTTTTAGTTCAGCAACATCTGGCCCTTCAGATGTTGCCGAACTACAACTCCCAGCATGCCCTTCAGCTGTCTGGGCATGCTGGGAGTTGTAGTTTTGCAACAACTGGAGACACACTGGTTGGGAAACATTGTCTGTTTCTAACTCAGTGTTTCCTAACCTGTGTGCCTCCAGCTGTTGCAAAACTATGACTCCCAGCATGCACTAACAGACCATGCATGCTGGGAGTTGTGGTTTTGCAACAGCTGATGCAAGCCCCCCCCCCCCCTGCCCCGCCCCGCCACCCCCGTGAATGTACAGGGTACATTCACATGGGCGAGGCTTTTACAGTGGGTTTCTCGCATCTTGAGATGCAGCAAATTTTGCGCTGGGAAACTCGCTGTAATCCCCTGCCCATGTGACTGTACCCTAAAAACACTACACTACACTAACACAAAATAAAATAAAAAGTTAAAAACACTACATATACACATACCCTTACACAGCCCCCCTCCCCCAATAAGAACGTCCGGTACACCACTGTTTCCAAAGCAGAGCCTCCAGCTGTTGAAAAACAACAACTCCCAGTATTGTCGGACAGCCGTTTACTGTCCAGGCATGCTGGGAGTTTTGCAACAGCTGGAGGCACCCTGTTTGGGAATCACTGGCGTAGAATACCCCTATGTCCACCCCTATGCAAATCCCTAATTTAGGCCTCAAATGCACATGGCGCTCTCACTTTGGAGCCCTGTCGTATTTCAGGGCAACAGTTTAGGGCGACATATGGGGTATCGCTGTACTCGGGAGAAATTGCGTTACAAGGTTTGGGGGCTTTTTCTTCTTTAACCCTTCATGAAAAGGAAATGTTGGGGTCTACACCATGCTGATGTTGCCCTATACTTTACATTTTCAAGGTAAAAGGGAAAAAAGCCCCCCAAAATTTGTAACGCAATTTCTCCCGACTACAGAGATACCCCATATGTGAGCGCAAAGTGCTCTGGGGGCGCACAACAAGGCCCAGAAGGGAGAGCGCACCATGTACATTTGAGGTGATTTGCACAGGGGTGGCTGATTGTTACAGCGGTTTTGACAAACGCAAAAAAAACAAAACCCCACATGTGACCCCATTTCGGAAACGACACCCCTCACGGAATGTAATGAGGGGTGCAGTGAGAATTTACCCCCCACAGGTGTCTGACGGATCTTTGGAACAGTGGTCCATGAAAATGAAAACTTGTACAGCCCACTGTTCCAAATATCTGTCAGACACCAGTGGGGGGCAAATGCTCACTGTACCCCTTGTTACGTTCCTCAAGGGGTCATGTTTCCAAAATGGTATGCCATGTGTTTTTTTTTTGCTGTTCTGGCACCTTAGGGGCTTCCTAAATGCGACATGCCCCCCGAGCAAAATTTGCTCTCAAAAAGCCAAATATGACTCCTTCTCTTCTGAGCATTGTAGTTCGCCCATAGTGCACTTCAGGTCAACTTATTGGGTACCTCCATACTCAGAAGAGATGGGGTTACAAATTTTGGGGGGTATTTTCTGCTATTAACCCTTGCAAAAAGGTGAAATTAGGGGGGAAACACACATTTTAGTGGAAATTTTTTATTTTTTTTTACATATGCAAAAGTCATGAAACACCTGTGGGGTAATAAGGCTCACTTTATTCCTTATTACATTCCTCAAGGGGTCTAGTTTCCAAAATGGTATGCCATGTGGGTATTTTTTGCTGTTCTGGCACCATAGGGGCTTCCTAAATGCGACATGCCCCCCGAGCAAAATTTGCTCTCAAAAAGCCAAATATGACTCCTTCTCTTTTGAGCATTGTAGTTCACCCATAGTGCACTTCAGGTCAACTTATGGGGTACCTCCATACTCAGAAGAGAAGGGGTTACAAATATTGGGGGGTATTTCCTGCTATTAACCCTTGGAAAAATTTGAAATTTGGGGGGAAACACACATTTTAGTGAAAAAAAATATTTTTTTTTACATATGCAAAAGTCGTGAAACACCTGTGGGGTATTAAGGCTCACTTTATTCCTTGTTACGTACCTCAAGGGGTCTAGTTTCCAAAATGGTATGCCATATGAGGGTTTTTTGCTGTTCTTGCACCATAAGGGCTTCCTAAATGCAACATGCCCCCAAAAACCATTTCAGAAAAAACGTACTCTCCAAAATCCCCTTATCGCTCTTTCCATTCTGAGCCCTCTACTGTGCCCGCCGAACACT